>NC_134360.1:183799795-184399795 GCF_048569485.1 Anomaloglossus baeobatrachus | reverse complement strand
GATGGTGTGGGCAGCCAGGTGTTTAACCCCTCCACGGGTAGGGGGAATACCCCGGGACTCAGTGATGGTGACGGGGAGGTGCAGTTGGGACGGTAAAGGTCACTTGTGTACTCACTCATTCCAGTAACGCTGACACCGACAACTGAGGTAAACCAAAGTTCTGGACACCGCTGCTGCTTGGAGGGAGCACGTCTGGATCCCATGCCCGTTGGTGTTGCCTGTTAGTCTGTGACCTTTGCCTTGGCACCTTGTCTTCTGTTTGGTCCCTTTAGCCTGAAACTAATCAGGTCCCGCTCACCAGTATGGCTAACTGGATCAGCTTGCTCTCAGGGTTCATGCTTGGGATTTTCTGGACTGTGTAGTGGGAAAGTCCTATCCCCCTTGTTGCGCTAGTACCCTAATTTTGGAGCTGGTGGAGAATGGATCTTGAAGGCTCCGCCTCGTCGGGTAAATTATCAGGACGTCTGAAGCTTCTTTCTGACCTAGGGTCCACGTACCCCGTCGTACCCTGGCCCCTGCCCGGTGATGGCACAAGGCCGCCGGCTGTCCTCCTTGACAGTCCGTTCCCCTTGTCACGATCCCCTGCGACCGGGGTCCAGCTCCTACCAGGCCCAGACCAACGTCTGCCACCTAGTAGTCTCAAGGAGCCCAGCTCCTGACCTCTCCTCTCGAGAGTCACCACTCAACTGACTGTCTCCTAACACTCCTGACCTCACCTTAGCCAACCCCCCAAGTGGGCGACCCTATTCCCTTCAGGCCAGCCAGTGGTGTGTCTGGTGGGTGTGGTGCAGAGTGTTCCTAGGGTTTTGATTAGCTTGTTCTTGGCAACACCAAAGGTCAGGGACCCATAACCAAGGAGGAGTTGGATACTGTACAGAAGGGCAGATTGCACAATACCCTGTGACAACCTGATAGGCCAGGGCGTCACACAGGCACACTGCTCAATCCCTGATGCTACTGGTTCACATTACCTCAGTTGCAGAACAGACGTTTTTGAAGTGGCCGCTGTGGAGATGAGCCGGTCACATGTGCGGATCCTGGGTAGAAGGGGCAGGCAAAGGGGGCGTGGCCAGCATCGAGAGAGCAGCAAGAGGGGACAAGGAAGGCATCCGAGGAGTGTGTGTGTGTGTCCAGCATTGAGGGGGCGTGGACGACAGCAAAAGGGGAGTGGCCAGCAGCATAGATACCATGGAAGGCATCCAGTGATTGTGGCCAGCATCCAAAGGGGGCGTGACTGGCAGCAAGAGGGGGCGTAATCAGCAGAGTGCAGCAGCGTGGCAGTCACTTATCACTGCACTGTGGGATACATAGCTCCCGGCCGTGAGAGCGGGGCTGAGGCATAAAATCGTAGATCAGGCCATGCCTCTAACTCTGAGCTAAGACGGGCGGGCTGGTCACCGACAGTAGGCGGGCCGGATCCGGCCCATGGGCTGCTCCTTGCTCAGGTCTGTGCTAAGATGTTTGTAAGAAGAAAATGTTCCACTGTTCTGTGTTAGTTACACACTGGTAACTCTATCTTTTATTTATAATAATCCCTGGAGGCAAAAACTCAGGGAGATTAGTGTCCGGCTCATAGCCTGGAACGTCTCATTTACATAAAAGAAAAATGTTGATTTCTCTGGAATAAGACATTGGATCGCAGATATCAAGGTATCATTTTATTCAGTTTCCTATCACCTACATGTCCATATAAACAGCTTAGGAGAGTTGATCCCACTGACAGATTCCCTTTAAGCAGCTAACCATGAAGGATATTTTTGTTCATAATTACTTACCGCTTTTTGTGATATAATTGAGCTGTATCCGCTTCCACTCTTCTGCTGCAGTTCAGAAGGGCAGTGAGCCCCATAGGGGTGAATGGACCCCATGACGATCGGGAGGGTGCAAGGTTAGGAAAGGGTTAATAGGTTTGCATGGGATGGGGGATGTGTGGGAGTACAGGATTGGTAGTAGGGAGCTGTAAGGGGATTGGGGGGGAGCAAGGAAGGGGTGGGGTGTTGGGAGAGGTATAAGAGAGGGGGGTGTGCTGTTTACCTCCCCTTTCGTCGATTGATCTTTGTGTCCCAGGACGTAGTGCTGCTGCTGCTTCCTGCCATGGCTGCCCTTGCTGAACTCCTGGAGATGGTGCGGGGGGCATCCGAGGTCGTGGGAGTGGATGCCCTGAGGCAGCAGCTGGCAGCGGTCTGTGGGGCTGGAGCGGCGCCGCCTGCTGTTCCAGCGCCCGGGCCGTGGCTACGTGCTCGGCGGGCGCGACCGCCGGAGCGCTACTCCCCCAGCTGGAGGGGGAGAATCAGATCAAGGAGCCCCTGCGGGGACCCTCCGGAGCAGCGGCGGAGCCCTCCAACTAACCTAGGGGAGCAGCCGGCCACCGGGAGGAATCCGCGACGGAGATCCCGTGGGTCGGGGGTGGGCGGAGCCTCTGCGAGGCCCACTTCCGGTCCGCGGCCTGCGCAGCACCAGACCGGAGCATGGATGACGGCAGCCCCCAGTGATGTGCCGGCTGGGGGTGGCGCTCGGCGTGCCGGATTGCCGGAGGAGACTCCCTGCAGGCCGCAGGGGAGAGCAACAGGACGGGGGACGGGAGCGGATGTGAGCGGCGAGGTCAGGAGATCGGAGGAGGGGTACGGTGGCCCGCAGGCACAGAGGAGATCGGTAGTCACGGTCCCCCCCGGCGAGGAGCGTGCTGGGGGTGGGTCCCGGCGAGGAGCAAGCTCGGCACGGCCTTCCGGCAGTCGGCAGGGAGGGAGCCCACTGAGGACGACAGGAGAAGGGGCGGCGCAGCAGGATATCACGATTACAGCGGGAAGAGACGGCGGCAGGGCGCCACGGCGGGAGAAAAGGAAGAGGTCAAGCAGGAGTCGCCCGGACGAGCGGGGTGCGGTGACCGTGGGGGTCGACGGCCGCCAGGTGCGGGCTGTCCCCTCGCTGGTCCCCCCTGAGGATTTCGGCAGCGCATCAGACTCCAGCGAGGAAGAAGGAGCAGCGGCAGGTCGGACGGAGCGGCAGCTGGAAGATCGTGGCACGGCTGTTCCGGCGTCGACTCAACGGCAGCCTGGTGAGCAGACAACAGAAATGTTACATGCTGTGGGTAGCGCGGGCGAGGGCGGGGGTTCCGTCGCGGGACGCGTTGCGCTGGGGGCGAGTGCGGTCGGGCAGTCTGGTTTACCGGGTCCAGAGTTTTGGGGGCAGCTTTTGGGGGTGTTGCAGGGGTTGTCTGCGGAACGGGGTAGTCGGACTGGGCCTGGGGCTCCGGTGGGGGCGTGGGTGGGCCCCACGGAGGTGGTGCGGACAGAAGCGCCGGTGCGCGATGTTGCGGCGGGGGACACGACCTCGGCGGCAGGTACGGGACAGGAGGCTGGTGGGGCGGCTTCCGTGGGTGCGAGTAAGGAGGCGGAAAAGGAAAAAGAAAAGGAGGATGAGGTAGTGCGCTTGGATGATAGGGCACGGAGTGAAATTTATGTGTGCTTTGAAGGGCAGTTAGGGGTTCATTTAAAAAAGGAGGTGAGGGAAAAGATTTGGAAGGGGGAGTATGTGGAAATTTTTTCCCTGCTTCCCTTGGAAAAGTTTAATTTGGATAAGGTGAAACCTAGTGAGACAAAAAAGGAGAAGGAGGATGAGGAAAAACGGCGGTATAGGTTGATCCCGAGGACGTTTACTAACTGGCTACAGGCCTTTGCTATCTTAGCCAGTGTGATCGGGGAAAAGGAGCCGGAGCATTGTTCCGCCCTATTTGGATATATGGACGCGATAGGGGAAGCGTATAGAGTATACGGCGGTTTGGGGTGGTTGAGATATGATGAGCAGTTCCGGCAGCGGAAGGCTCTGCGGCCGGGAGTCCAGTGGGGCCACAAGGATATTTCTTTGTGGATGCGGTTAATGACGGCGCCGGCTCAGCCCTTTCGAGGGGGTGCCGGGAGCCCGGGTGCGAGTGGCGGGTCCTCGGCTGGACAGAAAAAGGGAGCTTGTTGGCAGTATAACGAGGGACAGTGTAAGTTCGGGGCCTCTTGTCGGTTCAGACACGAGTGTTCCGGATGTGGAGGGTCCCACCCTCTGGCCAGGTGCTTCAAGAAAGGCAAAGGAAAGGCGGGGGAGGGGTCTGGAAAAAGGGAGGACGCCAGTGAGGGTAGAGGCGATGCTTCCCTATTTAAGTAGATACCCGGATGTGCGGGCGGCGGAGTTGTTGGAACGTGGTTTTACAGAGGGCTTTCGGATTCCGTTTGAATCTGAGGCGCCGGTGTTTCGCCCGGGAAACTTGCGGTCCGCAAAAGAACATCCGGCGGTGGTGAAGGAAAAGCTGCAGAAGGAGGTGGAGTTGGGGAGGATGGCGGGCCCATTCCAGGACCCGCCATTCTCTAATTTACGGATTTCCCCCCTTGGGGTGGTACCTAAGAAGGAGCCGAACAAATTTCGGCTCATTCATCATTTATCTTATCCGGCGGGATTGTCGGTGAATGATGGGATATCACCGGAATTGTCGGCGGTATGTTATGTATCGTTCGATAGGGCCTTGGAGCTGGTAAGGGTAGCGGGGCGGGGGGCCCTGATGGCAAAGGCGGATGTGGAAGCAGCTTTTCGTTTACTCCCGGTGCATCCAGAGAGCTTTCATCTCTTAGGGTGTATGTGGGATGGTGAATACTATGTGGATCGCTGCCTGCCGATGGGCTGCTCCATTTCGTGTGCTTATTTTGAGGCATTCAGTACGTTTGTGGAATGGGTAGTCAAGGAGGTGGCAGGAGTCCATTCGGTGATTCACTATTTGGATGACTTCTTTTGCGTGGGTCCGGCGGGCTCTTCGGTTTGCTCCTTGTTGTTGTTTACGTTAGAGCGGATCGCGCGGAGCCTGGGTATTCCGTTGGCAAAAGACAAAACAGAAGGGCCGGTGACGGTATTATGTTTCTTAGGTATCGAAATTGATACACTGGCAATGGAATGCCGGTTGCCGGAGGGAAAGCTGTTGGATTTGAAGGCGTCGGTGCGGTTTTTGTCTCAGGCCAAGAAGGTGCGGTTGCGCGAGTTGCAGTCAGTGCTCGAAAAATTGAATTTCGCTTGTCGCATTATGCCGATGGGGCGGATATTTAATAGGAGACTGGCGAGCGCAACCGCAGGGGTAAAAGCTCCAAATCACTTTGTCAGAGTGACAAAAATGATGAAAGGGGATTTGTTGGTGTGGGAGGAGTTCTTGGACCGGTACAACGGTCGGACCCTTTGGATGAGCGAGGCGGTGTCCAATAGCCAGCTGGAATTGTACACGGATGCGGCTGGGGCGACAGGTTTTGGAGCAATTTTTCAAACGCGCTGGTGTGTGGGAAAGTGGCCGCGGTGGTGGGTGGAAGCAGGTTTGGTGAGGAATTTGGCGCTGTTGGAATTGTTTCCCATTATTGTGGCGGTGGAGTTGTGGGGCCCTGTTTTTGCTGGAAGAAGGGTTTGCATGCATTGTGACAACATGGCGGTGGTGCATTCCATCAACGCACTGTCGGCAAAATCCCCGCCGGTTGTGGGGTATTTAAGGCATCTAGTGTTGCGTTGTTTGGAGTTAAACATTTGCGTGGTGGCTCGGCATGTGCCTGGGATTCGCAACGAGGTGGCTGATGCGCTATCACGGTTTCAGTTTTGCAGGTTCAGGAAGCTGGTGCCGGAAGCGGACGCGGAGGGGGAACCTTGCCCGAACTGGCTGTGGGACCTGGCATCGGTGTAGCTTTTGAGGGAATTCGGAGATCGGTGTCTGAGGCTACTTGGTGCCGATATCAGGCGGTGTGGCAGGAATGGGCAGAGTTGGAAAGTAGGGAGTTCATGGAGTCGGGTTACCAGGGTCGAGTGTTGGGGGTACTGATGTTAATAAGTGGGGATTTTTCGGAAGGCAGGTCTGTTTCGGTGATTGGTTGCAAGTTGGCAGCGTTGGCCTTTTTGTTCCAGATGCAAGGGGTTCGGGATGCGACTAAGGATTTTCTGGTGCGACAGGCGATGAAGGGTTTTCGAAAAGGGGCTCAGTCGCGTGACTGTAGGCGGCCGGTGTCATTGCCATTGTTGGTGCGTTTGGTGGGGTGTTTAGGGGAGTTGTGTTCGTCTCCTTATGAGCGGGTGTTGTTCTCGGTAGCTTTTGTACTGGCGTTTTTTGGGGCCTTTCGTATTGGCGAATTGGTCAGCCCGACTAAGCAAGCGATGGGTGGTTTGCTGTTGGGTGATGTGATGCTGGGGGAGGATAGAGTGGAATGTCGGCTTCGTTTTTCTAAGACGGATCAGAGGGGCCGGGGGCGCTTAGTAGTGTTGTACGCTTTACCGGGGCACCAGTTGTGCCCAGTGTTACATGTGTCAGAGTTTTTAAAGGTGCGCGGTGGTTACCCTGGTGTTTTTCTTAGACATACGGACGGATTGGCTTTGTCGCGGTATCAATTCAATGCGGTGCTGAAGATGGCTCTAGCAAGGGTGGGGGAGGAGCCACGTGAGTACGGGTCTCACTCCTTCCGGATTGGGGCGGCAACGGAGGCCGCCAGGTGGGGTTTGAGTGAGGATTGTATCCGGCGGATTGGGAGGTGGGAGTCTTCCAGGTTCCGTTTGTACATTAGGCCTCACTTGGTAAGGTGATGGTCAGGGGTGGGGGATTCAAGGTTGGTGTTAGATGCCGGTTTGTGGGCAATTTCTTGTGCTGTTGCTGTTTTTATTCGTGGTCTTTGTATTTTATAGGTCCATGCCTTGTGTGGATCCTCGGGCACTCCTATGTGTATTGGGGAGCGTTACGGGCGGATGTGCGGCGTGACGGTCGGCAGCTCGGAGTGTCGGTGTCGGAAGCTCGAGTAAAGTGGCTCGGAATTCGGGGCATGACCTGGGGTAGGGTGCGCCCTGAGGTGGCTTATTATAGCCGTATGGATCGTGTCCCTGATGTGTTAATTTTGCATGTGGGAGGGAACGATTTGGGAGTAAGGTCGGCGAGGGAATTGAAAAGGGACATAAAGCTGGACCTGTTACATTTGTGGAGGGCGTTCCCGGGCATAGTTATCGTTTGGTCGGACATTATAGCTCGGACGCAGTGGCGTTTTGGGAGGTCGGTGGACTGTATTAATAGGGCTCGGAGCAAGCTGAACCGGGCTATTGGCAGGTTTGTGGCGAGAAATGGTGGGTTGGTGGTGCGGCATAGAGAATTGGAGGAGTCCACGGAGCAGTATCTAAGGAGAGATGGGGTTCACCTGACTGATGTGGGTCTGGATTTATGGATGTTGGGTTTGAGGAATGGCCTAGAGCAAGCACTGGGGGTGTGGGGGGCCCGGGCCAAGTAAGGGTGTCACTTGGCCGGCCTGTGGCGGGGTGATAGGTCTGTCTGAGAGGTTGGGAGTACCGACAGTCGGCTTGTTGGTACGAAGTCGCTCAAGGGGAGTGGCTTCGGAGTGGATGGGAACTTGTGGGCGGAGGTCCCGCAGGTTCTGGGTAGGGGTAATTAACGATGGAACGTTGTTACCCCTCACCTCGGGCCGGGTGGTCACGGCCGAGGTGGTCCTCTGGGCCGGTTTGGAGGTTACGGCCGGGGGGTTAGAAATGATGGTTTGCCTCTCGGACGGATCTATCGGTGTTTTCTGGTTATACGGGTATATATGTATAAGGTTAAGTTTAACAATTGAGTGGCATGTTGGGCCACAAGTTTGGTATACATATATACGGTAAAATAAAACTGTGGCCATTCCTGCAATAAAGTCGTGGTTCTCGTCTTCATTTAGGTAGATATGGTATGGGGGGTGTGTTTTACAGGATAACCTGCTTATCCCTTATAGATGCGTCAAGAAGGGCAGTGAGCCCCATAGGGGTGAATGGACCCCATGACGATCGGGAGGGTGCAAGGTTAGGAAAGGGTTAATAGGTTTGCATGGGATGGGGGATGTGTGGGAGTACAGGATTGGTAGTAGGGAGCTGTAAGGGGATTGGGGGGGAGCAAGGAAGGGGTGGGGTGTTGGGAGAGGTATAAGAGAGGGGGGTGTGCTGTTTACCTCCCCTTTCGTCGATTGATCTTTGTGTCCCACCCGCCCGCCCTGATATATAATTATATGTATATGTTCAAAAAAAAAAAGTTAAAAAAAAAAAAAAAATAAAAAGGTGAAAAGGTGATGGTTTTCAAAAAAAAAAAAAAAAAAAAAAGAGGAATAAAGGAGAATACAAGGTTGAGTTGCTAATTTATTGTTGTCACAGCGGGGTGATAGGTCCGTCTGAGAGGTTGGGAGTACCGACAGTCGGCTTGTTGGTACGAAGTCGCTCAAGGGGAGTGGCTTCGGAGTGGATGGGAACTTGTGGGCGGAGGTCCCGCAGGTTCTGGGTAGGGGTAATTAACGATGGAACGTTGTTACCCCTCACCTCGGGCCGGGTGGTCACGGCCGAGGTGGTCCTCTGGGCCGGTTTGGAGGTTACGGCCGGGGGGTTAGAAATGATGGTTTGCCTCTCGGACGGATCTATCGGTGTTTTCTGGTTATACGGGTATATATGTATAAGGTTAAGTTTAACAATTGAGTGGCATGTTGGGCCACAAGTTTGGTATACATATATACGGTAAAATAAAACTGTGGCCATTCCTGCAATAAAGTCGTGGTTCTCGTCTTCATTTAGGTAGATATGGTATGGGGGGTGTGTTTTACAGGATAACCTGCTTATCCCTTATAGATGCGTCATGTATAGTGGAAAAGCTGTGCCTTTGACTTTAACTAGTTTTCATTAGCATAAGTGAATAGGATTGAGCTACACAGCTGTATATTCACTAGGGTGGCAACAACTCCTTTAACACATTATTTTAACTTTAGGTTATGTCTCTAGACAGATTAATCTTGAATTATCCTCCTTGTCTGTGGTTTGGATAACAGCCAAAATTGTAACCAGGCTGATAACTTCCTTCTCCCCAGTAGAATTTATTACTGTGAGGGCGGTTTGACAAACAGCAAATTTATTTATTTATTTATTTATTTATTTATTTTCCAGTTTTATTGCCACTTTTTTTTTAGGAGCAAAAAATGTTTTTTTCTGAGCACTGCATACTTTGGCTGTGGCTTTTTTCTCATGCATTTTCCAATTTGCACCTCTGTAAGAAAAAAAAATGCAAAACTTGTATGTATACAGACTTGCAACCAAAATGCTTGAATAAATACTCCATTCACTGCTACATCCAGAACTGAAAAAAACCTGATTGGTGGACGTTCTGGCTGTCTGTCCCTCACCAATCTAATATTGATGTTATATGCCAAGAGTATGGTCAAAAATTGCCGTTGGCCATGAGGGTGGGTAGCGTATGCAGCGTCCACCCACTGCAGCCATCATCTACATTAATGAGGAACATAGTTGTGTGCCAATTGGCCATCCTGGTGGGCAGAGGGTCTTCTACAGTATAGTAAGCAAGAACAATGTAATGGGTGTGTCACGGGTGACAGTCATATGGTTCCTGGCCATAGAAGGTCACAGCATTTGACTGCTCCCTGACTTTCCATTGTTCCTGCAGTCAGTAGTCATTGGTATAGGTAGCTGTCATGTTGGATTTTCATCTCTCCCCTTTAAGACACGGCACAAGCTCACTTCCCACTCAGCTGCTGATCATCAGTATTCTCCTGGTGCTTAAATACTTCCCTCTATTGGTGCTGGTGATATTATTCAGTTCATTCTAGCTTTAGTTGCAAGCAGGCGGCTTGCTCTCATCTGTAGTATCATTGCTAAAGCTTACTGAGCTTGTGCCTGAGTCATCTGTGGATAAGTAGTTTATGATTTTTTTCCCATTTATCCCCATTGTGTCTTCGTTTAGCATTTAGTGGGGTTGACGAACAGCTCATCCCACCCGTTCCCTACTTAGGGATACTAGGGATACCTCGGGTCAGGTATCTGATTCAACACATAGGTGCAGAACCTATATAGGGTGGTGAGGGACGCCAGGGACCAGCAGTAGGTTCGTAGTTTTGGTCAGGGGTCACCATCTCCCCCTTCCCCAGATGCAGGGGTCCTCATCTCTTACCTTTCACCGCTCGCTTGGTACTCCTCCGTACCTAGCATGACAGACAACCTCATAAATTATTGTGCTATTCTGTGATTAGAGATGAGCAAATGGAATTTGTTATATATTTCTGGGAAATTCAGATTTTGAGAAATCTGATTTTTTCAGCTTTCAATCAGCACAAATCTAGCAATAAACTAGTCAGCTGGCTGTTAAAAACAACTCACATGTGAATGATGTCTATATGGGATCCAATATTTTACTCACCAATTGAGTTTAATGTGCAAATCTAATCTAAAAAAAAGCAGATGAGTAGTGCACACTCGCTGGTTTAAAAAGATTAATCTGCACTACCCGGAAATACCCTCATCTAAATGAGCCGTTAATTAAAAAACAATAAGGGTCTGTGCGCACGTTGCGTTTTTTCATGCGTTTACGTAGCGTTTTAAACTGCAGCGTAAACGCATGCGTTCTGCGTTAGCAGCAAAGTTTATGATAATTAAACAAATTCCATGCGCACATTGCGTTTTAAAACGCAGCATTTTGGATGCCAAATTTTTTATAAAATCAATGCGTTCTATAAAGCAACATGTCACTTGTTTTGTGTGTTTTGGATGCATTTTCCACCCATTGAAATCAATGTCGATCTCTTTGTCTGTCTGTCTGTCTCTCTGTCGGTCTGTCTCTCCCTCGCTCCCTTTCTCTTTCATACTCACCGATCACCGATCACCAGTGCTGCACGGCTGTCACACTGCTCCCGCGGCTTTTCCTGCTTTGAAAATGCCGGTCGCTTATTATCCATTTCGTATTCACTGTTTCCCCAGCCCACTGGCGCCTATGATTGGTTGCATTCAGATGAGCCCCCACGCTGAGTGACAGCTGTCTCACTGCAACCAATCACAGCGGGTCTATATTGTGCAGTAAAATAAATAAATAAGTAATTAAAAAAAACAACGTGCGGTCCCCCCCAATTTTTACACCAGCCAAGGTAAAGCCACACGGCTGAAGGCTGGTATTCTCAGGATGGGGAGCCCCCCATTATGGGGAGCTCCCCAGCCTAAAAATATCAGTCAGCAGCCGCCCGGAATTTCCGCATCCATTAGATGCGACAGTCCTGGGACTCTATCCGGCTCATCCAGAATTGCTCTGGTGGGGTGGCATTCAGGGTAATAAGGAGATAATGGCAGCCCATAGCCACCACTAAGTCCTAGGTTAATCATGGCAGGCATCTATGAGACACCCCCCATGATTAATCTGTAAGTTAAAGAAAATAAACAAATACACCCAAAAAAAATCCTTTATTTGGAATAAAAAACTAAAAAAATCACCCTCTTTCACCACTTTATTAAAATCCCCACACACCCCTCCAGGTCCGATGTAATCCACACGAGCTCCCACGACGCATCCAGCTCTGCTACATCGGAAGTTGACAGGAGCGGCCGTAGAGCATAACTGCTCTCTGTCAGCTCCATGGAGCAACTGAAGTGAGTCGCGCTGTCAGCGATGACATCACTCAGGTTACCCGCGGCCACTGTCTCAGGTGGAGGACTACAGCTGTGGCCGCGGGTAACCTGAGTGACGACACCACTGATCGCGCAGCTCACTTCAGTCCCTCAGGTGACCCGCGGGCGGCCATAGCTGGAGTCCTCCAACTGTGACAGCAAGTCACCCGAGTGACTGAAGTGAGCCCCATGATCAGCAGTGCGCTCACTCAGGTGATTTGCGGTGATCGGGTGGAGAACTCCAGCTGGCCGTGGGTAACCTGAGTGACGGTACCGCTGATCACGCGGCTCACTTCAGTCACTCAGGGGATTTGCGGTCACCGGCGAGTCCTTCACTGGTGACCACAAATCAGGCCGCGGCACACAGACAGAGCCGCGCAATGACAATGAAGTCGGGTGAAGTTCATCCATGTTCATTCTGATCACGCGTCTCTGTGAGGCCTGAAACACACATCCGTGAAACACGTGCGTGTTTGGTCCGTTTCCGTATATACCAGAGACACGGCAAAACGTGCACCAATGTTATTTAATGTTTGAGGACACATGTGCGTTTTTCATTAAGGTCCGTGGGTCCGTGTGCGTGCTACGTTTGTGTCTCCGTTTTGCACGGAAGCATGTCCGTTTTCAGCACGCAACACGCAGCACGGACCCAATGAAAGTCAATGGGTCTGTGCGCACGTCCGAGTGACACGGAGGCATCTCTGTTTGCTCCCTGTACGTTTTGTGCTTTTTTCATGTGATGTCGGTCTTTTTTCTTTTTCTGTTTCGTTCTCTCCCTCAGTCCGTCGGTCGGTCGGTCTCTCTCTATGTCTGTCGGTCGGTCTCTCTCTATGTCTGTCGGTCTCTTTCTGTCTTATCTGTCCCTCTCGCTGTCTATCGGTCAGTCCCCCCTCTCTCATACTTACCGTTCCCCGATCTCCGGCGCGGCACTGCATGGCTGTTCTCTAAACTCCGGCGGCTTTTCCTCTTTTGAAAAAGCCGGCTGCTCATTAAACAATTTCGTAACCGCCGCTCCTGTCACCTCCACGCAGCAAATGAAGAGAGCTGCATGATCAGCTGTGCTGTCACTGAGGTTACCTGGATCCAGCGGTGGATGCAGCGGTGGCCACGGGTAACCTCAGTGACAGCTCAGCTGATCGCGCTACTCACCTCAGTTGCTGCGTGGAGCTGACCGGAGCGGCGGTGAGTAGCGCGATCAGCTGACCGGAGCGGCTGCTGACTGATATTGTTAGGCTGGGGGGCTCCCCATAACGTGGAGCTCCCCATCCTGAGAATACCAGCCTTCAGTCGTATGGCTTTATCAGGCTGGTATTAAATTTGGGGGGGACCGCACGCCGTTTTTTTTAATTATTTATTTATTTATTTATTTCTATACTCCATAGTGACACGCCCACCGGCTGCTGTGATTGGGTGCAGTGAGACACCTGTCACTCAGCGTGTGGGCGTGTCTCACTGCAACCAATCATAGGCGCCGGTTGGCGGGAAAAGCAGGCAATACGAGATTGTTTAATGAGCGGCTGGCTTTTTCAAATTAGAAAAAGCCGTCGGAGCAGTGTGAACGCCGTGCAGCGCCGGTGATCGGGGATCGGTGAGTATGAGAGAGGGGGGACACTTCAGTTACTCGGGGGATTAGCGGTCACCGGTGAATCCTTCACAGGTGACCGCTAATCAGTACACGGCACACAGACAGAGCCGCGGCATGACAATGAAGTCGGGTGAAGTTCACCCGAGTTCATTCTCATCGCACTACTCTGTCTGCTGTCATGCCGACATGTAGTAAATGACATTTTGCATCACACACGGACATTCCACACGGACAACACAAACACATGTCAGTTAAGTTTCCCACGCACACACAGACATTTCACACGCACATACGGCTAGCATACGGGATACATACGCAGGCCACACATACCATAAAAACGGACCTAAAAAACAGAAAACGGACCCGAAAAACGGCCCGTTTTACACGGACGTGGTTTTAACAGATGTGTGTTTTCGGCCTCTAGCAAACAGCCATGCTCTTTGGGGATGTAGCAGAGCCGAGTGGGAACGCACTGTCAAAAATGCATCCATTCTCCATTCAAAATGCATTCAAAATGCATCCAAAATGCAGCATTTTGGATGCGTTTTTAAATGCACATGCAGTGAAAAAACGCTGAGTTTTATTGTCACGCCAGAACACAACGTGCGCACATATCCTAATAGGAAGCCAAAATGCTACATTAAAAACCAGATACGACTTTCTATTAATATTATTTTACTGTATTTCAATTTTTATTTCCTTGCGCCAAAATTATTAGAAGTTATTCTAAAAAAGTTTGTTTAAAGGAACTGAGAGTCCTTAGTGGTTGATACCTTTTAATGGCTAACTGAAAAGATGGTAATAATAGCAAGCTTTTTAGACTACTCAGGTCTCCTCATCAAGCTCAGTATAATACAAAATCTGAAGAGTCTTATATTTATACACAACAGGACAAAGAATGCAGCAGTAAAGAAGACAAGTTATGTGAAGCAGAACTATCACTATGGCAAGGGGGCAAACTGTTGTAGCCATAAATATTGCAGCAGTTCATAGATAAGCAGTGTGAAAGTTTTATTGTCCTCTGATTGGGGTCTGGTCCAGAGTTGTGATGCCCCCAGATGCTCTGAGGAGCACATTTCTTGATTGATGTAAAAAGACATAAATCCATGTGACACATTCATTCCTGCTCTGAATGTGTCAAAGGTCATCAGAAGTTTGTACTCCCATAGTCTCTTATCTCTCTGGGACTTGAAATTTCCTTTCAATACCAGCAATTTCATGTCCATGATGCTGTGGTCTGGGTTACAAAAATGTTTGGCCACAGGTAGATCTATCCTTTTTTTCTAATTGTGTGGCGGTGAGAATTTATCCTTGTCCTGAACTGTTGTCCTGTCTCCCCTACATACAGACCCCCAGTTGGACATTTGGTACATATAATTAAGTACACCACATTGGTTGTGGTGCAGCTGAAGGTACCTGGGATCTTGTAGTCCTGATGTGATCTGGGAATCTTTATCTTGTCCGTTGTCAATATAAATGGACAGGTCTTACATTTTTCTGGTTGCAGGGAAATGTTCCTAATGTTGTTGGAGAGGAAAGGGAGCTTCTGACAATGATGTTTCTTAGATTCGCGGGCTGCCTAAAACACAGCAGTGGGGGTCTGGAAAAATATATTTTTCCAGACCCCCCCCACTTCTGTATTTTAGGCAGGAATGAATGTGTCACATGGATTTATGTCTTTTTACATCAATTAAGAAATGTGCTCCTCAGACTATCTGGGGACATCACAACTCTGGAACAGACCCCAATCAGAGGACGATAAAACTTTCCCACTGCTTATTTATGAACTGCTGCAATATTTATGGCCACAACAGTTTGTTTTCTTTCCTTAGTGATAGTTCTGCTTCACATAACTTGTCTTATTTACTGCTCCATTCTATATCCCGTTGTGTATAAATTTGTGACTCTTCAGATTTTGTGTTATACCATGCCTGATGAAGAGACCTGAGTAGTCTCGAAAGCTTGCTATTGTTACCATCTTTTCAGTTAGCCATTAAAAGGCATCAACCACTGAGGACTCTCAGTTCTTTTAAACAAACTTTTTTTTATCTCTACTCGCTAACCCTGTACAAATATATATTTTACCTGTATAGAAGTTATTCTGAAATATCAGGTTAAAGTTGCTGAATTCATGTTTTATCTAAAATGTTTTTGTTTTTTTCCGGGGTAATTTTAGATGTTTTCTTTTTGAACTGGCAGCACAGTGTAATAGATCACATTACCTTGTGGTTGGCAAAAGCATAGCAGAATGCCCTCTAGTGTAGAGAAAACTGTAGTTCCCGTCTTGGTGGAGAAAACTTTCAGAATTAATCAGGTTAAGTAAATCTCAGGGGAAAGAAATAAAAGTAAACAAATGAAATGAGCAATCTCTCTGTTGATTTACAGGGGTATATGGAGAGGTCAGCTTTATCAATTTTGTGCCTGCTTTATAGTAAGAGAATCTATAACAATTAGAAGAAAAAAGAATATTTCCTGGTTCTTAAAATTATCTATTTTTTAAATCAAGTTTTTGTATTTGTATTTTTTTTTAATTTAAAATAGTTTTCTTTTTTTCTGAACTGTATTAAAAAATGTGACTCGCCTCTTCTGACAGAAAAACGTCAACTTTAGTGCCACCTATTGGAAGTAGCAATCCAAAAAGTAAATATTGACCTTTTAACAAGTCTTATCATATGACTTAGGGGTACTTTGCACACTACGACATCGCAGGTGCAATGTCGGTGGGGTCAAATTGAAAGTGACGCACATCCGGCATCGCAGGCGACATCGTAGTGTCTAAAGCCTAGATGATACGATTAACGAGCGCAAAAGCGTCGTAATCATATCATCGGTGTAGCGTCGGCGTAATCCATAATTACGCTGACGCGATGGTCCGATGTTGTTCCTGGCTCCAGCAGCAGCACACATCGCTGTGTGTGAAGCCGCAGGAGCGAGGAACATCTCCTACCGGCGTCACCGCGGATCCCGTAGGATATGAGGAAGGGAGAAGGTGGGCGGGATGTTTACATCCCGCTCATCTCCGCCCCTCCGCTCCTATTGGCTGCCTGCCGTGTAACGTCACAGTGACGCCATACAACCCACCCCCTTAATAAGGAGGTGGGTCGCCGGCCAGAGCGACGTCCCAGGACAGGTGAGTCCATGTGAAGCTGCCGTAGCGATAATGTTCGCTACGGCAGCTATCACAAGGATATTGCAGCTGCAATGGGGGCGGGGACTATCGCGCTCGGCATCGCAGCATCGGCTTGCGATGTCGCAGCGTGCAAAGTACCCCTTAGGATAAAAGCTAAGCCAGAATCTCAATTTGCAGACTTTGTGTTTTTAGTTGATGCCCTTTAACAGTTCAAAGCACCAGATCTGGTTTTGCTGTATGAAAGTTTTCTGACTATGGTCTATGGGAAGAGGCAATTTGCATATATAATTTCCCAGAGGAGGATTGCATGGCTTATGAGCCTCTTTACACTGGCATCTCAGACATGCCATTTTACACAATTGTTAACCCTTAAGTTTTAATCTTGTAATTTTCACACTGTGGCTTTTTAGGCTTCTACTTCTTGAAAGAATTTTCAGCAGGTTCCTTATCATCAGAGGCAGTATTGCAATGACAGGTACATAGCTGATAATACAAGATCCACCAATCACAATAGGCGATTTTACACTTGACCCTGCTCTTCTTCCCCTTAGAATAAACTTTGCACAGGTTCGTTAGATACATTTATAGGAAAGTTAGAGTTCGGGATTGGACCATTGTGGCTACATACAAGCATTTATTTCCTGAAACAGTAAGAAGTTACAATCGAAAACAGCTCCACTGTTAATGTGAAAATAGCAAGATTTCTATTTTTATTTTTAATGGCGATTGTAATATGGAAAAAAAGCATTGCCAAAACAACACACAAAAACCAGATTTAAACAATAGGAAATATAATTAAAGGGATCTGTCAGCAGGTTTTTACTATGTCAGCTGAAGACAGCATGCTGCAGGGGTTAAACAGAGAAACTTTTGGGAAGGCTGTCTTGTCAAAGTTCGATCTGTTGTTTATTTGTGATGTTTGTTTAAGCAGCAGGATACAGCAAAACTTGTCATTGCTTGGACTACAATGTTACTCGCATGGTAGTCCGCTGATTGACACCTCACTGTACAATCTCTATTGACATTAATTATAAACGTTCACCAAATGGCACACAATTTCTAGGAATTTTGCATCAAGATTGAGGTGGAACCTGTTGTTGGAACTTCTGCTAATTTTATTATAAAAAATATTTTAACATAATATCTCATAAAATGTATTATATTTTGAGAATTTGTGTGCATCTTGTCTGGTTTTCTATAATATATGTTAATCTCTAATGACAGCCTGGTGAGGGCGGGGACAGCTCTCTCAGCTCGACTACATGGCTAAAGCTAAAATTTCTGATTGTGTCAGAACATCTGCGGCCAGTAATCTAAGTGATACATTGTTGGATTCAGGATCTTTTTTTCCTACTTCATGCTGCCCTCAGACGAGCAAGCAAAAACCTGCTAACAAATTCCTTTTAAGCATTCCCCTGACAAATAACTGAGTCTATTTCTTTTTTTATAAGTATTTTGATGAGTGAAAACTGACCCTGCTTGGTAACTAGTAATGAGCAAACAGTAAACTGCTCAAGTGCTCAGTACTCGAATCGAGCAGGTCGGACTCTTGGACAGGTTCAACTCAACTCGAGTACTGAGTATAATGGAAATCAATGGGAAACTTGAGCATTTTTACTGAAGACATTATCAGGTGGCATGGGAAGGCAGGAAAATCTCTGTGATGTATGGAAACAGCACTGAAAACTGGAATGGGAAAATAAGGAAGACATCTGGATGCATTTCTTCCTATAGAATGTAAGCTCGCAAGGGCAGGGTCCTCTTCCCTCTGTACCAGTCTGTCTATTGTAACTTTTACATGTATTCTGTATGTAACCCCTTCTCATGTACAGCATCATGGAATCAATGGTGCTCTATTAATAAATAATATTAATTAAGTTTTTACTCCCAGGTAGCTGCTGGGAACAATGTTGTCATAGTATTACTCCACTTTTTCGGACTGGCAATAAAACATACAAAACCAAAGATAAAATGGATTTTACAGGGAACATTTTTAGGAAACATTCTGTCCTGTATAATGACTTGTATATAAGTCAAAATAAAAAGCAAAAAAAAATTCTGCCCCCTCCACACCTTAATAGCCGGGCCATCTCTCACCGTATTTCCCAGTCGCCTTTAAGTACAGAAGATGTCATAATAGAGGGGGAAATAAAACTACACCCACCAGTAGTCACCAATAAATGTAATTTTAACACTTTACTACCTTCTGGGCATGTGGTGTGTGTGACATGGTCAAACACATCCTGTTTAATTTATGAAGGAGGGATTCGGAAACTCATAAAGCCTATGCGGACAATGTGAGAACTGCTAAAAATTAGAAGGAAGGAGGACAACGATGCGCCCTGTATTAGACATACAGAAGCGCCTCATACACATTTTGCTAAAATTGTTAGGTAATGAGACTGCTAAACCCATATAACTTATGCAATAAGTACAAGGGCTGCCAAAAATTAGAAGGATGGATTGCAATACCCCCTGGAAGGCTGGTAAAGGCCTTAAACATTGCCTATATTGCTGCTTTAATATAAGCTCTCCCTCTTAGATCAGCTCTCCCTGAACTTCTTCCAGAGGAGTGTGTGCTGAGCATTGCGTCAAGGGGTCTTATATACGAACCAATTACACGGTCGGCCAATCACAATAATGCCAGTAGCCAACATGGCTACGCCATTACCAAGGTATAGCAAGCATTCCTAGCATTTTGATTGGCTGTCTAACAGCCATGAAACATAGGGGGTGGGTACTCAACCATGGCACTCGAACACCCATGATTCTCGTCCGAGTAACATGTGTACCCAAGCACCCTAATGCTCGTTCGAGTATCAGCAGTGGCTAGCACGCTTGCTTTGAGCACTATTGGTAACTTTAGAATTTACTTATTTTTGGTTAAATTGGTTTGGATCAGGGTAAAACCAAATAGTTATCTTTGCCTGCGGATAGTTCTGCTGTTACTATGTAACATGGATTTGAAGAATAATGATAAATAACAAACCGGAGTATATGACAGAATTAATAAAAAAAGGAGTAACCGCCATTGGGAACATCAAAATACAGATCATATCGATAGCATTACGAGAACCATTGTGATGAAAATAGCAGACATTCTACTATTTATGTTAGTTTACCAAAGGTAAGAACGGCTCAGATCTGCCACCTATTCAATCAGGCGGTGCATACGCACACACCACTGCAAACATTCCCAGCCCATCTGTGTGATGTAATTCCATTCTATAGAGGATTCTACATTTGGGATTTGTTACTGAGAAAGTGACAGCAACAATACCTTATCCTGGGAACAATCTCACAATGGTAAATTGTATGTAAAGTTTATGGCTGTCCAGTCTTATGTACATAAAAGCTCAATCACTGTTGTGCAACTTTGTAGAATTCTTTATTACCCCTTTTAAGGTTTCTTGGTTTTCAGAGAATGGGAACAATCTTATCTCCATCTCAAAACTGAAAACAGAACTAAACATTTTGCAGCTGAGGGATTTCAGCAATTTGTCATTCTTTTATAAAGAAATGCTGTAAACCCAACCGACAAGAGGTGCCCATACACATTATTTACATGTTAACCGAACCCTCTGATTTCAGTATGAGGTCACTAGATGCTCTGGATGTAAACCCTTTGTCCCCATAGTAGATAAGCATCTGCCAATAAGGTCTTGAAGTTATTTCTTTCCTTATCCTTGATGGAAATACATGCATGGCTGTACTGAGCATGCATACTTATGGGGAAGTCAATATAAATGGCTGTACATATTGAAGTATCGCATGACTTAAAGGGGTTGTCTCATCTGAAATGGGTTCAATTACAAAGTTCTTGAAAAACACACAACTTTCCAATCTACAGAACCTCTTATTACAAATCCACTCCGGTACACTAACTGACAGCCGGCTGTGCAGTGTATCAGTACTCCCCGCCACTCAGTCAGTGCATGGTTACAGCTGCCGCTGACTGCGTACTGATCAGTGACTTAGGCTATTGTGGCCACGCTTCTATGCCCGAAAGACGGAGGATGCCAGTAGGCAAATGTTGTGACCAGACCCCTATGACTGAAAGCCAGAGGATGTCAGGATGGATAAAGTTATTTTAATCCTGGTAGTGGGGCTTTCAGTGCGGTAGCCGCAAAGCTTTAGAACACTATTAAACTCCAGATTAACCTCATATCTGCAGATTAATAGCATTTTTGATCTGACAGGTTCCCTTTAAGTATTTGCATTAGCAAACTGTTGAACATTTTTTTCTGGTATTAGTCTTAGGCTATGTTCACATGTCCTGTAGTCATCCATTAGGAAATTATTTTCTCCTGGATCCGTTTTTTCAACGGATCTGTTAAAAGATTGATATTTAGTCATCAGTTGTACTTGCCTTTGTAACGGATCCGTTGTTTGCTTAACGGATCTATTACAAACGGATTGATATTTAGTCATCAGTTGTACTTGCCTTTGTAACGGATCCGTTGTTTGCTTAACGGATCCATTACAAATGAACAATCTATAGCAAACCATGAACAGATCCATTGTCCATAGACTACACATGTTAAAAATGTATCCGTCCGACATCAGTTATTTAACAACGGACAAAAAATGTGTGTGTGCACAACTTTTTTGCAAATGAATGTCTAACAAATCTGTGTTACCGGATGACTACAGGACATGTGAACAGTTACAGTTTTTCATGTTTTCACAGTGTAGATTTGTGATCATGTAATGATCACCGAAGTGGCTTGCATAGTCACATAGCCAGGACAGATTTTCATCCTCGGAAAACAAAAATTGGAAGTTTCCATGCAATGACTGTAAGCGGATATCTTGGAAAACATGAAAAACTGATATACAAAATATATTACAAAACTGCATAACTTTTCATTATTCAGTTAGTAAGCTGCACAGGAAACAAGGTCTTTATTACCATGAGTGATTCATAGGACTACGTGCTAGTGTGGTGGATAAACAGGATACACTGTGTGAAAGTCTATAAAATTTGTTACAAGAAATCAACCACTAGGGAATACGAAGAATATAGGTATATGTTAAATTGAAACTGATGCTCCTGTTTGAACTAGCACAGCTTATAAAAAAAGAACCCCACTAATATACTAAATAAAAATATTCCCAAGTTCACCTTCAGGTGTCCCAAAACTCTTGAAGTGTCAGTGATATGTACAGGTACATGTCAATAAATTAGAATATCATCAAAAAGTTCATTTATTTCAGTAATTCAATACAAAAAGGGAAACACATATAATATATAGAGTCATTACACACAGAGTGATATATTTCAAGTGTTTATTTCTGTTAATGTTGATGATTATGGCTTAAAATCAATAAAATCCAAAAGCCATTATATCAGAAAATTATAATAATTACCATAAAACTCATGCAAAGGCTTCCTAAGTGTTTAAAATGGTCCCTTAGTCTGGTTCAATAGGCTACACAATCATGGGGAATACTGCTAACTTGACAGATCTGCAGAAGGCAGTCACTAACACACTCCACAAGGAGGGTAAGCCACAACAGGTCATTGCTAAAGAAGTTGGCTGCTCACAGACTGCTGTATCCAAGCATATTAATGGAAATTTGAGTGGAAGGAAAAGTGTGCTAGAAAAAAGGTGCACAAGCAACCGGAATAACCGCAGCATTGATAGGATTGTTAGAAAAGGCCAATCAAAAATTTGGGGGTGATTCACAAGGAATGGACTACTGCTGGAGTCAGTGCTTCAAGAGCCAACACACACAGATGTAACCAGGACATGGGCTACAACTGTCACCTTCCTTGTGTCAAACCACTCATGACCAATAGACAACCTCAGAAGCGTCTTACCTAGGCCAAGGAGAAAAAGAACTGGACTATTCCTCAGTGGTCCAAGGTGTTGTTTCCAGATGAAAGTAAGTTTTGCATTTCATTTGGAAATCAATGTCCCAGAGTCTGGAGGAAGAGTGGAGAGGCCACAATCCAAGCTGCTGGAGGTCAAGTGTGAGGTTTCCACAATCAGTGATGGTTTGGGGAGCCATGTTATCTGCTGGTGTAGCTCCACTGTGTTTTATCAAGACCAAAGTCAGCGCAGCCGTCTACCAGGAAATTTTAGAGCACTTCATGCTTCCTCTGCCAACAAGCTTTTTGGAGATGGAAATTTTATTTTCCAGCAGGACTTGGCACCTGTCCATACTGCCAAAAGAACCAATACCTGGTTTAATAACCACAGTATCACTGTTCTTGATTGGCCAGCAAACTCACCTAACCGAAACCCCATAGAGAATGTATGGGGTATTGTCAAGTGAGAGATGAGAGACACCAGATCCAACAATGCAGACGAGCTGAAGGCTGCTATCAAAGCAACCTGGGCTTCCATAACACCTCAGCAGTGCCACAGGTTGATCACCTCCATGCCACGCCGCATTGATGCAGTAATTCATGCAAAAGGAGCCCCGACCAACTATTGAGGCATTTACTGTGTAGACTTTTTAGTAGGCGCCAACATTTCTGAGTATAAAATCATTTTTTCAGTTGGTTTTATATAATATTCTAATTTTCTGAGATAATGACTTTTGGGTTTTCATTGGGTGTAAGCCATAATCATCAACATTAGCAGAAATAAATACTTGAAATAGATCCCTCTGTGTGTAATGACTCTATATAATATATAGGAATAGAGCCCTCTGTGTGTAATGACTCTTTTTATAATATACGCGTTTCCTTTTTGTATTGAATTACTGAAATAAATTCACTTTTTGATAATATTCTAATTTATTGAGATGCACCTGTATATTACATGTGGATAATAGTTATTTAAAGTTTATTATATTTATTAATTTATTATTTATCGTTTTTAAAACTTTGATTCCTCTAGGGAATATATGCTTTATAATCCGATGAGTATAGATTTAATGTTCTTTTACCCTCTTCCCATAAATAAATGTAAACATTGAGTGGAGCTGAGCAACTCCATTTGATGAGTAGCGGCCGGGTACTGCAGATAAACCTCGTCACCGGAGCTAATAACATCTGATATGTGGCAGTGCCAATAGTCGGACCCCACTTATCCAATATTGATGACCATTCTACGGATTGATATCATTTGCCTAGGGAACCCCTTTAATGAAACTAAACTGCTGATGCATCAAAAGTAAAAGTTCAGTATAATTATCCAAATTACAAATTTCATTTTTTCTGACATTTTACAGCAGCGACGTCTAATGCAAATATCAATAAATCTAAATTCTTTTTACATGCAATTTTCACTTTTATTTTAGTGAGTTCAGGAGTGAATATCGGTGACATACTTAATTCTTCCTCCATTTCTGGTTTCACAACAAAATTAAAATATGTAAAGCCTGCCTCTCATTGGAGAAAAAAGTTTTTGTTGCCTGCACAACCAATCAGAGATCAATTCTCATGTCTTATACTGGTATGGAAAAATGAAAGCTACCATGTGATTGGTTGCTGTGGGCAACAAAGTCAGTTTTGATGTATGAGGCCTACATGTGTAAACAAGGCCTTACAATGTTATCAGCCTGTATGAATTCTATACACGATGCCCTTTATTTTTTTTACAGGCAACAATGCAAATGACTAGACATACAATAATACAAACTACAATGATGGAAGAACATACAATCGCAGTTATTGCTATTATGCTTAGACCATTAGTATCTTTGGGGCGTATACTAAATGCAGAAGTGATGAGCGTTTTTGTAGTTGTCTGCTCTTGTCTAGTAGGTGGAGGGTTGGGAGGGGTGGTATGAGATGGAGGAGGGGTGGTACGAGATGGTGGAGGGGTGGTACGAGATGGTGGAGGGACATTATAGAAAATACATTGTGCAATGTTAGACCTGTCTGATTTCTGCCCCGCTTTGTCTATAGCAACTATCGCGTAGTACAGAAAAGTGCCATTTCCTATGGTAATATTTTCAGGCGTAAATATAAACTTTTCCTCGAATCCAGCCGGCTGGGGGATGAGACTGGCGGTGTTCACAAGGGCGCAGGTTTCAAAGTGGTCTCGGATTTTCTTTGGGTCACTGCTCATTCTAAGTTCATATTTTGAAGCTGAAAAAAAAAATGTGAATAACATGTTATTAAAGTACTGAGAGTTCAGTATGTCCGTTCTGAAATGTTATGCTTTATTCCAAACGTTGTACTGTTAGGAGACTCTTTGGCTGTGCTTAATAAGCCTGGCTCAGTATAATTCTGTCAAAAGCCATTTATTCCAGTAATAAGTGCTCTAACCTACTGAGGGAATGTAGAGCACCTGGAGGAAGAGCATGAAAACATGATGACAGCATAATAGTCCAGCCAAACTTGGACAGGGGCCAGAATCAATCTCACGATCTGAGCACTGTGATAACCTCCGAGCCAGCATTTTTGTGATATCACAAGCATATACACTATAAGTCTATGAAGGAGGACAGCTAGGAATGGAGTGCCACCAAGTGGAGGTAACGAATTTCTGACCCTTTAATGAGCCCTGCAGCATGAATGTGATGACTGTCACAAGGTGGTGCTAGAAATTACTAGTATGCAGTAAATGAAGAGATAGTCAGACAGGTCGAGATCATAAACCAGGAGCACACGACAGTACACGGGGGGGGGCAGACGGAGACAAAGTTGAGATACAAGCCAAGGGTCAGGGTTTCAGGAGAGTACATACAAGATACAGGGAGCATGCGACGACTCGGTCAAGAGGAAGTTCGAGATCAGAAGCCGGGAAGTCACAACAGAAACAGGGCAGGAGAGGCAGAGATGGGTAAACAGCAGTGCGGAGTCGAAAGACCAAGATCTGAACACTGAGCACCACGGGAGCCAAAGAGCACAACTGAAAACCGAAAGTATGACTTGTGCTGGCCTGAGATAACATGCTTCCTAAAGAGGCAGAGCAATCACCAGGAGCGAGAAGCATCTGTGAGAGCACTTCCCAGCACAGTGTGAAACCCAGTGCTGTGAAACAACCCGCAGGGCATTCATCCTGGAAAAGCTCTGCACCATAGGCAACATATACAGGAGAGCATGGCAGAACAATACAGAATGGAATGTTCTGCACAACGGAATCCTGACAATGAGAATATCCTAGCCAGAAACTCATCAAAGACAGCAGTTTCAAGGGTGTTTCGATTCGTTCAGATCGCCGGAGTGTGCTCAACACTAGTTTGAAACAGTTCTGAAACAGCTGTCTAGTTTGAAATAGTTCTGAAACAGCTGTCTGTAGATGGGTCTCTGGTTTGGCTTTTATATCTGGTTGGGCATGTTATGATGTTAGTCATTGACTTATAGAGTAGCTTTCTCCAATAGGGGGATAATCTTCATAAATATAAGTCTGAAAGTGCAAAAACCTTCTTGAAGTGTATAAATTGTAGTTTTGTAATAACTAAATTGTCAATTCCATCCAATCATCGATTTCCATTAGTCACAAAACTAGATATGCTGAGATTTCTTTTTTTTTTAATTTATTTCTTTTTTTTTATTTTTGTTGTTGATGTTCAGCTATATACTCAACTAGTTCATTAGCATATTTTAATAAAAAAAACAAAAAAAAAACCAATCTCTTGTAAATTTTGCATAAAATTTGGATGCATAAGGTCAGGAGTAATTTCCATTATATACTGTATATGCGCATTCGAGTCCCTGTTATACATGAATAAATCAGCTGCACTCTGGTCTTCCAAGGCTGACTTCCTTAAAGAGAACCTGTCACCTTGGACTATGACTAGTTCTGTGCACATATCTATACTCCCTGTCTAACAGTCCCTTCATGTGGTACCATAAATAAACAGATCTTTAGAAAAAGTATTTCTAAAGACCGTTTCTGAGATGCTAATTAAGTCTGTGACTACTCACAGGGGCATTAGTTCCCTTGACTAGTCAGCCCACTTAACATGTTATAACGCCTCTGTGGGTATGATAACATACTTTACAACAGCAAGTGTCATCAGCAGCACAATATAAAGCTGCACATGCGCATGGCTTTGTACCTCTCAGAACTGAGCTCTGACGCTGAGTGTAAGCATCCTAGCATCAGAGAGACGTAGTGCACATGACCGGAAGTGAAGACAACTTCCAATCTTGCGCAGTGAGCCTCTCTGAAGCTATGATGCTTACGCCCGGCGTCAGAGAAGCTCAGTGCGGAGGGGTACAAAGCCATGCGCACGCACCTCTTTCTACCGCATAACCCTTTAATACTAAAGATGTGCACATACTATTAATGAACAGGTGCAGAAATACTTTATGTGCCCAATATACAAACATATACATACACTATGCATCAGCAAACTGCGATTAATGAATATTTGAACTCCACTATTGCCGCATGGACAATGTGTACCTAAATATGGATGGTCCTATCCTTTATGTTCTACCTCTCCATGTGCCAAACCAGGCCTCATCTGAATAGGGAGTGAACGAATAAAATCTTTGTATGGGAAGAATGTGTAGATAAAGGCACATAAAAAGGTAGGACATAAGTGATAGGACCATCCATATTTAGGTACACCTTAACCTATTTGGATGGCTTTTAATCTAAACCTGCTAAGTACTTTTTGTTTGCAGCAATAGCAGAGTTCATATGTTCATTAATCGCAGTGTGTTGAGCTGTCCTGGCCCAGATACGGCAAAACAGGCCCAAACCATTTTATCCACATTTGAAGCCCCATTTAGGCTTCTCATTTAAACCAAAGCTCTATTTTGGTCCTGTTCACCCAAAAAAACTTATTCCAATAAATTTAAAAGTATTAATCATATTTTATTAATTTTGAGCAGTTCAATAATTACATTTTAATAATTTTTTTAACAATTCAATAATTACATTGAAAATGGCTGAAATATTGAAATCCAGCCATGATCAGTGCAGCTATAGCACAGATCATTGACTGGAGCTGGGTGACCTCCCCTGCCCACAGCTCTGATTGGAGAGACCGGCCTTGTGACCATTCTCTCCAATCACTGTGGATCTGGGGACAGTGACCACTCCGCTCAGCTTCACTCTGGCATCTGTGGAAGCTGAGGGGAGTGATTGGTAAGTTATAGACACTGCCTCTTTTCAGCCATTGCCCCAGCCCCCACCCTTCAGCCGCCGGCTGCAGCAGTCACTGCCCCCGATCCACCATCACTGAACCCATCTGCTGCCTCCCCTCCATCTGCCACCGCTCTCCCCCATCAGCCGCTGCCCCCTCTCACCTTCCTCCATCTGCTGTGATCCCCTCACCTGCTGTGAACTCCCCACCTGCTGTTACACCCCACCTGCTGCGATTCCCTGCCCTGCTGTGATCCCCACCTGCTGTGATCCCCCCACCCTGCTGTAATCGCCCCACCTGCTGTGATCCCCCCACCACCTGCTGTGATCACCACCACCTGCTGTGATCCCCTCACCACCTGTTGTTATCCCCCCACCTACTGTGATCCCCCCACTTACTGTGATCCCCTCACCACCTGCTGTGATCCCCCCACCACCTGCTGTGATCCCCACCACCTGCTGTGATCCCCGCACCACCTGCTGTGATCCCCAGCACCTGCTGTGACCCCCCCACTATCTCTCTATCTTTCCCTCTATCTATCTATCTATCTATCCCTCTATCTATCTACCCCTCTATCTATTTATCTACCCTCTATCTGTCTATCCCTCTACCTATTCCTCTATTTATCTATCTGTCCATGTGTCCCTCTGACTGTCTGGCTATCCGTCTCTGGCTATCCGTCTCTCTGGCTATATGTAGCACCCACGGCGCAGGGGTTAAATGTTACTCGTCGCCGGGCCGGTGATGTCGGGTCAGGGGGATGTCACAGGTGGCCCTGCCCGGCTTCGTGGCCTCGAGGTGTACAATAAAAGGGGATTTGGATGATGGTGGGGGAATGATGAGGATGATAGCCTTGTGACGCCCCCTGTGGTACGTTGCCAGGGATTAGCCGCCGCTGCTGTCGCTGTCCTCCGGGGTGGATGGTGTTGCAGCAAGGATGGTTCTGCTCCCCATAGGTGGAGCGGGGCCCCGGGAAGGATGATGAGGAGAGTAGTGGCCGTTGGCGCCGAAGCGCGGGGCGACGGCAATCCAAAGGCTGAATCAGCTGCTGTGGTTCCAGCCGTGATGGGCCCCAGCCAATCCCAGATCCGTTGGGGCCCCCTTGATGCTCCACCCCAGCTCCGCCTCTACTCCAGCCCCGCCTCCACCCAAGCTCCGCCTCCGCTCCGCCGTTGGACGTTTCAACCGGTACGGTGGTCGATGGGCTCTTCCTTCTTGCGCCTTTAAAGATGGATCCCCGTGTCTTGATGCTGCTTGGGGATCCCAATACGTGTAGTGTTAGCTTCTGTCCGTGTGTAGGTGATGCAGGGACGGACTGTAATCACGACTCCGGACCCTATGTGGCACTGCGCCCCGGGATCTCGTGGTGGTCAGAGGGACATGCAATCCCCCTGTCCTGCAGATTCTGGTGACACGTGAAGTCTGTTCCATTCTAAGGATCTACACCCTGAACCGCACCGGTCCCGCTCCTGTTCTCTCCTGCTGGAGAACACTTTAACTGTTGTGTAAGCTCCTAACTCCCCCTGGTGGCTGCTCCTCCCCCGCTTCCCTGTCACTAGTGGGTGGCTGCCCCCCATGTTTGTAGACTACCTTAAGACCCGACCCTAGCCTGGTCCCCAATGGGGAGGGCAACCTGGTTGTGTATATGATGAGTTTGTGTTGTGGAACTGGTACCGACCTCCTCTGGATCCAGGATGAGTACTGCACCTTAAGTGAGGTGCAGTACCCTGTGGTGACTGAAGCCTCAGGGGCGCCACATATCCATCTATCTATCTATGATTCTATCTATCTGCTGAAAGAGCCTTAAAGTGAATCTGTCAGCAGGTTTTTGCTCCCCATCTGAGAGCAGCATAAAGTAGAAACAGAGACCCTGATTTCAGCGATGTGCCACTTACAGGGCTGTTTGCTTTCATTCTGATAAAATCAATGTTTTCTCTGCTGCAGATCTAGCAATTATACAAAGCTCATGAATATGCTGAACTACCTGCAGCATAGCCCTGTAATGATAATCTCCTGCTGATTAACCAGTGATGTTATCAAAACTATACTAAGCAATAAGTCAATTTATGTATATCAGCTCACCGTGTACACGCTCACTCCTGGCCTCTCCCTGGAGCACGGCACTGCCACAGCCCGATATTGCAAATAGAAGAAAGAAGGAACATCCAGCTCTTCAGGCGAGGAAAGCCAAGGTCTTTATTTTAGCATGCAGACAATGGATGACATGACCAGTACAGCACTACTGAAACGCGTAGTGCTGTGCTGGTCATGTCATCCGTTGTCTGCATGCTAAAATAAAGACCATGGCTTTCCTCACCTGAAGAGCTGGTTGTTCCTTCTTTCTTCTATAAGCCCAATAAGTGACAATCGCTGGAATCAGGATCTCTTCCGCTATGTTATGCTGCGCTCATATTAGGTGTTAAAAACCTGATGACAGATTCCCTTTGAAGGGGTTGTTAGGTCTAAATCCACAAGTCTGCATTATCACCATTTGGTTTCAATTACTTTAAAAACTGTATGCGACACATTCCCTTAAAGAAAAAAAAATAGATATACCAAAAAGAAATATATACCAAAGAAGTTAGATTTAAAAAGAAAAAAAAAAGTTAGAGTAGGACCCTGCCAAAAGAGTCCACCTTGTCTTGGAGACAGGCTTAAAAAAATCTTTTGGTCAAAACAAAATCTGATGGCTGCGTGTGTGATACGATGTTCAATGTGAAGGGTTAATGTGTGATTGGTGAGGTTGTAGTGCAGAAGTGAAGTTTTTCCAAGAGTGGCGGTGAGACTGTGGAAGATTCGCGGGGCGGAGGCGGAGCTTGGGTGGAGGCGGGGCTGGAGTAGAGGCGGAGCTGGGGTGGAGCATCAAGGGGGCCCCAAACTTTTGCCAGTATGGGGCCCTGAAATTCCTAGTGGCAGCCCTGCAAAGCACAATTATATAGGACACATCTGATACCCCTATACGTACGTGTACACACATTACAACTGATACCCCTTTGTAAAAAGCACAAAGTAAGATTTAGTAATTATGTTTCCCATGGATCACTTTCTGTGTGAATCGACATTAGAATTTAAAATTTAAGCAATCTGTGCAAACAAGACATGGTCATTGCTGCTGCTGTGTCATTATTTAAAAAACTGCCAACTATTTGGGGATTTCTTGTGTAATGGTGTTAAGATTATCTAGAGCAGACCTGGGCAAGGGGCGGCCCGTGGGCCACATCCGGCCCGCCTACTCTTTGTGAACGGCCCGCCTGTCTTCAGCCGGTGCAGTGGAGCCGGGCTGCAGCGTGCCGGACAGGGAGAGATCCTGCAGGTCCGCACAGTCAGTGTAGGCAGCGGAACGCAGGAGTCTCTGCTCTGTTCCCTGCCGGCATTTTGTCAGTGACACACGCGAGCTCTGATGTTGTCAATACTGCGCTGCGTGTGTCATTTCAAAAGTTCCCGCCCGGCAGGAGAAGGAGCAGCACAGCGGGGGCCTTCACGGAGAGAAGCAGCGGCGGGGGCCCCTCGCAGAACAGCATCAGCGCAGCCAGGGCCCGTATAAGAGAAGGAGCAGCTCAGCGGGGGCCTGTATGGAGGTGCCTGAGGACGGGGACGATAACAAGGGAGAGGTAAGTAGTGACTAATAAGCTGAGGAGGGGACAATGGGGGAGGGGGGGACTGGTGACTAATACTGGGGGTGTAGTGGTGTAGTTTTACAGGTGTAGTATATGGTGTTGTGTATATATAGTGGTGTAGTATATAGTGGTGTAGAACATGGGGTCAGGGGCGTAACGACCGCGGTCGCAGAGGTCGCCACTGCGACCGGGCCAGCAGGGTTATAGGGGCCCGGCATCCGCTCTGTAGAGCCGGCTGCCGGGCCCCTATGTGTAGTGGCCGACAATGCGACCGTCAGGGGGCCGGCCTGTGAGTCAGGGGAGCCCAGTGTCAGTAGAGGGGCCCCTGACCTGGAGAGGCCACCAGCCGTGTCTGAGCTGCAGCAGAGCAGGAGTGCCTCCTGCACAGCAGACGGAATCTTCATCCTGCAGGACCTGCGATGACGTCACGCCCATGTGACTGTGTGGGAGGAGACATAGGATGCCGGACAGAAAGCAAGAGATACTGAATCCTAAAAGAGATTTGGACACATGATGACTGGTAATAAGAAAAGAGGAGACATGAGAGGGGGTGCAGGGTGAGTGGCATATGAGGGAAGATGGAGTTGCAGGGTGAGTGGCATATGAGGGAAGATGGAGTTGCAGGGTGAGTGGCATATGAGGGAAGATGGAGTTGCAGGGTGAGTGGCATATGAGGGAAGATGGAGTTGCAGGGTGAGTGGCATATGAGGGAAGATGGAGTTGCAGGGTGAGTGGCATATGAGGGAAGATGGAGTTGCAGGGTGAGTGGCATATGAGGGAAGATGGAGTTCCAGGGTGAGTGGCATATGAGGGAAGATGGAGTTGCAGGTGAGTGGCATATGAGGGAAGATGGAGTTGCAGGGTGAGTGGCATATGAGGGCTGCAGACTGTGACAGAAGGATGTGAACGTGTGCAGAGTGTTTGAGAGGGGTAAGTTGGGATACAGGCAGGGTGAGATATGTGGGCATGGTGTGTGACATATCGGGGTGTAGTGTGTGTGATCTGGGGGGTGCAGGCTGTATGGGGAGCAGGGTGTGTGAGATATGGGAGTGCAGGTTCTATGGGGAGCAGGGTATGTGAGATATGGGGGTGTAGTGTGTGATATGGGGGTGCAGGCTGTATGGAGAGCAGGGTGTGTGACATATGGGGGTGTAGTGTGTGTGATATGGGGGTGCAGGCTGTATGGGGAGCAGGGTGTGTGACATATGGGGGTGTAGTATATTACAGGTGTACTATATGGAGGTGTAGTATATTACAGGTGTGCTATATGGAGGTGTAGTATATTACAGGTGTGCTATATGGAGGTGTAGTATATTACAGGTGTACTATATGGAGGTGTATATAGTGGTGTAGTATATGGGGCTATAGTGATGTAGTATATTACAGGTGTGCTATATGGAGGTGTAGTATATTACAGGTGTAGTATATAGGGATGTAGTGATGTAGTATATTACAGGTGTACTATATGGAGGTGTAGTATATTACAGGTGTACTATATGGAGGTGTATATAGTGGTGTAGTATATGGGGGTATAGTGATGTAGTATATTACAGGTGTACTATATGGAGGTGTAGTATATTACAGGTGTACTATATGGAGGTGTAGTATATTACAGGTGTGCTATATGGAGGTGTAGTATATTACAGGTGTAGTATATAGGGATGTAGTGATGTAGTATATTACAGGTGTACTATATGGAGGTGTAGTATATCACAGGTGTGCTATATGGAGGTGTAGTATATCACAGGTGTGATATATGGAGGTGTAGTATATTACAGGTGTAGTATATATGGATGTAGTGATGTAGTATATTACAGGTGTACTATATGGAGGTGTAGTATATTACAGGTGTGCTATATGGAGGTGTAGTATATTACAGGTGTACTATATGGAGGTGTAGTATATTACAGGTGTACTATATGGAGGTGTAGTATATTACAGGTGTACTATATGGAGGTGTAGTATATTACAGGTGTACTATATGGAGGTGTAGTATATTACAGGTGTACTATATGGAGGTGTAGTATATTACAGGTGTACTATATGGAGGTGTAGTATATTACAGGTGTACTATATGGAGGTGTAGTATATTACAGGTGTACTATATGGAGGTGTAGTATATTACAGGTGTACTATATGGAGGTGTAGTATATTACAGGTGTACTATATGGAGGTGTAGTATATTACAGGTGTACTATATGGAGGTGTAGTATATTACAGGTGTACTATATGGAGGTGTAGTATATTACAGGTGTGCTATATGGAGGTGTAGTATATTACAGGTGTAGTATATAGGGATGTAGTGATGTAGTATATTACAGGTGTACTATATGGAGGTGTAGTATATTACAGGTGTACTATATGGAGGTGTAGTATATTATAGCTGTGCTATATGGAGGTGTAGTATATTACAGGTGTACTATATGGGGGTGTACTATATTACAGGTGTAGTTTATTACAGGTGTAGTATATCGGGATGTAGTGATGTAGTTTATTACAGGTGTAGTATATGGAGGGGGTGTAGTAATGTAGTATATTGGGTAGAACTGAGGTAATTTTATTAGTCCGGCCCTCTAAACCAATCCCAATTTCTCATGCGGCCCCATGGGAAAATTAATTGCCCACCCCTGATCTAGAGAATGGTGTATCAAAAAAAATATCCAGTGAAAAGGAAAGGACAGGACCCCTGACGCACGTTTCACATGTCTGTTCCTGTCCTTAATCGTGGGAATAATCTCTATAGCAATGCAGTGCAGCTTTTGAATCACTGTCTGTATTGATTTTTGACGTTTATATGCCGCAATGTTTTATGGTTCCTCTTTGACTGTGATTCAATCATTAAATGCCTTTATATAGACACAGCTACTATTTGCACCAACTTCCAACCCACTAGCTATTTATATGTATTGTCTTTATATGCACTTGGTGCATTGTTTGTCTTTTATTACTTATTTGTATTTCAATAAAGTCTAATGTTTTAATGACAATTTAGCTCCTGGTTCTCCTGTTTCAATGTATTCTATGGAGTGGTCTTCCTTCTATGCCTTTTTGAACTAACATTGTCATCTCTTGGCTATAAAATTTTTGGGGACATGTGCCGAATGGATATATGGTCTCTAGATATGTATATAGATATATTGATAGTAATTAGTGGGTGTTTACCCAGGAACAGGCAATAGAATTAAGATCTGGAGTAATAGGGGCCGCGACCTAACCTTCTTCTTCTGAGGACGTCTCTTTTCCACAATATTATCTCTCCCCTTCCAGTATTTCCCTAGTATGTTCACCCCATGAAGTATCACCTCATTTACCATAGAACAGAATTGTTTTACCTGCTGGATGGTAACATGTCCCCTTCTTGTAGAATAGTACTGGACTAATTGTAGAAGAATTTGGGAGCATCTGTATGGCTCTCACTACCTATTTTTGTAACTAAGAGTAAACTTGTTTTTTCTCACATGCCACAAAGCACAAGGGGCCTGAGACTCTCAGTAAGAGGTCATAGTAGCTTGTGCTGTAAGTACTGTATTTTTCAAAAAATAAGACACTGTCTTATATTTTTTTGCCCCCCAAAAAAGCACTAGGGCTTATTTTTGGAGTAGGTCTTATTCTTGTAGAAACACGGTTGCGGGGTAAGTTTACCCCACTTTCCAGGAGACTCATACTTACCAGACCCGGACATCTGCATGGCTCCCAGGTCCTCCCTGTGATCTCCAGTGGGTGCTGCACGCCATCCTCCTCTGCTTCTGGCTGACACACCCACACACAGCAGATCGCAGATCACACACACACACACATTCATCACATCCAGCGTTAAAGAATGCGTCTGGTGGCAGGGAATGATGGGAGGAAGTCACGTGTCTCCGCAGGTCCTGTAAGCAAGCATTGTGACAGGTCCTTGCGCTCCACTGCACAGCCTCTCAGGATTCTGCTGGCGAGAAGAAATCAGTGTCGCTGGATGTGGTGAGTATGTGTGTGATCTGATGTGTGTGTGTGTGTGTGATCCGATGTTTGTGTGTGCGATCTGATTATTTATGCGATCTGATTGTGTGTGTCATCTGATTGTGTGCGTGCGATCAGATGTTTGTGTGTGCGATCTGATTATTTATGCGATCTGATTGTGTGTATGCGATCCGATATTTGTGTGTGAGATCTGATTGTGTGCGGAGGTGATATCGGATGTGTGCGGGTGTGAAATCACTGCAGGGCCTCCCGCTCGGCGTCTGGTGAGTGTAATTGTGGGGTGCTCGCTGTCTATAATGAAGTGTCCTGCAGAATCTGTAACTTGTTTAGCTGCACTGACACTTCATTATTGAACCGTGACTAGGGCTTATTTTCGGGGGAGGACTTATATTTAAGCCTTGCTCCGAAAATGCTGAAAATCCCTGCAAGGGCTTATTTTTAGGGGAGGTCTTATTTTTGGAAAAACATGATAGTACTGTACTATGCTGCATCTGTGGAGGAAACAGTTCTTATAAGTATGCAGGGCTATAATTTTAGTGGGTGCAAGGGTTGCAGTTGGACATGGGCTCTGGAGCCTAGGGGACCCAAAGGGTTTGTTTAATCCATTTGAGAAGACTATTACTATTACAGATCCTTGAGAGTTGGAGGCCCTGTTGGATATTTTGCATTGGATCTGACTAGCCTCAAGTTGCATTACTATAATTAGGTAAGACTGTTAGGCTATGTGCCCACGGGGACAGTCTCTTGCGGTTATATCTCCAGGACATTCCGCAGGTGCTCATAGAAATCCGCAGCACAACTTCTGTCTGTTTCCATGCTGCGGATATACAGTGGAATGTCCTGCGGATATGGTGCGGGCATTCTGCATTGAGGATACAGTATTACTTCAGCACTGCATCCTCAATGCAGAACAAGTGCTGGAGTGATCGGGGCGTTCATATTACTTACCTCCATCATGCAGCACCTCGCTTTCCGGCGGCCGGGTCACTCTGTCAGCGTCTGGTGCACTGTGCTGGAGAAGGTGGGCGGGCCTGCACTAGCTCCGGCTGTCACATGACCGGAGCTTGTGCAGGCCCCGCCCACCTCTTCCTTCCTGTACCTGGATCGACCGCGCTCCTGTGCACCGGACGGAGAAAGTGACATCGTTGTCTTCTATCAAGGCAGGTAAGTATATGGGACCCTGCGGAGAAGTCCGCAGGAAAATTCCCGTGCTGCTGATTTTTCCGCAGGGAAATCCGCATTATTTCCGCTGCGGAAAAAAATGCAGCGTGGGTACAGCAGTTCCCAAATGCCATAGAAATGGCTGGGGAGTAGCTGTGCTGCAGATTGTTGAAAAATCCGTGGAATTTCCTGCCGCAAATTCCGCGCATTTTCCGCAGCGTGGGCACATAGCCTTACTTTTCTGTGTGGCAGGTGATATGCAGTACTTTCATTAGTCAGCTTTGAGGCTTCCTCTTTATCGGGCTTTTTCTCTGGGAACTTCTCTATGCTGCAGTGCTAACCTACTTCTATTCCCCAGACAGTTACAGAAAACCTCTGTCTCCAATGTGGCTTCAGCCACACACAGGATCACTTCCTGCTAGCAGCTCTTACATTCCCATGCATTCTGTCTCTGCTATGACAGTGCCATCTAGTGGTAACATCTAATATTACAGCTCCAATACGCTGGATGCAGCAGAAGCAAAAACAAAAGAGAAAACAGTATATACATATTTACATAAGCAAACAATCACATTAGTAAAAAGTAAGAAGTTGCATAAATAGAAATTCTTAATTTCACTTTAATCAGGGAAAAACTTCATTAAGAAATGGTGACTGAAACCATTTTTTCCATGAAGAATTATCTCTAGCCAACATATAGAAATAAAGTACTTTTAGGCTAAATTGGTGGGGGCAGCACAAAATTCTACAGTCTAAAGTGCAACGGCAAGTGGATCCAGAAACCACGAGTTGTGAGACGTTCTCCCAATCTTCTAAATGTGTGTATTTCTACTGTATGTAGTGAGTGAATATGTATACTATGTGTATTCCTGCTCCTGTTTAGTTTGTGTATATGTAATTAGTAAATGTGTGTGCTGCAGGAAACAACACAATATTGACTTAGGGGTACTTTGCACACTACGACATCGCAAGCCGATGGTAGCGATGCCGAGCACGATAGTCCCCGCCCCCGTCGCAGCTGCAATATCTTGTGATAGCTGCCGTAGCGAACATTATCGCTAAGGCAGCTTCACACGCACTTACCTGCCCTGCGACGTCGCTCTGGCCAGCGACCTGCCTCCTTCGTAAGGATGCGGGTCGTGCGGCATCACAGCGACGTCACACAGCAGGCGGCCAATAGAAGCAGAGGTGCGGAGATAAGCGGGACGTAAACAAACCCGCCCACCTCCTTCCTTCCTCATTGCAGCCGGGACGCAGGTAAGGCGATGTTCCTCGCTCCTGCGGCTTCATACACAGCGATGTGTGCTGCCGCAGGAATGAGGAACAACATCGTAACTTCGGTCCTTCCGAAATTATGGAAATGATTGACGCTACACTGATCATTCGATTTCGACGCTTTTGCGCTCGTTAATCGTAGTAAAAAGGATTCACATACTCCGATGTCGACAGCGACGCCGGATGTGCGTCGCTTTCGATTTGACCCCACCGACATCGCACCTGCGATGTCGTAGTGTGCAAAGTACCCCTTAGGCTTTGATCACATCTGTTCTTTGGCCTCTGTATATATTACAGAACCGTTAATGCTCTGTTGCATCTGTCGTACATTGGACAACACTGACATATAAGAGGGTCTGTTTGGTTTGAAAACAAAATAGTGCTACATGCAAAATGTGATCATGGCCATAAATACAGTATGTTTTATTAATTGTCTCATATATGGTATGTTACCTTGTCCTTGATCCAGATCATCCCCAGTTGCTGTCCAAGACAACACAGTCCTAAATTGTACAAGTTTTGCGTCCAAGTCAGATATTTTCTCAGGTTTGTGAATATCTGGCTGTACATCTGAAGGAACATTAGACACAACGAAAGAACCGCCAGATGCTGTCCTGCTAAATGCTCCAAAATTAACCTGCAGGTCATCATCACTAATGGTGGGTCTTGGTGGATTTAAAATGACCTTGTCTGAAAGATAAACGAAGACATTTCTATTAATCAGTAGCTCTTGATTCTATTCAATTCCATATGTAGTAGAAAAGAATTAGAGAACAAAAACAAACAAAAAAAACCCTGAAAAAACGAGTGGAAGTCTGCAATTACTGTGTAGAAGAGAGTTGCCAACACTGAGACCAAGGAGCAAGGAGGACTTAGGTATTAACGCAATGTGAAAGCGGCCTATGTTCAGTGGTTCCAACGGAGCTTCCATCTGAACCCCCCTGCAAAACAGGTTTCGGACGCATGCACCGACGGGGCTATTGACTATAATGGAGCATACGGAGTTAGCGTGTGCTTTGTCTTGCACCATTTTCGGTGCATTTTTGTCTGGGTGTGTGCCTGCAGAAAGGCATATACACCCAAAAATGGTGCACACCATGACCATCTGCTCCATTATAGTCAATGGCCCCATTGGCGCAAGCATCCAAAACCCGTTTTGCTAGGGTGTTTGGACGGAAGTTCTGACGGGACCACTGCACGTAGGTAAAAACGAAATGTGAAAGCGGGCTAGAGATCTCATATGTATTAATAAATGTATCATTGTAAAGCTACAATATTAGCCTTCTCTTTGTTTTAGATACTTTGGAGCTGTTGATATCATCTATGAGATGAAATGAAACAAAGGATATTTTGTACTGTTAAATATTTTCTATGGCTATATTTCTCATAGTGATCAGTTAAAGAACATGATGATTTCAGCATGCAAGTAATAGCTGATTATGTGTTAATTATATGAAAATAGCTTATGAAAAGCCGAAACTGTCATGTTGTATCTGATGCATGTATGGATGAGGAAGCAAAGACAAACAAGTGCATTAGTTCTGGGACGTATTTAATATTGGCTTAAAGGGGTTATCCAAGATGAGATAAATATGGAGCAAAAGAAGTGCTGTAAAATAACAAAATAAGCACTATTTAGGTTTGCAAGCCTCCCTGCCTCTCTATTGCCCCTTTTCTGCTGCCTTCAAGTGGTCTTTATTTACGTGGCTGCTTCAGTGATGTTCCATCTATAGCACATTCAAAATCCGCAAGGGCGGCCTGTAGATTTGTCATAGTTTTTCTATAGATTTGCCAGAGACTTCACCATGTGTATTGTAAAAGGTGAAATCTGCTGCGAAACTTATAAGGCTATGTGCCCACGCTGCGGAAAATGCGTGGATTTTGCCGCGGATTTCTCGCGGAAAAGCTGCGGATTTCCCGAAAATCTGCAGCTCAGGCACTTCCCAGCCATTTCTATGGCATTTTGGAAATGCTGTGCCCACGCTGCGGATTTTTCCGCAGCGGATTTCGTGCGGATTTTGATCCGGAAAAATCTGCAACATGTCAATTATTGTTGCGGATTTTCATCCGGATTTTGGCTTTAAAATTGGGGGAAAAAAAATAAAAAATCCGCACCAAAATCTGCATCCAATCCGCGGCAATTCCGCGGTAAATCTGCGGCAAATCCGCACCTTTGAAAAGGTGCGGATTTTGCGGGAAAGCTGCAGATTTTGATGCAGAAAAATCCGCAGCTACATTCTCCCGTGGACACATAGCCTTAAAATGTAAAATTTAAATTTTGAACTTTGAATTTAAAATCTACAGGTTGTCAGATTCTTCTACATTTTTTTTTTCATGGCTTGTGAATGAGATTTTAGTGTTATCCACTTTGCTGCTACTGAAATATGCTGCTTTTGGAATTGTTTCCGGATGGAAAAACATACCCTTAAGGGTAGAAAGTTAGCTATTTTAGTTAACTGTTATGTTAATGATACATTGCAATACATTACACTAAATATTGCATAAAAAATTTGGAAGTGCTCATAGAGTGATTGTATATTATATTAAAAGGGCTGTAGACCTAATCTATTATAGGTATGTACATTATGTAACATGTTATGTTATGGTTATGCAGTTATGAAATATGTGAGGATTACTTAATTTCATATTGTTTTCAATAGTGTATCCATTAAAATGTATTTCAATTTAAAGAGCTTTTTAAATTTCTTTTATTATATATTCTTCACTGATCATATTTTGTTGCAGCACTGCAATGGCTAAACAGGACCTGTAACTTGCCCAGAAAACTGATTAAAAATAGTATGTAAAGATCTCTGAGTTCCCCTAATTCTGCAGCTCTTTCCATTTCACACTATGTCACTCCAGTGCTGAGATATTCACATTTGTTGCTTTTGAAGCACATATGTAAAATCTCTGCTTGCAGTCAAACTTGATGCTTCTTCAGTCCTATCTGGGGGCGTGCACTTTCTCCCCTCTATCCTAGATGTTGCCAATCACATCACAGCAGATCTAATACTGTAGCAGTCTCAGGTGCTGCTGAGGTGTGACTGGGTGTATCTTGGAGGAAGTGGTGAAAGTGCATGCACCCTGGTAAGACTGATGAAACGCCCAGTGTGACTGTGTACCACCCTAGCGTCAGCAGCCAAGACACTCGGATCCGGATCCGCGGTGGCTCGACGGGTCTCCGGACCTGGGAGGGGTCGTGCGCCCACTCGAAATAAAAGGGGGTATTTACAGGGGGTTGTGTGTTTAGAGTTTGTGACGCCACCCACGGTGTGTGGTAAGGTGGAGTACCACCGCTGCTGTTTGGAGCGCCCGTGGGCGATGGGACGGTAGCCAGGTGTTTAACCCCTCCGTGGGTATACGGAATGCCCCGCGGTTCGGTGATGATAGTGAGGGGATGCCGTTGGGGAGTAAAGGGTCACTGCATACTCACTCAGTCCAATAACGCTGACACCGACAACCTGTACACCAAAATTCTGAGCACCGCTGCCGCTGCAGCTTGGGAGGGAGCACGCCTGGATACCATGCCCGATGGTGTTGCTTGTTAGCCTGTGACCTTTCCCTTGGCACCTTCTTTACTGGTTGGCCCCTGTAGTATAGAACTAGTCGGGTCCCGCTCACCCGTATGGCTAACGGAGTGAGCTTGCTCTCAGGGTTCACGCTTGGGATTTTCTGAACGGTATATTGGGAAAATCCTATCCCCCTCGTTGGGATAGTACCCCGATTTTGGAGCGGGTGGAGAACGGATCTCGAAGGTGAATTACCAGGACGCTTGAAGCTACTTTCCGGCCTAGGGTCCACGTACCCTGTCGTGCCCTGGCCCCTGCCCGGAGATGACACAAGGCCGCCGGCTGCCCTCCTTGGCAGTTCCATGCCCCTTGTCACGATCCCCTGTGACCGGGGTTCCAGCTCCTACCAGGCCCAGACCAACGTCTGCCACCTAGTGTTAGCAAGGAGCCCAGCTCCTGACCTCCTTCAGCTGACTTGTGACCTCTCCTCACGAGAGTCACCACTCAACTGCTTTGCTCCTAACACTCCTAACCCTCCCTAACCAACCCCCAAGTGGGCGGCCCTATTCCCTTCAGGCTACCCATTGGTGTCTCTGGTGGGTGTGGTGCAAAGTGTTTATAGGATTTCGATTGGCTTGTTCTTAGCAACGCCAAAGGTCAGGGACCCGTAACCAAGGAGGATGCGGATACCGTGCAGAAGGGCAGATTGCACAATACCCTGTGACGACCTGATAGGCCAGGGCGTCACAACTGCAAAGGAGAGATTTTACATATTTCACTTCAAAAGCAGCAAATGTGAATATCTCTGCAGTGGAGTGACGTAGCGTGAAACGGGAAAGAGCGGCACAATTAGGGGACCTACAGGATTGTTTTTCATAAGATATTTAACTATTTTTAACTATACTTTAACTATTTTTATATTTAACTATATTTAAGATTTTTTTTAACAAGTGAAAGGCCCTCTTTAAAGGGAATTTGTCAGCGGGTTTTTGCTATGTAATCCGAACATAGCATACTGCAAGGGTTAAAAAAAAGAATTCTTGTCAAAGTCTGAACTCCAGTTTATTTCCTGTTTGTTTAATCCTCAGGACACCTATCATTGCTCAGACTACAAAGTCATGTGCATGGCAGTCTAGCATGCTCCTCTGATTGATACCTCACTGTCAATGTACAATCTCTATTGAGAGCCTAATGAGGGCAGGACAGCTCTCTCAGCTCTGCTGTGTTGTTAAATCTAAAAATTCTAATTGTGTCAGAATGGCTGCACCCAGTAATCTAAGTGATAAATCATAGGATTCAGAATCTCCTCTGTACATCATGCTGCTCTCAGATGAGGTAGCAAAAATATGCTGATAGATTCCCTTTAACTGTCAGATTTAGAGATTTCTTTGATCCCCACAGTTGCAATAGGAGTACACTTGTGTTTCCACCAGTGATCAAGTAGGATCAACAGCAATAAAGCCCGCTTTACACGCTGCAATGTATCTTACGATGTGTCGGCGGGGTCATGTCATAAGTGACGCACATCCGGCATCGTAAGGTACATTGCAGTGTGTGACAGGTACGTGCGATTGCGATTGAACGGTAAAACGTTCATCGCATACACATCGTACCTTTCTCTAGAATTGCACGTCAGGTTGTTCATCGTACCCGGGGTAGCACACATCGCAGTATGTGACACCCCGGGAACGATGAACAGATCTTACCAGCGTCCTGCGGCTCCCGGCCCACAATGCGGAAGGAAGGAGGTGGGCGGGATGTTTACGTCCCGCTCAGCTCCGCCCCTTCGCTTCTATTGGCCGGCTGCCACGTGACGTCGATGTGACACCGAACGTCCCTCCCACTCCAGGAAGTGGATGTTCGCCGCCCACATCGAGGTCGTATGGAAGGTAAGTACGTGTGACGTGGGTTACTCGTATGTGCGGCACGTTCAACAAATTAAACGTGCCACACATACGATGGGGGCGTTGCAAATCGCATACGAAATCATATGCGAAATTGCAACGTGTAAAGCAGGCTTAAGGCAATGCTCTTTTACAAAATGTCCTATATAAGTGTGATTATTACCATTATTAATGTAGCCAGGCATATAAAGAACACGGCTCCTTGGTAACGTCAGGCGACTTTTCTTATCTTCACCTATAACTCTCACTTTTAAGCTGTATCTTCCATTTGCAGTAAAGGAGGTGAAGTATCTGGAGTAGATTCCATCATTTTTTGATAAGTCAACACCTTAAAAAAAAAAAATCACAAAAATATCAAAGAATTTGTGGTTAATTGCATCTAGTTTTGCATACAAATAAATTTTGGATTTGGTTTTTATTAAAAATTCTGTACCATTCCTCTTCAATAGACTTTGTGCTGCACAGTCTTTTGCTAACTGCAGAATGAGATAATTAAAATCTGTCAATAAGCTTATTCTCATGGTACAGTTTGTAACTCTAAAGGTGAGGCCACTAGTGATATATAGATATATATATATATATCTATATATATATATATATATATATAGATATATATATATATATACCCTGTGTGCAGAATTATTAGGCAAATGAGTATTTTGATCACATGATAATTTTTATACATGTTGTCCTACTCCAAGCTGTATAGGCTTGAGAGCCAACTACCAATTACCGTATTTTTCGGACTATAAGACGCACCTGACCATAAGACGCACCCTGGTTTTAGTGGAGGAAAATAGGAAAATAAAATTTTAAGCAGAAAATGTGGTCATGACACACATATAGGGCGAGGATCTGCTGCTGACACTATTATGGGGTAATGTCCTGCTCATATACTCCCCAGCCTGCTCATATACTCCCCAGGGACCCTATATAACAAGAAAAAACAGCATAAAAACAACCTCCACTCAAAAATATTATGTATTGCAAAGTGTGCACAGTACCAACATTCCAAGCTGTACTATTGAAAAAATGAGATTTTTGGCAAAAAATTGCAATTTTTCGAGCCACCCCGCCAACGTCACGGCAAATCTCCTGGGGCAGTCCTAACACTAAAATATTTTTATTTAAAGTGTGCCATGTGGCCTCACATATGCAAAATTAGGACTGCACAGCACGTACCTTGTGCTTTTCAGTCACCGTCTCCATGACTGATTCATGGTTGTGGGCGGGACAGGCCCGAGCACATGCTGCTTAGAATAAATAGCCAGTGGACGGGGTTGGATGGCAAGTGCTGTGCAGTCCTAATTCTGCATATGTGAGGCCACATGGCACACTTTAAATAAAAATATTTTAGTGTTAGGACTGCCCCAGGAGATTTGCCGTGACGTTGGCGGGGTGGCTCGAAAAATTGCAATTTTTTGCCAAAAATCTCATTTTTTCAATAGTACAGCTTGGAATGTTGGTACTGTGCACACTTTGCAATACATAATATTTTTGAGTGGAGGTTGTTTTTATGCTGTTTTTTCTTGTTATATAGGGTCCCAGTTGGTTCTCATCTTGCAGTGCACCTCATGTTTATTTTTCCATCTGTCCTGATTTTTGGCGGTTGGTGGCTGTTCACACTTGCCATCCAACCCCGTCCACTGGCTATTTATTCTAAGCAGCATGTGCTCGGGCCTGTCCCGCCCACAACCATGAATCAGTCATGGAGACGGTGACTGAAAAGCACAAGGTACGTGCTGTGCAGTCCTAATTTTGCATATGTGAGGCCACATGGCACACTTTAAATAAAAATATTTTAGTGTTAGGACTGCCCCAGGAGATTTGCCGTGACGTTGGCGGGGTGGCTCGAAAAATTGCAATTTTTTGCCAAAAATCTCATTTTTTCAATAGTACAGCTTGGAATGTTGGTACTGTGCACACTTTGCAATACATAATATTTTTGAAGTGGAGGTTGTTTTTATGCTGTTTTTTCTTGTTATATAGGGTCCCAGTTGGTTCTCATCTTGCAGTGCACCTCATGTTTATTTTTCCATCTGTCCTGATTTTTGGCGGTTGGTGGCTGTTCACACTTGCCATCCAACCCCGTCCACTGGCTATTTATTCTAAGCAGCATGTGCTCGGGCCTGTCCCGCCCACAACCATGAATCAGTCATGGAGACGGTGACTGAAAAGCACAAGGTACGTGCTGTGCAGTCCTAATTTTGCATATGTGAGGCCACATGGCACACTTTAAATAAAAATATTTTAGTGTTAGGACTGCCCCAGGAGATTTGCCGTGACGTTGGCGGGGTGGCTCGAAAAATTGCAATTTTTTGCCAAAAATCTCATTTTTTCAATAGTACAGCTTGGAATGTTGGTACTGTGCACACTTTGCAATACATAATATTTTTGAGTGGAGGTTGTTCATATACTCCCCAGCCTGCTCATATACTCCCCAGCCTGCTCATATACTCCCCAGCCTGCTCATATACTCCCCAGCCTGCTCATATACTCCCCATGCTGCTATATACCCTCATCCTGCTCATATACTCCCCAGCCTGCTATATATCCTCATCCTGCTCATATACTCTCCATGCAGCTCATATACTCCCCAGCCTGCTATATACCCTCATCCTGCTCATATACTCTCCATGCAGCTCATAATAAACCCCTATCCTGATCTTATACCCCCACCATCCTGGTGTATGGCTGCATCCTGTGGCACATAAAAAAATAAACGTTCATACTCACCTCACCTCACTCCCTGCAGCACCGCTCCTCTTACCGTCTATGTCAGCGGCAGCGACGCTGAATGCAGCCGTCCTCCTGCGGCATCGCGATGTCCTCCGGTGGTCTGTGCCGGCGGCTGCATGTGGACACGTGCGCACAGCGATGACGTCATCGCTGTGCGCGCCGCTAGTCACAAGTCAGCTGACCGGCACAGACAGGAGACCGCGGTGCTGCAGGGGAACGGTGAGTAATGTGTACTGATTCACTGCCCCCCGCACTGATGATGATGTTCGGGGGGCAGTGAATACAGCCGCACATGATCACTCCAGGCTGCAGTTGCCAGGGGTGATCATGCGGGCCGGCTGTTTATTCCCTATCACCCCGCCCACCTGTCAGCGCCGACTTCATCGCTGAGAGATGGGCGGGAAGATGGGCGTGCATATGGTCACGGCAGGCTGCTACAGCCTGCTCGTGCCCCCGATGACTCGCTCCACATCAGCACCCACATTCCCTGCAGCCACAGTCAGACCATAAGACGCACCCCCAACTTTCCCCCAACATTTGGGGGGAAAAAAGTGCGTCTTATGGTCCGAAAAATACGGTAAGTAAATCAGGTGATGTGCATCTCAGTATTGAGGAGGGGTGCGATGTAATGACATCAACACCCTATATAAGGTGTGCTTAATTATTAGGCAACTTTCTTTCCTTTGGCAAAATGGGTCAGAAGAGAGATTTGATGGGCTCTGAAAAGTCCAAAATTGTGAGATGTCTTGCAGAGAGATACAGCAGTCTTGAAATTGCCAAACGTTTGAAGCATGATCACAGAACAATCAAGCGTTTCATGGCAAATAGCCAACAAGGTCGCAAGAAGCATGTTTTGAGCATGAATTGAGGAAAATCAAGCGTGAAGCTGCCAACATGCCATTTGTCACCAGTTTGGCCATATTTCAGAGCTGCAACGTTACTGGAGTATCAAAAAGCACAAGGTGTGCCATACTCAGGGACATGGCCAAGGTAAGGAAGGCTGAAAAACGACCACCTTTGAACAAGAAACATAAGATAAAATTTTCAAAGGTTTTATGTACTGATGAAATGAGAAATGAAAGTGACTCTTGATGGGCCAGATGGATGGGCAGAGGCTGGATCAGTAAAGGGCAGAGAGCTCCACTCCGACTCAGATGTCAGCAAGGTGGGGTACTGGTATGGGCTGGTATCATCAAAGATGAACTTGTGGGACCTTTTCGGGTTGAGGATGGATTGAAGCTCAACTCCCAGACCTACTGCCAGTTTCTGGAAGACAACTTCTTCAAGCAGTGGTACCTGAAGAAGTCGGTATCGTTCAAGAACAACATGATTTTCATGCAGGACAATGATCCATCACATGCATTCAACTACTCCACAGCGTGGCTGGCCAGTAAAGGTCTAAAAGATGAAAAAATAATGACATGGCCCCCTTGTTCACCTGATCTGAACCCCATAGAGAACCTGTTGTGCCTCATTAAAATATGAGAACTACAGGGAGGAAAAACAATACAACTCTCGGAACAGTGTCTGGGAGGCTGTGGTGGCTGCTGCACACAATGTTGATCGTAAACAGATCAAGCAACTGACAGAATCTATGGATGGTAGGCTGTTGAGTGTCATCATAAAGAAAGGTGACTATATTGGTCACTAATTTTTTGGGGGGTTTGTTTTTGCATGTCAGAAATATTTATTTCTAAATTGTGTGCAGTTACCGTATATTGATATACCTGGTGAAAATAAACAAGTGAGATGGGAATATATTTGTTTTTTATTAAGTTGCCTAATAATTCTGCACAGTAATAGTTACCTGCACAAACAGATATCCTCCTAAGATAGCCAAATCTAAAAAAAAACCCACTCCAACTTCCAAAAGTATTAAGCTTTGATATTTATGAGTCTTTTGGGTTGATTGAGAACATAGTTGTTGATCAATAATAAATAAAATCCTCTAAAATACAACTTGCCTAAGGCTAAGTTCACATTTCCGTTGATTTGTATCAGTCACATGCGTCGCTTGACGCATGTGACTGATGCGCTGTTCAACGCTGTACAACGGATGACAAAGAACAGAATTCTTTGTCGGATTCCGTTGTGTGCGGGGGGCGGAGTTCGGGTGCAGAGCCGAGCGGGGGGCGGGGCCAGGCGCTGAGGATGTCAGTGGAAGTGCTGCGGTCTGCATGGCTGGGGACAGGTGAGTGTATCTGTGAGTGAGTGAGTGAGTGTGTGTATGTGCATGTATGTATGTATGTATGTATGTATGTATGTATGTATGTGTGTGCACATGCAAAGTGCGGGAGGGGGCGGAGCCGAGCGGGGGGCGGGGCCAGGCGCTGAGGATGTCAGTGGAAGTGCTGCGGTCTGCATGGCTGGGGACAGGTGAGTGTATCTGTGAGTGAGTGAGTGTGTGTATGTGCATGTATGTATGTATGTATGTATGTGTGTGTGTGCACATGCAAAGTGCGGGAGGGGGCGGAGCCGAGCGGGGGCGGGGCCAGACGAGGGTGTCAGTGGCAGTGCTTGTCTGCATGGCTGGGGACAGGTAGGTGTGTGTGTGTGTGTGTGTGTGTGTACATACATGTGCGGAGTGCGGGAGGGGGCGGGGCCGAGCGGGGAAGTGTCGGCCTCCCTGCACACGTAACCAGCCTAAATATCGGGTAACAGCAAAGCACCCGATATTTACCTTGGTTACCCGATATTTACCTTGGTTACGGGCCTACACCGCTTAGCGCTGGCTCCTTGCACCGTAACCAGGGTAAATATCGGGTAACCAACCAAAGCTGGTGACGTGTGCAGGGAGCCAGAGAGCATGCGCAGCGAAATCCGACGGATCTCGCTGCTCAAAAAACGTTACATGCTGCGTTCCTCCCGCCCGGTAGTCAGTCGTTCCACGACTGATCAGTCGGGCGGAGGGTGCAACGCAGCATCATCAGTCACAATCCGCTGCTCATACAAGTCTATGGGAGCAGCGGAATCCGCTAAACGGATTCCGCTGTTTACAAGAGCAGCGGATTGTGACTGATAGATTTTAGCGGAAATGTGAACTTAGCCTAATAATTCTGCACACGGTGTATATATATCTCAAAACATGCCGCCATTGGCCCACATTGGGTGGGCAGAAGTTCAGCCTTTTGCCCATTCATCCTCGCAGTATGACCACATCCTTTTCTTACTTTTACTGAGCTGCTCCTAGCTACTTTATGACCACATAAAAGTTTAGCTAAATTTGTGACCATAACTCATCAATAAAGAGCTCAAAAGAACAAAGATAGGTTATGAAAACTCCTGTCAGAACAAGATCACTTACGGAATTTCAGTTAACCCATTAAGCAGTCAAAACTAGTAAAACAAGATAACAAAAAATGCCTCCGAAGATATCCATATCCTGTAAGTAAATGTTATAATAACATACAGTCATGCCCAAAGAATGCTGCTTCAATGTCTTTAGATCTCTTAGTCCAATGTTTCTGTGCTTAGTGAAGTACAATCATCAGCATTTCATATGTTTTTAAACTTTAATTTACAAATATATCACATTGATGCAACTACTCAATATTTACAGTGATGCCTTTTATTTTTAAGACTTTTAGCATTTGCCCTGGCGGCTGGATATCATCTTCTGGGCTATAATCCTGGTCGATGACAACCCATTCCTACTTAATCCTGCCAATTTCTTTGTTTTTGCTTGTCAACCACCTTTTTGATGCTTAAGAATGGGATTGAGATCTAGGAAGCTTCCGGGTCATGGCCCCTAAATTTCAATGATTTGTTCACTGATCCACTTAGTTATCACTTTTGCCTTGTGACATGGTCTTCATCATGCTGGAAAAAGCATTGTTCATCTCTAAATTGCTCCAGGATCATTAGTTACCAATTTTTATTCATGGCAATACTTTTAGGCAAAACTGTGAGTGAGCCCACGCCCTTGGATATAAACCCTACATATACAGTGCCTTGCGAAAGTATTTGGCCCCCTTGAGTTTTTCAACCTTTTCCCCCATTTCAGGCTTCAAACATTAAGATAAAAATTTTAAAATTTTGGTGAAAAATCAACAAGAAGTGGGACATAATTGTGAAGTTGAACGAAATTTATTGTTTATTTTAGACTTTTGTAAAAAAGAATAAACTGAAAATTGTGGCGTGCAATATTATTTGGCCCCTTTACTTTCAGTGCAGCAAAATCACTCCAGAAGTTCATTGAGGATCTCTGAATGATCCAATGTTGTCCTAAATGACTGATGATGATAAATATAAGCCACCTGCGTGTAATCAAGTCTCCGTATAAATGCACCTGCTCTGTGATAATCTCAGTGTTCTGTGTAAAGGCCAGATAGCATCATGAAGACCAAGGAACACAACAGACAGGTCCGTGATACTGTTGTGGAGAAGTTTAAAGCCGAATTTGGTTACAAAAATGTTTCCACAACTTTAAACATCCCAAGAAGCACTGTGCAAGTGATCATATTGAAATGGAAGGAGTATCATACCACTGCAAATCTACCAAGACCCGGCCGTCTCTCAAAAATTTAATCTCAAATAAGGAGAATACTGATCAGAGATGCAGCCAAGAGGCCCATGATCACTGTGGATGAACTGCAGAGATCTACAGCTGAGGTGGGAGAGTCTGTCCATAGAACATCAATCAGTCGTACACTGCACAAATCTGGCCTTTATGGAAGAGTGGCAACAAGAAAGCCATTTCTCAAAGATATCCATAAAAAGTGTCAGTTAAAGTTTGCCACAAGCCACCTGGGAGACACACCAAACATGTGGAAGAAGGTGCTCTTTTCAGATGAGACCAAAATCGAACTTTTTGGGCACAATGCCAAATGATATCTTTGGTATAAAAGAAACACAGCTCATCACTCTTAACACACCATCCCCACTGTCAAACATGGTGGTGGCAGCATCATGGTTTTGGCCTGCTTTTCTTCAGCACTGACAGAGAAGATGGTTAAAATTGATGGAAAGATGGAAGGAGTCAAATACCGGACAATTCTTGAAGAAAACCTGTTGGAGTCTGCAAAAGACCTGAAACTGGGACGGAGATTTGTCTTCCAACAAGACAATGATCCCAAACATAAAGCAAAATCTACAATGGAATGGTTCACAAATAAACGTATCCAGGTGTTAGAATGGCCAAGGCAAAGTCCAGACCTGAATCCAATCGAGAATCTGTGGAAAGAGCTGAAAGCTGCTGTTCACAAAAGCTATTTGCAAAGGAAGAATGGGCAAGAATTTCAGTCTCTCGATGTGCAAAACTGATAGAGACAGACCCGAAGCGACTTGCAGCTGTAATCGCAGCAAAAGGTGGTGCTACAAAGTATTAACTTAAAGGGGCCGAATAATATTACACGCCCCAATTTTCAGTTTATTACTTTTTATAAAAGTTTAAAATAAGCAATACATTTAATTCAACTTCACAATTGTGTCCCACTTGTTGTTGATTCTTCACAATAAAATTAATTTTTTTTTTTATCTTTATGTTTGAAGCCTGAAATGTGGGAAAAGGTTGAAAAATTCAAAGGGGCCGAATACTTTCGCAAGGCACTGTAAATGGCCTCAGGATGCTTTACTGTTGGCATGACACAAGACTCATGGTAGCGTTCACTTCTCCTTTTCTGAGCAATCCTTCTTCCAGATGTGCCAAACAGTAAAAAGGAATTGTCATCATGGAAAATAACTTTACCCCAGTCCTCTGATGAAGCCCCCCTACAAATTGGTTTTGACAATTAAAACAATTATTTACCGGAATAAAAATGAAATGGTGCACATCGGATTGTGTGGTTTAGTTGCTTGCCTCAGAGATTAACAGTGGAATTTAAGAATTTGACACCTGCAGATACTGGCTATGCAACACAGACAGCATCTTACGGGTATGATTCAGGCTCAACTCCTGAGCCCGCGTCATAAAAGAACACGTACAAGTACATCCAATGTCTGAAAAGAGTTAGTTAATAATCTATATATATAATTGCCTTATTCTGTCTGTCTGTCTGTCTGTCTGTCTTGCTCCAAAAATGTGTCCTTACGGTGACACAAAGCTGATTGGCCACTGGGCTCGCCATGGCCCCGCCCCCCCGCACGGATTGGCCGCTCGCCCAGGCTGCGCCCCCACACGGATTGGCCGGCCGCTCGCCCAGGCTTCGCCCCCCCCACAGATTGGCCTCTCGCCCTGGCACCCTGCAGGCATTGGCAACTCGGCCACGCCCCGCCCCCCTCACGCAATGCACGCTACCTCTGGCCACACCCCCCCACGCATTCCCCGAACCGACACGGTCATGGAGCCACGACTACCAGGTGAGTACTGTACCCCTGGGAGCCCACATCAGCGTACGCCGCCAAACCAGCCAACACATACCCTCGCATTGCTGGGGCTGGCCGGCGTATGCTGGTGTGGGCTCCCGTGCGAGCGGGGGACGAGATACGCTGGTAACCATGGTAGCATAGTTACCAGCGCATCAAGGTCCTGCAGCGGCGGAAAATACACACACGCACACACATAACAGCACACACACACATCAGATCACACTCACTCTCACACACACCTCACACACACATCACATCGCATCCACATACTCACAACATCCTGGGATATCGCTTGCTTCTCGGCGGCGATACTGTGCTGTGAGCTTCCAGGACCTGCCAGAGGATCACATGGCCAGAAGCATGTGGTATCTCCGGATGTTGTGAGTGTATGCGATCGGGTGTGTGTGAGTGTATGCGATCGGGTGTGTGTGAGTGTATGCGATCGGGTGTGTGTGAGTGTATGCGATCGGGTGTGTGTGAGTGTATGCGATCGGGTGTGTGTGAGTGTATGCGATCGGGGTGTGTGTGAGTGTATGCGATTGGGTGTGTGTGAGTGTATGCGATCGGGGATGTGTGTGAATGTATGCGATCGGATCTGTGAGTGTCGGCAGAGGAGCACGGCATGCTGGAGGAGGCTGGGAGGAGAGAGGCTGATCCTGGGGAAGGCTGGGATGGGGAGGCTGAGAGAAGAGAGGCTGATGCTGGGGGAGGCTAAGGCTGGGGTAGGCTGGGAGGAGAGAGGCTGATTCTGGGGACCGAAAATGCTGATGCTGGGAGGAGAGAGGCTGATGCTGGAGGAGGCTGAGGCTGGGGTAGGCTGGGAGGAGAGAGGCTGATGCTGGGAGGAGAGAGGCTGATGCTGGGGACAGAGAGGCTGATGCTGGGGACAGAGAGGCTGATGCTGGGGACAGAGAGGCTGATGCTGGGGGAGGCTGAAGTTGGGGTAGGCTGGGAGGAGAGAGGCTGATGCTGGGAGGAGAGAGGCTGAGGCTGGGGGAGGCTGAGGCTGGGGGAGGCTGAGGCTGGGGTAGGCTGGGAGGAGAGAAGCTGATGCTGGGGACAGAAAAGGCTGATGCTGGGAGGAGAGAGGCTGATGCTGGGAGGAGAGAGGCTGATGCTGGGAGGAGAGAGGCTGATGCTGGGAGGAGAGAGGCTGATGCTGGGGACAGAGAGGCTGATGCTGGGGACAGAGAGGCTGATGCTGGGGACAGAGAGGCTGATGCTGGGAGGAGAGAGGCTGATGCTGGGATGAGAGAGGCTGATGCTGGGGACAGAGAGACTGATGCTGGGGACAGAGAGGCTGATGCTGGGGACAGAGAGGCTGATGCTGGGGACAGAGAGGCTGATGCTGGGAGGAGAGAGGCTGATGCTGGGAGGAGAGAGGCTGATGCTGCGGGCAGAGAGGCTGATGCTGCGGGTAGAGAGGCTGATGCTGGTGCAGCATGGGGGATGGAGCACGATGGGGGGTGCACAGCATGGGGGATGGAGCACGTTTGGGAGTGTGTAGCATGGCGGATGGAGCTCGTTTGGGAGTGCGCACCATGGCGGATGGAGCACGTTTGGGAGTGCGCAGCATGGCGGATGGACCACGTTTGGGAGTGCGCAGCATGGCGGATGGACCACGTTTGGGAGGGCGCAGCATGGCGGATGGACCACGTTTGGGAGTGCGCAGCATGGCGGATGGAGCACGTTTGGGAGTGCGCAGCATGGCGGATGGAGCACGTTTGGGAGTGCGCAGCATGGCGGATGGACCACGTTTGGGAGTGCGCAGCATGGCGGATGGAGCACGTTTGGGAGTGCGCAGCATGGCAGATGGAGCACGTTTGGGAGTGCGCAGCATGGCGGATGGAGCACGTTTGGGAGTGCGCAGCATGGCGGATGGAGCACGTTTGGGAGTGCGCAGCATGGCGGATGGAGCACGTTTGGGAGTGCGCAGCATGGGGGATGCAGCACGATGGGGAGTGCGGAGCATGGTGGATGGAGCACGTTTGGGAGTGCGCAGCATGGCGGATGGACCACGTTTGGGAGTGCGCAGCATGGCGGATGGAGCACGTTTGGGAGTGCGCAGCATGGCGGATGGAGCACGTTTGGGAGTGCGCAGCATGGGAGATGGAGCACGATGGGGGTGCGCAGCATAGGGGATGGAGCACGATGGGGAGTGCGCTGCATGAGGGATGGAGCACGATGGGGAGTGCGGAGTGTGGCGGATGGAGCACGTTTGGGAGTGCGCAGCATGGCGGATGGAGCACGTTTGGAAGTGCGCAGCATGGCGGATGGAGCACGTTTGGGAGTGCGCAGCATGGGAGATGGAGCACGATGGGGGGTGCGAAACATAGGGGATGGAGCACGATGGGGAGTGCGCTGCATGGGGGATGGAGCACGATGGGGAGTGCGCTGCATGGGGGATGGAGCACGTTTGGGAGTGCGCACCTCCCCCCAACACACACACACACACGCGTGCGCACTGCACAACACACCACACACCACACACACACACACTGGGAACCACAAACAACTGCCCTACACAGACACCCACACACACAGACAACGCTGCACACACACAACACCCAACACACAAACACCGCGGCACACACAAATATACGCACATACCGCACAACACACACATTGCACAAAACATACCTCCCCCAAAACACACCACACACACACACAAACCGCGCAACACACACACAACGCTACAGACACACAGCGCTCCACAAACAACGCAACACACGCAACACACATACAACACCGCTCTCACCCCCCGTCACACCCAGACAACACCCAGAACATGTACAGCGCCCTACACAAACACTTGGTAATTACACACAACAACATCTATATGTATATATATATATATATATATATATATATATATATAACAAAAATCATACATGAACTACACAATACGTAAATTCTAGAATACCCGATGCGTAGAATCGGGCCACCTTCTAGTATATATATATATATATATATATGTATATATAAAAAAAAATATATGCTTTGTTCTTACACAGTCTGAAAATATCAGCACTAACTTGACAGCACCTGAGTGTTACATAAAAGGAACAGTAACACCCTCTTGTCAATTAATATATGTAATTCCAAAAGGAAAAACAAGGGAACAGCACAAGATGGTGTTTTAAAGGCCTCTTTCCACGGGACGATTTATCGTGCGTTCGCATTTGCGATCACACCCGCCCCCATCGTTTGTGCGTTACGGGCAATTTGTTGCCCGTGTCGCACAAAGTCGTAAACCCCCGTCACACGTACTTACTTTCCAAATGACCTCGTTGTGGGCGGCAAACATCCTCTTACTGAAGGGGGAGGGACGTTTGGCGTCACAGCGACGTCACACAGCGGCCGCCCAATAGAAGCGGAGGGGTGGAGATGAGCGGGACTTAAACATCCCGCCCACCTTCTTCCTTCCACATTGCCGGCGGTCACAGGTAAGCTGCAGTTCATCGTTCCCGGGGGGGCACACGGAGCGATGTGTGCTGCCTCGGGAACGATGAACAACCGGAGCACAGAAGGACGTTCGATTTTTTGAAAATGAGCGACGTGTCAACGAGCAACGATAAGGTGAGTATTTTTGCTCGTTCACAGTCGCTCGTAGCTGTCACACGCTATGATATGTCAAACAATGCCGGATGTGCGTCACTAACGACGTGACCCCGACGACATACTGTTAGATATATCGTAGCGTGTAAAGCGGCCTTAAAAAATGATATCTAGAATTGTAATTTAATAAAGAAAGTAAACAACAGTAATTGTGCACATTTTAAAAACACGATTGTTAAGATGTATATCTTTGCTGTCAGTAGAAGGTGACCCATCTTAATGACAACTCTATGATACCGTTAAAAGCATGGTTAGTGTATGGTAATAAAGCTACACTTTATACTCTCAAATGGGAGTATATAAGCACCTCCCCTGATGCCACGTGTTCTTCTGAAAAGGGAGGCTGCGCTAAATTATTACATGGAACCTGTAATAGTCAATTTATATTTTCCTGACAATAAACTCTAATTCATTGTTCTACCATAAACCAAATTACCCTGGTGCACTACCGGTATGTAGATAGACAATACATTCAGATTTATGTGCCTCTAACATAAGCATCTGTAATAAATTTATTGCAATAAGGAACATTTTCTTCTGTGTATGAGCCCCATTAAGATCAATTCCACAATTTGTGTCTGTGGTACCATCCTGTACTCTACTCTGACATCTTAGAGATCGGGTAACACTCATGGGTGGTGAAGATTCACATTTCTTTTCACACCTCTACTGCTCTTATTGGTGCATAGTTTACGGGGAACTTGTCCTTTATCTGTGACTCTATTTAATCTGGTCACATGCTAATAAAGGAGAATTATTTGAGCACATCATACTTGGTTGTCTGCTGTATTGATTTCCCGAGCGCTTGTAAAACAATTTTTTATTTAATTTGGGGTTCAAAAAGCATAGAAGGATTGTGTTTTGCTCACAATTTCTTACCTGCTCCATTATCCAAAAGCTCGGTAATCACTGAGTTTCCACTCTCTGATTCAATCATAGCAGTCACTTTGGCTCCTGTTACAGGCAGCAGACCTTGGCTTACAGATGCATATATTACCATAGGGTTTGGGAATTTATTAGTATTACTGTTCATATGGCAGTTGGTGAGAATTGGTGGTACGTTTTCATCTGCTGCTTTGGAGGTTACAGTGATGCCAATGACTTGATTTGTTGTAAGGGAGTTACAAAGTCGGTAATCCCAGCCTCCTCTCTGAAAGTAAACAGCCATTACACCAATAAGTTTAGTGGTGGCGAATAAAATCAAGATAGGTTTATTTTATTGTAAATGTTCGAATGAAAATTTAGGTGCATATTGTTTACACAAATACTGTTTATTATTAGGGATGATCGAATACCTCAAATATTCGGCTTCGCGAATATTTTCCGAATAGGTTGCCGCTATTCGACTATTCGCGAATATCCGATGCGCAATGTAAGTCTATGTGAAACCCGAATAACAGCTATTCGGAACTATTCGGGCTTCCCATAGACTTACATTGCGCATCGAATATTCGCATAGCGGCGACCTATTCGGAAAATATTCGTGAAGCCGAATATTTGAGATATTCGATCATCCCTATTTATTATCTAAAGATGCCCATATATATCAGATGAACATTGAGGAAACCGCAAATCCATGGGATCACTAACCCATCTAATGTGTATGGGTGATCAATAAGCTTCATCTGCTGTTAGAGGAAGGGAGGATCGGATACATTGGAGTTTTAGTATCTCCAATCCAGAGGTATCTCGTAATAACTTAAAGGGAACCTGTCATGTTGGAAATAGTATCTGATTTTCAGGCAGGATATTATGGACCAGGACGAGTTGATCAAAATGATATATATTTTTGTGGGAAGGAAAAGTTTCAGTGACACTTGCATTGTACTCATTGAAATCCTTCGTGTTTGTGTGAATATGAGTCCAGTGGGTGGTCCTATTCCGTGATTGACAGTTTTTCCTGTATGACTGTGCACACAGAACTAGCTGTAGGGCCGCGCATTAGACTCATATGCATAAAAACACCTGAGACTTCAATAAATAGAATACAAGTTATACTGAATATTTTCCAATAAACCTGACTATGATTCTTCTCAGCTTCTCCTTCTCTATACCATGCTGTCACAGATAGAACTACATGTACAATGTGACAGGTTCATTTTAAGGTTGCCATACATGTTAACTGGTGGTCCAATATTTGGATAACTGTCTCCTCAATAGGGGAAGGTTGAAAAAATTCATTTTCATACATTATTAGTAGCATTTAGAACAAAGAATCAGATATGTTGAAATCCAAAATGTACAATCCTTATTGCTAGACCCTCATACACATTAGACAATGTGAGAATTTGTCTAATGCTGATCTAATGTGAATGGTCAACTTTATTCCGCCACTATATATTATTAAGAACAAATGGACACTTAGTTCTGCCAAGTTTGCATGTGTATGGGGTGAAGGGGTCGATACAAATAGCTGCTGCCAAAATAAGTCTTTGGCCAACAGTTATCTAAGGTTTCACTGGTAGTAGCCGTTCTCATGTGCAACTGTGATGCCCTGGACTAGCCAGGTAGTCACAGTTAGAGCCCCGCACAACACCTCTCCCCAACAATGTGTCAGCAGCCAAACACTTTAAACCCTAGTCACCCCCCTCAGGGCTTGATGGGCACATCAGGGGGCGGAGCCAGGCAGTTGGCCCCACCCACCGAGGAGCCCAGAGAGCCTGAGGCGGGAAAACAGTCAGTTAGTAGTGTGTAGAGTAGTTAGGAGTGAAGGAAAGTGGAAGCAGGCCTGTGTAGCAGGTCTGCAGCAGTCTGACAGGTGCCAGGGTTGGAGCCCAGGCACCTTTGACTAGGAAGACGGCTTGGTGGAACCGTAGTGGACCGGGACAGGGTAGTGGCCCGCCGGTACCGACCCTGGGAACTGACTGGAAACCGGAGCACAAAGGGGGGTACTCAGACCCTGAAATGAGGTCCAGAAGCTACTGGACTGAGTTAATTAACTGATTGCGGCCAGGACTATAGGTTCTTTCCCACTCAAAGTCCCGACTGAAGACAACAGCCCAACGAGGGGCATAGAAAGCCACCGCTCAGGCAGAGAGATTCCACGGGCCAGCGTCTGCGGGCAAAGGGCTCCTCCAACATACACAAGATGGGGAGCGGACTGTATTGCAAGTTCAGGTAGTCCATCAACACTTAAAAAGGTGTAGGAGAAAGGCAGAGACCACCAACCCGCTGGGGGACTAGACTGCAGCCGGCTGCAGGCACTGACCACCATCAACTTGCTTTACCAGAGACTTGTGTGTGTTTCTAATCGTGAGTACACCAGTGCCCTCCAGCCGCACATCTCCCTGCACCGCCCAACTACTGCCCCCCCAACGGGGCCACCTTCCTTAGCCACGGAGTGGTTAACATCTTGCTGCGCAACATCTCCCCCGGGTGCTCCGTAACCGCAGCGGTGGTGTCCACCTTCACCACAACCCGTGGGTGGCGTCACGAACTTAACCACTGCTCCGGCCGTAAACCTACTTCCCCCAAAACGCCAGCCCCTTTCAGATCGGAGTGACCACAGGGCCCCCGGGTCCGGAGACGCTCGAGCCACCCACCAGCGAGCCCGGATCCGAGCGGCTCGGTTGCAGCTGAGCCCGGGGCGGTACACAACAGCTCATCTTCCATTTACGTCAATGGGAGCTGAGTTGCAGCCCATGCAAACAGCCTCTGCACAATGTACAAAGTTGTAGTCGTCCAGCTCAGTACAATGTGTATGTCCAGCAGCAGTGGAACACTACAGCAGCTGATCTTGGGAGTGCAGGTGTTTAACACCCACTGATCATATGTTGATGGCTAATTCTAACAATAGATTTTGTCACAATGTGTAAGCCATATTAAAGGGTAGGAAGTGTCATCTTATTTTCTTTAAAGCACCACTCCAGCATTTTTTTAATTTCACCTCTGCAGTGGTGCTTTAAATGTAAGTTCCTTGCCCCCTGTCTGATACTCACCTGCCGCTATCATCATCTGTTTCCAGTGTTGCTGCCATCGGTCCCTGGTGATTTGTAGTCTGCCGACAGATCCAGTGTTTCATGGAGCCGCAGGTCACAACTCAGTGCAAGTCTATGAGAGCCTCTTTATGGCTCTCCTAGAGTTGCATGGAGAGTTTGTGACTTACTTCTGACTTACGGGCACAAGATGGTGCCGTGGCACCATAGCGACAAGGACATAAATAAACTTTGGATATACACATATTTAAGTATAGCATTATATACACAATGTGGTCACTTATATGTCGGTGAGACCACTCAACATGTAAGAGACTGCATTGCCAGTCAGATCTACCATTCAATGTGGGAAATCCTGGCTACCATTACCCCATCACTTCCTGGAAGACTGACATTTGGTGTCCCAAGTGTGCTTCCAGGTTATAGAACCAGCATCTAGACCTAGAAGGGGTGGAAAGCATGTCAAATTACTTAAACAATGTGAAACATACTGGATCTACACTTTACAGACTTTGGCTAACATGCCTTCCACAGCACTGGGGACTACACCACACGCACTGCTCCATGTGAGAGTATACACACATTATATTGCCCACATACTCCACATTTTCTATCTTGCCTAATTTGTTTCCTCTGTTTCCTTTTCGTTCATTAACCCATACTTTACCCTTATTCTTACTCTGACAACTGACTACATATATCTATGAATAATTGAGACAAGATGCAGCTCATTATATCAAGAGCTGTTTACTGAGACTGAAGATTTACACTAATATGCAGAATATATGATTTTGTTACATGATACTTGCTAAACGAACCATCCTAACCTATGTCCCCTGGATCTTCTTTGTGATACTTTATGATGTTCTTCGTTATACCATTTGTGGCATTTCTCAAATGTTGCTAATAGCAGGCATTTTACATGTCACCAAAATCTTTTGTAATATTGTAAATAATCTGTATATGATGTATATACCGCTATTCTTAAATATGTGTATATCTGATGTTTATGTCATTTTGTATTTTCTGAAGGGATATTTTATATATGTATATACATATATGAGAAAAACGGGTTTAAGCCGCGCTAAAGAAACGATATTTCCAAGATGTTAAATTTAAGATCTCTTTTTTATTACAGTTCCAACGCGTTTGAGAGACATAAACCGTCTCCTTCTTCAGGGAAAAGAGAAAATGTAGAAATAGGTACATTTTCTCTTTTCCCTGAAGAAGGAGACGGTTTATGTCTCTGAAACGCGTTGGAACTGTAATAAAAAAGAGATCTTAAATTTAACATCTTGGAAATATCGTTTCTTTAGCGCGGCTTAAACCCGTTTTTCTCATATATGTATATACATATATAAAATATCCCTTCAGCACGATCATTACGGGGCCGCTGCTTGGAACCACGCTGACACTCACATGCTTTACAAGGAGTTGTGACTGGCACAACTTCATCAGGTGAGTGTTTCATCTTTACTTTCTAAACGGTTATTGCCGGGTAAGACCCTATTTGCGCCTTTTGTTTCCTCATTTCTAGCAGCCATTTTGTATTTTCTGACACTTGTGAACAAGACTCGGATAGATAGAAACGTGTCCTACTTTGTCGCAATCATTCCCGCACCTAAATTCATGTCCATATGAATGTCTGCACTGTAATAAAAACTAATATTCTGCATCAACTCATCCAAGTGTATGGTGAAATTCTCTACCTGATTTCTTGCGACTTTACATTCCGTCCACCAGCATCTCATTGTATTGACTGTGTGCACAGTAACCAGAGTATTCACAGGGTGATATACAGTTGGTGAAATACGTATTGAACATGTCAACTATTCTTTAAATAAATATATTGCTAAAGGCGCTATTGACATGGATTTCTTACGAGATGTCGTTATGTTGTTAGCATACACACACACACACACACACAAAAAAAGCCCAGTTTTTCAGCCAAGTTTTTATGCTTAAAACACCCCCTCGGCTTATACTCAGGTGAGGGTTCACAAAAATTATTCACACCTGTCCTCCATTCCCGCAGTGTCCTTTTACCTGCTTCTTGTTGACTGCATGGAAACATAATATCACGGTCCGGGGGAGCGCTAAGGAGGCCAGATTAGTTGGTTGCTTTAAAGATAAAACTTTATTTCTTCTTGTACCACTACGAGAAGTACTTCTTGACTGCAGGCACATAGACCCCTCGTGATCTCGGCTGGTGCAGGGGCCACCGCTGTTGTTGCCAGCGCTTTACTTCATTTGAATGCGCCGCAAAGCATTCAACTGAACTAAAGCGCAGATGACAACAGCGGCAGTCCTGTGTACCGGTCATGATCACTGAGGAGTCTATGTGCCTGCGGTCTGCAAGAAGCATTTAAGAGGACACCAAGGGAACGGAGGACTGGTGGGAATATTTTTTTTCTGTGTGTGTGTATGTGAACATTAGCATAATAGGGGACAAAAAGGGGACCGGAATGGGGACTTTACTAAAGGCTGGGCACATTGCTACAGGGCACAATATGGACACATTACTACAGGGAACAACATGGGCACATTACCACAGGGGACAATATGGGCACATTACTACAGGGCACAATATTGGCACATTACTACAGGGGACAATATGGGCACATTACTACAGAGGAAAATATGGGTTCATTATTACAGTGGACAATATGAGCATATTACTTCATGACACAAGATGGGCACATTACCACAGGGTACAATATGGGCACATTACTACAGGGCACAATATGGACTCATTGCTGCAGGGCACAAGATGGACACATTAGTACAGAGGACAATATGGGTACATTACTACAGAGGACAGTATGAGTACATTACTACAGGGCACAAGATGGGAAGATTACTACAGGGCACAATATGGGCACATTACTACAGGGCACAATACGGGCACATTACTGCAGAGGACAATATTGCCACATTACTACAGGGCACAATATGGGCACATTACAACAGGGCACAATATGGGCACATTACTACAAAGGACAAATTGGATACATAACTAAAGGGGACAATATGGGCCCATTACTAAAGGGGACAATATGGGCACATTACTACAGAAGACAATATGGGCATATGTAGTATAATGAAGTAATGTGCCCATCCTTATCTCCATCCTGTGATGGTGTCCCCATCCTGTAGTATTGTGCCCATTCTTCTCATCTTTTAGTAATGTACTCTTTCTTGGTCTTCTTCTTGTAGCAATGCTTCTTCCTGTAGAACTGTCCCCTATTGTGCCATTCTTCACACACACAAACAAAACAAAGACACATTCTTCTAAACTGTCCTCCGTTCCCTCGGTGTCCTGTTTCCTGCTTCTTGCAGCCACAACCCCCTTGATGAACGCTGCTGGTGCAGGGGCCACCGCTGACAGAGCTTTATATTAGACGACGATTTCTGGGCGCTGCGCAGGAATGAGCTCTCTATGCAGCTACTCCAATGATCAGCTGCTGGCCTCTGATTGGCCAGCGGATGATCATTGCAGTATCTGTATAGAGCACTCGCATCTGCACGGCGCACGGAAATCTGTCATCTGAAATAAAACGCTTCTGCAGGCCAGCGCACCGCAAGAAGCATCAGGGGCCACATGCAGTCCGTGGGATGCGTCTTTGAGACCACTGCACTACAGATTGTGAGGGACAGTGTGGGGGAAGGGGGGTGGGACTGAGACACACTGTATCTGCCCCACTACGCAGCGGGTTGGCAACATGACATCGGCTGTAATGCCCATCAACAAAGGCGGGGCATAAGCTCCTGCCCCTGTTGACATAGCATCACAGAAAGTAGCAAAATCCAGGCAGGAGCGGTCACATGACCACTCTGAGCCTGGAGAGAGGGGCTGAGAGCAGGGCAGGTAGGTAGTTGCTATCTACTTACATGCCCCTAGGTAGCCCAATAGTAATATAATAAAAAATGAGCAAAATAAGCTGGATAACCCCTATAAGTCATTTTACTGAGGAAGCTTTGTGTTTATAGAAAGTAATCTTTTCCTCTGTGACCTTGGTGAGTTTACAAGTAAGGTTGAATATCTGTAACTTTTGTGGTGCTCAGTTTGTTTTTAGTATAAGGTTATAGCTGTTTACCAAGTTTTAGGTCAAATGTACATTTCACCACTGAGTATTTGCACTCACTTCATGAGATTTATGTGGAGCAGTATTTATTTAACAGGGGTTAGATCAATTACAGTATTCCCTGTGGAACTTGTCTCATCCTGCCAGAATAATTATACTTTAACATAATATTGGACCCTGTTTTGTATATATTTTAAAGCACATTTTCAGTTTTGAACACCGTTTACTGGTTTATCTTCTATAGAAAAATAAATGTACATAAATGTATGGTAACTTGGCTAAATCATTGTATTATAAATCCTGTACTTGTTAAAACATATAATACTGCCCAAGGCTACATTTATAATTCAGCTATCATCAGACTCGACTCAAAACTTAAAAGTTCTCTTTTTGATGAATACTCTAAAATGGCCTAAACTGAAATAGCAGACCTTAATCATCCGCACTTCTTACCATAGCGCCCCTGATGCACGCCCCAAGCATCCATGATGGTGTGAAAGCAGTGGACACCAGAGTTGGACATATCTATAACTCTCCAAATGACAGTAGTCACATGATTGGAACTTCTATCCTAGTGGTTTCTTTTTCTAGTGCAGTGCTGAAGGCATTCACCACATAAACATATACAGGCAACATATGCACATATTTACAGACATTGCTGCTTTGGTAATTTTTATTTGTAGCTCAGTTACTGGACAGTAAATTTCCCACTACAATATATAGTCATGACCAAATATGTTGGCAGTCTTGAAATTGTTCCAGAAAATGAAGTAATTATCCCAGAAAATTATTGCAATTATACATGTTTTGTTATACACATTTATTTCATTTGTGTATTGGAATAACACAAAAAACTGGAAAAATGGGAACTTGGACATAATTTTATACAAAACACCAAAAATGGACCAGACAACAATGTTGGCACCTTTCCAAAATTGTGGGTAAACAAAATGATAACAAGATAATTATGGCGGACAAAGAAAAGGCTGAGATATTAAACAGGCACTTTTCATCCATGTTCACCAATGAATTGATTGTTCCAGGGATCATTCAACAAGGAAAAAAATCAAAGTTCATCCCCTGATATAATTAGTTTAACACAAGAGGAAGTATGCCTGCATCTGAGCAAATTAAAGATTGACAAATCTCATGGGTCGGATGGCATTCATCCACGGATATTGAGGGAATGGAGCACAGGAACTCACAAACCACTGTATCTCATCTTCCTAGACTCTCTTGTAACAGGGCTGGTGCCACAGAATTGGAGGATCGCTGACGTGTTACTGATATTTAAGAAAGATAAGGTGGATCCAGGCAACAACCATCAGGTAAGTCTGACATAAAAGTTTTTGAGGGCATTATAAGATGTGACTTGCAGAAATATAGTACAGAGAATAAAAATAATAACTGCCAACCAGCATGGATTCACGACAGATAATTTGTGTATAACCAACATGTTGGATTTCTATGAGTAGGTAAGTGCAAATCCTGATGTTGGTAATGCAGCTGATGTAACGTATCTGGACTTTGCAAAGGCATTTGATACTGTACCACATAACAGCTTTTAACTGAAGCTACAGAATCAAGGACTATGGGGAAATATATGCTGATGGGTAAGGAATTGGCTAAAAGATAGGAAACAAAGAGTCGTCAAAAATGGTACATTCTCTAATTGGGTTATAGTCAGCAGTGGGGTGCCGCAGGGATCTGTGCTAGGACTGATTATTTTTAATCTCTTTATTAATGACCTTGTGGATGGGATTGAGCGTAAAGTATCAATCTATGCTGATGACAAACTATGTAGACTATTAAAAACTAACCTCCTTGCCAGTACAATATTAAAAAACGATCCGGATAAGATGTCTGCATGGCAAATAAGATTTAACATTTGTAAATAATGAGTAATGCACCTAGGTCAAAGTAATCCTATTGCTGCATATACATTAAATGGAAAAATAGTCAGGGCTACAGAACAGGAGAAAGTCTTGGGGATTCTGGTTACAAGTAAGCTGAGCAGCAGCACTCAATGTCAGGCAGCAGCTGCAAAAGCAGACAAGATTTTAGGGCGCATAAAAAGAGAGATAAAATCCTGTAGATCACAGGCTATTTTTTTCTTAAAAAGTAGCTCTTAATTGCTTACAGTTAGAATCCATCGCAGATGGTTTCCGGCAGAGAAAAGCGTAAAAAAAAAAAGGAAAAAATAGCCGTGATTCGCTGGATATCTGCTTTTTTTGTGATTTGGATATCCTTGACGAGGATTTTCCGTGCAGAGGCTAGTGTCAAACCCTAAATGTTCTACGAGCAAAGAGCTGGACTGGATATTGTTTGATAAAATCCTGTGATCCCATTGTATTGTTACCCCTCTATAAATCACTGCTAAGGCCACATCTAGTGTGACGCCCTGGGCAAGCCAGGGGTCACAGGTAACTACATCACCACACCCTACACCCCGGTTAGGTACACCTAAGCTAGACCTGAAATCCTTGTTGCCTTCCTCCAAGGGCTGATGTTCACACCAGGGGGTGGGCCAGGCGGTTGGTCCCGCCCACCGAGGAGTTCACAGCCCTGGAGGCGGGAAAAGTAGGGAGTTGAGTTTAGACAGTGGAAGTGTGAGGAGTAAAGTGGTAGGAGAGCAAGCAAAAACTAACTGAGAGCATCCGGGTGTGTGCCCCGGACAGTGACAGCAAGGTTAGCAGACGGCGGTGACCATCTGCAGGAGTGGCCGATCGGAGTTGCCGAAAGGACCGTGGACGGGTGGTGGCCCGGCGGTACCGGAGCGGTACACAAAGTGAGGCCAGCACCATTGGCAGGGGCCTTTCGGATCCCGGCAAGGCTTGGAGTCGCCGTAATTTGCCAAATCCGTCAGTGAAGGGGACCTCCGGGTTTCCAAACAACTAAGTCCCGATTGAAGGCAAAAGTCCAACCGGATGAGAGAGACACCGCCACCGCCAAGGCACCAGTTTCTCAGGGCCAGCGTCTGCGGGCAAAGAGGGGCTCCTCCGGCCCATATCCAAGTCGGGGAGCGGGTTACCGGTGGGAACCCATCGATACCAACAGAAGTACTAGGTGCAGGGAAAGAGACAGTCACCGTTAACTACTGGGGAAAAGCAACAGCAGCCGTCCGTGGGAACCATCTTTCCAGCCGTGTGTTTTACCGTGAACTGTGTCAACGTCTCAGGCTGAGTGAGTACCACAGTGCCGTACGGCACAGCGCTGCCCCCGCGTCCCTGCACCTCACCAGGCCCCATAACCCGCCTGCCATCCTGTCCTACCCCATCACCGGGCCCCGGGACCATCAGCCCCCTACCCACGGAGGGGAGGACTAACAACTTAGCTGCTCCAGTCACCGCTCCCGGGATCCCCGTTCAGAGCAGCGGTGGTGTCACCACAATCACCACAACCGTGGGTGGCGTCACAGACAATCACCAAATTCCCCACCACCAAAACCAAACCCCTTTTCACTCACGGGCGAGGAGCGCCGCTCGAGTCCCCGGGATCCGGCTCATCGTTCGAGCCACCGAGCAGCAGCGGTCGCAGCAGCAGCGGCGGCCGGACCCGAGCAGTGGGAGAGCGCAGCGTACCCTCCTCCGCCCGCGACACTAGAATATGGGATCCAGTTTTGGGCTCCACATTTTAAAAAGGATACTCAGAAGTTACTAAATTCAAAAGCAGGTAACTAGATTATTACATGGAATGAAAGACCTCCTGTATGATGAGAGGTTGGAAAATTCAAGCTGTCCTGCAGGCTCAGGTGCATCAGTATAAGGCTGCTTTCACACTACGTTTTTTTAACATGCGTCATGAACGTTTTTTTGCTGTAAAAGTGGATCCTGTTTTTACAAGGAAAAACGCATGCAAATGCAAGTGTTATTTTGCAGGATCCTATCACTTGAAGTTTATGGGTGGGCATTGAAGTCATGTGATCGGGAGTGAGGGGAACTGAACGTGACAGACTGGGAGCCGGCATCTGACAGCTGCGGACGCTGGTAACCAAGGTAAACATCGGGTAACTAAGCGAAGAGCTTTGCTTGGATACCCGATATTTACCTTGGTTACTAGCGTCCACAGCTGCTAGAAGCCGGGATGCCTGCTCCCTGCACACGTAACCAAGGTAAACATCTGGTAACTAAGCGAAGCGCTTTGCTTGGTTACTCGATATTTACCTTGGTTACGAGCGTCCGCCACTCTCAGGCGGGGGAGAGAGAGAGGAGAGAGAGGGGGGAGAGAGAGAGAGAAGGAGGGGGAGAGAGGGAGGGGGGAGAGAGGGAGGGGGAGAGAGAGACTGATCACGCCAGGCTGGTTTCTGGGCATGCTCAGTAGAGCAAGCAGGATCCTGTCTATCAGCATGCGTGCAGTATAGTCAGGATCCAGTGAAAAACAGTATTTGGACGCAGCTCAAAAACGCTACAAGTAGCATTTTTGAAAAAAGTTAAAAAAACCTGCAAGTCGCTGGATCCTCACTATAACGCATGCAAACGCATGTGAACGCATGTTGACACGAGTCCATTGCAAATGCATTGAAATGAAAACGCATTTGCACTGGATCCGTTTTTGCGTTAAAAAAACGTTCATGATGCATGTCAAAAAAACGTAGTGTGAAAGCAGCCTTAGGCTGCTTTCACACATCCGTTTTTTGCAGTGTGGCTCAATCCGGCTCAAAAACCTATGCAACGGATGCGGCGAAAAAAACGGATCCGTTACATAAGTTTTTCCATGCGGCCCGTCTGTTTTTTGATGGATGCGGATTGATACTCAGCATGCGCAGTGCAAAAAACTGCATCCGGCGGCCGGATGCGTTTTTTGCAAGCAGGACGCCGTATCCGGCGTCCATAGGCCTGCATTGTAAATCGCACCGCATCGAGCCGGATCCGGCGCAATGCGTTTTTTTTCGCCGCACAAAAAAATGTGCCAGGCAACATTCCATCCGGCTGCCGCATGGACTAAATATGCCGCATCCGGCAAAAAACGGACGCAACGCAAGGCCATGCGGCACAATACGGCGCTAATACAAGTCTATGCGGGAAAAAATGCAACCGGCGGCAAAAAGAAACGGTTGCATTTTTTCTGCAGAACGCCGTATTGTGCTGCTCAGCAAAAACCGGATGTGTGAAAGCAGCCTAAGGCTATGTGCACACACTGCGTTTTTTTGACGCTGCGTATTTGTGCGTTTTTTAGCACTAAAAACACACAGAAACGCAGCGTGTTTAAAAATGCATGAAAAACGCATGCGTTTTTACTGCGTTTTGGTGCGTTTTTGGCTGCGATTTGCTGCATTTTTTCTCACTGCGTTTTTCTGCGTTTTTTTTATCAGTGAACATTACCATTAAAGATTGTTGAAAAAAAAAAAAAAGGTCTGATGTCATTTCCTTCTTCCATATGTTCTTCATTCTCCACTAGTGTATGCAGGAGAGCAGACAGCTGCAGAACTACAAGGCTCAGCATGCTCCATCCAGGACTGTATGCTGAAGGGAGAGGCAGGGGGAACAGAACTACAAGGCTCAGCATACTCCATCCAATAGTGTATGCAGGAGAGCAGACAGCAGCTGTTGAACTACAAGGCTCAGCATCCTCCTTCCAGGACTGTATGCAGGATTTCTTTGCCCCCCCAAACAAAAAAAATGACATAGGCTTTGCCATATTTTTGTATGCTAGCCAGGTACAGCAGGCAGCTACGGGCTGCCCCCAACCCCCAGCTGCCTATTTGTACCCGACTGGGAACCAAAAATATAGGGAAGCCCTTTTTTTTTTTAATTATTTCATGAATTTCATGAAATAATTAAGAAAAAAAATGGTGTGAGCTTTGCCTAATTTTTGTGTCCAGCCAGGTACAACTAGGCAGCTGGGGATTGGATTCCACAATGCAGGGTGCCCATGCTTTCTGGGCACCCCCGCTGCGAATTGCAGTCCGCAGCCACCCCAGAAAATGGCGCTTTCATAGAAGCGCCATCTTCTGGTGCTGTATCCAACTCTTCCAGCTGCCCTGGTGATGGGTGGCTCGCTGGGTAATAATGGGGTTAGGGCTAGCTTTATATTATCAGCTGGCCCTAAGCCCGAAATTCATGGTGTCACACCAATATTAGACATGGCCACCATGAATTTCTAGTAAAGATAAAAAAAAACCACAACACACAGAAAAATATTTTTATTAGAAATAAAACACAACACAATTAGTGACTCCATCTTTATTGAAATAAAGAGCCCACCTCTGGAGTAATCCTGGGTCAAGGGTCCCGCACCATCCAATCCGGATCCAATATCATCTGATCGGTTTGCTGGAAGGCAAAACGATCAGATGATGTCAGGTTCTAGGATGTGAATCACATCACACATCGGCTGATTGTATAAAAGCCGTTTATACAATCAGCTGATGCATCAGTGCAAAAAAAAAAAATACTCACTTATGTGCTGATTACCGGCAGCTCCTGGAGCGGAGTCTGATCCCGTCCGATCACTGCAGGAGCTGCCGGTAATCAGGGATGAAGTCTCCTGATGGCATCCGCTGACAGGTTAAACTGGCCGAGCGCCGGCGTCACCCCAAGACTTACGATCAGCTGACGCGTCAGGTGACTGCATCAGGTGATCCATCGCCAGGTCCTGCAGGCATACGTACCCGGGGAGACTGCACACAGCCGGAGCGGCGGTACCGGGAGAGGAGCTGGGAGCGGACATGGCACCGGGAGGCTGCAGACAGGTGAATATGACATTTTTTTTTCAACTGTTCACTTTTGATTTCGCAGCTGCCTCCACCTTCCGCCCAGCCATGGCGTCGCACGGCAGCATACATGCACAGGACTGGAGGTGGAAGCGGCGGTGACGGTACCGGGAGGATTCATGCTTCTGTATTTACTGACAGAAGGAATCCTCTTCCTGTACATGTCACTTTACTACCCACCTCCTGCGTTTATAGCTGCATTTTTGGTCTTAGAAACGCAACAAAATGCACCAAAACGCAGCTATAATAACAATTTGCGTTTCTCATTGCGTCTTTCAACATCCCATTGCACTCAATGGATGAAAAACGCGGTGAAAAACGCGGGAATAACTGACATGCTGCGTTTTTGTGGTCACCACAAAAACGCAGCTGGAAAAAAACGCTGTGTACAGACAGCAAAAATTAAAACTCATAGACTTTGCTGGGGGAAGCAAAGTCATGCAGTTTTCTGGGCAAAAACGCACCCGAAAAACGCGCAAAAACGCCGCGAAAAACGCACTGTGTGAACTTACCCTTAGGCTGGTTTCACATCAGTGTTTTTTGCCTTGAGGCAAAAAAACGCAAATTGCATGTGACTGGATCCTGTTGAATTTGAGTTGAACGCATGCAAATGCAAGTGTTATTTACTGGATCCTGTGACTTGCAGTTTATGAGTCATGTGGTCGGGAATGAGCTGAATGGGGCTGGGCGGGCATTAAAGTTGTGATCAGGAGTGAGCTGAATCTGCCATGACAGCGTGGATGCAGTTCTGGACAAGAGAGAGAGAGAGAGAGAGAGAGAGAGTGTGTGTGTGTGTGTGTGTGTGTGTGTGTGTGTGTTTGTGTGTGTGTGTGTGTGAGAGTGTGTGTGTGTGTGTGTGTGTGTGTGTGAGAGAGTGTGTGTGTGTGTGTGTGTGTGTGAGAGTGTGTGTGTGTGTGAGAGTGTGTGTGAGTGAGAGAGAGTGTGGGAGTGGGAGTGAGAGTGAGTGTGTGAGAGTAAGTGGGCGTGAGAGTGAGTGTGTGAGAGAGTGTGTGAGAGAGAGTGAGTGTGAGAGTGAGAGAGAGTGAGTGAGAGTGTGTTAGAGTGATATTCAGGCCATGTTCTGTACAGCAAACAGGATCCTTCCTGCAGCATACAACCGCAACTGTTAAAACCGGATCCGGCGCCCATTGAAATACATTGCAGCTACTGCCGCAATGTACAGGATCCGTTGACATGCAGTTTTTGGATGGAGATGAAAAATGGAACAAGTTGCGTTTTTGATAAAAGGTAAAAAACAGTAACTCACCGGATCCTGACACTACCGCACGCAAATGCATGCAAACGCATGTTGCCGCAAGTCCATTGACATTGCATTGAGCAGACAACGGATCCGTTAAGATGCATTTTGCGTTTTTTTGCCGACCATCAAAAAAACGCTGATGTGAAACCAGCCTTAACGCGATCTATCCATCAACATTTGAATGAAATGAAACACTATTGCAGGAGACCCAGGAGGACCCCACTGCTGACACAGAGACATAAAAAGCTAGACTGTAATTTGCCAAAATGTATGTGAGTTAACTAAAATCCTTCTGGAAGAGCATATTTTGGAAAGGTGAGACCAACATACAGAGTTTTGGTAAAGGACATCCTTCTAATATTTACAGAAACAGAATGAGGTCTACAAAGAAAAGAATAGGGGACCTACAGTCAAATATGGTCAAAGTGCAAAGATGTTTTGAGTGTTTTGAGGTTGTTTTGCTACCTTTGGCTGTGGATTTCTTGACTGTATGCAAGGTTTCACGAAATCTTAAGATTACCAAAGGACTTTTGGGTTGCAATGTAGTGCCCAGTGTCAGAAAGATGAGTTTGCGTCCTAGGTCATGGGTCATCTAGCAGGACAATGACCACAAACAAACTTCAAGAAATACTTAGAAAAGAATGGAAACAAAGCGCTGGAGAGTTCTGAAGTGTCAGTAATGAGTCCGGATCTAAATCCCACTGAACACCTATGGAGAGATCTTAAAATTGCTGTTGGAAGAAGGTGCCTTCAAATATGAGATACCTGGAGCAGTTTACAAAAGAAGAGTCCAAAATTCCAGGTGAGAGGTATAAGAAGCTTGGTGATGGTTATAGGAAATAATTGATTGCAGATATTTATTCCTAAAGGTATGCAACCTAAAATTAAGTTAAAAAGGCCAACAATGTTGTCCAGGCCATTTTTGGAGATTTCTGTGAAATTATGTCCAATTTACCTTTTTTTGTCTGAAATATTTCATTTTTTGGAACAATTTCAAGGGTGCCAACATTTTCAGCCATGACTGTAAAAGCGCAACTAATTTGTTAGGGTTGTGTCTGTTAATTTGTACATTAGCTTTATGTTTGCAACCTCTGGTGCACCTAGTATACTGCTATCAGACACAAAATCAATAGGGAATGGTTGAAGAGGATAGGGATGATTTTCAGGTGCAAAAGAGTCACACAGTTTACTACACTTTTTTCAGCAAAAAATGATAAAATATACAAATCGTTCTAAACTAAATTTGTGAATTATTATTTTTAAGAATCTGAGGTGGCATAAAGATTGATCTCGAAACAGGACTATTATAATAAATCATGTGCCAAATTTATTATTGTGCAATGTCCAGTCGCTGCCCACATCCCTCTGCTTACAAGTTTTTAACAATATGAAATAAAGAAGGTTTTGATCGGAACGGTAACAACAGCGTGATCGGATGTAGTGTGCTACTACCCCCAAAAATTGAAAAACCGCGCCCACCCTCCCTCGGAAGTGTTCTGCTTATGCCTGGCTGTATGTGGGCAAACTCAAAATCATTGACTTCCATTGGGATTCGGGGCAAGTCCGATCCTGTGGATGTCCGGTTCAGCTACAACCGGTTAACTGAACTTCCACGGGTTGACTCATCTCTAGTCATATCTTGAGCGGGCTACAGCTGCTGGGTCATAAAAGATAAAATCAGCGGTGTTATGTAAGGGTGAAGGTTGCGGTTGCAGTTTCCATAAGCCTAAATGTTTAAAAATAAAATAGTATAAAAGAAAAAAATTGTATAGTTACAAAAATATTCAAAAACACCTCAACGTGCAGCTTTAGACAAGTCCAGTGTCCTAAGCTGTATTTGTTATTTATCAAATTGATTAGGTAGGAAAGTATAAACTATCATTCATTCATTTTTTTTACTTTATACCTTTATTAGTACTAAACAATAAAATATCACTTGCAAAAAAATTTTTTACAAGTATAAAGCGCTGTGTATGGACTAAAATCGTTCAACTGTTTTTAGTGGAGGAAAATAGAAAGGTGATGAAATTGCTGAATTAAGTTAAAATAAGACAATATACTGTTATGTGGACGCGCAGCAAAATCTTATAGTTTATTGATATAAGTAAGTTCTACCTAAACAAGCATTGACATGTTACTCCTAATGTTGTCTCACTGAGTTCTGTCTTGTAGCACGCAACACCTTAACTGAACCTGTGTATACAGAAGAATGAGCAAAAGTGAAGAAATGTTGCCCTTCCCCATATCTTAATCTTCTCGAAATCTAAATATTTTTATGATTACAGACTTTGATACATGAATTATCTACAATAAAAACATGACTATTAGGATGAGATTTGAAATGTTGCTCTCTTAGTGATCTCCCGGCAGATCTAAAATGGCTACCACAAACAGGCTTAATGCAAGCCACTCCGCTTATCAGATCCCAAGGGTTGCCCTGGTTTTCACCATTGAACCCCTGTACAGGGCATTGGACTTAAACAGGGGCTCCTAGGCTGGGTCCATGGAATTAACTGCAGGTGGTGCAGGCTGGCAGGAGTGGTCAGGAAACCGGATCAGAACCAAAAGGGCAGGAAACATACAAAATCAGATGATGCAAGGTAACCCCAGCTGGTAACCCAGCTGTGACCTCAGGTGAACTCATTGAACTCAATGCTGGATTACCGAATTAGGCAATGTGCGCACATTGAGTATTTGGCTGCAGACATTTCTGCACCAATTCTGCATCTCTTTGAAGAAACACACATCAAAAATGCATCATGTTTTTGCTGCATTTTGTGCCAGCAGATTTTTGCTACGAGATTGCGGTGAACAAGCTCTTGGCTAATTAAGTGAATGAATATTAAGCCTCCTCTCCTGTAATCCCGCCCACTGATCTGAGTCCTGCACAGGCACCCCATTCTATGCTTTCTGTATTACCAGTACTGACAGCCTTAAGATCGCATTGCAATAATCTGCAACTCTCCTGAGCTTAGAGTGACTGCATGTATGTCTATGCAGCTGTTACACTCAGCTCAGGAGTGTCGCCGATGATTGCGATGTGATCCTCAAACTGGCAGTACCGGTAATACAGCTGGCAGTGTGCAGGTGCTCGTGCTAGACCCAGAGTGGTGGGTGGGATTACAGGAGAGGAGGTTGAATATTCATTCACTTAATTAGCTATTAGCTTGCTCACCGCAATCATTGAGGGCACACCTGATCTGAAAGTGACAGCATGTATGTCTTTGAAGCTTTCACTCTCAGCTCAGGAAAGCCACTAAGGATTGCGACAGCATGCATAGAGTTTGAATGCAGGGTTCTGAGCAGCGGGAGGGACTCAGAGTGTGGGACGGAGTGAATATTCATTCACTTAATTAGCCGGGGCTTGGAACAACACAAGTGGACAGTAACTATTATGTATCCTGAAGTAGGGCTAGACAAGCCATATTTTGGGATACTGATAGCTTGAGTACGCAACTAGGGCTTAGTTTTGGAGTAGGACTTATATTTGAAGCCTACTCTACAAAGGCCGAAAAATCCTGCTAGGGCTTATCTTTAGGGTAGGGCTTATATTTGAAGCCTACTCTAAAGAGGCCAAAAATCCTGATTAGGGCTTTTTTTTTTGGGTAGGGCTTATTTTCAGTCAAACACAGTATCACATAAGATGTTATGTTGCTAAACTATAGATTGGTATAACTATAGAAAGGCTTCTGTACCATACAGATATATCTGGGCTTCAACAAGAACTTTGAGAAGTATTGATCTACACAACATTACCTCTGCTGTGCCCGGCAGTTGAAGCCTTGATAATTTTGAAGTGACATCGCTGCTGAATTGTGCTTCAGTATACATGACCCCCTTTGGATCTTGTAATTTAATATTTGGCATAGCTGTCTGCCAGGTGACCATAAATGAGGTGTCGTTCCCCACTGTGCTGTCAATGAAGATGGTGCCATTCAGACATGTTCTTGGCTTAAGGTTTAGGGATGTACTCTCCAGCTATTATAATGAAGAAATATATTATTGGTGGTAGTAGTAGTAATAATAATAATAATAGATTTAGTAAGAAACTAATAAAAAAAACCCTTAAAATACAGCTCAATGCTCTCTGGAGGTGCAAGATATAGTATATACTGCATTTGTTGATTCGTGTGTCTAATGGTTTAAAGCACCAACACAGTAGTTGCCAAGCTTTTTTGGGTCAATAGAGCTCGCTAAGGAACCCTTACCTTTCTAGAGACATAATATTGAAAAAGCAGAAGTAGTAGCTTCTATTTTGTAGTGCACCTACAAAAAAGTTAAAGGCTTCCCAAAATAAGGAACATGTGACCATAGATATTAGAAAATTGACTAATAAAACAGACCATTTTGAGTATCAGTCATTAACCTCTTAAAAACAGAAATGTTTCACCCCATTGTGTGTTTTTATTACATAATGTCTATGGTTACCTTTTTATTTTTATTTATTTTTTAATAATAATTATAATAATTTAGACATAACAGGATCTAAAGACATCACCTGAATACTCTGCTGTAGCTCCTGTCCATCTATAGGTAAAATTCTACTGAAAGCATCAATTATACCATTAGTGTCCAAATTATCCAAAACAGCAAATTGTTGTCCCCCTGAAAAAAAAAATAAATATTAAGTTGCATTATAAAAAAATATAACGCATATATGTAACAAATTAGTAAACAGGGTAATACTAATAGACAAAAGAATAGCTTACAGCGTGTAAATGCCAATGTAAAATCTGTAACTATGCCCCTCTCCTTTATCAGTTATAACAATGGAGTTGTTGGGGAGTACAAATATGTGAATCCTGGCTCAAATAAAAAAAAATTGTTTTCCAACTAGTTTTTCAACATCTTAAAAAAGCAAAGCCATTGTGTAAGGGTTAAAGTGAAAAAAAAAGAAGGATGCAAAAAATAGTTAAACTTTAAAGGGAACCTGTCACCGGATATTTATAATACTCACCTAACAATCGGTGCAGAGCAAACTGGTCGGATGGGCGTCTCCGTTCTCCGGGTCCCGCACCTCCTCTTTCGGCCATCTTTGCCCTCCTTCTGAAGCTAGTGTGGATGACACGTTTTACGTCAGTCACACAGACCGACATTAAGGTCCTGCGCAGGACCGCAATGTCGGCTAGTGTAGATGATGAAGAACGCGTCATCGACATAGCTTCAGAAGGAGGACAAGAATGGCCGAAAGAGGAGATGCCCATCCGACCAGTCTGCTCTGCACCGACCGTTAGGTGAGTATTATAAACATCCGGTGACAGGTTCCCTTTAAATAGGCCTTCTGCCTCTGTAGATCAGCAGCTCTACACAAATAGCATCTATTGGTCTCGTGTGTGGCAAAGAAAGTCATGTCCTAATAATATTTTAGAACACATGGATGATACTTGCCAGATGTGCATAATATCTGCTGATAACTGGCAAGTGGTAGTGTCGTGTGTGTGTCATGGCCGCATGTGATCTTGGGTCGATCTGGGATCAGAAGGTCACAGTGCATTGTGAATCGCAGATTTGTTTTAGTGCCCGCTCGCCATTTACTCTGAGCTTGGGGCTTATTTAATTCCATTCAGTACTGAAGGGGTTAAGGTTCATTTCTATTCTGCAGTGATAACAGGTAGCTGTAGTCTCAGCTGCAGCCACTCCCTTCTGCTATAAGTAACCTCTCCTAACTCCTTCCTACGTCACTATAGTTCACACTTATACTGTTCACTTGGAAGAAACCAGTCTCTGGAGTAAGCTGAGGTGTTGCTTCAGTTGCAGCTGAGAAGTTCCTGCTGGAGTTTTATTTATTGTGTTTTTCTTCCCTGTTTCTTTCTTCTACCTCATGTTATCTTATGTCAGTAGCGAGACTGGCCTGTACTAATCAGGGCGATGTTCAGGACCAGTGAGGGCCTAGGTACATGATCGGTGTACAGGGGGAAGGGCCAGATAGGGATGTTAGAAAGTGCAGGGATCAGCTTCAGGTGAGACTAAGTCTGGAAACACATCTATGCAAGTAAAATCGGTCCGAGTTGGCTGAAAAAAACATGGCTGATTTTAGTTCACGTTAGGTCAGAATGCAATGCAACTGCACTGCGATCCTGAGATTTTTCTCATGATTGCAGTGCGTGTGCAATGCATGTGTGATTCGTGTGTGATCCTTTTTTTCTCAGCAGCTATCATCTGCCATTCAGCTCTGCTATATGGCCACTGACAGCAGCCACAGACAGCCATGTAGCAAAGCTGAATGGCAGATGACAGCAGCCACAGACAGAGCCGCACGATCAGAATGAACTCGGGTGAAGTTCACCCGACTTCATTGTCATGCCGCAGCTCTGTCTGTGTCGCGTCCTGATTAGCGGTCACCCATGCAGGACTCACCGGTGACCGCTAATCTCCTGAGTGACTGAATTGAGCAGCGCGATTAGCCCTGCTGTCACTCAGGTTACAGGCGGCCAGCTGTATTCTCCCCCTGTGACCACAACTCACCTGTGACTTCATCGCTGTCACTCGGGTGACTTGCTGTCACTGTTGGAGGATCCAGCGGTGGCCGCGAGTAACCTGAGTGACATCAGCTGATCGCGCTTCTCACCTCGTGGAGGTGACAGGAGCCACGGTGTCTTCTGCAGCTCCTGTCACCTTCTTGTAGCAAAGCTGGAAGTGACACTGGAGCTCCGTGGATTACGTCGGACCTGGATGGGTTTTTTGGGGACTTAATAAAGTGGTGAACGAGGGTCTTTGTTATTGTTTATTATTTCAAATAAAGGATTTTTTCAGTGTGTGTGTTTATTTACTTTAATTTACAGGTTAATCATTGGGGGTGTCTCATAGATGCCTGCCATGATTAATCTAGGACTTAGTGGCAGATATGGGCTGCAATTAACTCCTTATTATCCCGATTGCCAACGCACAAGGGCAAATCGGGAAGAGCCGGGTACAGTCCCAGAACAGTCGCATCAAATAGCTGCGGCCATTCTGGGTGGCTGCTGGCTGATATTGTTAGGCTGGGTGGCTCCCCATAACGTGAAGCTCCCCATCCTGAGAATACCAGCCTTCAGCCGTATGGCTTTATCTGGCTGGTATTAAAATTGGGGGGGACCGCACGCTGTTTTGTTTTAATTATTTTTTTATTTTACTGCACAGCATAGACACGCCCACCGGCTGCTGTGATTGGTTGCAGTGAGACAGCTGTCACTCAGCGTGGGGGCGTGTCTGACTGCAACCAATCATAGGTGCCGGTGGGCGGGTAAAGCAGGGAATACGAGATTGAATAATGAGCGGCCGGCTTTTTCAAAAGAGGAGAAGCCGCCGGAGCAGTGTGAATGCCGTGCAGTGCCGCGCCGGGGGATCGGTGAGTATGAGAGAGGGGGGAGAGGGATAGACCGACATGGACAGAGAGTGAGGGACAGAGATAGTGACCGACCGACAGACCGACACAGAGAGAATAGGGACCGAGAGGGAGAGACCGACTGACAGAGAATAGTGATTGACAGACATTGTGAGACATCACTCATTTCCAGTGTGTTAGGAAACATGCGAGAAATGTATTTAGTAAATCGGATGTCACTAGGATGGTGTGAGTGCCGTCCCATGACATCCGATTTTTTACACGCTCCCATAGACTTGCATTGGAGAGATTCGCAGTAGAAACTCGCAAAAAAGCAGCATGCTGCGATTTTTTTCTCAGTCCGATTTGGACTGAGAAAAAAATCGCAAATGCGAGCTGAATCATTTATTACATGTGTCCGATTCCAATGTGAGATTTTCTCGCTTTGCTCTACTGCGAGAAACACGCAAGTGAGAAGTAGCCCTTAGCAGTTGACCCTACTCTCCTCTCACTAGCGCCAAGGCGCACCATTGTATCATGTTCCCGATGTAGCCTGTATGTTGCGGCACTCAATAGGTAGTCAGTTATAACCATATACAGATACAGAAACTCTGCAAGATCTATCTATCTATCTATTTATCTATCTATCTATCTATCCCTTCTATTTTTCTGGTTTTCTTTTTTCTTATCTAGTTACATATCCCTATTCATTCTCTGTCTCAATGGGTTTCATTACCCGTCATCGCTGCAATATTTTCAAGTTCTTTTTCTGCATAAGGTCCAAGTGCTACGACATGTATGACTGCTCCACTTGCTGTAATATTTGGAAAGCAAAGCCTGGTGTCATAATTGTCTTCTCCATCAGTTAGCAGTACAATCTCGGTTCCTTGTGCAGAGTCATGTAGATTTTTATTAACCTGGATTATGAAAAGAAAATCATTATGCAAAAAATACATATCAACCATGTAATATTTCAATATTTTTTTCTGGAGACTGAACACTTGAGTTTTGTAAAGGACGTAATGAGCTTAAACCTCACCCACAGTTTAGTTTCATGGAGAACTGAGAAAAGGAACATTTAGAGAAGGCAGACATTTAGGACACCATTAAGGAGCCAAAGTGCAATTCACATGAGATGGATGGGACACAATTCTACTTACACAACAGAAATACCATGCAAGCTCAGCAGCGTCAAAAGTGCATGTACATGACTGAATAAGAATTGAATAGTTGCCTATCCTGCATATTGAATAGGTGTATTTAGTGGGGAAATGCATTAAAGAAATGGGGTGGATAAAGTGTGGTGGATATTCTGAAACATCCGCCTTTGGCACCACCAGGTCCGATAAAATAGTATGTTTATGAGTTTATTTACTACTGTGTTTCCTTCGCAATGGGTGGTCACTGTACAGCACTATTATCAGGCTGATCTACCCAATTTGTGTAGAAGGATTTCTAAAAAAATAATGTATCCGTAGTCATGGAGTTCTTCTTACCTTTACTGATGATTAACTTGACTATGTATAAAGAGTCTTAATTTGCCATAGTAAAATAATATTCCTCTAGCTACAATTTACCATAATAGGAATTGGAGAAGAGTATTGACATGTCATAGTGACATGTCAGGATGTTTGATGGAAGCGGTGCAGGTGCTCAGAGTCAAAGGAGCAAATTTGTTCAGTTGAGCTCTCCTTTAGGCCCCCTTCACATGCACGTGTCTCCGGTACGTGTTAGGTCCGTTCCTGCATGTACCGGAGACACGGGCACACGTAGACCCATTAAAATCAATGGGTCTGTGCACACGTCCGTGTTTTGCCATGGAACGTGTGTACGTGTGGAGCATATGCATCTCTGTGTGTTCCACACGTAGACATGTCCACGTTTTCTCCGGCATCACGGGTGTCACACGGCCCGCATACGGACCAACACGGATGTAGTGTGGATGTGGTCCCGTGTGACACGCGCCGGAGAAAACTCACGTGTCAGAGAAAAAAGTAACAAATCTTTACTAACCTTCTCCAGCCCTCCTGTCTCTACTGCTGCTGTCACTTGCTTCCGACCGCCGCTCATTATTCTCATTTAATATTCACTTCACTGCGGCCGGAAGCAGCAGCAGTGGGGAGTCGGCAGGACTGGAGACCAAAGATCAGCACCACGGACAGCGACGCCAGGGACAGGTGAGTAGAAAGTTCCCGTTCTCTGTGTGTTGTCACGGAGAACACACGGAGAACACACGTAGTGCCATAAACATGGCTCACGGAGGGGAAAATGCACCTTTGAAACATCCGTGAAACACGTGCGTGATTTTCACGAACGTGTGAAGGGGGCCTTAGAAGGTATGTGCAAGGAACGACTTTTCAAGCTGGTCCACTCAGGAACCCATGTAAAAAAGCACTTAAACAATGCTAAAAAAAATTAATATATGTACTACAACTTCATTATGACTTGCTGTTTATATGTTCAGTCTTTTAAAGCCTGTTTTTAGTTCAGCCTCTTTGAGTCGTTAAACAGCTAAAAGAATTGACCGGTCTATTCTTCAGGTGGCCTCCATTTGTAAGCTCATTGGTTTATACAGTATGATTCTGTCGCTACTTTACCGAGAAAATTTGCTGTAACTTCTAAAAGAGACAATCTATCATGATGAAATTTGGGTTGTATATACTTTGGTTCATAAGAATTGATATTTTAAAGCATGTGCTGAATCTGTCCACTGTTCACATCCAAGCTCACATGCACGCGCCTACCATATAGTAAAACGTCTGGGGTTATAGCCCGAATTTCTCGCTGTATGTTCTGAGTGCCTATGATGTTCTTGGCTTGTTACTGTACACTCAGCCTTTCAAATGGCCCCAAAGGCTTGAAATTAGGTGATCTTGATGGCCACAGTCAATTGGAGATTACTCTGTCATCAAAGAAGGCTTCAATATCTGTATGCTGACAACCGTGTGACACGTTGCATCATCCTGTTGTAAGTTGTACATTCTAAGTTCCTCATCATTCAGCTGATTAACGAAGGTTTTAAGATTTCCATGTACACCACGGATATCACTGTTGCTTCAAAAAAATATGGTGCCAATTGTGCGCAATCTGAGAATGTCCACCAAACACCAACTTTTTCTGGATGAAGTGGTGTCTTGTGAAGTGCTTGCCGATTATTTTGTTAATTGCCATATAGGTGAAACGAAGCTTTGTCTGTGTACCATGCACAGTCCAATATGTTTTCTTTTTCAGCAATGAAGGTCTAGAACCACTGACAATAACAAATTCTTTTCTCTTGATTGAGCCCTTTAAATTCCTGATTGACAGTGAGTCTGTATGGGCGAACATGACCTTTCTTGGCCGCTCGTTGACATGTGGTATACAGCATGCCTGTTTCCTGGGAAAGCCTGTGCAACAATTTCCGTTAAGATGCCAAAATTCTCTGTTTGACATCTTTAATTGTTTCCCCAGACATTTTTGGACATTCTCCATCATGACTATCCAATAATGTTTCTGTATGTTCCAGCTTATTCATTCTCATTTATTCCCAGCTTATTCATTAATGACAGAATACATGGTTTGCATGGTGGATTTTGATATCCGAACTTCTTTAGAAACTCACTGTGTCACTTAGTTTTCTAATAAGTTTCCACAAAGAAAACACACTCTTTCAAACTGTATCTGTACATTGTAAACAAATGAAAAACGAATTCGGCAGAAACGCAATCATCGCACATAAACTACGGACATACAGAGAGGTGCAAATTAAGTCTATCTTGTGTTGGAGATGTTGGAGATGCCTGGAGGGGCAACAATTCGGCAAGACCACTCTGCACAAGGATGCTTCTTGTCGCAGTTGCTGAGGTTAATTTATACAGTGCAATTATCAGTACGGTAGACCGTCTCATTTAGAAGTTCCTCAAATTTTCTGGGTAAAGTAGTGAATGAATCATCCAGTATTTACAGTGAATTAAAAAAGGAATGAGGCGCCAAATTCACAGCAAAAATTACCATAAAAACGACAAAGAAGATGCTACAAGAATAACACCGCAGGCATTTTCCTCAAGAGTCCCTTGTTTCAAATACTCAGTAGATACGCCACGTTGTTATGTGCACATGCCCTAAAACTGAAGATTGTCACCTATATTTCTCCCAAGCTTGTCTTTAGTCCCTGAGACCTGTGGAAAGGCACATTCATATGTTCAGGAAAGGTAAGACACTACCTCTAGCCCAGTGACAATTCCGGAACAAATGTTTGTCCCTTCATCAGTTGCTGAAGATGGAATCAGTGATTTCAGGATCTCTCGTTGTTGATCGTTGATTCTCTCTAGTGGGGAAATGACAGACGCAGACGTGGAGAACTCAACTATCGCAATATAAGTTGAGGTTTCAATAATCTGGGTAAGGAATATGTCTGCAGCCTGGTGTAGACGTCTTATACGATCATTCTGCAAATAAAGAAATATAAATAGACTAAACAGAGTTGTAAATTTGGAAACAAATATGTGAGATGAGTAAAAAAGCATTGAAAAGCTAAAATTAAAACTATATTATTATTATTATTATTATTATTATTATTAGATAAACAAATTAGGGATCTCTGTAAATCCCCAAGTTGTTTGAAGTCAAACTTAAGGCCCCGTTACACGTATCTAACGATCTATCGCCGGGGTCACGGATTCCGTGACGCACATCCGGCATCGTTAGCGACGTCGTTGCGTGTGACACCAACAAACGGCTGTTAACGATCAAAAATACTCACCTTATTGTTGATCGTTCACACGTCATTCATTTTCAAAAAATCATTGATTGTTGAGGATGCAGGTTGTTCGTCGTTCCCGAGGCAGCACACATCGCTATGTGTGACACCTCGGGAATGACGAACTACAGCTTACCTGCGGCCTCCGGCAATGAGGAAGGAAGGAGGTGGGCGGGATGTTATGGCCGCTCATCTCCGCCCCTCCGCTTCTATTGGGCGGCCACTTAGTGACGCCGCTGTGATGCCGCACGAACCGTTCCCTTAGAAAGGAGGCGGTTCGCCGGCAACACTGATGTCACTAGGCAGGTAAGTCCGTGTGACGGCTCCTAACGATTTTGTACGCAACGGGCAGCGATTTGCCCGTGATGCACAAACGATGGGGGCGAGAGCTTTCACCAGCGATATCGCTAGCGACATCGCTGCGTGTAAAGCCCCCGTAAGAATGAAAGCATTGGACTATTATTGGGCCCTATTATAAATTTTTATGAATTACACTTCATATTAATTATATAATGGTTTATCTCAGATTTTTGTTATACACAATCAGACAGTGGAATGTCCTATTCGATGCCTAATTTTGGAACCACTTTTTCATAGTGCCAATGATTCTAGGAGCTATAGGCTGTGCAGTACAGTGCAGTATGGAGCACAAGTTGCAAGTACATGGACTGTTTACAGCCCTTAGGCTAAGTTCACATTTCCGTTGATTTGTATCAGTCACATGCGTCGCTTGACGCATGTGACTGATGCGCTGTTCAACGCTGTACAACGGATGACAAAGAACAGAATTCTTTGTCGGATTCCGTTGTGTGCGGGGGGCGGAGTTCTGGGGCAGAGCCGAGCGGGGGGCGGGGCCAGGTGCTGAGGATGTCAGTGGAAGTGCTGCGGTCTGCATGGCTGGGGACAGGTGAGTGTATGTGTGAGTGAGTGAGTGTGTGTATGTGCATGTATGTATGTATGTATGTATGTGTGTGCACATGCAAAGTGCGGGAGGGGGCGGAGCCGAGCGGGGGGCGGGGCCAGGCGCTGAGGATGTCAGTGGAAGTGCTGCGGTCTGCATGGCTGGGGACAGGTGAGTGTATCTGTGAGTGAGTGTGTGTATGTGCATGTATGTATGTATGTATGTATGTATGTATGTATGTGTGTGCACATGCAAAGTGCGGGAGGGGGCGGAGCCGAGCGGGGGGCGGGGCCAGGCGCTGAGGATGTCAGTGGAAGTGCTGCGGTCTGCATGGCTGGGGACAGGTGAGTGTATGTGTGAGTGAGTGAGTGTGTGTATGTGCATGTATGTATGTATGTATGTATGTGTGTGTGTGCACATGCAAAGTGCGGGAGGGGGCGGAGCCGAGCAGGGGGCGGGGCCAGGTGCTGAGGATGTCAGTGGAAGTGCTGCGGTCTGCATGGCTGGGGACAGGTGAGTGTATGTGTGAGTGAGTGTGTGTATGTGCATGTATGTATGTATGTATGTATGTGTGTGTGTGCACATGCAAAGTGCGGGAGGGGGCGGAGCCGAGCAGGGGGCGGGGCCAGACGAGGGTGTCAGTGCTTGTCTGCATGGCTGGGGACAGGTGTGTGTGTGTGTGTGTACATACATGTGCGGAGTGCGGGAGGGGGCGAGGCCGAGCGGGGAAGTGTCGGCCTCCCTGCACACGTAACCAGCCTAAATATCGGGTAACAGCAAAGCACCCGATGTTTACCTTGGTTACCCGATATTTACCTTGGTTACGGGCCTACACCGCTTAGCGCTGGCTCCTTGCACCGTAACCAGGGTAAATATCGGGTAACCAACCAAAGCTGGTGACGTGTGCAGGGAGCCAGAGAGCATGCGCAGCGAAATCCGACGGATCTCGCTGCTCAAAAAACGTTACATGCTGCGTTCCCCCCGCCCGGCGGTCAGTCGTTCCACGACTGATCAGTCGGGCGGAGGGTGCAACGCAGCATCATCAGTCACAATCCGCTGCTCATACAAGTCTATGGGAGCAGCGGAATCCGCTAAACGGATTCCGCTGTTTACAAGAGCAGCGGATTGTGACTGATAGATTTTAGCGGAAATGTGAACTTAGCCTTAAGGGAAACCTGTCACCAGATTTGTCGACTATAAGCTGCGGCCACCACCACTGAGCTCTTATATGCAGCATTCCAGAATACTGTATACAAGAGCCCAGGCCACTTGTGTAGAATTTAAAAAACACTTTTATTTTACTCACCTAGGGGGGTGATCCGGTCCAATGGGTATTGCCATACCTCCCAACCGTCCCGGATACAGCGGGACAGTCCCTCTTCTGAGCCTTTGATCCCGGGTCCCGTCCGTGAGGCTGTTTGTCCCGGGCTCCACCCACCCACTGTAGCCCCGCCTCGCTGTTTCTCCCTTCTATTCATTACAGAGCCGAGCGCGCACCTACTCCTGTGACTGCTGCTGAGGTATGAATCACCCCCTGCAGCAGAGTGACCCCCCTGCAGCAGAGCCGCCCCCCCCTGCACCAGAGCCGACCCCCCCTCCCCCAGAGCGGACATCCCCAGTCCCGAAGCCTGCGTTTCTCTGCAGCTGTTCTCTGACTCCCCCTGTGCGGCTTCTCACTGCTGCAGATACACGGGGAGTCAGGACGCTGAGGAGACCGTGCAATCAGCACTTCTCTCTCCTGCAGATAGCACTGGCCAGTAATGACCTATGCAGAGTGACATCTGCAAACTTCTATTAGCTTACCGATCAGTGGTCTCCTGCCTGTGGAGCAGAGCTGCTGGGTCCTAGCTTCCCAACAGCTTCAGCTCTGCTTTATCCTGGCTCCTCTACCAGTTAAAGGGAACATGTCAGCAGAAATTTCACAATGAAAGTAATAGATTCCCCTCTGCAGCTCCTGGGCTGCTTCTAGAAAGGTTCCTGTTGTTATTGTGCCCCCTTTGAGACCTACAAAAATACTTTATGAAGTCTTACCTTTTTGTATGCAAATGTGTTTTTATGGTCACGGGGGCGGGCTGTCTGGCGTCCGTTATTCCCCCTCCTGCCGCTTTACGCAGTCCCCCATTGCTCATTTACATACACAAGGACGCCTTCCTCATGTAACTGTCCTCCCGAAGTTTTGCGCATGTGAACGCTTTTTCAGGTGATTGCGCAGGCACGAGATTATGGGCGGCGCTGTGATTGTCATCAGCAGCGTTAACCAAGTACCCGCCCATAATCTCGTGCCCGCACTTTTCCCTCTGACTCCACCGTTATGCGCAAGTGCTGGCCATATGAACCATGTTACCTATTACCGCTTGCACGAGATTATGGGCGGATACTTGGATGACTTTGCTGATGACAATCACAGCGCCGCCCATAATCTCGCGCCCACGGTAATAGGTAACATGGTTCATATGGACAGTGCTTGCGCATAACAGTGGAGGCAGAGTGAGAAGCGTGGGCACGAGATTATGGGTGGGTACTTGGATGACGCTGCTGATGACAATCACAGCGCCGCCCATAATCTCGCGCCCATGATAATAGGTAACGTGGTTCATATGGCCAGTGCTTGCACATAACGGTGGAGGCAGAGTGAGAAGCGCGGGCACGAGATTATGGGCAGGTACTTGGATGACGCTGCTGATGACAATCACAGCGCCGCCCATAATCTCGCGCCCATGATAATAGGTAACGTGGTTCATATGGCCAGTGCTTGCACATAACGGTGGAGGCAGAGTGAGAAGCGCGGGCACGAGATTATGGGCAGGTACTTGGATGACGCTGCTGATGACAATCACAGCGCCGCCCATAATCTCGCGCCTGCGCAATCACCTCAAAAGCGTTCACACTTTGCACAGTGCTCAGTCCGGCGAGAGTGGCACTGGGCATGCACAAAACTTCAGGAGGACAGTTACATGAGGAAGGCGTCCTCATGTATAGAAATGAGCAATGGGGGACGGCGTACAGCGGCAGGAGGGTGAATAACGGACGCCAGACAGCCCGCCCCCGTGACCATAAAAACAGATTTGCATACAAAAAGGTAAGACTTCATAAAGTATTTTTTTAGGTCTCAAAGGGGGCACAATAGCAACAGGAACCTTTCCAGAATGCAGCCCAGGAGCTGCAGAGGGGAATCTTTTATTTTTTTTGCTAAATTTCTGGTGACAGTTTCCCTTTAAAGGGAACCTATCAGGTGCAATCTGCACTCAGAGTCAGGAGCAGTTCTGGGTGTATATTGCTATTCCCTCCCTAACTGTCCCTGTATACACTAGCATAGATAAAGGCATCTATAGAAAAAGTATTTTTAAAGAGCTTATATCTTATGCTAATTAGCGCGGGGACTAGTCCCAAGGGCGTTACTTCACTTGGCAGGTCGGCTCACATAGCGCGTTAGTACTCACACAGGGGCGTAATAACATGCTAACATGCTATGCGAGCCGACTAGCCAAGTGAAGTAACGCCCTTCGGACTAGTCCCCGCGCTCATTAGCATAAGATATAAGATCTTTAAAAATATTTGTTCTTGATCTCTTTATCTATGCTGGGATGTATATGTGTATACAGGGACGGTTAGGCAGGGATTAGCAATATGTACCCAGAACTGCTCCTGGCTCTGAGTGCATATTGCACCTGACAGGTTCACTTTAAAGGGAACCTGTCACCAGATTTGGGGCCTATAAGCTGCGGCCACCACCAGCGGGATCTTATGTACACATTCTAACATGCTGCATACCTCCCAACCGTCCCGGATACAGCGGGACTTTCACGCTTTACGTTGTTTGTCCCGTTGCCACGGGCGGGACGGCCGGCTCCCGGGCTCCGCCCACCCACTCTCTCTCCGCCTCCCTGCTTTTCCCTCCTACCATCCTAGTAGACGTGGCATAGAGAGGAGCGCTGCCTGTGCTGCTGCTGGTACAGTAAACTAATCTCCCCAGTGCTGATTTCCCTCCCTCCCCCCTCACCCCCGGCCGGAGCCTGTCTGTGCGGTCGGCCCGCCACCTGTCTGTGCGGGCGCCCCCCTGCCGCCTGTCTGTGCGGACGCCCCCCGCCGCCTGTCTGTGCGGGCGCCCCCCGCCGCCTGTCTGTGCGGGCGCCCCCCTGCCGCCTGTCTGTGCGGGCGCCCCCCTGCCGCCTGTCTGTGCGGGCGCCCCCCTGCCGCCTGTCTGTGCGGGCGCCCCCCTGCCGCCTGTCTGTGCGGGCGCCCCCTGCCGCCTGTCTGTGCGGGCGCCCCCTGCCGCCTGTCTGTGCGGGCGCCCCCCTGCCGCCTGTCTGTGCGGGCGCCCCCCGCCGCCTGTCTGTGCGGGAGGCCCGCCGCCTCATTGTGCGGGCGGCCCGCCGCCTCATTGTGCGGGCGGCCGGCCGCCTCTCTGTGCGGGTGGCCCGCCGCCTGTCTGTGAAGGCGACCGGCCGCCTCACTGTGCGGGCGACCGGCCGCCTCACTGTGGCTGCCTGCGTGTCCGTGCTGGAGGCCCGCCGGCTGCCTGCGTGTCCGTGCTGGAGGCCCGCCGGCTGCCTGCGTGTCCGTGCTGGAGGCCCGCCGGCTGCCTGCGTGTCCGTGCTGGAGGCCCGCCGGCTGCCTGCGTGTCCGTGCTGGAGGCCCGCCGGCTGCCTGCGTGTCCGTGCTGGAGGCCCGCCGGCTGCCTGCCTGTCCGTGCTGGAGGCCCGCCGGCTGCCTGCGTGTCCGTGCTGGAGGCCCGCCGGCTGCCTGCGTGTCCGTGCTGGAGGCCCGCCGGCTGCCTGCGTGTCCGTGCTGGAGGCCCGCCGGCTGCCTGCGTGTCCGTGCTGGAGGCCCGCCGGCTGCCTGCGTGTCCGTGCTGGAGGCCCGCCGGCTGCCTGCGTGTTTGTGCTGAATGGGTGTGGATGGGGAGTGGATATGGGCGTGACTGTGAAATGGGTGTGGTTAGGGGGCGTGGCCTAAAAATTTGCCGCGACGCGCTACGCGTGCCGCAAACTTTGTCCCTCTTTTCCTTCTTTAAAAGTTGGGAGGTATGGGTATTGCTGTTCTCCAGTTCGGCGCCTCCTCTTTGCGGAGATTGCCGTTCTTCTTCTTCTGAGGCCCATGTGCATGACGCGTCCTAAGTCATGCACAGTAGCCGGCATTGAGGTCCTAAGCAGGCGCACTCAAAGTATTCTAGTGTGCATGCGCGGGCAATCTTTAACTTTTTCTTGAGCCTGCGCGTTACAGTACTATCATCTGCCCTCAGCAGGGCAGATCAAAGTGCATCAGCGCAGGACTGCAATGTCAGCTTTTGTGGATGACATAGACGTGCCATCCACACTGGCCTGGATAGAAGGAGGACGACGATCACCGCAGAGAGGAGGTGACTGATCCCAGCTCCCAAAAAATATCAAGGTTTTAATTAAGGATTATAAAGAAGCATGAGGACCACCAGAGTTAAAAATGTTTCTATTAAAAGCCCATAAGCATGTAACCTGCTCAGGCTGGAACCTACCAGCATCATGCTTCCCGATACATCAAGGACCAGAGTAATCACTCTGTCTCTGTACTGCAGCAATGTGAAGGAAGGAACTGGAAGACTGAGGTCAGGTCTTGCAGGACTGGAGATTATATCTGTTGAGTCCTTGATAACATCCCACGTACTGCGATAATTGCACATTCTGTTTTGTAGATTAGGAGCTTCCGGGTTGTGGGTATCAGCATCACAGAAATCTGTTACCTGAAAAATGTATTAACCAATAGTAAAAAAAAGTATTCTTTAAGTATAAATGGACTTTATTTTTTAATATTGAATCTACTACAATTATACAATGTATGCTATAGAAAAGTGTAGAAAAAGCATGAACTGTAGCTTTACTGTGCCATTGAACTAATACAAGCAAGTACTAGAGGTGATGGCAACATTTTAGACACACACAACTACAAACTACAGCATATCAGGTTTGAACCATGTATTGCTCCCCTAAAAGCACTACTCCAGCTTGTTTTTTTCAGTGCTGAAGTCATGCTTCAAATGTAAGTCCCTGCCCTCTGTCATATATTCACCTTTTGTAGCTTCATCATGTTTTGGTGTCGCAGCGCCATCTTGTGCCCGTAACATCTGACTGACCAAAAACCGGAATTTACATCACAAGGTCTCAATGCAACTCCGAGAGCCAGATCAAGGGTCTCTAAAGCCCGCTTTACAAGCTGCAATGTATCTTACAATATATCGGCGAGGTCACGTCGTAAGTGATGCACATCCGGCATCGTAAGGTACATTGCAGTGTGTGACAGGTACGTGCGATTGCGATTGAACGGTAAAACGTTCATCGCACGCACGTCGTACATTCCTCATGAATTGCACGTCGGGTTGTTCATCGTACCCAGGGTAGCACACATCGCTGTGTGTGACACCCCGGGAGCGATGAACAGATCTTACCTGCGTCCTGCGGCTGCCGGCCGGTAATGCGGAAGGAAGGAGGTGGGCGGGATGACGCCGAACGTCCCTCCCACTCCAGGAAGGCGACGTTCGCCGCCCACATCAAGGTCGTATGGAAGGTAAGTACGTGTGACAGGGGTTAATCGTTTGTGCGGCACATTCAACAAATTGAACGTGCCGCACATACGATGGGGGCGTTGCAAATCGCATACGATATCGTATGCGAAATTGCAATGTGTAAAGCAGGCTTTAGAGATGCATTGACTTGTGATCTTTTGCATTCTCTATGAAACCCTGGAGCTACCAGCAGGTCACAAATCACAGGTGACCGATAAGAGCAACGCTTTTTGCTTTTGGAAACAGATGAAGAGAGTGACAGGTGAGTATAAGACAGGGAACTTACATTTAAAGCACCACTGCAGAGTTAAAAACTATTGCTTACAAAACTATCCCTAATTCTTTTATTTTTACAATTGTAAGAGTAAAAATGGACCATTCAGTTTGTTGTGCAATATCTCCTGAATACACTGAAACCCTACATGTGGTGGAAATCTACTGTTTGGGTGCACAGTGGAGCTCAGAAGGGAAAGAGTACCATTTAACCTTTGGAACACAAAATCATCTGGATTCGATACCGGATGCCAGGTTGCATTTAGAGAGCCGCTGATGTTCCTAGTGAAACTCCCCACAAATTACCGCATTTGTAAATTAGACACCTCAATGAATTTATGCATACAATAAAAAAATCAATTTTTATTAAGACTGATTTAAAATCATCTTATAGACATAATTCAGTGCATAGAACACAAGCAAAACAATACAACAATACAGACAGAGAACCATAACATAGTAATTTCACAATAAGTGACTAATGAATCCTATTTTGAAAGAATTTTCAGCTAGACATATAGCTCAATGTGAACAGAGACCAGTATGTACTACCACTATAATCTAATATATAAAGATTAGTGTATGTATCTCCGCTAAAGGAATTTGCACCGTCGCATTTACAATCACGAAATTTTGCACAGACGCCTCATGTGACCCAGGGAACGTTATAGACTATGTTTTGACGGGAAAATTTAACCCCGTGCTTTACAGTTACTCTCCAAAATCCTGCCATTAAACTGAATGGAGGTTGGAGCTACAGGCTATTAATAGCAACTGTCATTGGTTGCTATAGGAACAAAATAAACTGTTAGTATAAAAAGCTTATGTGTGAGGTAATAAGATGTCGGTGGGGAGACGGATAGAGAGAGACAGAAAAAGACAGACAGACAGAGACACAGACAGAGACAGACAGACAAAGAGACAGATGGGCAAAGAGACAGCCCTGGAAAGAGACAGCCCTGGAAAGAGACAGCCCTGGAAAGAGGCAGATGGGCAAAGAGACAGAACGGCAGAGAGATAGAACGGCAAAGAGACAGACCTGGAAAGAGGCAGCCCTGGAAAGAGACAGCCCTGGAAAGAGACAGCCCCAGAAAGAGACAGCCCTAGAAAGAGACAGCCGGGCAAAGAAACAGCCGGGCAAAGAGACAGATGGGCAAAGAGACAGATGGGCAAAGAGACAGCCCTGGAAAGAGACAGCCCTGGAAAGAGACAGCCATGGAAAGAGACAGCCCTGGAAAAAGACAGACGGGCAAAGAGACAGATGGGCGAAGAGACAGATGGGCAAAGAGACAGCCCTGGAAAGAGACAGATGGGAAAAGAGAAAGACCTGGAAAGAGACAGCCCTGGAAAGAGACAGCCCTGGAAAGAGACAGGCCGGGAAAGAGACAGACCGGGAAAGAAACAGACCGGGAAAGAGACAGACCGGGAAAGAGACAGACCGGGAAAGAAACAGACCGGGAAAGAGAAGGCCCTGGAAAGAGACAGACAGGCAAAGAGACAGACTGGGCAAAGAGAGAGACTGGGAAAGAGACAGACGGGGAAAGAGACAGAGGGGGAAAGAGACAGATGGGGAAAGAGACAGACAGGGAAAGAGACAGAGGGGGAAAGAGACAGATGGGGAAAGAGACAGACGGGGAAAGAGACAGAGGGGGAAAGAGACAGATGGGGAAAGAGACAGACCTGGTAAAAGACAGACTTGGAAAGAGACAGACAAAGACAGGCGGGGAAAAAGACAGACGGGGAAAGAGAGAGACACCCAGACACACACATAGAGACAGACACAGAGATAGAGAGAGACAGACAGACACACACAGAGATGTAGACAGACTGATACAAATACAGACAGAGACATAGACACAGACAGACAAACAGACAGCGACACACAGACAGAGACTGGGAGAGATAGGGGTCTAGTTACTATCCCGGGCAACGCCCGGATACTACAGCTAGTAAATATATATAGCTAGATACTGTATATTATATAACAGAGGCTCTCCACTCAAATGTATGAATAAATAATCAATAAGGTGGAAATATATGCAAGGTAGCAGCAATCAAAATATAAGGTGCATCTAATAAGGTACATAAGAGCTAATTACTTATTAACTACTACTAGTCAACATATGCACATCTGTCCAATAAATTATCCACTTTTTCCTCATATCTAGGAATATATCTGCATATACACATACCAGTTCAAATATCTACAAAGCATGCAGGTAATTGGTAATGCAAGATAATCAAATGCAGTGCACCTTAGTTCAGCCCACCCAGGGTCATGAGCTTAGGGCAATCACAAAAGAGCCTCATTTAGAGAAAGTAGAGTTAATTTAGCCATAGTGACTGCTGTATGTTAGCTGTAGTCAGTCTGCCTATATGTGCGTTTCGCAATGAATGCTTCCTCTGGGTGCCTGAGCCTTGTATGGAGGACACATCCTTTGTCACCCACATAGGTTGGCATTGCTGTCCTGCGCAGGCGCACTTTGATCTGCCCTACTGAAGCTACTGTAATGCGCAGGCACGAGGAAAGGTCAAAGACCGCCTGCACATGCGCACTACAATACTTTGATCTGCACTCAACTGGGCAGATCAAAGTGCGCCTGTGCAGGACCACAATGCCGTCTTGTGTGGATGACATAGGAGGACGCAACATGCACATGGGCCTCAGAAGAAGGAGAACGGTGATCACAGCAGAGAGGAGGCGCCAGACCGAGAGCAGCGACACCCATTGGACCTGACCACCCCCTAGGTGAGGATAATAAAGGTGTTTTTATGTTCTACACAGAGGCCTGGGTTCTTATATACAGTATTCTACAATATAAGGGCTCACTGGTAGTGGCTGCAGCTCATAAGGGAAAAACCTGGTGACAGGTTCCCTTTAAAGCCAAATACCAGGAACTATCAAAAACAAGGCAATTTTATATGACGCATGACATAGCTGTAGCGCCCCTGAAGCCATCAGGGAGCTGCAAGGTAATGCATCCCCACCGGGATGCAGGGCCTACCCCCTAAAGACCCAGAAGACCACTGCTGGTAACACACAAATACTCCAGATAATCCCTGTTTTTCCCCAATCATCCCCCATAGAATGGTATAAGGCTAGGGTCAGATCAATGGTTGGCCGCCTAGAGGTGGAGCCACTCCAGTCCACTAGACAACCAGGTGGGAGGGACAGACAGAGTGAAGAGTCAGACGGAGTCAGACAGAAGAGACTGTGAAAGTGAGCAGATGAACTGACCGGAGTGAACAGTGACCTGAGGGCCCAGGCGGTTAGTTGCCAGTGACGCATTGTGTAGTACTCCCGGAACTATGCACTAACGGGGTACAGAATCCCAGGTCAGGCAAAAGCACCAGGCAGATCTGATAAAATCTGCAGTGAGGGGACCATCAAGGACCTCTCTGACCTTAAAGTTTGGGATTCAGTAGCAAAGGGAGAACCGGGGCAGGACCAGGGACTCCAACCCCACAGGGTTCACGCTACCGTCATACGGACTGCTGAAGAAGACAACCAGGAGGGGACCCCCAGCCACTCTACGCAACGGGACCCACCAACCAAAGACAGGTGCAGAAGAAAGAAGCCACCAGGTCACTAAACCAGCACTTGGACTAAGGGGACCTGCGGTTAAGACCAGCCAGCCTCAGGTGACCAGTTACCAGCTTGCAGTGAGTAAAAAGAACCAGTTACACCAAACTCCTGTTGTGGCCTACCTTCTTTCAACACCCACCTGCAACACCTATCCTCTGGGGCCTGGCCCTGCTTGCGGTGGGCCTAAAATCCAGGCTGCCACTAACACCAGCCCCAGTAGTGAACATTGTGCAGCAGTGGCTCGATCCCTATAGCCGCAACACCACAAGTGTCGTCATGTATAGACTTTATTCAACAATCCCCTGTAAATATTCCTCTTTTCAAAAAGCACCCAGGGCATGGAACCGGGGAACGGCCACCAAAGGGACATTCCCCAGTTATACACTGCCCGGGACTGAGTACCCCATAACCCTGGGTGACACATAGCAAAAACAGACAAAAAAAACTGCATGTAAAAAAGCACACTAAAAAATGCAATGAAAAAAGCATAAGTAACCTAATCAAGAGAACCTGTCAAGTCATGTATGCCCCCAGAACCAAGAGTGTTTAAGGGTGCATATTTGTAATCCCTGTCTAGCAGTACCAGCCTATATTAGCATAGATAAAGGGATCTTTAGAAAAATTATTTCTAAAGATCCTTTATGATATGCTAATGAGGCCAGGGACTAGTCGCAAGGGCTTTACTTCCCTTGGCTAGTTGGCCCCTTTAGCATGTAAGCTGTGGGCATGTTAACATGCTAATGAAAGGGTCAGAGGCATGGTTGCTCTCACCTTTCTGCTACCACCGCTGGTTTTCGTCTCAGTGTGCATGGCCAGAATGTCCCCGGATTTCTGGTCATGTGCACTACACCAGGTTGAAGCAACAAATCTGTAACATCAAAAATTCAAAAGATACTCATTGTGGGAACATAGCCAAAGGCAGCGAATGACACTACTTAGCTGAGTCCAGGAGTGGACACAGACAAAAGGTCAATAGCTCATCATAATGCACCAATGGTATGTCTGCCCCTGGCTGAGCCTATACTTTGGTTACATCGTTTCTTCCACCTGTCTTTGCCATGTCTGCATGTGCTACTTTTATGTAGACCCATAAGGAGACTAAAATGACAATACTCACCGTGGACAGCGCTTGTGAATACATTATAGAATCCTGGGCAAATTGCCTTGTATCATAGGGCACAAACACACAACCCTCTTCATAAAGTCCAGTTGCTGCATCAAAGTGGCAAGCTTTAGTTGGACAGTTTTCTCCATGACATTCACCTATTTTTAGTATATTAGTACCTAAAATATCCAATGAACACCTATAAGAAAAAGAAGAAGATGTAAAATTAGCTCATACACTTAAGCGGGCTTTACACACTGCAATCTTGCTATCGAGATCGTACCCGCCCCCGTTGGTTGTGCAGTATGGGCAAATCGCTGCCCGTCGTGCACAACCTCGCTTACCCCGTCACACGGATTACCTGCCCTGCGACGTCACTCTGGCCGGCGCTCCGCCTCCTTTCTAAGGGGGTGGTTCGTGCGATGTCACAGCGACGTCACACGGCAGCTGTCCAATAGAAGCGGAGGGGCGGAGATGAGCGGGACATAAACATCCCGCCCACCTCCTTCCTTCCGCATTGCCGGTGGTGGCAGGTAAGGAGATGTTCCTCGCTCCTGCGGTGTCACACGCAGCGATGTGTGCTGCTGCAGGAACGAGGAACAACATCGCTAATTAGAAGAGAACGATTTTTTGTTTTAGGACGACCTCTCCGTAGCAAACAATTTTTGCCACTTTTGCGATCGTTTTAGATTACACATAAGTGTCACACGCTGCGATATCGTTAATGACCCCGGATGTGCGTCACAAACAACGTGACCCCGACAATAATTCATTAACGATATTGTAGCGTGTAAAGCCCCCTTTATAGTCACTTCTGGATATCTTTGTGTTCTGTTTCTTGCAGGTGGCACTGCTGCACTCAATAATAGCTCAAGCTCTAAAATTGTTCGCAGATCCTTCCCTATTGACTTTCCAAACCAGCTACACATGGCTACAATTTTTTTGTTCTGAAATAGCGCAATACGTGTTAATTCTTTGTACCTGGCATTGCAGCAAGGCTCTATTGAAGTTAATGTAACTGCGCTGCAATACCATAAACAACCTGCAGACACATATGGTGATGGATTTGAAGGAAAGCAACCATGTTTTTCTAACTATGGGTACTCTCTTAAAAAGCAATCTGTCACCAGGTTTTTGCCCTTTAATCTGAGGGCAGCATAAAGTTGGGACAAAGATCCTAATTCCAACGATGTGTGACTCTTTGGGCTCCTTGTTGTAATTTTGATAAAATCACTGCTTTGTTAGCAGGGATTATCGCTAGAGAACTAGTAAACCTACAGCCATGTAGTCCTCCATACTTATGATCTATGTAAAACTCCACCATCACTGATTGACAGCTTTCTGCCTATGCACAGTACACACAGAAAGATGCCAGTCAGCTGTGTGAATGAGGTTATACAGAGCTCAGCAGTCAGAGAACTGGCAGATCTGTAAAAGATAGAACTGTGAAAAACTGCATTTAGCTGCCCAGTAAGGGGTAAATAACTGGAGTAAACGGTCTCTGCCCCTATATTGCAGTGCTTTCAAATGGGGTATCAAAAACTATTGACAGATTACCTTTAACCTATTATGCTTTTATGTATAATTTGTGATTTAGAGTTTGAGATTTCCATTCTGGCTTTTACCATGTTTAACACTGAAATCTTTTTTGATTGGCTACTGAGGTGCCATGAACATACATACTCAAACACAGGTAAAGGGATTAATAAGTGCTACAACACTGAAGCCGCACACACATCCTACTGGTTCCTGTACAAACCAGAATATCCCTAACCGCACAATTACAAACCACAACTCAGACCTGGCTCCCTGAAATGCCATCAAGCTGCTTCTCGTTCCTCCTGAGGAACCAGAGTGGAGGCAGCTATGCACAACAAAGCAAGAGTGAGAAAATGTGCAGATGTAGATGGTGACCCAAGGTGAGGAAAGTTAAAGCACGTGCACAAGGGAGGAAAAAGGAGAGTAATAAATGAAAGGAAGGGAAATCCCCCACAAACATAACTGAGGACAGAGGAAAGTTGTCGGGAAGGTAAATGAGCAAACACAGAGCAGTAATCAGAATCCCTTAGTTGAAGGTCTGGAAATCCTTAGTTGAAATATAAGCCAGCAAAGAAGGCTGGTGCAAGGTGCGTATAAATAGCCTCACCCATGCTGTGATAGTATAACAGAGACAAAGCAAGAAACATCTGAATAGCAGCAAAGCAAGGAAAGAAAGAAAAAAAAGAAGACAAGAGAACCATCAGCAGTTGGACAGAGACTGACCATAATGTATCTCAGCTTTTAAAGTGTTGGGAAAATTGACTTGACTACATGATTGTTCAGGTGGGTACAATTACGGTGATACCAAACATATTTTGGCCCCAATTTATCAAAGCTTTTTACATCAGAAATTGGGTATCAATAGCTTTGAAAAGTTGAGTGAGGCTTTATAAATATTTAGACATTCGTAACGTTTTCATGCCATTTTCGCCCAGCTCCAAGTAAGTGAGCAGAGTTGGGGTGGGATGGGACGTGGTTATGTCGCTCCCAGGGAAAAGAGTACTTGATCCCGGGCGGTAACAAATGGGAATATCACACTGGTGGCCGTTGCCCTGTCCCGTGTCCTGGGGCTTCTTTTGTAAAAGGGGGTATTTACAAGGGTGAATAGAGTTAATGTCATGTGACACACCTGCGGGTTGCGGTTAATGATAGAGAACCGCCGCTGCTATATGTGGGTACTCCCAGAGCTGGTGGTGATTGCAGCAATGGTGTTAGGCCCTCCGCAGTAGGGCCGTGCCTGGGAGATGATGAGGGATAATAACAGAGACCACACCAGGTTGTCTTTAACAGTCTATACTCACTTGAACCCAGGGGTTGCTGGTTCGGTCCCTTGGAGTATCAGTGCCAATGTAGTGACCCAGGTTGCTCTGTCCCCGGCACTCTCTGTTGGTTGGGTCCCCGTAGCATTGTGCGTTTGGGGCCCGACTGTCCCTTTTGGGGTACAGTCTCCTTCTCCGGGCGGGCAGTGTGAACCCTGTGGGGAGGTAAGTGTCTGAACCCCAATCCTAGTTTACTGCTGATGCCCCCAGATTATTTGGTTCGGTGAAGTTCGGGAAGGTGTCCTCACTGGGCAGGTATTTAGCAAGCTGTGTATAACTGGCGCCTGATCTAGGGCCTTGTGCCACATGCGTGCTCCGGTCCCAGCGATATCTCCGGTACCCGACCTGGCGACCTCTCTCCTGTGCCCCCGGGTCACCGTTGCACAGACCCAGCTTAGGCATTTCCGCACACCTATCCTGTGTGCCCCCCTTCTCTAGACTCTCTACTGACTGCTGACCCCTCCCACTAGGCTGGGTAATCCCAGGGACTCGTTCCTTTCCATGGCGACCATCCTCTTACATGATTCACCCTCTATGCCTGCTGTGGAGTGGAGAACTAGGATTTTAGTTGTGCTTTGGTGGCATCAGCACTGGTACTCCAGGTCCCAGAGGGTAGGTGCTGCATCCCCAAGAGGATGCAGTTCCTTGTAGTGCCTAAGTGTCTCAGGGGTTCTACAGTTACCCTAGCTTGTAAATCAGAAGTGTCTGACTCTAACATGCCCCATCATCAAGACCAGGGAGAAAATCACCGGTCTTGATGAAAAGGGACTATAATTTTTACCTTATAATTTCTCTGCTCTGCTGAGGAGATATTAGCTTGTAAACTTTAGGTTATAATTTATATTAAAGGGTATTTTCAAACTGTCTCTTTAGCAGCTAACAACTCTGTAGTCTCCTTAGCGCCTGGTCTCTGGGGAGGTGGGTGCTGCGCCTCCTCCTTGAGTGATTGTTCTGATGAGTAACAGAGCTGTAGTATTAGTTGCACTATAAAGCTTAGTACAAGTTCTGCTGTAAAATTCAGATATCAGATTTTTGTTCTGGAGTCTACACAGCTATTACTTTATTTACATATAGTGATAACAAGACATGTTACAAAATGAGTGCATAGCTCAGGAAAGTGAGAGCCATCATTAGGAGAACAAATCTGGGATCAGCTGATGTCTGGTGATTTTGTAAGATTTTTAACAGCAGCTGAGAGATCTGAGAGGAAGTGAAATGAAGGTGAGCCAATTATTGCTGTATAAAAGCCAATGGGTTTGAGAGAAGTGGCTGAGATCTTCGGAGTTAACTCCCCTTCTGGAACACAGCTACTGTGCTCTCGTGACCAGTCTCTGGTGACCAATCACTTTGGAAGCAAGCTGTATATTGTAAAAAATAAAAGCTCTCATATCTGGAGAAATACAGCAGATAGAAAAGCAAGTCAACTGCAAATTGCTCATTTTCATGCTGTCTTACTAAATAACCCAATTTAATAGTTTGAGAATATCACAATGGGTCCAAGTTAGCATTACCAGAGATTTTTTATTGAGGTTGTGGATTTCCTTTAGTGTATGACATGAACTAATCATAAGCAAGAATATACTGTACCCTGACAGTAGCTTAGAGCAGTTTTTCAGTGTGAGACATGTAATGACAGACTGCTCTCCTCACTGATCTCAGTTCAAAGCAGTGTGTGATTGTAAAGTGCCCAAAGATTATCTCATTGTGATTATTAACATTTACAGTCAGTGTAGGAGGGGCAAGGTTGTTGAGCTGACAACACTGAGAGGAGAGCTGCTAGAAGTGTTTGCAATGAGACAAAGCTACTCGCCAAACCTGTCACTCATAAAGGAGTGCCCGCGTCCTCAGAAACCAAGAAGTAAGGAGACCACAGAGTTGTGTGCTGCTGAAGAGAGAACTAGAGAATACCCCTTTAATATACATGGTAATAAAAAAAAATAGTAAGTTGTACTCAGCTCTGCAGCCACTATTCCATTATAAGGCGGGTTTACCATACTCCTCCTGGTAAAATGTACTCTTCAAAGTGGTTTTCAGTGATCAGAATAATGATGCAGACCAGCAATATCCAACTGGTGGAGCTGAACGCTTAACAGCCTTGCCAATTCTTTGTTTAAATTGTCCCTAGTCTCTTCTGCTCTGCTAACTGCATTCCATCTACAAAGTAGCGGCTCTACTGAGTGTTGCCGTGTTCTTTAATTGAAGTGAATGGACAACATTTCATTTCCCCGTAAAGTTGCATTTAGGCATCATAGGATACATACCTTGTTGCTTCTACTTTACTATTTCCAGCAATATAGTAAGGTGTTTCCTCATTATATTCATCATATACCCCCCATCGAAGGTGTGCCCATTCATGGACCAACACTCTACCTAGAAACCAGAATTAAAGAATGTGACATAAATGATTAATTTCTTAATTTATTAAATCTTTCATGTATTTGTAAAATTACTAGAGTAGAAAATTGTTTGCGTCAGTTTTATCCCCTATAGCTTACAGAATTATCAAATTACAGACTTTCATCTTTTCTTAGTAGACAATAAAATAAGAAAATATCCGTTAACTAAAAACAAATAGATCTTGACAATTTTTAGAAGTTAAAAAGCAAATTAGAAAATTGAATAAGTTTTATACAATAAATACATTGCGCAGTATGAAGCCGGATGTGGCCATGCCAGCTTCATAGAGGTCTACTGCGCATGACTGGAAGTGTCGGGCATTCAGATCGGCGTTCACAGCGGATACAGGTGCGCACATCACCAGTGGTGATGCTGCATTGAGTAGCATGTTAGCACACCCCTGTGGGCGTGCTAACATGCTAAGAGGGTGGACTAGTCGAAGGATATAATGCCCTTGCTACTAGTCCCTGCCCTTATTAGCATATGACAAAAGATCTTTAGAAATATTTTTTCTAAAGATCCCTTTATCTATGCTACTAGATGCTGGGACAGTTAAGCTTTATACGCTACGAGATCGCTACAGCGATCTGGTTGGGGTCACAGATTTTGTGACCCACATCCGGCCGCTATAGCGATCTCGTTGCGTGTGACTCCTAGGAGCGATTTTGGATCATTGCCAAAACGTCCAAAATCGCTCCTCGTTGACATGGGGGTCCTCTCCCAATGATCGCTGTTGCTTGGGCGAAGTTGATCCTCGTCCCTGCGGCAGCACACATCACTACATGTGACGCCGCAGGAACGAGGAACCTCTCCTTACCTGCCACACGCCAGCAATGAGGAAGGAAGAAGGTGGGCGGGATGTTCGTCTCCGCCCCTCCGCTTTGATTGGGCGGCCGCTTAGTGACGTCGCTGTGACGCCGAGCGAACCGCCCCCTTAGAAAGGAAGCGGTTCGCCGGTCACAGCGACGTCGCCGAGCAGGTAAGTACATGTGACGCTGCCGTAGCGATAATGTTCGCTACGGCAGCGATCTTCACATATCGGCATAACGATAGGGGCGGGTGCTATCACATTCGCCATCGCTAGCATTGGCTAGCGATCTTGTAGCGTGTAAAGCCACCCTTAGGCAGGGATTAGCAATATGCACCCTGAACTGCTCGTGTTCTGGGTGTATATTGGCCCTGACAGGTTCCCTTTAAGTAATGCATTGGGAAGCATATGTGGGGAAATTAACTTTCCAAATTCTTCGCTTCCTCATTACGATAACTTAGTGTAGTTTAGATAGAGATATATTTAAAGGGAATTTGAGAGTAGATTCTTCAAGCCCCTTATATTGTATAACAAAAGTTTTCTAAAGGTCAAGGTCTGTTATATATTTAGGGTTAACATTATATATCATAGTAATAAAATCTTATTAAAAATACTACTAGAAAAAGAGCTAAAGTTATCTTCACAAATTAATAGTGTTACAATTTCAAACTATTAGATAAATTGGAAGAAATGTACCTCTTGGTCCATACACTGAGAGTAGGCTGTTATCCAGTAGGAAGTTTGGTGTCAGGTGGATGTATCGTCCTGGTTCTCCACAACGTCCATACTGTAAAGTGTATGGATCATATCCATATTTGAGATATGGATTTGTAATAATTATATCTGCCTGAAAAATATAGTAAGGTACGTTTCTCAATGTTTTGTACAAAGAATGTAATAGAAAAGCTAAAGTTTATCTTTAAAGACATTGTCCTGCAGATAAGAAACATTTTGTTAAGTGCATTGGTAGATGTCGTCTTTATTTATTACCAATATTTCAATACAATATATTGTTTATTTATTTGCCTGTTTCCATGTTTTTAATAAGAAAAAATAAAACTAAAGTTAACCATGAATTTTTGGCTGTTGGGAGCATTGTCTTCCTTTTTTTCATTGCAATAAATAACTGTTTAGGGATTCTTAATTCTGGTGACTTCTATTGACATCTCTATTGTGGTTTCCTTTAAATGACTTTAGTTTGGGTCTATCAGGTTCCATTATGTTTTTTGTTGTTTTGACAGAAAAAATAGTACTGCAGGTCGCACTTACTGTCTACAATCTGTTGTAATCTGTGGCATTATCTTACTAATCAAAATTTGGGCCATCTCCACTTTTTGAAAACATTTTTGTGTATATGGAAAATAGAGACAGCCCTAAGGAGTAGTGGTGTAACTTCAAGATCATGGCCTCCAATGCAAAGACCTTCAAAAGATCCTTCAACTATCAAGGCTCTTTAATAGTATTGGTGTTCTCATATTGACCAAAGGGATCTACTGTAGTTTTGGGCACCATTTGGCTCCTGGGCCAGATGTGAATGAAACCCCCACAATCACTGTGTAGGAAGCTTACTCCAATGCAATCTTGAGTAGGGATGAGCGGTTCTATGGAGGTTCGTTTCACCGGCAACAAATGAACCGAGCCTCCACTGGCTTGACCCAAACCCTGGAGCAAGAAACTAATTGGCAATTTGAGTCTCCGCAGAGTACTTGTGGGGAAAGGTAGGCGGATTTTTTCAAACAATTTTTGGGTTGCACACTACATGTGATCCGCTGATGTTAGACAAAGAACGAGCCGTTCAAACACTGCAAGCAGCTCGCACAGGACTGAGCACCAAGCGTACCTGACCACAGCATTGCTCGCATGAGTGAAGTTGGCATGTAAAACATCCGAACCCCGAACCTTGATTTTTTTATTTGGTGTTTGGTTCGAAAATCAAACCTCAGGTTCACTCATCTCTAATCTTGAGCAAAAAATTGGTTTATACAGTATGGTGGAATTTATTTAGGATGTGGTGAAGAACTTGCTGAAGATGAGAATACTTTCTAAGCTGTAGGAATTCCTTAACTGCTCACCGTGTTGTAGGTTTCTGTCCCTGGTTTTATATAAATATTACTTGGTGTCCATGAAGATGGGATAAGGATTTTAACACTTTTGATGTACAGTCTTTTCTTGGTAGCCTGAAATAAATAACTTGTTGCTTCTTTTACCATTTCCTAGCGCAGAAAAAAAACATAGGTTAAGATATTATAATCCAAGTCACTACTCACTGACCAGTCATGAGGCAGGCTAGTCAAACGTTTTGGGGTCAGATACCAAGAGAACATGCCATAAACTAAATTGAAAGACATAGGTATAGTCAGGTCACAGTCTGGGGTTAGAATATTAGGAGGATAGCGGATCAAAGCAAAGGGTCAAGGCAAATGGATGGTCAGAGGAGATCCAAGGTTAGGTAGCAATAGACCACAACACAGAGCACAGATAATCGAGGCCAACATGCAGTTACAGTGATCTGCAACTAACTGCTCAGCTAAGTAGCTGGGCAATCACTTAGAATAGGGAACTCGTGAAGAATCCCTGCATCTCCCAGTCTAACATCAGATGGCTGAGAAGTACATCATCATAGCAACAGCTGAGCACGCCCCTGAAATAGGTTAGATGACAGAGCGGGAACTCACCAAACTGACAGCTTAGCTCAGCCCTGATTTCATAGGGCAACAAAACTACTACATATTAAGGCTGCAAAACACACCATTCCCCATTAGTCAAGTAACATTGCCATAGACAATAGATATCAACTTGTATACTGCTGCTTCTAAAAGGAAAGTGTCAGTCATGCTGCCTAAATAATGAACAGTTTGAATCAAAGCCTGGCTGAGCGATTGTAGACAGGTATATTTTTCTCTGAAACGCTCCGGTGTTTCAGAGATCCACACTGCTCCTTATACTATTCTCCTTTATTGACAGGTCTCTTCCTTGTGCGTATACTAGAAGAGATCTGCCTATCAACTTGAGAAGTGCCCGTGGGTGATGCTGGACTAGTCACTTCTATTGCTTTGATCCCTTGCCAAATCTTTAAAATATGTTTTCTTTGAAACACTGGAAAGGTTAAGAGAGAATCATACCAGACTGCAATCGTGCTCTGATTCATGCTGCCTGTGGTTTTGGCAGCATGCATCGACTGGCAGGTTCTTTTTGAATTTTCACAGCAGCTTGCTGACTAATTTTTTGCAGGTCTGTCCCACAATTATCAAATATAGCATAATTTTTAACCACATTTTTAGTGTATCACTAAAGGTGTACGCCCTTGGAGAAAGCCACGCGAAACGCGTCAGGGTGTTATTGGTAAGGCTTTTCTAACATGTAGCATTGTGATACATTTGTAATAGACATTTGATGATTTCTATAGGTTGTCTTCTCCTATATCAGGTTTATATGACAGTTTTCCTGATATATATTACTATTTGGTATTATTACTCATTTGCCAACCTAATTCCATTCACTCCACATTGCTACTCTATTAGCCTGTGTCATCTCCATATGAATGTAGTCCTTATACTGTATACAGTGTGTCCACCGATATCCTGTCCATCGTCATTAACTTGAGAACGGCGGCAGCTATAGGCACAGAAGTGGTGTCTAGGTATAGTAAAGTAGCCATGCGCTATGCAATGAAAGCACCTATAGCGCCACCTGGTGGAAAACAACAGAGTTAGCATTTTTATTTCGAAAACAGAACGAGATAGAGAAAAAAAGTGAAATACAAAGTTGTAGGGCATCATCAATTCAATACGAATTGACACCTTGCATACAGAAATGCTATGATTAGAACGCGTAAAACTCACAAGGCTGCGGACGTGAAGCAATACCTCATGGAGACCTTCCTACAAGTCATTGGGTATGGTGGCTATGTGGAGTGGCCTTCACGCTCACCTGACCTGACCCCATTGGACTTCTTTCTGTGAGGTGACATCAAACAGCAGGTGTATGCGACCCCTCCACCAACATTGCAGGACCTACGCCTGTGACGGGGTGTACATCAGAGCAAAGAGAGACAACAGGCCGAGGATGATCCAACAGGTTTACTAACAGGAATACAGGAACAGCACACGATTAGTCCACGTAAAACAGATTCGGAGGCCCTTCCCGACAATCCTCGGACCGGATAACAAAGCAATCGTCCTTACAGTAGTCCAAAGAGTTCCACACAATCACACGGGCCGCCACACAGGCCTAGCTCCGTCCGTGTCCACAGCCACCCAGGCTGGGGCTCCTTCTCTTTTCAAGTTTCAGCTCACTCTGAAGTTACAAAAAGGGAAATGCATTGTCTGTGCTCCTTGACCAGCCCACCATGTTCAGGGGGTGGGGGTCACACATCCTATCATCAATGGTTTGGTCCATCACAGGGCTCCTATATGTCTGCCAGCCACAGTAGATGAAGGGATCCCCTGCTGTGCAGAACAATGACTATTCCTTCACTGGCCAATGCAATTACAGACTAGATACACAACTCTGGATAGAAGAGGACAGGCTATTTACATAATCAATTATATAAGGGATTTTATACAAAAAATCCACAAAGAACCAGCGCTAGATGGGTTTTTTTATATATAATTTTATTAAAGAAAATATTGCTATCCTTGTTCCAAGGCAGGGTATTTACTAGTACACAATACACTAAAAAATTTTCTTAGAACCACATATACCAGAAAAAACACAATATAAATAAGTCAGAATTGAAAATACAAATAAAAATAAAGATAGAAATAAAAATATTAATAATAATAAAAAAAAAAAATATGAAAGATAAATCAAAAACCACACGAAGGGTTTTGGTATAAACCCGTTTCCTCAGAGGTGATCCGATATTCACAATAATTAATTTCTAACTCAGCTATCGTAATGCCCCGGCCGGTGGCATATACTTGATTTAGTAAAATATTGTGACTGATAGCATATAGGTGTACCACACCACCTCTGACTAATTTGCAAGCCTATTTTGCACACATCAAGCTTTGCACAAAATGTTGTAGAAATCAGAAACCCTCAATCCCCAATGTGATGTCAGTGGGATTTGCCAGCAGATTTTGATCTGTAGTAATATAGACCTGATTCCTCCGTTAGATAAACTGAAGTTGTTGTCAATGCAGGATTAACTTGTTAAATTTTCCAAGCACCTACTTGGAAGCATGTGGTCGTGAACAATACAGGTTGTGGAGGAGATGTCAGGTTACCACAAACCCCTTAGTTAGAGTCTCTAGACCACTTTACGGTGCCACAACTAAGCGGTCCCGTATTGTCCCAGTTCCCCAGCAGCTAGGTACAGTCGCTGGAAGCACCGATTATTTGCTGCAAATATAATGTGTGATCAGCAGTTTTACTCAACCTCTCCAGCGGGCAGTCCGATCTGTGTCCAGTGTGAGCTGAATGTGTCCACACACCGAGGGAGTTTACTTGGCAAGCTGTCACTACACAGGTAAAGCAGACAGTGCAAGATTCCAATCCAGTCCACTTCCAATGTGAACAATGAGTAGCCGTAGAGGGCACCACTGGAGGATGGTTGCAAGCAAGAATAACAGCGGTAACTTCTCAACCTTTTCAGCAGACAGTCCGGACCGTGTCCTTTAGAGACTGACTAGTGCTGCACAAGGGAGAGGTTGTTTGACAGAGTATCACCACACAGGTGGAGTAGGCAAAGCAGAGTCTTAATCCGACGCGCGTTTCGGGGGCGTGCACCGGCCCCCTTCCTCAAGGATGACTGGGCTATTGCCTAGGGCGCTATTTATGCGCATATTAAATTACTTAAAAAAAAAAAAAAAAAATTTTTTTTTTTTTTTTTTTTCTTTTTCTTTTTCTTTCCTTTCCCTCTTCTCTTCTCTTTTCTTTTCTCTTTCCTTTGTATCAATACCAGTATCTTTAATTCTTCTGCCTATTTTTATATATAAAACTATAAATTAATTAAAAGCAAACAGTTCAATGTCATTATTGAGTCCATATGGTTTTAAAGTATTCAATTCAAAAATCCATTGGCTCTCTGCTCGTGACATTTTTTTAATAAAATCGCCACCCCTCCAGTCCTTTGTTATTTTTTGCACACCCCATACTTCGGATCCCTTAAAAGACCCTCCATGTTTTAACGCATAATGTCTGGATAGGGGGTGTTTAGTACATTTATTTTTAACATTTCGAATGTGTTCACCCACCCTTTTCCATAGGGGTCTAATAGTTCTCCCAATGTATTTTTTCTGACAAGGACATTGAATGCAATATACAACTCCCTTTGATTGACATGTGATGAATTCTTTAATCATAATTTCTGACTGTCCCTGTACAAAGGATTTTCGTGTGATATTCTTTGTGTTTTTACACACTATACACCTTTTGCATGGAAAATAGCCTTTCAAGTCTAACATTCCTATTTTTTTGGGTACTGTAAAATTACGTATAGTGGGTGCCACTAAATTGCCAATGTTGTTGGCCTTTCTATATATAAATTTTGGATTAGTGGGCAGAAATTCCCCTATTATTTTGTCCTCTTTCAAGAGGTTCCAATACTTTTTAACAATGTTTTTAAAGATTCTTACTTGTGCAGTGTATTGGAGAATTATGGGGATATTAAAATCATTGGATTTAGGGGAGATGGGTGCGACTTGTTTACTTTGAAGTAAATTTTTTCTTTCTATCAATTTCGTCTGTGCATACGCATCCTTCAGAAACTCCCCCCTATATCCTTTCTGGACAAATTTCTTTGTTAGTGCACCCGCTTCCATCTCAAAATCTTCTTGTTTACTGCAGTTTCTGTATGCTCTGATATATTGGCTTTTTGGAACATTTAAGAGCCAACTTGGAAGATGGCAACTCCTCAATGATATATAACTATTTGTATCAGTAGGTTTATGGTAGGTTTTAGTTAAAATCTGACCATTTTCAATAAAAATATTTAGATCAAGAAAATTAATCATTGTGGCACTCACTGTATGGGTGAACTTAAGGTGATACTCATTTACGTTTAGACCTGCCAAGAACTCATGAAGTGACTGACTGTCACCTGACCAAATGAAAAGGACATCATCAATGAAGCGACGCCAGAGGACCAGGTTCTCCCGAAGCACGCCCCCAGGGTATATGGTGTCTTCCTCCCACCTCCCCATATAGAGGTTGGCGTAGCTTGGGGCGAACCTGGTCCCCATGGCTGTCCCCCACTTTTGCAAAAAGTATTGGACCCCATATCGAAAATAATTATGATTTAATATAAACAAAATACATTCCTCCAAGTAGTCAATCTGCATTTGGGGAAATAATCCGGACTTGGTTAGAAAATGTTTTGAGGCTTCGCAGCCCTTTAGATGCTCAATAGAGGTATACAGTGAGGTGACGTCAATGGACCCCAAAATATAATTTTGCTCCCATTTTACTTCTTGTAAGAGCTGCAACACTTGGGTGCTATCTTTCAAAAAGGCAGGTAATAGTGGAACGCACTTTTGAAGATGAATATCTATATACCTTGATAGGTTGGCTGTCAGACAGCCAATACCCGATATAATAGGGCGTCCTGGGGGGTTTTGCATTGTCTTGTGAATTTTAGGTACATGGTAGAAGACAGCCATGGGGACCAGGTTCGCCCCAAGCTACGCCAACCTCTATATGGGGAGGTGGGAGGAAGACACCATATACCCTGGGGGCGTGCTTCGGGAGAACCTGGTCCTCTGGCGTCGCTTCATTGATGATGTCCTTTTCATTTGGTCAGGTGACAGTCAGTCACTTCATGAGTTCTTGGCAGGTCTAAACGTAAATGAGTATCACCTTAAGTTCACCCATACAGTGAGTGCCACAATGATTAATTTTCTTGATCTAAATATTTTTATTGAAAATGGTCAGATTTTAACTAAAACCTACCATAAACCTACTGATACAAATAGTTATATATCATTGAGGAGTTGCCATCTTCCAAGTTGGCTCTTAAATGTTCCAAAAAGCCAATATATCAGAGCATACAGAAACTGCAGTAAACAAGAAGATTTTGAGATGGAAGCGGGTGCACTAACAAAGAAATTTGTCCAGAAAGGATATAGGGGGGAGTTTCTGAAGGATGCGTATGCACAGACGAAATTGATAGAAAGAAAAAATTTACTTCAAAGTAAACAAGTCGCACCCATCTCCCCTAAATCCAATGATTTTAATATCCCCATAATTCTCCAATACACTGCACAAGTAAGAATCTTTAAAAACATTGTTAAAAAGTATTGGAACCTCTTGAAAGAGGACAAAATAATAGGGGAATTTCTGCCCACTAATCCAAAATTTATATATAGAAAGGCCAACAACATTGGCAATTTAGTGGCACCCACTATACGTAATTTTACAGTACCCAAAAAAATAGGAATGTTAGACTTGAAAGGCTATTTTCCATGCAAAAGGTGTATAGTGTGTAAAAACACAAAGAATATCACACGAAAATCCTTTGTACAGGGACAGTCAGAAATTATGATTAAAGAATTCATCACATGTCAATCAAAGGGAGTTGTATATTGCATTCAATGTCCTTGTCAGAAAAAATACATTGGGAGAACTATTAGACCCCTATGGAAAAGGGTGGGTGAACACATTCGAAATGTTAAAAATAAATGTACTAAACACCCCCTATCCAGACATTATGCGTTAAAACATGGAGGGTCTTTTAAGGGATCCGAAGTATGGGGTGTGCAAAAAATAACAAAGGACTGGAGGGGTGGCGATTTTATTAAAAAAATGTCACGAGCAGAGAGCCAATGGATTTTTGAATTGAATACTTTAAAACCATATGGACTCAATAATGACATTGAACTGTTTGCTTTTAATTAATTTATAGTTTTATATATAAAAATAGGCAGAAGAATTAAAGATACTGGTATTGATACAAAGGAAAGAGAAAAGAAAAGAGAAGAGAAGAGGGAAAGGAAAGAAAAAGAAAAAGAAAAAAAAAAAAAAAATAAAAAAAAAAAAAAAAAAAAAAAAATTTTTTTTTTTTTTAAGTAATTTAATATGCGCATAAATAGCGCCCTAGGCAATAGCCCAGTCATCCTTGAGGAAGGGGGCCGGTGCACGCCCCCGAAACGCGCGTCGGATTAAGACTCTGCTTTGCCTACTCCACCTGTGTGGTGATACTCTGTCAAACAACCTCTCCCTTGTGCAGCACTAGTCAGTCTCTAAAGGACACGGTCCGGACTGTCTGCTGAAAAGGTTGAGAAGTTACCGCTGTTATTCTTGCTTGCAACCATCCTCCAGTGGTGCCCTCTACGGCTACTCATTGTTCACATTGGAAGTGGACTGGATTGGAATCTTGCACTGTCTGCTTTACCTGTGTAGTGACAGCTTGCCAAGTAAACTCCCTCGGTGTGTGGACACATTCAGCTCACACTGGACACAGATCGGACTGCCCGCTGGAGAGGTTGAGTAAAACTGCTGATCACACATTATATTTGCAGCAAATAATCGGTGCTTCCAGCGACTGTACCTAGCTGCTGGGGAACTGGGACAATACGGGACCGCTTAGTTGTGGCACCGTAAAGTGGTCTAGAGACTCTAACTAAGGGGTTTGTGGTAACCTGACATCTCCTCCACAACCTGTATTGTTCACGACCACATGCTTCCAAGTAGGTGCTTGGAAAATTTAACAAGTTAATCCTGCATTGACAACAACTTCAGTTTATCTAACGGAGGAATCAGGTCTATATTACTACAGATCAAAATCTGCTGGCAAATCCCACTGACATCACATTGGGGATTGAGGGTTTCTGATTTCTACAACATTTTGTGCAAAGCTTGATGTGTGCAAAATAGGCTTGCAAATTAGTCAGAGGTGGTGTGGTACACCTATATGCTATCAGTCACAATATTTTACTAAATCAAGTATATGCCACCGGCCGGGGCATTACGATAGCTGAGTTAGAAATTAATTATTGTGAATATCGGATCACCTCTGAGGAAACGGGTTTATACCAAAACCCTTCGTGTGGTTTTTGATTTATCTTTCATATTTTTTTTTTTTTATTATTATTAATATTTTTATTTCTATCTTTATTTTTATTTGTATTTTCAATTCTGACTTATTTATATTGTGTTTTTTCTGGTATATGTGGTTCTAAGAAAATTTTTTAGTGTATTGTGTACTAGTAAATACCCTGCCTTGGAACAAGGATAGCAATATTTTCTTTAATAAAATTATATATAAAAAAACCCATCTAGCGCTGGTTCTTTGTGGATTTTTTGTATAAAATCCCTTATATAATTTATTAAAACCTGGCTAAGTAAAGGGGTGTCTTTGCCAATAGAACCAAGCTGCAAGAATATAGCAAGTTTTTTTTTTGTTTTTTTTTTCAGGGTTAAGCGCTGCCATTTGCCTGCAGGCACTTTAGAATATATTTCATTAACCCCTTGTGGCTAGCTGCTAACCCACAACACGTGCTATCCTTGTCCAGGCTTTGTTGTATATACTCCCGCGTAGGTCAAAATGGGGGATTTGTGGGAAAACCGCAAAGACAGGATTTTTAAAGTGCAAAGGTTTTTTGGTTATGCGGAAAAGCCACAATTAAACACTGTTAATGGTCCGGATATTTCTATAATTAAAAAGAAACTTAGGGAATTAGAACAATTACTTTTAAAAGAGATGAGAGATTTATGGGAAGTAGCTACTCTTGAAAGGTATCTGGAAGCCGATATTATACCTAAAGGATTACTGGTTAGTAAAGCCCTATCAGGAGATATAGGAGATCGCCAAACCCTTTTAGAATGGGATGAACTTTTTAAAGATTTTTCTAGACAGGCAGTCCAATTCATTATTGATAAAAGAAAAAAACAACTTATACTAAATAAAAGTCGAATTCTTCAACTATTTGATGAAATAAAACCCCATAAAAATAATTACGAAATATCTAATCTGTCTAAAAATATATTAAAACGGATACAAAACAAAGAAAAAGAAATTATTGAGAAAAAAGAAAGAAAATATGGGAGAGACTTGGGCTTATCCGCTCTGTCGGGTAGGAGAAGTTCCACCATGCCCCAGACTCATTTGGATAAATCAAGTAGATATGATGGAAGGGATCCATTAGAACTTAACCAATTTGAAGTCATAGATCAAATTGAATGCACCCCTGATGCAGGATCCATGGAAGAGGAAGAAGTTTTTTCCGTATATGAAACTTCCATGGAACAACTAACCCAAAATTTGTTATTAGATTCTGCTAGTACACCGAATTTGGCAAACACCCCCCAAACAAACACGGGTTTGCATGAACAAGCAATAGGTGGTAGAAGTTCAAACGACACTCCCATTTTGGAAGTACCTATAGACCCTGGGAGTAGTATGAATGAACCCTCCACGTCTTTAAGAGGTAGGTCTATTTTGCCAGAAACTAACAATAATAATACGCCTGTCAACTCAAGAATTAAACCTACACAATCTCGACCCCAGAGATTTAATAGGAGATATGTTAGTATTAATCCTGGACGCCCCAAATCAACACGGAACACTACCACCCTGGATTTTTTCAGGGTAGGAAAAAGGAATACAAAAGAGGGTGTAGGGGAGGGAAACGCACCAAAAAGAAAATAAATAGTCAACTAGAAGAGAATCAACAATCCCAAAAAATCTTTAATCTCAGTCATCATCAATTAACCATTAATGAAACCTCTTTATTACAAAAAGGGCTAAAATTTGCACCCTCTGTGGGCCTCAACAGGTTCCAAGCTTTCATTGGGGTGAAACAATTCATGAGAAAACTGGCCCTAAAAAAACATTTTTTGAAAAACCCTGTGGTCAAAAATATGACGAACCCAATAGATTCGACTAATGTAACTAATCAAACTACTGACCTTAAATGTCAGTCTAACTTTCACCCAATAAATGAATATTCGGACTCTTTTTTCACTTTTCAAAAATGTGTAGTGAACGACATTAGACGGTTGAAAAACCCGACGCAATGTGGAAATCGGAAGAACAACTTAACAATGGGGGAAATAACAGCAATAAAAAACTTGCAAAAAAATGGGAATATAATAATACGCCCGGCAGACAAGGGAGGGGGCATAGTCGTGATGGACATGGGTGACTATGAGAAAGAATCAGCTCGCCTATTAGGGGATAGGTCAACGTATGCTATGTTGACCTCTGACCCTACAAATACCTATATAGAGGAACTTAATTCCCTAGTCAAGAGAGGTCTTGACAGGGGAATTTTAAACAAAAATGAAGCATCTTACATTAGGAACCAGACCCCCAGACTAGCTGTCTTCTACCATGTACCTAAAATTCACAAGACAATGCAAAACCCCCCAGGACGCCCTATTATATCGGGTATTGGCTGTCTGACAGCCAACCTATCAAGGTATATAGATATTCATCTTCAAAAGTGCGTTCCACTATTACCTGCCTTTTTGAAAGATAGCACCCAAGTGTTGCAGCTCTTACAAGAAGTAAAATGGGAGCAAAATTATATTTTGGGGTCCATTGACGTCACCTCACTGTATACCTCTATTGAGCATCTAAAGGGCTGCGAAGCCTCAAAACATTTTCTAACCAAGTCCGGATTATTTCCCCAAATGCAGATTGACTACTTGGAGGAATGTATTTTGTTTATATTAAATCATAATTATTTTCGATATGGGGTCCAATACTTTTTGCAAAAGTGGGGGACAGCCATGGGGACCAGGTTCGCCCCAAGCTACGCCAACCTCTATATGGGGAGGTGGGAGGAAGACACCATATACCCTGGGGGCGTGCTTCGGGAGAACCTGGTCCTCTGGCGTCGCTTCATTGATGATGTCCTTTTCATTTGGTCAGGTGACAGTCAGTCACTTCATGAGTTCTTGGCAGGTCTAAACGTAAATGAGTATCACCTTAAGTTCACCCATACAGTGAGTGCCACAATGATTAATTTTCTTGATCTAAATATTTTTATTGAAAATGGTCAGATTTTAACTAAAACCTACCATAAACCTACTGATACAAATAGTTATATATCATTGAGGAGTTGCCATCTTCCAAGTTGGCTCTTAAATGTTCCAAAAAGCCAATATATCAGAGCATACAGAAACTGCAGTAAACAAGAAGATTTTGAGATGGAAGCGGGTGCACTAACAAAGAAATTTGTCCAGAAAGGATATAGGGGGGAGTTTCTGAAGCATGCGTATGCACAGACGAAATTGATAGAAAGAAAAAATTTACTTCAAAGTAAACAAGTCGCACCCATCTCCCCTAAATCCAATGATTTTAATATCCCCATAATTCTCCAATACACTGCACAAGTAAGAATCTTTAAAAACATTGTTAAAAAGTATTGGAACCTCTTGAAAGAGGACAAAATAATAGGGGAATTTCTGCCCACTAATCCAAAATTTATATATAGAAAGGCCAACAACATTGGCAATTTAGTGGCACCCACTATACGTAATTTTACAGTACCCAAAAAAATAGGAATGTTAGACTTGAAAGGCTATTTTCCATGCAAAAGGTGTATAGTGTGTAAAAACACAAAGAATATCACACGAAAATCCTTTGTACAGGGACAGTCAGAAATTATGATTAAAGAATTCATCACATGTCAATCAAAGGGAGTTGTATATTGCATTCAATGTCCTTGTCAGAAAAAATACATTGGGAGAACTATTAGACCCCTATGGAAAAGGGTGGGTGAACACATTTGAAATGTTAAAAATAAATGTACTAAACACCCCCTATCCAGACATTATGCGTTAAAACATGGAGGGTCTTTTAAGGGATCCGAAGTATGGGGTGTGCAAAAAATAACAAAGGACTGGAGGGGTGGCGATTTTATTAAAAAAATGTCACGAGCAGAGAGCCAATGGATTTTTGAATTGAATACTTTAAAACCATATGGACTCAATAATGACATTGAACTGTTTGCTTTTAATTAATTTATAGTTTTATATATAAAAATAGGCAGAAGAATTAAAGATACTGGTATTGATACAAAGGAAAGAGAAAAGAAAAGAGAAGAGAAGAGGGAAAGGAAAGAAAAAGAAAAAGGAAAAAAAAAAAAAATAATAAAAAAAAAAAAAAAAAAAAAAAAAAATAAATTTTTTTTTTTTAAGTAATTTAATATGCGCATAAATAGCGCCCTAGGCAATAGCCCAGTCATCCTTGAGGAAGGGGGCCGGTGCACGCCCCCGAAACGCGCGTCGGATTAAGACTCTGCTTTGCCTACTCCACCTGTGTGGTGATACTCTGTCAAACAACCTCTCCCTTGTGCAGCACTAGTCAGTCTCTAAAGGACACGGTCCGGACTGTCTGCTGAAAAGGTTGAGAAGTTACCGCTGTTATTCTTGCTTGCAACCATCCTCCAGTGGTGCCCTCTACGGCTACTCATTGTTCACATTGGAAGTGGACTGGATTGGAATCTTGCACTGTCTGCTTTACCTGTGTAGTGACAGCTTGCCAAGTAAACTCCCTCGGTGTGTGGACACATTCAGCTCACACTGGACACAGATCGGACTGCCCGCTGGAGAGGTTGAGTAAAACTGCTGATCACACATTATATTTGCAGCAAATAATCGGTGCTTCCAGCGACTGTACCTAGCTGCTGGGGAACTGGGACAATACGGGACCGCTTAGTTGTGGCACCGTAAAGTGGTCTAGAGACTCTAACTAAGGGGTTTGTGGTAACCTGACATCTCCTCCACAACCTGTATTGTTCACGACCACATGCTTCCAAGTAGGTGCTTGGAAAATTTAACAAGTTAATCCTGCATTGACAACAACTTCAGTTTATCTAACGGAGGAATCAGGTCTATATTACTACAGATCAAAATCTGCTGGCAAATCCCACTGACATCACATTGGGGATTGAGGGTTTCTGATTTCTACAACATTTTGTGCAAAGCTTGATGTGTGCAAAATAGGCTTGCAAATTAGTCAGAGGTGGTGTGGTACACCTATATGCTATCAGTCACAATATTTTACTAAATCAAGTATATGCCACCGGCCGGGGCATTACGATAGCTGAGTTAGAAATTAATTATTGTGAATATCGGATCACCTCTGAGGAAACGGGTTTATACCAAAACCCTTCGTGTGGTTTTTGATTTATCTTTCATATTTTTTTTTTTTATTATTATTAATATTTTTATTTCTATCTTTATTTTTATTTGTATTTTCAATTCTGACTTATTTATATTGTGTTTTTTCTGGTATATGTGGTTCTAAGAAAATTTTTTAGTGTATTGTGTACTAGTAAATACCCTGCCTTGGAACAAGGATAGCAATATTTTCTTTAATAAAATTATATATAAAAAAACCCATCTAGCGCTGGTTCTTTGTGGATTTTTTGTATAAAATCCCTTATATAATTTATTAAAACCTGGCTAAGTAAAGGGGTGTCTTTGCCAATAGAACCAAGCTGCAAGAATATAGCAGGTTTTTTTTTTTTTTTTCAGGGTTAAGCGCTGCCATTTGCCTGCAGGCACTTTAGAATATATTTACATAATCACATTAGATGCCAAGACTACAATTGTATGAGAGAGACACATTGAGACCAGTAGCTCCCCCAAGAAAATACATGAATTACAACTAATACAACCAGGGAAATATACATATCATGACATATTATACAAAATAAATGACAGGGAAATATACATATCATGACATAGTATCATAGCATATACAGTTAGAGGGTAAATTACATCTTCACAATCCCTCCCCCTCCCAACTTGTGTATGTGGCGCCCCTGACCTGGTCAGGCACCACTGAGTACTGCACCCATGCTGGGGACAGTACAAAACAGGTAATCCAGAAGGCTGACTGAGGTGTGACTACACAGGCGCATAGTGATCAGGTCTCACACATGTACCTTTGGGAGGACCCCTGGGGATCCCAGGAGGGGGCGAAGCCTCCATCTCCACTCGAGGGGTGTGGTAGAGAGCCTGGTTGCTAGGTGACGTAGGCAAGAACAGGAGAGGAGGGAAGAGTGAGCCGAAGACAGTTGAGTGGTGAAGTTCAGGGAGAGCAGAAGCAGACCCTGTAGCTCTACACAATTCTGACAACGTACGCGCAGTGACTACCGACGGGGGAGATCGGTCACCTGGTAGTGCTGCCCGAAATCCACCCACGACTAAAGAGAGAGCAACGGAGTGGAGAGTAAGGAGACTGTCAGGGAGATACCAGGCCCAAACGGGTAGCAGGTCCCAGTGCAGGGATAGATCCACTTGTCCTTTGCCAAACCTGCATGAGGGGGCACTTTACACCCCCAAGACAACACCACAGAGTCCGCAGCCACGTAGCAAAGTGAGGGCCCATAGCTCACAGGAGGCAAGCAGCCGGAGTGACCTGGTCCAGGCTACAAGCAAACGGGCCAAAAAGAAGGGGAGAGAGGCACCAGCAACTTCCCTGAGCGACCCCAGCAGGGCTTCAAGCAGGGGTTACCCCAAAACACAACGGGCTAAGGAAGGCGAGTTGGTAGTCACCCTCACAAGTCAGCCTGAAGGACACCTGGTTCCAGCCTGGTTCATCCCAGCTACGCCCGGGTTACTCACCCTGGCACCATCAGTGAGTAAAACCCCTGAAAGACATCCTGCTTGTGCGTGTGAGTCATTCTGCGACTTGTAGTTCCACACACCTACACGGGACCCTGGGGCATGCCTCACTCTCAGGAGGCTATTACAACTGACTGCACCCACTATCAGCCCCAGGCACCCCTAACCTGCAGTGGCGGTCTCCACTGACCGCAATTCTGAGAGTGGCGTCACGACAATCAAAATAGAGGATTTCCTACCTGTGACAAGATCCAGCCGCGTGGAGTCCCTGAAGGTAATGCACAGCTGCACCGACACCGAGCCTCGGGGCCCCACAGATCTGGCGTCACGAACAGGATAAGGACTAGACCTGTTCAGACAGGTGACCATGTGCCTGGGCGGTCCGCTTGGAAAATTGGAAGCGCCGCCATATTGCCACCATGAAAAGCGCGCTGAAAAACAACAGCAGCCCGCGCTGGGAGAAGTTACCGCCCACGAAGAGGTGTGGCTACCCAGAGATCCCCTGAAGAGTCCTGGTCTCGCAAGTGATAAGAGCGGAGGCGTTCAGGGACGTCGGGAAGGAAAGGGAGCCAGAAGCCTGCTGTTGGGAGAAGAGTTCAAGGCAGTGAAGGAACTGGCACTGAGGCTGCAAGGAAGAGTCGGAGGCCTGCTGCTGAGAAAAGATCTGCAGAGCAGCGACGACGCGGTGAAGATGGCGTCTGAAGATAGGAGCCCAGAGCCGGGTTCCGCTGCCTGGTGGTATCGGGAACTTGCCCAGTTTTGCGACCAACTGGAGGCCAGGGTCGTATGGCAGATCAGCGAGGGACGCACGGAGCTTCTGGAGATGGCTGCAGCGGTTCAGGCCTATGAGAGGGGAACCGCACGACGAGTGCCAGACCGAGCGACGACGACTCAGACCCCGATGATGTTACCGATGGGTGAGTCCTGTGTTGCCCCTGTCAGCGCGAGTGCCCCGACCCCTGCTACCATGCCCGCGGTCCCTGAATAGATGCCCGGCGCGGCGACGCTGAATCAGGCCGCAGCCACGCCAGGTGCGGCCCGCCGAGCCCAGGCCGCCGCAACGATGCCCTGCCCGGCCCGCAAAGATCCGGCTGCCACCGCGACCCTCCTCCACGCCGCAGGTGCGGCCCGCCAAGGACCGGCTGCAACTGCGACGCCAATCCAGGCCGCAGAAGCGCCCAGCCCGGCCCGCACAGATCCCATCGCAGCTGCGACGCCAATCCAGGCCGCAGAAGCGCCCAGCCCGGCCCGCACAGATCCCATCGCAGCTGCGACGCCAATCCAGGCCGCCGCAGCGACGCCCAGCCCGGCCCGCCAAGTCCAGGCCGCTGCCACGCCAGGCTCAGCCCGCCAAGACAAGACTGTACAATTATTTACCCCGGCCTGCAAGGCCAGAGCAGACACCGCTTCCCAGCCCAAGGAAGTCCCTGCTAGGAAGTCCCTGCTGGGGGAGGACCCCGAATACTGGAAGCTGAAGGCTGATCTAGAGGCCCACTTCCCAAAGGAGATGGTGGACCGGTATCTGCTCCCTCCGCATACCCACAGGAAGACTCCTGCAACATCCACGCCAAAGAGTCCACCGCCCTGGCCTGCTGATGAAAATCCATCCCTAGCGCTGCCACCAGAGGAGTGCCCAGAAGAACTAAGGGGGAGGGGAGGCCAGGAAGCTGAGAAGCTGACCCCAGAGCCATCAGCAGTGGATGCAGCACCAGTCCAAGAGCCAGAGATGCTGCCGTACTCCCGCTGGGATGAAGAGGGCCCGACATCCTCCGCTGAGGAAGATCTGTCCAGATACATCACCTGGGAGCCTGCAAGTGGTGATATGGCAGCCAGGCAGGACCCAGCCCGCAGGACACGGCGCCGCAGCAGGACAAGGGATCCACCTGCACAGCAGTCTCCAGAGGAGAAGGACGAGGTCACGGCCAGAGACTTAGAGGAAAAGCGGTCCTTGAGAAGGGCCAAATCCCAGGTCAGAGGCCCACTTTGTCGAGGAGTTGTAGAAGACTTCAGTCTAAAGTCTGGATATGGCTTTATAGTAGCACCTGGTGTAAAGGAGGGCATCTTTGTGAACAGAAGGGATGTAAGAGCACATTTACCTAGAGGACATCCAGGAAGAAACCTACAGATAGGAGATCCAGTAGAATTCACAAAGCACCAAGGAGAACGCGGATGGTACGCACTAGATGTCACACCATGCCCCAGAAATCCCTACAGTAAACCTGCTATCTCAATACTACAAGATAAAGAGGGAGAAAAAGAACCCATTGATGAGACCACTACAGATGATGACAGAGATGGAGAAAGCAACAGGTGCCGCAGCCCTACAGGCCCAAGCCCTGGTGAGGAGGAAGAAGGAGCAAAGTTCATGTAAAGTAAAGTAAAGTACAGAAGTTACAAGTTTTGACAAGTTTTGCAACGTTTACATGTTCAAGAAATGTGCCCACATGAACTAATGTGAGAAACCTCTTTTTGCACTTTGAAAAATGAACCTTAAGGCTATGAACTGGCTATAGCCACAAACTCTCGCAGTGTAAATAGTTACCCCAGAGGTACCACCACCAGGGAGCACGCCTGTTTATGGGGCCTGGCTCGCCTGCAACCAGGGAGCACGCCTGTTTATGGGGCCTGGCTCTCCACCACAAAGAGGGTACCTGGTCAGCACCAACTGTGGAGGCCGCCTCTGCATCCTGCCAGAAGAGGCTGAAGGCGCGGCTCCACCAGGCCAGGTATACCCTGAAACCACCAGACCATGAAAGCCGCCTCTACATCCTGCCAGAAGTGGCTGAAGGCGCGGCCAACGGGAGAGGCAGACGGGAAGAAAGGTCTGGGGAAGCTGATGGCCCAGACCTGGTTACCAAAAGAAACCGGTGACCTGCCGCCTGAGAGGGTTTTGGGTGGGTTAACGGACTTGTGGGTGGAGGGTGGTGATGTATGGTACCTGGTGGTTTTAAAATGTTTTACTGTTTTACGCATTTTAAAATGTTGTCTTGCAGCCCGAGGACGTGCTGGTGATAACTAAGGGGGAATGTGGCGCCCCTGACCTGGTCAGGCACCACTGAGTACTGCACCCATGCTGGGGACAGTACAAAACAGGTAATCCAGAAGGCTGACTGAGGTGTGACTACACAGGCGCATAGTGATCAGGTCTCACACATGTACCTTTGGGAGGACCCCTGGGGATCCCAGGAGGGGGCGAAGCCTCCATCTCCACTCGAGGGGTGTGGTAGAGAGCCTGGTTGCTAGGTGACGTAGGCAAGAACAGGAGAGGAGGGAAGAGTGAGCCGAAGACAGTTGAGTGGTGAAGTTCAGGGAGAGCAGAAGCAGACCCTGTAGCTCTACACAATTCTGACAACGTACGCGCAGTGACTACCGACGGGGGAGATCGGTCACCTGGTAGTGCTGCCCGAAATCCACCCACGACTAAAGAGAGAGCAACGGAGTGGAGAGTAAGGAGACTGTCAGGGAGATACCAGGCCCAAACGGGTAGCAGGTCCCAGTGCAGGGATAGATCCACTTGTCCTTTGCCAAACCTGCATGAGGGGGCACTTTACACCCCCAAGACAACACCACAGAGTCCGCAGCCACGTAGCAAAGTGAGGGCCCATAGCTCACAGGAGGCAAGCAGCCGGAGTGACCTGGTCCAGGCTACAAGCAAACGGGCCAAAAAGAAGGGGAGAGAGGCACCAGCAACTTCCCTGGGCGACCCCAGCAGGGCTTCAAGCAGGGGTTACCCCAAAACACAACGGGCTAAGGAAGGCGAGTTGGTAGTCACCCTCACAAGTCAGCCTGAAGGACACCTGGTTCCAGCCTGGTTCATCCCAGCTACGCCCGGGTTACTCACCCTGCCACCATCAGTGAGTAAAACCCCTGAAAGACATCCTGCTTGTGCGTGTGAGTCATTCTGCGACTTGTAGTTCCACACACCTACACGGGACCCTGGGGCATGCCTCACTCTCAGGAGGCTATTACAACTGACTGCACCCACTATCAGCCCCAGGCACCCCTAACCTGCAGTGGCGGTCTCCACTGACCGCAATTCTGAGAGTGGCGTCACGACAATCAAAATAGAGGATTTCCTACCTGTGACAAGATCCAGCCGCGTGGAGTCCCTGAAGGTAATGCACAGCTGCACCGACACCGAGCCTCGGGGCCCCACATGTACGTACTAGGGACCTCTACAGGTCACTGGTTAAGTACACACTGGCAGAGCGTTACTTACATGTGGCTTCATGCAGCCACGAATTGGCATCGTAGCTCTCCCACATCATTGCCCAGGAGAACAGCTGCAGGCAGACCACCCATCACCCCAACCACACATCGCCTGACCCCAAAACCAAAGTTCAGATCCACAGTGGCTTTGGGAATAGTCCTCCATTGTCCACCAGCCAGTTCAATGACAATCCCAGGTCCTCTATGGATTGCCTCAGGCCGAACCACTCGGGGATCAGCCAGTGTGAGGAAAGCACCCGAGTCACAAAATCCAACAAGTCTCTGTCCATCCAGCACAACCTCCTGCAAGTGCTTACCTCGATGAGCAGAAGTCGTCATAACTGCGGGTCGCACCCCGTAAACTCCTGGTGGTGCAACATGAGGGGCTGAGTCACTAGGCCAGTCCTCACTTAGCGGTGCCACATCTTCCTCCATGGCACTGGGCTGTAAATAATTAACAATCCGATTGGGTGCAGGATCAGTCCTCATTTGAACAGCTGGGCAGGAGACTTGCCGATGCCCTGGCTGTCCACATTGATAGCATCTGAGCTGGGTCTCCCTCCATCCAAGGCATCCTCTTGGGTAAGGGGTAGGGGAATTTGGAGGCCGGCTCCCACCTGAAGGTGCTGTAGGGGTTTGAGGATGATTCCTCCATGGGCTGGCTGGGCATGAGGCCTGCAAATGCGCGGGATGCCTACAAACATAACACCTGCGCTCTGTTACTTCCTCTCCCCGGCGTATTCCAGAAAGTTAGAAACATAGAGTCCAACATTACATTAAAGACACACAGCAGCTGCCCCTCACTTGGGATGCTGCATTGCGTGTCAGAGCTACTCAATAGTAGAGATGAAAACAGGAGAAGAACGAGTAGAATTGCTTGACAATATATGTTTTTTATTCTATATTATTATCTTACTTCATAAAAGTTAATAGAAAAAAACACACAAAATACATAAATAGTATAAATACAATGTGAAAAAAGAGGCAAAGAGGAGGGATGTTAAAAGAGAGGCACATACAAAACCTTCATGAATAATTATAAATTGCTATCATGATGCCATATTAGTATCACAGAGGCCATATCAGACAGAATAACCAGTAATGTTAGCAAAAACACTTTTCCTGTGTGCTATTACATATGATTGTCGCACCTGTATATAATTACAACAGTGCAGCAATCTCATACAGGAAAAGATTAAAAAAGGGCATAAAGAAAACTATCTATGCCAATAGTATGTCCGATATAACCTCTAAAGCGCCCAAAGCAAGAAACAGCACATGTGTACATTTATTTCGTCCAGCCTATAACCACACCTATATAGGCACCATTAATAAATAGCCCATCAGCATATGTAAAACATAGGGCATAAGGGGGGTCTGCTAAGGTGGCTATAAATCAATACGGCATTTATCACCTAATATGAAAGTCACATGTGCATGTATTCAGCCTAATAGGCATATAGCAGATGACCGAGAGGTGGTTATGAGTGGAGTCCCGCCAGTTCCAGTGTCCCCCACTGCTAATCATATATTGATGCACCAAATCAGCATTAAGGAGGTTACCTCATACTACTGCAGTAAGAGAACCATAGACATAGGCGGGAACCCCATACATACCACTCTGTGCAGTCAGTTGATATACACCGATCAGGAAGGCTTGTCAGGTGAGGAAGGGTTAAATCCCCCAGAAACTCCGACGTACGTTTCACAGATGACCTAGCATGTGCGTGGTTGCTTCATCAGGGAGTGACTACTCGTACTGAGTCGGCTGGTTTAAATAGCCGCTCTGTCCCTCAGAGCAGCTGTGTCCTATCAAAGGATGTTGCCGGCGCATGCGCATATGGCATCCCCGGGATCCGGAAACCTCCTCACACCGTCATAAACCCAGCGCACGCGCAGGAGCGGGGACGCGTCTCCATGGCGCCCGCGCGTGCGCAGTGAGTCACCCAAAGACGGCCGGGAGGAAGGCGGACCCGCGGCGCAACACGCGCACGCGCACGTCCATGATAGATACGAGGCAAGTGTGCACAGACACGGGTATATGTAATAACATTATGCGGTCGCATAGTAAGTGCATACAATTAGAGTCACATAACAACTTATGACATAAATAGATATACAATCACAGCGCCGCATATAACATCCAGTGTCTATGTCCACAAGAGTAGAAAGATTCCTCGATGTCAGAGTTTAGCTTGAAAATTCAAATCCATACAGGACCAAAGCTGTTAGTTCAGAGGGACATATGAAAGGGAAGAGGAAATACAATGAGTAATTAAGAAAAAATTAAAACATGCATAAAAACAAATCCCACAGTCATTACATAGGGAGATGAAACCCATACAGCGGGGTGATATCAAAGAAAAGGGGCAAAACTTAGTGCCTCGTTAAGACCCGATGGAGTAACTGTGCCCAACAGCACCATCCATCGTGTCTCACGTTGGGCTAGCCTTTTCTTAATATTGCCACCCCTGATGCCACCATGGACCACCTCAATCCCGCGTATTAGTAGGGATTTCGGATCACATCCATGGTGTGCCTTGAAGTGGCGTGGAATGGTTTTGAGGGAGGCAAAATCAGTCACAGTCCTTGCTGCAGCAATGTCCCTCACATGCTCGCGGACGCGGATGCGCAACTCGCGCGATGTTAACCCTATATAAATCAATGGGCACCCACAAACGGCATAATATATGACGTTTGAGGTGCCACATGAAATATAGTCCCTAATCTGGAACTCACGCGTCCCATCTGATGATGAAAACACCGAGCTGCGAGTGACATTGCTGCATGCAAGGCAATGGCCACATGGGAAGCACCCAACCCGAGGGCTGGTAAGACCTAAGAAACCGGATGCTGGTGGAACATAATGGCTCCTGACGAGTACGTCACGGAGGTTAGCCGATCTCCTGGCCGTCATTAGGGGGTGGTCAGACAGAGAATCCTTCAAGGCGGGATCAGATGTTAAGATAGACCAGTGGCGATTCAAAATGGAACGAATGTTATACCATTCATGATTAAAGGTGGTAATAAATCTCACCGCCTGATGTTCTGGTCTATCCTTTTTTCTTGTCAAAAGGAGTTGGGACCTTGGAGTGTTTTTCGCCCTAAGGTAGCCCTTCTTAATACTGCGGTTGCTATATCCCCTTTCTTGGAACCGAGATTTGAGGTCGGCAGCTTGCTCCTCAAATTTTTGGTCGGATGAACAAATTCTCTTCATCCTCAGGAACTGTCCGGTGGGGACAGCGCGAATAGTGGATAAGTTATGAGCAGACGAGGCATGAAGTAACGCATTCACCGATGTGCTTTTCCGAAACACATCCGTTTGAATCAAATTGTCATTATCAACTGTGATCAGAATGTCCAAAAAATCAATGCGTTTATTGTGATATTTGTGTGTCAGTTTAATATTGAATGGATTCATACCAAGTCTGCCCACAAAAGTCTCAAGCTGCTCCGCCGTACCCTGCCACAAAATCAACAAGTCATCTATATATCTAAGCCAGCACTGCACATGGGATACGGCCTGGTCGCCCTCGTCGCCAAAAACCGATCTCTCCCAGTACCCTAGGAAGAGATTGGCGTACGAGGGCGCACAGGCCGCACCCATCGCAGTGCCGCGTTGTTGTAGATAAAACGAATCTTTAAATGTGAAGAAATTGTGGGTAAGGATAAAGCGGAGCAGCTGGAGAATCAAATCACACAATGCGCTGTCCCGACCGGAGGCCCCAAGGAAAAATTGAGCAGCTGCCAAACCATCGTCATGGCGGATGCAGGTATATAAAGATTCTACATCCGCCGTGACCAGAAGCATGTCTGGTTCCATATAGATGCCATTGACCCTATTGAGCACGTCCGTCGTGTCTTTTAGGTAGGAGGGAAGTGTTTCCACCAGAGGTTTTAAGTAGAAGTCAATAAACTTACATACTGGGTCACACATTCCCTCCAATCCAGACACGATCGGACGGCCCGGCGGGTCAAGGGCATCTTTATGAATTTTGGGGAGCAAGTATAAGGTGGGCACCTTAGGATATTTAACCAACAAGCCATCCACAACCTTCCTCGTGACAAGACCCAGATCCAGTGCCCGCTCAAGAATAATTGAGAGCTCTCTGGAGAAGGAGTTCACAGGGTTAAAGTCTAGTTTTTTATACGTCTCTCTATCTCTCAACTGACGAAAAGTCTCCCTTTCATATTTAATAACAGGCCAAATTACTATGTTTCCCCCCTTGTCAGCGGGTTTTATTACCACGTCCTTCCAGCTCTCAAGTTGTTTTAATGCTGTTCTCTGTCGAGATGTAAGGTTATCGCTATGCCGCCTGGATGGTAACTGAGCAAAATCGTTTAATACCAACCTTGTAAATATCTCGACAGAGGGACAAAGTGACAAGGGGGGAAATTTCGTAGATTTTGGTAAAATTGATGATGGGAACACACCTGTGCCATCAGGGGGTTGTTGTTCCGATTGAAGTTCCTCCAAAATTGCCAAGGCCTCTCTCTCTTCCCGACTGTCCAAACCAAATGTTGGCGTGTTGCGATTATGCAACTTTTTCAATACCAGCTTTCTAGAAAAAAGATGAAGATCTTTCATAGCTGTAAAAAAGTTGAAAGCATTAGTTGGAGAGAAAGAGAGCCCCCTGGACAGAACCTCAATTTGTGCCCCCGACAGTACATGGGTGGATAGATTGATTACCTGGAGAGTACGGTTATCTTTTTTAGATGTTTTTGATGGAACTTGTTTGGTAGCTTTAAGTCATGTTGTTACCCCTGAAATTACAGGGTTCACTCCCAAATTTATCCCATCCGTACTACCAGGAGCGGTTGTTTCATCAGAAGAGAAGCCAGATATGAGGGACGCAGATCGTGACCGTGATCCTGTTTTAGATCGAAATCTAGACCTAGATCTATATGATGGCTGTTGCCATCTATAGATAAGGTTAAGTTGTTGATCACGAAGGTCACGTTGGAATTTTTTGATTTTAAACGCCTGTATCTCCTTCTCCATCTTACTGAGCTCAAAATCAATATCAGTATTAAATTTGGAGAGTGCTTCAGAGGATAATGAAGATTTTATCGTATGAAGCAGTTGTTCCATTTCTTTCTCCATATCTCCAATAGATGAGCTATTGAGCTCAATTAGGAGTTGTAAGTATCCTCTGGAGCAAGTACTGGATAGTTCTTCCCATTTATTCCTGAATGATTCACTTTCCACTGGGAAAGATGGAAAAATTTGTACCCGTAATCCACGGGGGATCAGATTTCTCTGCGCATACTTGTCCAGGAAAGCCCTGTTCCACCAGGTTTTGGTTCGCTTCCTCAGGAGGTCCCTGTATCTTGTGACTGCCTCCTTGATGATGACATCACCACACACCTCCTCACCAGTGGTGCCGACCTCCTCAAGTGCCACATTTAATTGTGTGAGCCACGCACTGTCACGGGCTCTGAAATCCATACTAGATAGAAGAAGGAGAGCTGTGGAAACCACAGAAAAAATCGTTAGAAACATAGAGTCCAACATTACATTAAAGACACACAGCAGCTGCCCCTCACTTGGGATGCTGCATTGCGTGTCAGAGCTACTCAATAGTAGAGATGAAAACAGGAGAAGAACGAGTAGAATTGCTTGACAATATATGTTTTTTATTCTATATTATTATCTTACTTCATAAAAGTTAATAGAAAAAAACACACAAAATACATAAATAGTATAAATACAATGTGAAAAAAGAGGCAAAGAGGAGGGATGGTCATCTGCTATATGCCTATTAGGCTGAATACATGCACATGTGACTTTCATATTAGGTGATAAATGCCGTATTGATTTATAGCCACCTTAGCAGACCCCCCTTATGCCCTATGTTTTACATATGCTGATGGGCTATTTATTAATGGTGCCTATATAGGTGTGGTTATAGGCTGGACGAAATAAATGTACACATGTGCTGTTTCTTGCTTTGGGCGCTTTAGAGGTTATATCGGACATACTATTGGCATAGATAGTTTTCTTTATGCCCTTTTTTAATCTTTTCCTGTATGAGATTGCTGCACTGTTGTAATTATATACAGGTGCGACAATCATATGTAATAGCACACAGGAAAAGTGTTTTTGCTAACATTACTGGTTATTCTGTCTGATATGGCCTCTGTGATACTAATATGGCATCATGATAGCAATTTATAATTATTCATGAAGGTTTTGTCTGTGCCTCTCTTTTAACATCCCTCCTCTTTGCCTCTTTTTTCACATTGTATTTATACTATTTATGTATTTTGTGTGTTTTTTTCTATTAACTTTTATGAAGTAAGATAATAATATAGAATAAAAAACATATATTGTCAAGCAATTCTACTCGTTCTTCTCCTGTTTTCATCTCTACTATTGAGTAGCTCTGACACGCAATGCAGCATCCCAAGTGAGGGGCAGCTGCTGTGTGTCTTTAATGTAATGTTGGACTCTATGTTTCTAACGATTTTTTCTGTGGTTTCCACAGCTCTCCTTCTTCTATCTAGTATGGATTTCAGAGCCCGTGACAGTGCGTGGCTCACACAATTAAATGTGGCACTTGAGGAGGTCGGCACCACTGGTGAGGAGGTGTGTGGTGATGTCATCATCAAGGAGGCAGTCACAAGATACAGGGACCTCCTGAGGAAGCGAACCAAAACCTGGTGGAACAGGGCTTTCCTGGACAAGTATGCGCAGAGAAATCTGATCCCCCGTGGATTACGGGTACAAATTTTTCCATCTTTCCCAGTGGAAAGTGAATCATTCAGGAATAAATGGGAAGAACTATCCAGTACTTGCTCCAGAGGATACTTACAACTCCTAATTGAGCTCAATAGCTCATCTATTGGAGATATGGAGAAAGAAATGGAACAACTGCTTCATACGATAAAATCTTCATTATCCTCTGAAGCACTCTCCAAATTTAATACTGATATTGATTTTGAGCTCAGTAAGATGGAGAAAGAGATACAGGCGTTTAAAATCAAAAAATTCCAACGTGACCTTCGTGATCAACAACTTAACCTTATCTATAGATGGCAACAGCCATCATATAGATCTAGGTCTAGATTTCGATCTAAAACAGGATCACGGTCACGATCTGCGTCCCTCATATCTGGCTTCTCTTCTGATGAAACAACCGCTCCTGGTAGTACGGATGGGACGAATTTGGGAGTGAACCCTGTAATTTCAGGGGTAACAACACGACTTAAAGCTACCAAACAAGTTCCATCAAAAACATCTAAAAAAGATAACCGTACTCTCCAGGTAATCAATCTATCCACCCATGTACTGTCGGGGGCACAAATTGAGGTTCTGTCCAGGGGGCTCTCTTTCTCTCCAACTAATGCTTTCAACTTTTTTACAGCTATGAAAGATCTTCATCTTTTTTCTAGAAAGCTGGTATTGAAAAAGTTGCATAATCGCAACACGCCAACATTTGGTTTGGACAGTCGGGAAGAGAGAGAGGCCTTGGCAATTTTGGAGGAACTTCAATCGGAACAACAACCCCCTGATGGCACAGGTGTGTTCCCATCATCAATTTTACCAAAATCTACGAAATTTCCCCCCTTGTCACTTTGTCCCTCTGTCGAGATATTTACAAGGTTGGTATTAAACGATTTTGCTCAGTTACCATCCAGGCGGCATAGCGATAACCTTACATCTCGACAGAGAACAGCATTAAAACAACTTGAGAGCTGGAAGGACGTGGTAATAAAACCCGCTGACAAGGGGGGAAACATAGTAATTTGGCCTGTTATTAAATATGAAAGGGAGACTTTTCGTCAGTTGAGAGATAGAGAGACGTATAAAAAACTAGACTTTAACCCTGTGAACTCCTTCTCCAGAGAGCTCTCAATTATTCTTGAGCGGGCACTGGATCTGGGTCTTGTCACGAGGAAGGTTGTGGATGGCTTGTTGGTTAAATATCCTAAGGTGCCCACCTTATACTTGCTCCCCAAAATTCATAAAGATGCCCTTGACCCGCCGGGCCGTCCGATCGTGTCTGGATTGGAGGGAATGTGTGACCCAGTATGTAAGTTTATTGACTTCTACTTAAAACCTCTGGTGGAAACACTTCCCTCCTACCTAAAAGACACGACGGACGTGCTCAATAGGGTTAATGGCATCTATATGGAACCAGACATGCTTCTGGTCACGGCGGATGTAGAATCTTTATATACCTGCATCCGCCATGACGATGGTTTGGCAGCTGCTCAATTTTTCCTTGGGGCCTCCGGTCGGGACAGCGCATTGTGTGATTTGATTCTCCAGCTGCTCCGCTTTATCCTTACCCACAATTTCTTCACATTTAAAGATTCGTTTTATCTACAACAACGCGGCACTGCGATGGGTGCGGCCTGTGCGCCCTCGTACGCCAATCTCTTCCTAGGGTACTGGGAGAGATCGGTTTTTGGCGACGAGGGCGACCAGGCCGTATCCCATGTGCAGTGCTGGCTTAGATATATAGATGACTTGTTGATTTTGTGGCAGGGTACGGCGGAGCAGCTTGAGACTTTTGTGGGCAGACTTGGTATGAATCCATTCAATATTATACTGACACACAAATATCACAATAAACGCATTGATTTTTTGGACATTCTGATCACAGTTGATAATGACAATTTGATTCAAACGGATGTGTTTCGGAAAAGCACATCGGTGAATGCGTTACTTCATGCCTCGTCTGCTCATAACTTATCCACTATTCGCGCTGTCCCCACCGGACAGTTCCTGAGGATGAAGAGAATTTGTTCATCCGACCAAAAATTTGAGGAGCAAGCTGCCGACCTCAAATCTCGGTTCCAAGAAAGGGGATATAGCAACCGCAGTATTAAGAAGGGCTACCTTAGGGCGAAAAACACTCCAAGGTCCCAACTCCTTTTGACAAGAAAAAAGGATAGACCAGAACATCAGGCGGTGAGATTTATTACCACCTTTAATCATGAATGGTATAACATTCGTTCCATTTTGAATCGCCACTGGTCTATCTTAACATCTGATCCCGCCTTGAAGGATTCTCTGTCTGACCACCCCCTAATGACGGCCAGGAGATCGGCTAACCTCCGTGACGTACTCGTCAGGAGCCATTATGTTCCACCAGCATCCGGTTTCTTAGGTCTTACCAGCCCTCGGGTTGGGTGCTTCCCATGTGGCCATTGCCTTGCATGCAGCAATGTCACTCGCAGCTCGGTGTTTTCATCATCAGATGGGACGCGTGAGTTCCAGATTAGGGACTATATTTCATGTGGCACCTCAAACGTCATATATTATGCCGTTTGTGGGTGCCCATTGATTTATATAGGGTTAACATCGCGCGAGTTGCGCATCCGCGTCCGCGAGCATGTGAGGGACATTGCTGCAGCAAGGACTGTGACTGATTTTGCCTCCCTCAAAACCATTCCACGCCACTTCAAGGCACACCATGGATGTGATCCGAAATCCCTACTAATACGCGGGATTGAGGTGGTCCATGGTGGCATCAGGGGTGGCAATATTAAGAAAAGGCTAGCCCAACGTGAGACACGATGGATGGTGCTGTTGGGCACAGTTACTCCATCGGGTCTTAACGAGGCACTAAGTTTTGCCCCTTTTCTTTGATATCACCCCGCTGTATGGGTTTCATCTCCCTATGTAATGACTGTGGGATTTGTTTTTATGCATGTTTTAATTTTTTCTTAATTACTCATTGTATTTCCTCTTCCCTTTCATATGTCCCTCTGAACTAACAGCTTTGGTCCTGTATGGATTTGAATTTTCAAGCTAAACTCTGACATCGAGGAATCTTTCTACTCTTGTGGACATAGACACTGGATGTTATATGCGGCGCTGTGATTGTATATCTATTTATGTCATAAGTTGTTATGTGACTCTAATTGTATGCACCTACTATGCGACCGCATAATGTTATTACATATACCCGTGTCTGTGCACACTTGCCTCGTATCTATCATGGACGTGCGCGTGCGCGTGTTGCGCCGCGGGTCCGCCTTCCTCCCGGCCGTCTTTGGGTGACTCACTGCGCACGCGCGGGCGCCATGGAGACGCGTCCCCGCTCCTGCGCGTGCGCTGGGTTTATGACGGTGTGAGGAGGTTTCCGGATCCCGGGGATGCCATATGCGCATGCGCCGGCAACATCCTTTGATAGGACACAGCTGCTCTGAGGGACAGAGCGGCTATTTAAACCAGCCGACTCAGTACGAGTAGTCACTCCCTGATGAAGCAACCACGCACATGCTAGGTCATCTGTGAAACGTACGTCGGAGTTTCTGGGGGATTTAACCCTTCCTCACCTGACAAGCCTTCCTGATCGGTGTATATCAACTGACTGCACAGAGTGGTATGTATGGGGTTCCCGCCTATGTCTATGGTTCTCTTACTGCAGTAGTATGAGGTAACCTCCTTAATGCTGATTTGGTGCATCAATATATGATTAGCAGTGGGGGACACTGGAACTGGCGGGACTCCACTCATAACCACCTCTCGGTCATCTGCTATATGCCTATTAGGCTGAATACATGCACATGTGACTTTCATATTAGGTGATAAATGCCGTATTGATTTATAGCCACCTTAGCAGACCCCCCTTATGCCCTATGTTTTACATATGCTGATGGGCTATTTATTAATGGTGCCTATATAGGTGTGGTTATAGGCTGGACGAAATAAATGTACACATGTGCTGTTTCTTGCTTTGGGCGCTTTAGAGGTTATATCGGACATACTATTGGCATAGATAGTTTTCTTTATGCCCTTTTTTAATCTTTTCCTGTATGAGATTGCTGCACTGTTGTAATTATATACAGGTGCGACAATCATATGTAATAGCACACAGGAAAAGTGTTTTTGCTAACATTACTGGTTATTCTGTCTGATATGGCCTCTGTGATACTAATATGGCATCATGATAGCAATTTATAATTATTCATGAAGGTTTTGTCTGTGCCTCTCTTTTAACATCCCTCCTCTTTGCCTCTTTTTTCACATTGTATTTATACTATTTATGTATTTTGTGTGTTTTTTTCTATTAACTTTTATGAAGTAAGATAATAATATAGAATAAAAAACATATATTGTCAAGCAATTCTACTCGTTCTTCTCCTGTTTTCACGTATTCCAGAAAGTGCAGTAGAAGCAACTGGAGGCACATTAACACGGGTATCAACATGTGGTGGCTTAGAGGAACGGGGAACAATGGGGACAGAATAACTGGCGGCATCCGGTGTTGTGGAGCTGTTAGGCGTCTCTCCATCCTCCAACAGAACCCTCCACTGAGGCTTGATGGTGAGCACCTCATCAGCTAGAGCAGCAGCTTGTTCCACAGTTGACGGCTTTCTCTCACGCACCCATTCCCGGATCTCAGCGGGGCACTGGGCAAAGAATTGTTCTTTTAGGATGACCTGCAGGAAGGTGTCCCAAGATAAGGCCTCCTCTGCCTCCAGCCAGCGATTACATATTTGTTTGAGTCTATGAGCATATATCTTAAAAGACACTTCCCCATCACAGGCTAAAGCACGGAACTGAGTCCTGTAAGTGTCTGGCGTTACAGCATAATGTTCTAGAATAGTCTGTTTAATATCCGCATACTCACAGTTCCACCGAGGGTCCATAGCTCTATAGGCTTCAGCAGCTCCCCCCTCTAGGAGCCCAACCAGATGCCGGACACGCTCCCTGTCCGGGACTTCCATTAATCGACACTGATGCTCAAAGTCCTGGAAGAACCCCTCAATGTCGCCTGCAGCCTCATTAAACGGCTTAAAGTCTTTGCGGGACACCCTGGGAAGTTCCCTCATGTTGGGTGCTGGGGTTACAGTCTGTCTGGAACCTCTCGCGGCTTCCAGAGCGAGCTGCTTATCCAGCAGTGCCATCTCCTCCATCCTGCGCTCCTTCTCTTTAGCTCCACGCATGACCTCCATCTTATATTCTATGGTGGTCTCCTCTCCCAGCAAGGCCATCTCCTCCTCGTACCACACAACCCACTGACTTTTTTGGGTATTTACCTCCGGCTGCTGTCTTTCTTCCATTTGCTGTGAGGATCCCTCCTCCACGTCATTTTGCGAGCAGACTCCTTCTAGCGCCTCAATCAGCTGCTCCTTGGAGAGTCCTTTGAAACGAACTCCTACTTCACGGGCCTTTGTTTGTAGGCTCACCACAGTCCAGTTCCTGTATCCTGAGGTTCTTGTTTCAGACGTTGATTGGCCGTTGTCCTCCATTTCTTCTGCTCTGATCCCGCCGCTGCCACCAGTTTGTGATGGGGTGTACATCAGAGCAAAGGGAGACAACAGGCCGAGGATGATCCAACAGGTTTACTAACAGGAATACAGGAACAGCACACGATTAGTCCACGTAAAACAGATTCGGAGGCCCTTCCCGACAATCCTCGGACCGGATAACAAAGCAATCGTCCTTACAGTAGTCCAAAGAGTTCCACACAATCACACGGGCCGCCACACAGGCCTAGCTCCGTCCGTGTCCACAGCCACCCAGGTTACAGACTAGATACACAACTCTGGATAGAAGACAACAGGCTATTTACATAATCACATTAGATGCCAAGACTACAATTGTATGAGAGAGACACATTGAGACCAGTAGCTCCCCCAAGAAAATACATGAATTACAACTAATACAACCAGGGAAATATACATATCATGACATATTATACAAAATAAATGACAGGGAAATATACATATCATGACATAGTATCACAGCATATACAGTTAGAGGGTAAATTACATCTTCACAACGCCAACGTATTACAGATGCTTGTGCAAACGTGTCACCTACCATATTGCACAACGTGCCGCAAGATACAGTATGCTGTGCAGAGTCCAGATGTGCATTGCAGCTGACGCTGGCCACTTTGAGCATCAAAGTTAAATGATCGCCATATGCGTGACCAGCATTCAGTGTTTTGGAGGGGGTCATGGGTAGAGTTGAGCGCGGTTCGTGGTTCGTGGTTCTCCAGTTCGCGGCTCGAGTGATTTTGGGGCATGTTCTAGATCGAACTAGAACTCGAGCTTTTTGCAAAAGCTCGGTAGTTCTAGAAACGTTCGAGAACGGTTCTAGCAGCCAAAAAACAGCTAAATCATAGCTTGGTTTCTGCTGTAATAGTGTAAGTCACTCTGTGAATCAAACTATTATCACATTTCAGTGTATAGTGTGCGTGAACAGCGCCTTCAGATCACTGCTGTTTCTATAATGGCGATCGCCATTTTTTTTTTTTTTTTTTCTTGTCTTCCTTCCCTAAGCGCGCGCGTCTTGTGGGGCGGGCCAGCATGTCAGCCAATCCCAGACACACACACAGCTAAGTGGACTTTGAGCCAGAGAAGCAACGGCATGTGTGATAGGATCTGCATGTCACATGTCCCTGCATTATAAAACCGGACATTTTCTTCACGGACGCCATTATCTGCCTTCTGCGTCTTTGGTGTCAGACATCACTGTCGCAGCTCCGTCTTCCTGAGTCCTATAGCCGATACAGCTGTATGCGCTGCATACACAGCGTTAGACAGCTTAGGGAGAGCACTTTATAGCAGTCCTTTTAAGGGCTCCAACCGGCAGGGTCAGAGAGCCATAGGTGACAGGTCCTGCAAACAGCAACAGCGTCTGTGTAGCCCAGGTCAGGGATTTCCTACCTGCATTTCACCATTAGGAGGGAATAGAAAGGCAGTCTTCCATTCCTCTACCCAGAGCACCACAATCCTGCCACTGTACCCTCTTGTCCTCTGCACACTCCAACTGATAACTAAGCCATTATACTAGCAAACACTCAGTGTACCTAGTGGCATCCTATACGTGGCTATTGGACTTTGCTATAGTCCCACTAGTGCAAAGACATTTGCAGCACGTCTGCCTGCATTGCACACTACAACTCATTCTAACCAAGCCATTATACTAGCAAACACTCAGTGTACCTAGTGGCATCCTATACGTGGCTATTGGACTTTGCTATAGTCCCACTAGTGCAAAGACATTTGCAGAGCGCGTCTGCCTGCGTTGCACACTACAACTCATTCTAACCAAGCCATTATACTAGCAAACACTCAGTGTACCTAGTGGCATCCTATACGTGGCTATTGGACTTTGCTATAGTCCCACTAGTGCAAAGACATTTGCAGAGCGCGTCTGCCTGCGTTGCACACTACAACTCATTCTAACCAAGCCATTATACTAGCAAACACTCAGTGTACCTAGTGGCATCCTATACGTGGCTATTGGACTTTGCTATAGTCCCACTAGTGCAAAGACATTTGCAGAGCGCGTCTGCCTGCGTTGCACACTACAACTCATTCTAACCAAGCCATTATACTAGCAAACACTCAGTGTACCTAGTGGCATCCTATACGTGGCTATTGGACTTTGCTATAGTCCCACTAGTGCAAAGACATTTGCAGAGCGCGTCTGCCTGCGTTGCACACTACAACTCATTCTAACCAAGCCATTATACTAGCAAACACTCAGTGTACCTAGTGGCATCCTATACGTGGCTATTGGACTTTGCTATAGTCCCACTAGTGCAAAGACATTTGCAGAGCGCGTCTGCCTGCGTTGCACACTACAACTCATTCTAACCAAGCCATTATACTAGCAAACACTCAGTGTACCTAGTGGCATCCTATACATGGCTATTGGACTTTGCTATAGTCCCACTAGTGCAAAGACATTTGCAGAGCGCGTCTGCCTGCGTTGCACACTACAACTCATTCTAACCAAGCCATTATACTAGCAAACACTCAGTGTACCTAGTGGCATCCTATACGTGGCTATTGGACTTTGCTATAGTCCCACTAGTGCAAAGACATTTGCAGAGCGCGTCTGCCTGCGTTGCACACTACAACTCATTCTAACCAAGCCATTATACTAGCAAACACTCAGTGTACCTAGTGGCATCCTATACGTGGCTATTGGACTTTGCTATAGTCCCACTAGTGCAAAGACATTTGCAGAGCGCGTCTGCCTGCGTTGCACACTACAACTCATTCTAACCAAGCCATTATACTAGCAAACACTCAGTGTACCTAGTGGCATCCTATACGTGGCTATTGGACTTTGCTATAGTCCCACTAGTGCAAAGACATTTGCAGAGCGCGTCTGCCTGCGTTGCACACTACAACTCATTCTAACCAAGCCATTATACTAGCAAACACTCAGTGTACCTAGTGGCATCCTATACGTGGCTATTGGACTTTGCTATAGTCCCACTAGTGCAAAGACATTTGCAGAGCGCGTCTGCCTGCGTTGCACACTACAACTCATTCTAACCAAGCCATTATACTAGCAAACACTCAGTGTACCTAGTGGCATCCTATACGTGGCTATTGGACTTTGCTATAGTCCCACTAGTGCAAAGACATTTGCAGAGCGCGTCTGCCTGCGTTGCACACTACAACTCATTCTAACCAAGCCATTATACTAGCAAACACTCAGTGTACCTAGTGGCATCCTATACGTGGCTATTGGACTTTGCTATAGTCCCACTAGTGCAAAGACATTTGCAGAGCGCGTCTGCCTGCGTTGCACACTACAACTCATTCTAACCAAGCCATTATACTAGCAAACACTCAGTGTACCTAGTGGCATCCTATACGTGGCTATTGGACTTTGCTATAGTCCCACTAGTGCAAAGACATTTGCAGCACGTCTGCCTGCGTTGCACACTCCAACTAATTATAACTAAGTTGCATTGTCAGGGATATTTATTCTTTATTATTCTGCTGTTAATAAAGCTAGACCACCACTGCAATCTTCACCACCTCTCAATTTTTACTACCACATTTTCAGTCCACAATCTTGTCGCAATCAACATGAGTGGCAAAATGACAGATGCTGGTGGAAAGGGGAAGAGGCGTGGTGGAAAAGGCAAAAAAGGTTTTGTCCGTGGGGAAGGTGGCAAAGCTCCATTATCATCTGCTGAAGATAGACCATCTACCAGCAAAAGTAAGATGTCTACTACTTACCGTGGACAATCCGATGTGCTCCCTTTTTTACGGACACGAACAACAGGAAGAAAGGTAGATGATGGGCAAAAAAGGAAAATGCTTGAATGGATCTCAAGTGGTCCAACAAGTGCCCTCTCAGCCACTTCAAGTACCGCATCCAAAAAACACCAGTCCTCTGAGTTGTCATCCCAATCACACTTGATTTCTCCCAGCTCTGAAGTCTCCATCAGCCCTGCACAGTATGGTGGAACTGAGATGGCTGAGTCTGCAGAGCTGTTCAGTCACACTATAGCCTGGGAATCAGAGGTCTGCTCCCAAGCTACAGTGAGTACAGAACAGGAAATGGTCTGCAGTGATGCCCAGAACCTTTGTGACTCAGATTCAGGCCGTGAGGACCAAGTTTCTGAGCATAATGTTGACCCTTTGTCACAAACTGTAACACCTGTGGTTATAGACAATGAGGAACATACTGATGAAGATGAGACGCAGATACCCGATTGGGATGACAACTTAAATATTCCGTCAGGGCAAGAAGAGGCTCGGTCTGAGGGGGAGGGGAGTGCAAACACAACAATTGATGATGACGTTCTAGATCCCACCTACTGTCAACCCCCAGTCAGGCACTCGAGGAGGTCAACAGAGGCGGTGGAGGAGGATGCAACCGACGACGAAGTTACCTTGCGCCTTCCTGGACAGAGTCGGAGCACTGGTAGCACGTCTACAACTGCATCCTCAGCCACCACTCTGCCTATGAGCATTATTCGGGGTGGATCAACAGGTCGCATGGCCTCTAAGCCTTGCCTAGCCTGGTCCTTTTTTCACATCGAAAAAGATCGCCCAACTCATGTGATATGTAACATTTGTCATGATTCTCTTAGTAGAGGTCAAAAGCTCAGCAGTTTGACAACTTCTTCCATGAATCGTCACATGAATAAATATCATAAGTCCCGGTGGGAAGCTCACCGTGCTGCAATGCGGCCTAGCGGAGCGAACCATCCACCGCCCGCCCCTTCCACTGCATCCGCGCGCTCTTCATCTTCTAGGACTGTGGGGACAGCTGCCACACCTGTTTTTCCACGCAAAACTTCCACCACTGTAACCGCAACAGGCAGTTTGCTTGTAAGGTCGTCAGTTGGTTTGGAAGGGGAAACAAGTGAGTGTGTACAGCTCTCTCAGACATCGATAGCACCAACGTTGGATGAAGGCAACATCATGTCTCCGCCTGCACTTTCCTCACAAACCTGCATTTTTCCAGGGACACCCTACTCAACACCGTCTACACACAGCAGCCAGATCTCTGTCCCTCAGATGTGGTCAAATAAAAGGCCACTTCCTCCGACCCATGACAAAGCTAAGAGGTTGACTCTATCCCTCTGTAAGCTGTTGGCTACCGAAATGCTGCCTTTCCGCCTAGTGGACACACAGGATTTTAGAGACCTTATGTCTGTCGCTGTGCCCCAGTACCAGATGCCTAGTCGCCACTACTTCTCTAAGAAAGGTGTGCCCGCGCTACACCAGCATGTCGCACACAACATCACCGCTTCCTTGAGAAACTCTGTGTGTGAACGGGTGCATTTCACCACCGATACTTGGACCAGTAAGCATGGACAGGGACGTTACATGTCGCTGACTGGGCACTGGGTAACTATGGTGATAGATGGTGAAGGGTCTGCTGCACAAGTCTTGCCGTCCCCACGACTTGTGTGTCAATCCTCTGTCTGTCCAAGTTCCGCCACTGCTTCTGCATCCTCCACCTCATCTGGGTCCTCCACCTCCGCCCCAAGCCTGCCTGGTCAGGCCACCAGCGTTCTCACTGCGCAGAAGGAATCACGCACCCCTCATTACTATGCTGGCAGCAGAGCGCAACGGCATCAGGCGGTCTTTAGCTTGACATGTCTTGGTAATAAGAGTCACACAGCTGAGGAGTTGTGGTCAGCTTTGCGGTCCGAGTTTAATAAATGGTTGTCTCCACTCAAACTGCAGCCTGGTAAGGCCGTGTGCGACAATGCTGCAAACCTGGGTGCGGCACTTCGCCTGGGCAAGGTGACACACGTACCTTGTATGGCTCACGTGTTGAACCTTGTCGTGCAGCAATTTTTAACACACTATCCCGGCCTAGATGGCCTTCTGAACAGGGCACGAAAACTGTCAGCTCACTTCCGCCGTTCAAGCGCCGCAGCAGAGCGACTTGCATCGCTCCAGAAGTCTTTCGGCCTGCCGGTTCATCGCCTGAAATGCGATGTGGCGACACGCTGGAATTCAACTCTCCACATGTTACAGCGACTGTGGCAGCACCGCAGAGCCCTGGTGCAATACGTCATGACGTATAGCCTGGGCCAACGAGATGCAGAGGTGGGGCAGATCACCCTGATGGAGTGGTCTCAGATCAAGGACCTATGCACCCTTCTGCACAGTTTCGACATGGCGACGAATATGTTTAGCGCTGACAATGCCATTATCAGCATGACGATTCCAGTCATTTACATGCTGGAGCACACGCTAAACACTATTCGGAGTCAGGGGGTGGGACAACATGAAGGGGAGGAACTACAGGAGGATTCATATGCGCAAGGGACAACAACATCACCAAGGTCCAGACGTTCATCATCACCAACGCAGCAGGCATGGGACCATGGGGGACAGGGATCGACAAGGGCGCATAGTAGCAGGCGAAATGTTGAGCAAGGTGCAGGAGAACATGAAGAAATGGAGGACGAACTGTCCATGGACATGGAAGACTCAGCGGATGAGGGAGACCTTGGTCAAATTTCAGTTGAAAGAGGTTGGGGTCAGATGTCAGAGGAAGAAAGAACGGGTAGCACCTCTATGCCACAAACACAGCATGGACTTGGTCCGCATGGCTGCGCAAGACACATGAGTGCCTTTTTGTTGCACTACCTCCAACATGACAGTCGTATTGTCAAAATTAGAAGTGATGATGACTACTGGATTGCCACACTATTAGATCCCCGGTACAAGTCCAAATTTTGTGACATAATTCCAGCCATAGAAAGGGACGCACGTATGCAGGAGTATCAGCAGAAGCTGTTACTAGATCTTAGCTCGGCTTTTCCACCAAACAACCGTGCAGGTGCAGGGAGTGAATCTCCCAGTTGTAACTTGACAAACATGGGACGGTCTCGTCATCTTCAACAGTCTACCCGTACCAGTAGGACCTTTTCTGGTGCCGGTAACAGCAATTTTATGGAATCTTTTCATAATTTTTTTAGACCCTCTTTTGCAAGGCCACCAGAGACAACAAGTCTGACACATAGTCAACGGCTGGAGAGGATGATACAGGAGTATCTCCAAATGAACATCGATGCCATGACTGTGCAACTGGAGCCTTGCTCCTTTTGGGCTTCAAACCTACAAAAATGGCCAGAGCTCGCAACTTACGCCTTGGAGATTTTGTCGTGTCCAGCTGCCAGCGTTGTCTCTGAACGTGTATTCAGTGCTGCTGGGTGTGTGCTGACAGATAAGCGCACGCGTCTGTCCAGTGACAATGTGGACAGACTGACGTTCATCAAAATGAACAAGTCATGGATCCAGAAGGAATTTACTACCCCTGTGTCATCCTGGGGAGAGTAAATGCTTGTGGATTTGGAATGTGCTTGATGCAAATCAAAACATCCTGTTTGCAACTAGGGCCCAAGTGCTGCCACTGATGGGGTGGGTGTCTGTGTGGCCCAATTTTTGGAAAAAAGGGAGACTCCGCTTGGAGTAACCCTTGCTTGCTGTGTTTTTAAAAGAAGCCAAGATGAACAGAGCTGGGATCAGGAAAGACTTTGCTACCTACCCCGGTGTCATCCTGTGGACGGCTAAGAATAGCGTATTTTTGAATGTGCTTGATGCAAATCAAAACATCCTGTTTGCAACTAGGGCCCAAGTGCTGCCACTGATGGGGTGGGTGTCTGTGTGGCCCAATTTTTGGAAAAAAGGGAGACTCCGCTTGGAGTAACCCTTGCTTACATTGTTTTTAAAAGAAGCCAAGATGAACAAGTCATGGGTCAGCAAAGACTTTGCTACCTACCCCGGTGTCATCCTGGGGACGGCTAAGAATAGCGTATTTTTGAATGTGCTTGATGCAAATCAAAACATCCTGTTTGCAACTAGGGCCCAAGTGCTGCCACTGATGGGGTGGGTGTCTGTGTGGCCCAATTTTTGGAAAAAAGGGAGACTCCGCTTGGAGTAACCCTTGCTTACATTGTTTTTAAAAGAAGCCAAGATGAACAAGTCATGGGTCAGCAAAGACTTTGCTACCTACCCCAGTGTCATCCTGGGGACGGCTAAGAATAGCGTATTTTTGAATGTGCTTGATGCAAATCAAAACATCCTGTTTGCAACTAGGGCCCAAGTGCTGCCACTGATGGGGTGGGTGTCTGTGTGGCCCAATTTTTGGAAAAAAGGGAGACTCCGCTTGGAGTAACCCTTGCTTGCTGTGTTTTTAAAAGAAGCCAAGATGAACAGAGCTGGGATCAGGAAAGACTTTGCTACCTACCCCGGTGTCATCCTGTGGACGGCTAAGAATAGCGTATTTTTGAATGTGCTTGATGCAAATCAAAACATCCTGTTTGCAACTAGGGCCCAAGTGCTGCCACTGATGGGGTGGGTGTCTGTGTGGCCCAATTTTTGGAAAAAAGGGAGACTCCGCTTGGAGTAACCCTTGCTTGCTGTGTTTTTAAAAGAAGCCAAGATGAACAGAGCTGGGATCAGGAAAGACTTTGCTACCTACCCCGGTGTCATCCTGTGGACGGCTAAGAATAGCGTATTTTTGAATGTGCTTGATGCAAATCAAAACATCCTGTTTGCAACTAGGGCCCAAGTGCTGCCACTGATGGGGTGGGTGTCTGTGTGGCCCAATTTTTGGAAAAAAGGGAGACTCCGCTTGGAGTAACCCTTGCTTGCTGTGTTTTTAAAAGAAGCCAAGATGAACAGAGCTGGGATCAGGAAAGACTTTGCTACCTACCCCGGTGTCATCCTGTGGACGGCTAAGAATAGCGTATTTTTGAATGTGCTTGATGCAAATCAAAACATCCTGTTTGCAACTAGGGCCCAAGTGCTGCCACTGATGGGGTGGGTGTCTGTGTGGCCCAATTTTTGGAAAAAAGGGAGACTCCGCTTGGAGTAACCCTTGCTTACATTGTTTTTAAAAGAAGCCAAGATGAACAAGTCATGGGTCAGCAAAGACTTTGCTACCTACCCCGGTGTCATCCTGGGGACGGCTAAGAATAGCGTATTTTTGAATGTGCTTGATGCAAATCAAAACATCCTGTTTGCAACTAGGGCCCAAGTGCTGCCACTGATGGGGTGGGTGTCTGTGTGGCCCAATTTTTGGAAAAAAGGGAGACTCCGCTTGGAGTAACCCTTGCTTACATTGTTTTTAAAAGAAGCCAAGATGAACAAGTCATGGGTCAGCAAAGACTTTGCTACCTACCCCGGTGTCATCCTGGGGACGGCTAAGAATAGCGTATTTTTGAATGTGCTTGATGCAAATCAAAACATCCTGTTTGCAACTAGGGCCCAAGTGCTGCCACTGATGGGGTGGGTGTCTGTGTGGCCCAATTTTTGGAAAAAAGGGAGACTCCGCTTGGAGTAACCCTTGCTTGCTGTGTTTTTAAAAGAAGCCAAGATGAACAGAGCTGGGATCAGGAAAGACTTTGCTACCTACCCCGGTGTCATCCTGTGGACGGCTAAGAATAGCGTATTTTTGAATGTGCTTGATGCAAATCAAAACATCCTGTTTGCAACTAGGGCCCAAGTGCTGCCACTGATGGGGTGGGTGTCTGTGTGGCCCAATTTTTGGAAAAAAGGGAGACTCCGCTTGGAGTAACCCTTGCTTACATTGTTTTTAAAAGAAGCCAAGATGAACAAGTCATGGGTCAGCAAAGACTTTGCTACCTACCCCGGTGTCATCCTGGGGACGGCTAAGAATAGCGTATTTTTGAATGTGCTTGATGCAAATCAAAACATCCTGTTTGCAACTAGGGCCCAAGTGCTGCCACTGATGGGGTGGGTGTCTGTGTGGCCCAATTTTTGGAAAAAAGGGAGACTCCGCTTGGAGTAACCCTTGCTTACATTGTTTTTAAAAGAAGCCAAGATGAACAAGTCATGGGTCAGCAAAGACTTTGCTACCTACCCCGGTGTCATCCTGGGGACGGCTAAGAATAGCGTATTTTTGAATGTGCTTGATGCAAATCAAAACATCCTGTTTGCAACTAGGGCCCAAGTGCTGCCACTGATGGGGTGGGTGTCTGTGTGGCCCAATTTTTGGAAAAAAGGGAGACTCCGCTTGGAGTAACCCTTGCTTGCTGTGTTTTTAAAAGAAGCCAAGATGAACAGAGCTGGGATCAGGAAAGACTTTGCTACCTACCCCGGTGTCATCCTGTGGACGGCTAAGAATAGCGTATTTTTGAATGTGCTTGATGCAAATCAAAACATCCTGTTTGCAACTAGGGCCCAAGTGCTGCCACTGATGGGGTGGGTGTCTGTGTGGCCCAATTTTTGGAAAAAAGGGAGACTCCGCTTGGAGTAACCCTTGCTTACATTGTTTTTAAAAGAAGCCAAGATGAACAAGTCATGGGTCAGCAAAGACTTTGCTACCTACCCCGGTGTCATCCTGGGGACGGCTAAGAATAGCGTATTTTTGAATGTGCTTGATGCAAATCAAAACATCCTGTTTGCAACTAGGGCCCAAGTGCTGCCACTGATGGGGTGGGTGTCTGTGTGGCCCAATTTTTGGAAAAAAGGGAGACTCCGCTTGGAGTAACCCTTGCTTACATTGTTTTTAAAAGAAGCCAAGATGAACAAGTCATGGGTCAGCAAAGACTTTGCTACCTACCCCGGTGTCATCCTGGGGACGGCTAAGAATAGCGTATTTTTGAATGTGCTTGATGCAAATCAAAACATCCTGTTTGCAACTAGGGCCCAAGTGCTGCCACTGATGGGGTGGGTGTCTGTGTGGCCCAATTTTTGGAAAAAAGGGAGACTCCGCTTGGAGTAACCCTTGCTTGCTGTGTTTTTAAAAGAAGCCAAGATGAACAGAGCTGGGATCAGGAAAGACTTTGCTACCTACCCCGGTGTCATCCTGTGGACGGCTAAGAATAGCGTATTTTTGAATGTGCTTGATGCAAATCAAAACATCCTGTTTGCAACTAGGGCCCAAGTGCTGCCACTGATGGGGTGGGTGTCTGTGTGGCCCAATTTTTGGAAAAAAGGGAGACTCCGCTTGGAGTAACCCTTGCTTGCTGTGTTTTTAAAAGAAGCCAAGATGAACAGAGCTGGGATCAGGAAAGACTTTGCTACCTACCCCGGTGTCATCCTGGGGACGGTTAAGAATAGCGTATTTTTGAATGTGCTTGATGCAAATCTAGCTGTGAAGTGTACAACTGGGGCCCAAGTGCTGCCACTGAAGGGGTGGGTGTGTGTGGGGCCCAATTTTTGGAAAAAAGGGAGACTCCGCTTGGAGTAACCCTTGCTTGCTGTGTTTTTAAAAGAAGCCAAGATGAACAGAGCTGGGATCAGGAAAGACTTTGCTACCTACCCCGGTGTCATCCTGGGGACGGATAAGAATGGCGTATTTTTGAATGTGCTTGATGCAAATCTAGCTGTGAAGTGTACAACTGGGGCACAACTGCTGCCACTGAAGGGGTGGGTGTGTGGGGCCCAATTTTTGGAAAAAAGGGAGACTCCGCTTGGAGTCACCTTGCGGTGTTTTACATGACTTTAGAAGGGCGTGCCATGCCTATATCTGTGTGTCCTCCTCTTTTTCCTTGTCCAGCTGTTTTGTTTTCGCATGAGTACATGTCCTTGTCACTTTCCCATGTGTTTGTGTTGTGTTGTGAGTTGTTTGTCACCTTTTGGACACCTTTGAGGGTGTTTTCTAGGTGTTTTACTGTGTTTGTGATTGCCTGCCATTGTTTCCTATGGGCTCGAGTTCGGTTCGTCGAACGTTCGACGAGCCGAACTCGAGCCAGACCCCCCGTTCGGCGAACCGCCTCGAGCCGAACCGGGACCGGTTCGCTCATCTCTAGTCATGGGTTTCATATCATAGCATTTCTGTATGTAAGGTGTCGATTCGTATTGAATTTATGATGCCCTGCAACTTTGTAATTCACTTTTTTTCTCTATCTCATTCCATTTTCGAGATAAAAATGCTAACTCCGTTGTTTTCCACCAGGTGGCGCTATAGGTGGTTTCATTGCGTAGCGCATGGCTACTTTACTATACCTAAACACCACTTCTGTGCCTATAGCTGCCGCCATTCTCAAGTTAATGGCGGTGGACAGGAACTGGGTGGACACACTGTATTGTGACACACCTGATATTTGGCATATTGCTACAATTTACTGATTGTGACACTATGGTGTCATATATTACAGTTTGTCATTATTGATGTCAATTTATGACAATTTTTTTTGTATAACATACACAAACTGATGTTTAATATTGTGCCATGGGGCATATTTGAGTGTCACTTGTTTAGCATTTTCTGCTGTACTATTTTTAAAGAAATGCTTTTATTATTAATAAAGATGAATTTTTGCATTAAATTTTGTTTGATTTGTTCCAGAGTGGTTTTGTAGGTATTAAATCAAAAACAATGTAAATGGCTCAACACAACAAATATAATTAGTGGTTCCGCAGTGTCTTTAGTACGCAGTGGAGCCCCTTTGGCTGTTAAGATGCATAGCCAGATACCAGCAATCCTTAGAATTAGAGATGAGCGAACACATTGAAGTTTGGTTCGGCTGATACAGCCGGACTGATAAAATTCGATTTGGGACCCGGACTTGATCTGAATCCCAATGAAAGTCACTGATTGGTCAGTGTGAGTCACCGCCCACATGCAGCCAGCCATAAACAGATAATTTCCAGGGGTGGGTGGATCGGATTTTACCAAATTTTGTTTTGCTGCACACTACTTCCGATCATGATGTTGTTACCTTTAGTGCGAGCCGTCCACGTACCTCAAGCGGCTTGCACTGGGCTGAGCACCAAGCATACCCAAGCACAGCTATGCTCGTGCAAATTGTGTTCATACGTAAAGCACCCGACCTCCGAACCTGAACTCCGTTTGGTTCAAACACCCAACAGGTCCTCTCATTTCTACTTAGGATTCTTAGCCCACTCTTTATTGGCAATGGCCTCCAGCTCATTCTTATTTTTGAATGCTGTTATCACCTTTTTCAATAGCCAACCCATCAGGCGAATGTTGGCAAAAATGCATCTATATTTAGTGGATGAGATTTGAGGTTATGCTGAGTATCTAAAACTATAAATATCACGGATACTTTATTAACTACAGCATTTTTCCCCTAGTGATTTACTGAAAAAACATATGATAAGTCATTAAGAATAAGTACGGTATTTACCAAAAACATAATTTCTAAATAAATGGATCTTTATTTTTTTGTTCTATTTTAGCAGTTTTTAAATTCTTTATTTCATAGTAATGGATTGCATAACACCATCATCCACATGACTCATTGCAGAGTCATAAAGTTCAATGAAGACGTTCAAAATCCATCATGCTCAACCAGAAAATCCCGGTTGAGTACAAGAAAGTAATCATTATACTCAGTGTTAAAGGTTTATTCTCGTCTTGCAAATTTATGGCAAATTCACAATATATACCATAAATGCATAGTAGAAAAAAAAATGCTATATTGCTGCAATATCTGAACTTAAACCCACACAAAATGTGCATTTTTAAAAAGTTAAACGGATTTTCCCATCTATTACATTTATAGCATGTTCACACTATATGTCCTGTGGGTCCTACTAATGGTAACTGCATCTGTCACAATACTGGGGCCCTGATACTCTCTGCTTTCAGTGAAGTGTGAATGGAGTTCTCATACAAATGAATGGGAATTTTGACCACCTCTCCATTGTCAGTAATGACCATTTAAATAGTCAAACAGTAGAGAAAGACAAGCCTGGATGCCTGCCCCAAAGGGGCTCAAGGGAGGGTGAACATGACTGGGGAGGGATGCTAGGCCTGAGGGATAGAGAAAGGTTAAGGTGTAGTGCATTTTGAGCGGGAAAAGTACGAAGTGGAGTTATGGGGGTTATGGGGCCAAGAGACTGGTCAGGGGGTGGTCAGTTTTAGGGTGGATATATAGGGCAAAACTGTGGGGGGTGGTCATTCGTCACCTGGCAGAAATCTGGAATTGGGGCTGACATCCAGGATCATCGAAGTATTGAGGCACCGTTCCAGAGGAGGAAGACCATGGTGGATTGGGGATGGCAGCGCTGGCTGCAGGAGCAGCTGTAGCAGTAGACAGTGGATGAACAGGAGAAGGAGGCGACTGAGCTCCCAGTGCCTCCGGAATAGCCATGGAGGACCAGCCCCTGCAGCGACAGAGTTTTGATATGGCACATCCAGTGTGGCATGGGATTCAGAGCCCAGCAGGACCCCTCCGCAGCTTACAGCAGGATGTGTGCCGCCCCAGTGTAGGCAGCCGGGCTGCTCAGATCCGGATCCACGGTGGCTCGAGGTGCGTCTGGACCCGGGGATCGTGCGGCCACTCAAATGAAGGGAGTATTTACAGGGGATTATATATTTACAGTTCGTGACGCCACCCATGGTGTGTCGTAATATGGATTACCCCTGCTACAGTTGGGAGTACCCGGGGGCGATGGAGTGGGGCAGCTAGGTGTTGGAACCTTCTACGGGTGGGGAGGATGCCCTGGGACTCGGTGATGGTATTTGGGGAGTGCCGTTGGGAGTGAAGGGGTCTCTTACGTACTCACTCAGTCCATAAAGCTGACACTGACAACTAGATGAACCAAAGTTCTGGACACCGCTGCCACTGAGGGGAGCTAGTTCGGGTCCCGTCCCCACTGGTGTTGCCTGGTGATCCGTGACCTTCCTCCTGGCATTAAGTTCACTTATCAGTTGGTCCTGGTGGTATAGAACTAGTCGGGTCCCGCTCCCCAGTGTGGCTAACTGTGGGAGCTTGCTCTCAGGGTTCACGCTTGGGTTTTTCTGGATTGTTTTAGTGGAAAGTCCTATGCCCCTCGTTGCGCTAGTACCCCGATTTTGGAGCGGGTGGAGAGCGGAACTTGAAGGCTCCATTCTCATTGGGTAAATTGTCAGGTTGCCTGAAGCTACTCCATGACCTAGGGTCCACGTACCCCGTCGTGCCCTGGTCCCAGCCCGGTGATGGTACAAGGCCGCCGGCTGTTCTCTTCGACAGTTCTGTGCCCCTTGTCACGATCCCCTGCGACCGGGGGTCTAGCTCCTACTAGGCCTAGACCACCGTCTGCTATCTAGTTCCTTCCAAGGAGCCCAGCTCCCGACCTCCTCTCTCCTTCACCTCCTACACTTCACTCTCCAGGGTAGGAGCCCTGGTGCCTTGGCTAGGAGGCAGACGGTGATCTCCGGCAGCAGGAGATGGGAAGACAGCTTGGCAGAACCGAGGTGGACCGGGACAGGGTTGTAGCCTGCCGCTATTGACACGGGGAACCGACCCGGAAACCGTAGCACAAAGGGGGATACTCGGACCCTGAAGCCAGGACCGGAAACCAGCAGCCTGGTTAATTAACCAATTGAGGCCAGGATTATAGGTCCTGTCCCACTCAAAGTCCCTCATAGAAGACAACAGCCCACAGATTGGGATAGAAGGCCATCGCCAGGGTCCATAGATCCCAAGGGCCTGCGTCTGCGGACATGGCTCCTTAGGCCACATCCAGCTGGGAGCGGACTCCTGAGTTCCAGACTAGGAAGTCCACCTTACACAAAGTCAGTGCAGAGGAAAAGGACAGAGACCACCAGCCCGGGGGGACCCGAATGCAACCGGCCGCGGCACCGGCCACTAGCACCTTGGTTTACCAAAGACTCATGTGATTCATTTACTGTGAGTAACCAAATATCCCCCTGCTGTCGCTATACCCTGCACAGGGACACTGGGCCTCGGGGCAACCATCCTTACCCACGGAGGGGTTAACATCCAGCTGCAACTATATCTCCCCCGGGTGCCCCACAATAGCAGCGGTGGTGTCCCACCTCACCACACACCGTGGGTGGCGTCACGAACTTAATACGGCCTAGCCTGTACATCTACGTCCTCCCTTTTATTCGGCGTCTCCGCGAGACCCCCGGGTCCGAAGACCCTCGAGCCACCCCCCTAGAAGGTCCGTATCCGAGTAGCGGCGGCTGCTGGCACGGGGGCGGCACACTGACACTCCTGACCTCCCCTTACCCACCCCCTGTTACGTCACCACCAGAGTCCGCTCTAGCGACTTCTGCTCCGATCGCCAGGTGACGCCGTGTTCCTGCCGTGGATGGTGATGGGAGAGGAGTCGATGCCAGCGGCACCGGTGGGCACAGGCTCCGATCATCCACTGGGCTGGGTTATCTTGGGATCTGCAGTACCACTGGCTGACTGTGGGTGGCATGTGTCTTCCAGCTGAAGTTTCCAGCGTTCAGCTACAGCCAATGGGAAGACACCACACCCTTTTTAGTTCCCCTCCTGTCTGCTGACCTCTGCCAGAGATAGTTCTGATTTCCTGGCTCCTGATCCACCCTATTCTGTTTTGTGATTCCTGTGTGCTGACTTCTGCGTGTTTTCTGACTACCCTTCTGCCTGCTGTTTTTGTACCTCGCTGCCCGATCCGGATTTGACCTCTGCTGCGTTTTCTGATTACGTCCTTGCCTGCCGATTCTGTCCCTGTTCTGCTATTCCTGGTTTGATCCTGCCTGACGACTACTCTCATCGGACTGCAGCCTTCCACAGGTAGTGATCTCCAGGGCCCTGTGTAATTCCAAATCCCTGTATAGGGGTTAAAGGGTTTCAGGGTTCTGGGGGTCCTGCTTGGTGAGTGGCTTCCCTCTAACTTGTCCATTACATCCCATCTGAGTCTGTTGATCCAGGCAGGCATTACACCCCCAAGTGGGCGACCCTATTCCACTCAGGCCATCCACTGGTGTGTCTGGTGGGTGTGGTGCAGAGTTTACCTAGGATTTTACTAGCTGTTGTAGGCAACACCATGCAGTTGTGGACCCATAACCAAGGAGGAGGTGGATATTGTACAGAATGGCAGATTGCACAATACCCTGTGACGACCTGATAGTCCAGGGCATCACAGATGCATGACAGTGCCAGCAGCGCAGAACGTCAGGCGGAAGTCGCGGTGTGGATAGTGCAGCAGCGAGGTAGTGAGTGACAACGCCGGCCTCTCCTCTCCTTCCGGGTCGCGGTGCAGGGGCATCGTGATGAAGTTGGCGGTGCGGCCGCATGACCCAGGGTGCTGTTGCGTGGTCGCGCGTCACGATCACGTGCCCCCAGCGTCACATTCACATGGCCCGGCGCTACGGTCATGTGACCGGCACCGCATCACGGAAGTGCGGCCTGCGGCCGACCCACATTAAAGGGGCCAGCCACCTCTGCAGTGGATCTGCAGTTTTGTCGCTTTGTCATATAATGCACCCAAAACTAGTTTAAATCGTCACCTGTGCTCACTAAATGATCAGTTAATTAGTGGGTGTGTATAAAAAGAAATCCAGCACCCCAGACCGTCAGTTGAATTGCAACTTGACTTCTGACAACATGCCAAAAATCCACCCTGCGACCAAATCCTTGATTATCAAGAGGCTGAAGACCAGATCCACTGCAGAGGTGGCTGGCACCTTTAATGTGTCTCAGCATCAAGTACAAAGAATTAAAAAAAGATTTGAAGAGACTGGAGATGTTTTTGACAAGCCCAGGTCCTGCAGACCCCGCAAGACAACTGTTCAGGAGGAACATTTGTTGGTTAGAAAATCCAAAGCCAGCCCCTCTTCCACTGCAGCAGAGCTCCAAAAGGCCTGGTCACCTCAAGTCCCTAAGTCAACTAGAACAGTTTGTAGGATTTTGTCTCAAAATGGCCTTCATGGTCGAATCAGTGCCCAGAAGCCAGCACTAAACAAAAGTCAATTAAAAAACTGTGTGGCATTTGCCAAGTCCCACAGCCTGCTAAACAGATGGACGCTGGAAAAGTGGCAGAAGGTGGATTTCTCTGATGAATCTTCAGTTGAATTACACCATAGCCGCCGCAAATACTGCAGGAGACCTACTGGAGCCCGTATGGATCCAGAAAACAGTTAAGTTTGGTGGTGGAAAGATCATGGTCTGGGGTTACATTCAGTATGGGGTTGTGCGAAACATTTGCAAGGTGGAAGGCAATATCAATAGCCTAAAATACATTCCCAATCATAAAAGGGGTCAAATTCTGCAGCAGGATGGTGATCCATCTCATAAATCCATCTCTACAACAAAGTTCCTCCTGGCAAAGAAGATCAAGGTGCTCAAGGACTGGCCAGCCCAGTCACCAGACATGAATATCATTGAGCATGTGTAACGCCCCTGCAGCCAGGTCGTTACAGGGTATTAAATATTACCCCCATTTTTCCAGTGCAAGAGGAGTGAAGTCCACACACACATGCTCATCACACTGGCAGGAAGGAGTTAATAGCTTTTGCAGCCTGTAGTTTGAGCCTCATGACTCATCCTGTCTCCTTAATGAGCAGGTGGCTGCACACGGGTAGGTCCCCATGACAACCCAAGGGGAGGGGGGTCCTGAATGAGGAGTGAGTACAGTGCAGGACAGAGAGGAAGTTCAGCAGAACGACAGAGGCTGTGAGAGAGTGAAGACCTCCAGAGAATAGCTCCCGCTGAGGAGATGCCATGAGACCAGGGTTGATAACATCAAGAGGAAGGGGATGGAGCCGAGGACTGGGGACCTTGGAAAATGTTGTACCCGGTGGCTGTTGGTGTTATGCGCTACCGGGCAAGAGAGAGACAAAGGCGGCGAGGCCCCAAGATGCTCTATGCCACAGGGATGGCACTAACACACACGAAAGAGAGGTTCCTCCAAAACACCTCACCGGACCCCTTCCTCCTATCTGCCCGGGACCGACCAGAGGCTACAGGCGGCAAGGACCAGCACCTGGGTGTGACGTGGAACAGACTGTAAATAAAGAGAAACTGGAAACCCGCACTCTGTGACTGGTGTAAGTAATGCTACTGCCCTGTGCCCCGGTGTCCCTGAGGACTGTTGCCCTGGGTCTCATTAACCTCCCGGGGCTCCCCCGCTCCACCCATGGGGAGTGATTCCATCTGGCTGTCAGTAACATTTGCCCCGGAGAGAGACTGCGCAGCGGCAGCTAAACATCTGGCCGCATACCACGGGTGGTGCTGCTAGCACCCCATCCCTGTCCCATGCCAGTTCCTGGGGGAGAGCGGCGGCAGAGGAGGCCGAGACCTCAGTGGCCGCTGCGACCGACGGCAAGCTCCCCAGGAACCCCGTCACCTTCCTTCCATCCCCTTGTCACACCGGACTGACTGACAGACAAACCTTTTATTGAAACCCCACGGGTTCACCGAAGCCGGGTCGGGACACTCACAGCCTGACCCCAAATACCAGCGGCCCGGCGACCATGCCAGCCCTGCAGGCCCCGGCGTGGGCGTTTCACATGTTTGGGGTAGGATGAAAGAGGAAGCTTGGAAACCAGAACGAAAGAATCTAGATGAACTCTGGGAGGCATGTAAGACTGCATTCTTTGCTATTCCTGATGACTTCATCAATAAATTGTATGAATCATTGTTGAACCGTATGGATGCAGGCCTTCAAGCTCATGGAAGTCACACAAAATATTAAATATGGCTCTAATAGCACCACAACTTCATTCTCCAATGTTATGCAACATATCTTTGTATTAGAAGTTAATTATTTGTTTGAATTTGACATTACTTTCTGTGGGCGACAAAACTTTTGTCTTGCCAAAATCTGACCTTTCTGTGTTCATTAAATGATCAATAGTTCATCTTTGCAGCAACTTTATTTTCAAACCTAAACCAAATTTGGGAGATTTTCAGCTTTCAAAAGAGTAATTTATGAAACCAGTGGATGAATTTAAAGTCAAGTTATGAAATTTTATTTACATAATATGGATAAGCGACAGAATTTTTGTCAGGGACTGTATAGGTGCAGAAGACGTTTTATTTTGCTTGGCGTAGTTGTGCTTGCATTCTATAGGGGATTTTGAATGCCTGGTGGTAATGTTTAAGGTGCTTCGTGAGTAACTCAGGTTGAAGTCGGCGATGGCGGCGGAGCTTGATGCGAGGCGAGGTATATTGGTGAAGTGATAGTGGATAGCTGTGTCCAGGGTGTTTTTGTTGTTTTGCTTTGCTTTGGTAGTCATGGGGGTCTTTTGGTGGGAGGTTTACCGCTGCTCCGTCGGTTTTGATAAGGGTTTTGATGGTGGTTCACCCGTTTTGGGTGTGTATTTGGTAGGCTTAAGCGTTAGTGCTGAAGTGGGGTGTGTGCTATTATTGACTGGTGGTGATGTGGAAGGGGGCTGCGTTTGATGAGGGTGTGATTTATACACTTCTGTCCAAGTCAGGCACCCCAAAAGGGGAAGAGTGAGTACTGTGGGTTTCAGGGGGTTTCAGGTCCCCTGCGTGCAGCGTGGTTTGTTGCAGACAGACGTTAGGTGAAGGTTGAGCTGGGTTGGACGGCAGGATTTTAGGATCCTTCCTTTTTACCGCAGTAGACGATACCTTACTGGGGGTCTTGAATTAGGCCACTTACCTGGATTTGGTGTCCAGGTTAGTTGTTTATTAACTGTAATGGTATTGGCGGTTAATATAAAAAAAAAACAAAAACAATGAGGTGGTACGATAAGCACTTGTTGGAGATGGAGTTTGAAGACGTTTTTTTCCGGGGCTGGAGTTTTCAGTGTTTATTTACAATTTGGCGATTGAGTTTGGGGCCATTTTTTCCAGGGTCAGAGTTTGTTTCCAGTGTTTATTTACAATTTCTTGGGGTTCCACACATATCACGTGGAACTGGGTGCTTTATGGTTGCTAATTGCCTGGTTGTTTTGGGGTTCATCGTTTGTGGGTACTGTCAGGTAGTCGTGGATGGTCCGGAATCAGGGATGGTCTAGGGCTTGCTTTTCAGTTCCTGGGCTAATCGGGGGACCCTTAAGGTGCTGTCTTTATGCCCAGGGTGTCTTGGCAGCCCACATGTGTTTTGACAATTCGACTGACCTGTTTCATCCGGGTGGGGCCCGATGTCTGGTGTAAGATCATGGGTATTTATTGTACTGCAGTGTATATCATGCTGCTGTTTAGTGGTTAAGTTTGGTTGAGTGAATATGTGGGTCATGTGCCACTTAGGGCTTTTGCATGATCTGTAGTTATTATGGGGTTGTTTACTGGAGACTGCACAAAGGTAGATTTTCTCAACAGTTTGTATATGCATGGACAGGTGTGCTCCCACCACGGAATTTAGTTGCAAGTGGAGCTTTCAGTGGACCGTATAGGGTGGTAAAGGGCTCCGCAAGAGTTTATTATACAGTGGAGGTAGTTCTCCGGTCACGGTGGGCAGGAGGTCTTTTGGGGATGGCTTGCTCTGCTTTGCCATACGTGTATATGGGTCTTGGAGATATCTGTAGGCTTGTTTAGATTTGTTTCCTCTTTTGGTGCTCCTAGACGGTTGGGGCTCGGGTACTGTGTCGGTGCGAGGAGTGAGTCACATTTGGGGTGGGCGGCCCATTGTGTTGACTATTGGGACCGGGTGGTCGCTGCTATTGGTGAGTTGTTTGATTACCAGTGCCGATTTCAGGTGTGTTCTGTTTGTTGGGAATGGTGTATAAAGCTGGAAGCAAGACGTTTTGTCTCGATGTCCATTTGATCGGTCTTACACGGAGATGTAGCCTCTGTGGCGCTAAATAGCCAGGAGGTCCATTTGGTCCCACGTATTTGTTAGTCTTGTTTGGACTACGGAGACATAACCATTACACGGCGCAGCCTTGGATGAGGCACAGTTGGCAGTTACGTGTGAGCAGGTCATGACTGCGACCTTCCTTTTTTTAATGTCGGGCTGGTGGTATGCCATGGAATTGGAATGTAGTGCAGGATGCACTGGAAGTTTGTCGGCAGAGTGGTGAGAAGGACTCCAGTAATCAACAGGGAGCTGGGCTCCGATTGGGTTGGCTTGCAGCGGTATTAGGGGCCTGTGATACTTATATATGTTCTGAGGATTTCGATAGCGTAGGGCAATGACAATCAGAGACGAGTTCTTGGTACAAGATATTTTATAATATGTAACCACGGATACACAACGGAAAACACAGCAGTACAAATACACACAATACTTTCCCAAAACGGAGCGAAGGGAATTCCCGGGGCCATGCACCGGACTCCCCCAGGGAGACCACCAGAGCGAACCCCTATACAGGGACTGTCCGGCAATCACCCCGGAAGGCCTAAATGCGCAGCAGCCGGGACACAAGGGGCAAACGGTAAAAGTCCAGGAGTGTCCGTACGGGATGAATGTCCAGAGTGGTTACGAACCAGAGAGAACCGGGCAGAGTGCTAACCGAAGATGGCAGACGGAATCCGGGCACAACTTGAGAAACCGGGTAAGGTCCAGAGTCGGTCGGTCGGTAGTCTTTAGGAGGATCCAAAGGCTAACAGGATTAGCAGCAGCAAAGCAGGAGCACACAGCAAGCAGTATACTCAGGCACTGGACTAGGTTTAGAGGCGGCCTTTTAAGCAGCTGGACAGGAAGTAGGGCAACAGAACAGTAAACTCCATGTTAACTGAGGGCAAGCTTTTTCAACAGAGAACTGGAAAACCCGGAAACCTGACATTACTCCCCCCCCCAGAGACGGCCTCAGGACGGATCAGGACCTGGCTTGTCCGGGAAACGTCGATGAAACTGAGCAATCTTCCGGGGTGCCCGAATGTTACCCACCGGTTCCCAGGAATCGTCCTCGGGGGCGTACCCCTGCCAACGTACCAGATACTGAAGCCGACGACGATGGAGCCGGGAGTCAATAATGTCCTCAACCACGAACTGCTCCTCGCCGTCGACCATCACAGGCGGAGGAGGAGGCACAACACGACCATGAAACGTATTAGGGGAAACGGGTTTGAGGAGAGACACATGAAAGACCGGGTGTACCTTTAGATGGTGCGGTAACCGTAGCCGACAGGCCACAGGGCTCACGATCCCGGTGATCTTAAACGGACCGATGAATTTTTGTCCCAGCTTCCTCGAAGGAACACCCAATCTCAGGTTTTTGGTGGATAACCATACAGAGTCCCCTACCTTGTACATGGGTGCCGGTTTCCGGTGAGTGTCTGCCGACCTCTTGTAACGCTCCTGGGCCGTAGCCACGGTGTCCTTTAGAACCTCCAGATTTTGTCGTATTTCTGTCAATCTGTCCTCCACCGCTGGTACCGAAACCGCAACCGGTGACCTAGGCAAAATAGTCGGATGGTAACCCAGGTTAGCGAAAAAGGGCGTTACCTTAGTGGAGCTGCTCTGAGTGTTGTTGTAGGAGAACTCCGCCAACGGAAGCATCTTCAACCAATCGTCTTGGAGATGGCTGACATAACAGCGAAGGTATTGTTCCAGGGTTTGATTTGTCCGCTCGGTTTGCCCATTTGTCTGAGGATGGTATGCAGAAGACAAACAGACATCAATCTGGAGTGCCGTACAGAACCCCTTCCAGAATCTAGACGTGAACTGCACGCCCCGATCGGAGATGATCTCGTCTGGTACCCCATGCAATCGGAATACGTTCTGGATAACCAAATCCACTGTCTCTGCGGCTGAGGGAAGACCGGTACACGGAATGAAGTGAGCAGCTTTAGTCAATCGATCCACCACCACTAAAATGGTATTATGCCCGCCTGAGACTGGCAACTCCACAATAAAATCCATGGAGATAGACCCCCAAGGGCGAGATGGCACGGGTAACGGTTGGAGGAGTCCCGTAGGAGCCACACGAGGGACCTTGCACCGGGCACAAACCACACATGAGTGGACATAGTCCTTCACGTCCTTTAAACAGGTAGGCCACCAGAAAAACCGGCTCAGAAATTCCTGCGTCTTCTGTACCCCCCTATGACCGGCCAACACGGAGTCATGAACCAACTTGAGAACCCGAAGTCTTACGGCCTCCGGGACATAAATGCGTCGCTCTCTCAACCACACACCATTCCGAAGAACAAGAGTTACATCATTCGGGGGGGCGGCAAGAAATACGTCACCATCATAGGCCAGCTTGATGTCCTTCCACAAGTCCTGGTCCTGGATTACTCCAACGAAATTGGCATCCGATAACACGGTCTGAGACGGGGTTCCAGGCACGGAGTCCACGGCGTGGATTCGGGACAAGGCATCGGCTTTCCCATTACGTGAACCTGGACGGTATGTAACGATAAAATTGAATTGGTTAAGAAATAGGCTCCAACGGGCTTGCCGTGGAGACAGGCACCTGGCAGACTTAAGAAATTCCAGATTACGATGATCCGTGAGTACTATCACTTGCTGTGCGGCTCCCTGTAAGTGGTGTCTCCACTCCTTGAAAGCGGAAATAATCGCCAATAATTCCTTGTCCGCAATGTCATAGTTCCTTTCTGCAGGGGACAACCGGCGGGAAAAGAAGGCACACGGATGCAAGAGACTCTTGTCCCCGGTCCTTTGAGACAGAATGGCCCCTAATGCATAGTCGGAAGCGTCAACCTCCACGATAAAGGGAAGTGCGGGATTCGGATGTACCAATATTGGCGCTGAGGTAAAACATACCTTGAGACGATGGAATGCTTCCTGGGCCTGGGCGGACCACACAAACTTCTGTCCTTTTTTGGTTAACAGAGTGATGGGACGAACAATCTCTGAAAAGTTACGGATAAAGCGTCGGTAAAAGTTGGCAAAACCGACAAAGCGTTGTACCTCTTTGATGTTTCCCGGTTCCGGCCAGTCGAGAATGGCTTGTATCTTGCTAGATTCCATGTTCAGTCCCTGAGGAGAGATGACATAACCTAAGAATTGTATTTGTGAGCAGTGGAACTCGCATTTCTCCAGTTTAATGTACAGATGGTTTTCCCTCAGACGGGTAAGTACGGTCTTAACGTGCTCCTGGTGTTCCTGTAAAGAATCAGAAAAGATTAGGATATCGTCCAGATAGATCACCATGAATTGGTCCATGATATCCCTAAAAATATCGTTAACTAGATGTTGAAATGCCGCGGGAGCGTTACAAAGTCCAAAAGGCATCACTAGGTACTCAAAATGTCCGTACCGACATCGGAACGCGGTCTTCCACTCGTCTCCGGGACGTATACGAAGCAGATTATATGCCCCACGGAGGTCTAATTTGGTGAATATTTTTGCCTGTTGGACCCTCTCCAATAGCTCAGGAATCAACGGTAACGGATACCGGTTCCGGATGGTTATCTTATTCAGTTCCCGATAGTCAATACAGGGTCTCAGAGTCCCCTCCTTCTTTTTCACGAAAAAGATGGGTGCCCCTGCGGGTGAGGTAGACGGACGAATAAATCCCTTGGCTAGGCTTTCATCAATATACTCTTTTAGTGCTTCTAGCTCAGGTGCCGCCAACGGGTAGACATGACCAAACGGAATCTCCGCCCCTGGGAGTAAGTCTATGGGGCAATCATACGGTCTATGCGGGGGAAGCCGATCAGCTTTTCTTTTGTCGCATATATCAGCGAAGTCACGGTAAACCGGGGGTAAAACAGGTACCTGTACAGTGCCCTCCGTATTTGATGTTACTGGAACCGGAACAGTTGGACAAATGGTCGGACCACTCTGCGGTGGGAAGGATATTTCTTTGGTCTCCCAATCGATGACGGGATTTGTAGACCGTAGCCACGGAATACCTAAAATAATCGGAAAATGAGGAGAAGAAATTATCATGAAAACAAGGGTCCCCTGCTGACCTGGCTTCATCACGCATTCGAGCGGTACGGTTTCCCGATCCACTGGTCCAGAGATTAACGGAGATCCGTCTACCGTCTCCATGGTAACCGGTGAGGATCTTTGCTGAGTCCGGATACCGTGTTTCCTGGCAAAGGAAGAGTCCATGAAATTTCCCCCTGCCCCAGAGTCTATCATTGCAGAGGTAGGAATTAGCTGTCCCTCCCAACGGATCTGAATGGGGAGTGAGCAATGGGTATATTTCCCCTCTGAGTCCTTCGGTGAGGTAGACATTACCGTCAAGGGAAACACCGCATCCAAGTGTCCACTTGCCTCAGAGATATCGGACTCTGCGTCCGTGTTGTCACACTCTGCCATGGCTGCCAATACCTTATTTGGGCGATTTGGACGTTTCGGGCAGTCGATCAAGAAATGGTCCGATTGACCGCAATAGAAACACAAACGCTCACGGAGCCGGTGTTCACGACGTTCGTTGGTCTCTCGTTTTTGCAGAGAGTCCACTTGCATAGGTACGTCCTCAGCCTCCCGTGGCGTCCTGAGAGCGGGTTCTCTGGAAGGAAACGCAATATTGTTTACACGGTTTACAGCTGCCCATTTTTCCTGTCTACGTTCCGTCAAACGGGTATCAATGCGCACACAGTGCTGGAGAAACAGTTCAAAATCCCCTGGAGATTCGGAATGGGCTAACTCGTCCTTGATGGTACCGGACAAACCTTTTCTGAAAACAGACAATAAGGCATTGTTTCCCCAATCGGTGTCTACCACTAACCTCTTGAACTCAGTGGCGTATTCAATGACAGACCGCTTTCCCTGACGTAAGGAAAGGAGAGCCGCTTCAGCGGTAGCACGGCGATTCGGATCATCAAACATTTGTGCCATTGCATTCAGAAAGTCATCCAGGTGATTCAAACGGATGTCCCAATTCTCTATCATGGGATTAGCCCAAGCCAGTGCTCGTGAGGTTAATAACATGATGATACATAACACTTTTGACCGGTCAGAACGGTAATAATCAGAATGTACATCGAAAAACAGTATACATTGATTAACAAATCCACGGAACTGACTACGATCACCATTGAAACGGAATGGGGGTAACCTAGGCATACCGGCAGTTGATACGGACGTAGTGGGAACGGCTTCCTGAGCCTCCACTCTGACTTGCAAATCCTGTATAGCCGGACCCAGTACCTGGTGATCATGGCCCAGCTGTGCCTCCACATCTCTAAGTTTATTCTGCACTGCCTCCATCTCCTGCTGCAAGGAGTTAATCATGGAGAAGAGCTGATCTACTCGTGTCTCAGTCATTGCCCCAGCGAAATCCTCTCAGTGGCCTGAGTATAATGTAATACTTATATATGTTCTGAGGATTTCGATAGTGTAGGGCAATGACAATCAGAGACGAGTTCTTGGTACAAGATATTTTATAATATGTAACCACGGATACACAACGGAAAACACAGCAGTACAAATACACACAATACTTTCCCAAAACGGAGCGAAGGGAATTCCCGGGGCCACGCACCGGACTCCCCCAGGGAGACCACCAGAGCGAACCCCTATACAGGGACTGTCCGGCAATCACCCCGGAAGGCCTAAATGCGCAGCAGCCGGGACACAAGGGGCAAACGGTAAAAGTCCAGGAGTGTCCGTACGGGATGAATGTCCAGAGTGGTTACGAACCAGAGAGAACCGGGCAGAGTGCTAACCGAAGATGGCAGACGGAATCCGGGCACAACTTGAGAAACCGGGTAAGGTCCAGAGTCGGTCGGTCGGTAGTCTTTAGGAGGATCCAAAGGCTAACAGGATTAGCAGCAGCAAAGCAGGAGCACACAGCAAGCAGTATACTCAGGCACTGGACTAGGTTTAGAGGCGGCCTTTTAAGCAGCTGGACAGGAAGTAGGGCAACAGAACAGTAAACTCCATGTTAACTGAGGGCAAGCTTTTTCAACAGAGAACTGGAAAACCCGGAAACCTGACAGGGCCCTTTGCACACTACGACATCCCAAGCCGATGCTGCAATGCCGAGCGCGATAGTCCCCGCCCCCATCGCAGCTGCGATATCATGGTGATAGCTGCCGTAGCGAACATTATCACTACGGCAGCTTCACATGCACTCACCTGCCCTGCGACGTCGCTCTGGCCGGCGACCAGTCTCCTTCCTAAGGGGGCGGGTCGTGTGGCGTCACAGCTACGTCACACGGCAGGCGGCCAATAGAAGTGGAGGGGCGGAGATGAGCGGAACGTAAGCATCCCGCCCACCTCTTTCCTTCCGCATTGCAGACGGGATGCAGTTAGGAGATGTTCCTCGCTCCTGCGACTTCATACACAGCAATGTGTGCTGCCTCAGGAACGAGGAACAACATCGTACCGTTGCTGCAGCCAAAATAATGAAAATGACCGACACTACACCGATCATACGATACCGACGCTTTTGCGCTTGGTAATCCTAGTTAAAACGATTTACACACTACGATGTCGAGAGCGACGCCGGAAGTGCGTCACTTTCGATTTGACCCCACCAACATCGCTCCTGCGATGTCGTAGTGTGCAAAGAGCCCCTAAGGCTGAGTGGTGGACAAGTGGAGGGCACAAGGCACCTGGTTGCTGCAAAGTTTTGATGATAGGCCCGAGGTTATGGTGTCAGCAGTTCCGGAGAGGAGAGGCGTGTTTCCAAGTTTCTTCTGGATTTCGGGACATGGTGGAGTTGGTTTTTTGCTTTCATTTTGTGAGTGTTTGTTGGATCCGCATTTCAGCGGGGTATGGGTGAGGAGTTCATTTCACTTTTGGTAATAGTGGCAACGGTGCTGGTTGTTCGTTTGGAGATGGGAGTGTGCAGGAGATGCGCACAATTAATGGGGGTCATTAGGCCTGTTACTAGGGTGGGTCAACGCCTTTTATGGGTCATTGAGTAGGCTGTGGTGGTGAGATGGGTGGACTCTTATTTAGGTTTTGGGACCGCCTCTTTGGCGGCGGAGGTGTTGTTACACATTGTTAATTGGTGGGGTCTTTCTCTTCAGGCCTGTGCTCGGCTTGACGGACAGGGTCGTTGTGATGCATTAGTAGATTGGTTTTGCTGATTGTTCTGGGAGGATACTTGAGGGTGGTGCTATCATGCAAGGTTGACGGGACCACCTGAGGTTTTGGTACTGCACGCGGGTGGAGGAGACTTGGTCGCTGGTGTCTCCAAGGGCTTGATTCATGACATGGGGCCTGACTGCCTTGGGCCTTTGTCTTCCTTCCCGGGTGTTTGTGCTCGTGTGGTCGGTCGTAGGAGCTCCTGTGTTTGGAATCATGCCTAGATTGGTTGGCAGGGCACATTTTCAGGGATCTGTCAGAGGTTGAGGGAACCACTGTCAGAGGCTAAGGGAACCAGTGCAGGTTCTTTTGTTACCATAAGAATGGCTGGCTTTGTCAATTTATCAGTCGGTATGCAATTTTCGGCGATGCCTGCATTGTGGTGATCTCAACGAGGCAGAGTTTGCACCCCATTCCTTCAGGATGGGGACGGCGACTCAGGTGGCTCGTTGGGGACTGGTCACACAGGCTGTGCGTAGGATTGTACTCTGGGGTCAGCTAGTTGCTGGTCTTATGTGCGGCTGGCTATGTTGTGAAGGTATTTCGGTGCAGGTGGAATTGTGAGGTCCAAAGGGGTTCGTTTTCACCCGTTTGGTTACTAGAGCCGTGGATATTGCTTGGGTTGATTTTGATGGTGGGACTCGCACGTACAAGGTGTCATACGTGCTCGCTGTGGTGGAAAGGAGGTGGGTATTTTAAGTCGGTGGACTGCACAAAGTGCAGGGGGGGGAATCCAGTGCAGGAACGGGTTACTCCTGGTGGTGCAATGGTATACTTGGTTAAGGTGGGTCCCTGCTGTGCTGGGTCACAGCGGGACATGTTAATGTGGGTCCCTGCTGTGCTGGGCCACAACGGGGCATGTTAATGTGGGTTCCTGTTGGGCTAGGTCACAACGGGACATTGCGTGGGCAACACTTGGCTGGGTTTCCTGGAGTCGGTGTGGTGCGACTAAGGGCACGTGATGGAGCTGGTGTTGCAATCATGTACAATGGACTCTTCATTTACCCCTCCTCCTTTGCTGATGGTTATATTTTGGAATATTAATATGTTTATGGATGAAATGTTATTGTTTGTTCAGTGTTAATAAACGGGGCTGCTGTGGCCTTTAACATCCAATGTTAAGCAGTTGTTGTGTCTTATTTTAGGTTAAGAAGGGGAAAGTGTGGGTTTTGGGTTCAGTCATTACAGTGAGACAATGGCCGTAAATCAGACTTTCCTAAGTCATGACAGCAGCAAAGTAATTAAACTGCAGTGATTAGAACTAACTCCCATCGGTGCTGTTTGAAGCAGGTTTTGGCTTTATAGGATAGCTGGCTCAGCTCATAAACCCGCTCCATATAACCACTCCATTACAGAGAGACAAATATGAAGTTTCTTTCCCCTGTATGTGTCGCGGGCGGGGAGGAGGGTGTCAGCACACTACGCTCACCCCTTCTGCTCGGGTCCGGCGGTTGCTGCTCAGTGGTGGCTCGAGCTGTAGGCCGGATCCCGGGGGTTCTCGAGCGGCACTCCTCGCCCGTGAGTGAAAGGGGGTTGTTGGGTGTGAGGGATTGTTTATTGTCCGTGACGCCACCCACGGTTGTGGTGATTTCACCACCGCTGCTCAATATGGGGATCCCGGGGATGGTGATGCGGAGCAGCCAGGTGTTGTGTTGCCCCTCCGTGGGTAGGGGTTGGTGATCCCGGGGCCCGGTGATGAGATGGGAGATGCAGGGCCTGGTGGGCGCAGGGACGCGGGGGCAGCACTGTGCCTTGCGGCACTGTGGTGCTCACTCAGCCTGACACGTTGACACAGTTTTACAGTAAACCACACGGCTGGAAAGACGGTTCCCACGGACGGCTGAACTTGCTCTCCCAGTAGGTGACGGTGATGTCCCTTTTCCTTGCACCTTTGTTTCTGTGTTGGTAGCGATGGGTTCCCACCGGTAACCCGCTCCCCGGCTTCAAGCTGGACCGGAGGAGCTCTACTCTTTGCCCGCAGGCGCTGGCCCTGAGAAACTGGTGCCTTGGCGGTGGCGGTGTTTCTGCTACAATGGTTGGGCTGTTGCCTTCAATCGGGACTTGGTTGTTGGGGGATCTACATCCCCTTCACTGACGGATTCGGCAAATTATGGCGACTCCTAGCCTTGCCGGGGTCCGAGAGGCCCCTGTTCTGGTGCTGACTGTCCTTTGGTACACTGCTCCAGACCGCCGGGCCACTACCCGTCCGCGGTCCTTCCAGGAACTTCCAAACGATCCCCCTCCAGACAGTCACCGCCGTTGCTGACCTTGCTGACCCTGTCCTGCACACAGCTGGACTCTCTTCAGGCTTTCTTTCTGTCACCTTTCACCTTCCTTCAACTTCTCCTACTCCTCCTTTACCACTTCCTTTCACTTCCTTTCACTTTCACCTCCTTTCTCTATCCGAACTTCACTCAAGCCCTGCCTGGGCTAATCTCCTGAGTTTTCCCGCCTCCAGAGCTGTGTCCTCCTCGGTGGGCGGAGCCAACCGCCTGGCCCACCCCCTGGTGTGAACATCAGCCTCTGGAGCAAGGCAACAAGGATTTTTGGTTAGCCTTGATGTACCTAACTGGGGTGTAGGGTGTGGTGGTGCAATGACCTGTGACCCCTGGCTTGCCCAGGGCGTCACATTCCCCCTTAGCAAAATGCAGACCGTCCGCGGGCTGCCCGTCCAACACCGGTTTTATTTTCTGTAAAGCATAAAAAAGGTATAACATGGTAAAACGGCAACATATTTACATTTTTAATGAATCTTCCCATAACGGGAGGCACTTTTACTTAAACGTTTCAAACGGTTTACGGTTACGGTTTCCGCTCTCTCCCACCCAAGCAACCTGGCCCTGATGCTGCCCCTAAAGCCCAGGCAGCACCCCTTGACCCACAGTCCAGCACACGGTACCCGAGCGGGATCTGTCCTTCCCCTCCAGAGGGTAGCCACCGGTTCCTTTGGTGGCTGGGCCCCAGCCTGCTCTGCTGAGGGCCCTCCCTCCAACCTGCCTCTCCGGAGGCGGCATTGCGGAAACGGTAACGGCAAACAACATATTTACAAGCCACTTAACGTTTGTGGGTGCCCTGCAAGTTCACGGGCTTGTCCATGGATAGTTCCCATGCAAACTTTTTAAACGGTCCCCACAGGGACAACGGTGCCGGCTCCGGCCGGTTCAATCTCAAGGATAATCTGGTGAAGTACTCGATATCATTTCACTTATCATTTTCAACTTTTTTAAACTTTTAAACAACACTCTGGTGCTCCCAACGGGGACTGGACAACGGTGCTCCGCTGCCCTACTCCAGGCCTTCAGCTTCATCCGAGGGAGGGGGGGGCAGGACTCACTCTGCTCTCCTGGCTGCCCCGCAGTTTCACATCCAGGGCAAACCACCCCCTCTCTCCGCAGTGTCGGGTATACTGAACGATGTCTCCCGGCATTAGGTTGCGGCCGGGATGCTCCTCAGGCAGGTGGGCATTCACATCCCGCCGGGCCACAAACACTTCGGCCTCCAGGCCCGGTTCATAGATAAACCCGTAGCCCCGGCGGACATCAAACCGCCTCACCTGCCCCTCGTACAGCGGACCCCGGACACGGAACGTGGCCTGGCGAAGATTCTCCTTCTCCCGGATAGCTCGGGCCACCAGCTCGGCCTTCTTCCGTTCCCTCTCAGCGATCTCCAGGCCCAGCGGTACCGGCTCCCTATCCCAATACGGCGCTGCTGCGAGCTCTGGCGCACGGGTCGGGCCCCGCGGGACATTCTGGACGTTGCCCACTGTCAGGAATCTGGGCGGCGTGTCCCGCGGTGTCTTGGCCTTGGGCGCTGCCTTACAGCAACAACCCGGCGCTACCTCAGCCGAGGTGTGGGGGATGGGCATAGGGGCTTTCCGCTGCTGGGCCTTCGGCTCGGAGCAGGTCATCGGCTCCGGCTCGGGGGACTTTTTAGGGGATGCCTCCGGTTTAACCTTCGGAATCTTCCACGGCAACACCTCCGGTTTACTACGGGCTCCGGCTACAGGTTGGCCCGCCTGGGCGGGGACGCTGGGTGTTGCTACCGGTTGCGGTGGTAGCAGGCCTAATGGCGGGGTCACGGCCCCTGGGACGGGTGGCGAGGGAGGCAGCGGGGGGAGAGGGCTTGGACCGGGTCCCTCAGCCGCAGCGACCGGTCCCTCGGGGACATAGGGGCGTGGGTCACTCACCCTCCCTTTCTCCGCTTCCTCCTCGCGTCTCCGCACGGTGGCTATAACATCCGCCATGTCGGCCTCCCACTCCTCCATGAGGAGCTGCATCTTCACCTGCAGCCGTTGGTAGAGCTGCGCGGTCCGGATTTCCACCCACGCCGCGTTTCCCGGCGCGGGGGCTACGGTGTCGCGGGACGGCATCCACATGGTGACTTCTTCTTCCAGGAACGGTGTGTCTGCAGAGTCCTGGCGTCCCTGCTTTTATAGCTGCAGCTACATGCAGCCAGCCGCCATCGCGTCCCCCTTAGCTCTTTCCGGCCACTCCTCTCTCGGGGCGGGGCTTTGGCCTTCGCGCCTCTGCTACTCGAGAAGACGCTCGAGTGGGAACTTTTCGCGCCAAAGATGGCGACTTCTGAAATTTTTCAGCCGGATACCTCCGGCGGTAACAAGGCGCACCTCTACCTAACGGCAGAGCGGTAAGATCCTGTTCGTGACGCCAAGTTGTCGCGGGCGGGGAGGAGGGTGTCAGCACACTACGCTCACCCCTTCTGCTCGGGTCCGGCGGTTGCTGCTCAGTGGTGGCTCGAGCTGTAGGCCGGATCCCGGGGGTTCTCGAGCGGCACTCCTCGCCCGTGAGTGAAAGGGGGTTGTTGGGTGTGAGGGATTGTTTATTGTCCGTGACGCCACCCACGGTTGTGGTGATTTCACCACCGCTGCTCAATATGGGGATCCCGGGGATGGTGATGCGGAGCAGCCAGGTGTTGTGTTGCCCCTCCGTGGGTAGGGGTTGGTGATCCCGGGGCCCGGTGATGAGATGGGAGATGCAGGGCCTGGTGGGCGCAGGGATGCGGGGGCAGCGCTGTGCCTTGCGGCACTGTGGTACTCAGCCTGAGACGTTGACACAGTTTTACAGTAAACCACACGGCTGGAAAGACGGTTCCCACGGACGGCTGCACTTGCTCTCCCAGTAGGTGACGGTGATGTCCCTTTTCCTTGCACCTTTGTTTCTGTGTTGGTAGCGATGGGTTCCCACCGGTAACCCGCTCCCCGGCTTCAAGCTGGACCGGAGGAGCTCTACTCTTTGCCGGCAGGCGCTGGCCCTGAGAAACTGGTGCCTTGGCGGTGGCGGTGTTTCTGCTACAATGGTTGGGCTGTTGCCTTCAATCGGGACTTGGTTGTTGGGGGATCTACGTCCCCTTCACTGACGGATTCGGCAAATTATGGCGACTCCTAGCCTTGCCGGGGTCCGAGAGGCCCCTGCTCTGGTGCTGACTGTCCTTTGGTACACTGCTCCAGACCGCCGGGCCACTACCCGTCCGCGATCCTTCCAGGAACTTCCAAACGGTCCCCCTCCAGACAGTCACCGCCGTTGCTGACCTTGCTGACCCTGTCCTGCACACAGCTGGACTCTCTTCAGGCTTTCTTTCTGTCACCTTTCACCTTCCTTCAACTTCTCCTACTCCTCCTTTACCACTTCCACTTCACTTCCTTTCACTTTCACCTCCTTTCTCTATCCGAACTTCACTCAAGCCCTGCCTGGGCTAATCTCCTGGGTTTTCCAGCCTCCAGAGCTGTGTCCTCCTCGGTGGGCGGAGCCAACCGCCTGGCCCACCCCCTGGTGTGAACATCAGCCTCTGGAGGAAGGCAACAAGGATTTTTGGTTAGCCTTGATGTACCTAACTGGGGTGTAGGGTGTGGTGGTGCAATGACCTGTGACCCCTGGCTTGCCCAGGGCGTCACATATGAATCATCTCCCTTGTTAACTTCTGACCCAGCTGCTCAGCTCCTCCCCCCTGCCAGTGATGACTAATGCATGAAAAAGAGACCTCCTGTTTCTGCATAGAGCTTAGAAGATTTCAGCTAGCCTGTTTTTAATTATGTGATGTCATAGACCTAATGGAAAAGAGAAGATGTAACTGTATGGAAAGGCAAAATGAGCAATTGTAAATACACAGTGATATATCGGGGCGGACATATCATTGGTGCAGGCGGTGCGGCCACACAGGGGCCCAACAGGTTGGGGGGCCTATTTCTATCCCCAAAGCAGGTGAAATTGTGCATTATGATGAGCTCTTGGGGATTCATATATTGTTCTTGCACAGGAGCCCTTTTCTCTCTGTGTCCACCAGTGTGCTATATACTGTAATATGATGAATGTAATATATTAAGTGGGTAAACATTTTGATGAGTGATTCTTTCAAGAACCACAATAATTTAATTGTATACATCTGGTCTACACAACATGTGGCCCGCCAAAGGGTTTGCAACGGCCTTCGGATTTCCCCTTCTTCCTACAGTCCTTCCATAAGCAAATATTTTTGAACATTGTGGTTTAGGACTGGGGCAGAAGAGCCACCATCAGCCCTGGCCCCGACATGCTGTGGTAAGTACACTGTGGACGTCATCATACTGCTGCAGGCATCAGAGCCGCAGAGGCAGTGGAGATGGCAGGGGAGGGAAAGGTTGGGGTTACTGCAAGAGGACATTATAGGGTAATGGAGGACATTGTGGGGCAATGGAGGTTATTATGCGGCAATGAAAGACATTTCGGACAAATGGTGGATTGTGAAAGGGGGCATATGTCACGCTCTCCGGGTCCTCGGATCCTCTCCCCGGGTCCCCTGCTCCGATCCCCGGGTCCTCAGCTCCGCTCCCCGGCTCACCTGCCACGCTCCCCGCTCTCCAGCCTCCGGTGCCCGCACTTCCCAGGCCCCCTGGTCTCCGCTCCCGGCGCCCGACGGCTTCCCAGTTCCTGGCCGGCTCCCCTGCGTCCTCCCTTCAGCTTCCTGCCCTGGCTTCTGGCACCCGGGCTGCGCGCATGCGCATTAGGGCGCGCGCGCGGTCACTGAACCTTTCTTAAAGGGCCAGTGTCAATTAACAGGAAATGATGCACTCAGGTACAGGGTATATAGGGGGTTAATGTCCAAGGGAGCGGGGCCTGTTCTTCGTGTTTTCCCAAGCTAGGAGTCAGGTCTCCTTGTGTTCTATGAGATACTTACCTCTCTGTCTTCTAGAGTCGATCCTGCATCGCCATCCGGTCCTGCGGTACCTCGAACCCCGAACGCTGCCCATCTGCCATCCTGACAGTCCGTACCATCTCGGATCCCTGCGGTGACCCGTCATCTCGCTCCAACGGTTCCGGACCCCGCCTGACACCATCACGGCTTCCGAACCTGAGCTCCGTCACCCGGACCACCATCCGTGACCTCGTGGTCCCAGGGACTTCTCCATTTGCTCTCAGTGCACGGACTGTCCTGCTACCTACAGTGCTCCGGCTACCGGACTCCTTTCCCTCATCCGGGAGTTCGGCCCAGTGGATCCACCTCCAGGGTCTACCCGTCCATCTGGCCCTAACAGCATAGTATAGTGGGGACACTATGCAAGAGAGTCTGTTTGGGAGAACTATGGAAAAGGTCAGTTAGTGTGATAATTTGGAGAGGGGCAATGGAGGATGAGAAAATATTATGGAAGGCAGTAGGGTAATGATACTTTCATTTTTAAATGCTTCGTGTTGGGAAGTGCCATTGAAGACAGAGAATAGAGAAGTCTCCACAATAAAACTCTGGGTATGAAATATCAGCATGGCATCTGTACTACATGAGTGCAAAAGGAATGGAAATGACTCCAATCAGAGAAGATGTCATCTATAAGGTACCTGGATATAAATGTTTATTTGTGATACTATGTATCACGAGTACTGTGTGTTCCTGTATGGTCCCCAGACTGATGAAGACTAACAATGAGAGATGGGTGAGCGTGCTTGTGGCGCCCCTGAGGCTTCCGTCGCCACAGAGACATTGCACCCCAGTCAGAGGTGTGATGTCAAGGAAAGGGGTACATGCCAGTTCACAGGTAAAACTGCACTACACCCATTGCTAGGCACACACTGGGACCAGCGACAGTGGCAGCTACCCTCCCATGCTGCATGCTGGGAGGGGTTGTAAGATCCATCCCTGCTCCCATAGGGTGGTAGCTTAGCAACCGGGGGGTGGGAAGAGCCAGCCGAGTATAGAGCAGAGAGGAAGGTCAGAGTTTCAGTTTACCTCAGAGAGTGAGAGAGTAAGGAGACAGCATGTAGCTGTGAAAGAGAAAGGAGCTCTGTGAGTTCAGAGTGTCCGCAACAGAGAAAGAAAGCAACAGAGAAGGAAAGAAACAGAGAGTAGAAAAAGAGCTCTAGTCAGGCAGGAGCTAAAGAAAGAAGAAAGTGATGCTTCCTGGTGAAGACCCTGGGACTCAGAGGGTCCAGGTGACACCAAGCAGGGAACAAAGGGATTCCAGGGCCACAGATAGCTTCAGAGCTGGTGGCCTGTTCCACATGAACATCGGTGGAGGGATCAAGCTGCATCAGGGGACGGTCCCTAGTCACTGGAGGAGAAGAAGTCATCTCCAAAGGTTAAAAGACCGAGGTCCAGGGAAAGCTGCATGCTCCCCGGACCAAAGCCCACAACAAGAATCTCTGGAAAAGGGGCAAATACCGACAGGCGAGCTCCCAGCCCAGAGCCTGCAGTGGAGGCCGAGCCAGGTTCAGCCACAAAAGGCAAGGCTAGTGAAGTCAGCTGAGAAAGGACACAATTAAAGGGGTGCACTAGCATTTACCCCCAGATCTACCTGGGATCGACGGAGGTCCCTGACGGTGGTCCCAGCAGTCCAAAGGCTCCTGCAGGCCTTGACAAGAACTGTGAGTAAAGACCTTGAAACTGCACCCCTGGTGTTGCCTCAGTTATTTCTCTGCATAGACACTTCCAAGCACCAACAGTGTCCCCGGGGCACCGCTCCACCTGTGTGGAGCAGTACCACCACTGCTGCCATTCCATCACCCCGGAGGCCTCACACAGCAGCGGCGGCTTAATAGCCGCAAACCACAGGTGGCGTCACGACAAATATACACTTTAATTACCCCTAAGTCACCAGCCATATTAATTGACAACCACCAGGGCCACGGAGCCGGGCCCCGCCACCACTGACGACCCCCGGACTAGTCCGGACCGGCACCGGGTGTCCCATAGCCCTGGGGTGGGCGAGTCAACTTTGGCGTCACGAACAGGATAACGTGCCCGGTCCCACCGGGTACTGTGCGCCTGAAAAGACTGTGAAAGAACTGTTTTACTGAAAAAAACTGCCGCCATTAGCCTGGCTGAGCGCGGGAAGAAGAGGGACGTGCCTGCAGAAAGTGCGCGAAAGTAAGCCCCGCCCCCTTTGATCTTGCAAGGAAGAGCGCGAAGCGGTGCCCGCTATGGAGAGCGGACGGAAGATGTCTGCGTTCAGCCCTGTCGGCAGCATGGCGGGACTCCGAAGAGGCGGAGTGGCCTTTGATGTGGAGAATCGCGGCCCGAGTGAGCTCCCCGCGGGAACCGCTGCCTGGTTGGAGTGGGAGCTGGGTCGATTCTGCGTCCGGGTGAGAGCACAGACACTGCAGCAGGTACTCGACTGGAAGGCGGAAGTCCGGAGGATGGTCGCTGCGGTGTGGGCCCAGGAACAGAGGGCCGCCGCAGCAGCCATGTCGCGTGAAGATAAAGCCACGCAGACCCCCACGGCATCCCTCCTCAGCTGGGAGCCAGGACCCGACAGCACCGTGACAAGTGAGCCCTGTGAAGCACCACTCTGGGATCAAGAGGTACCGTGTACGCTGCCCCCGCCACCGTTCCCGCTGGAGGTTCAGAGCCTGGGGATGTATTGTGCCTGGAGAAGAAGTCCGGTGTCCCGTACGACATTGGCACAGTACGGTCCCCTGCAATGGTAACCGCATCCGTAAGATAACCCCTGAAGTTAAACTTTCAAGTTGAAAGTTTTAAAGGATCTGCTCCAGAAATAATGCCTCCTGCCTTTGTTGAACGTCCCTAAGTTCTCCAGGAGACGCCACCCAGCACAAAAGGTGGAAGGAGGAGGACCTTGTCTGACTTGTTGACCGTCGCTGGGTCGGAATCCCAGTGGGCGCCATCAAGGGTCGGAGCCCCTGGTGGAGGACGACAAGGAGTTAATGGAGTCAGGATAGTACATAGCCCCTGAATGTCTGCCCATTGTTCTTTTCGAAGATGACACCCTATTCCTAAATCCTTGTCCCCTGTTCTTTTTGAAGATGACCCCTCCCCCTGTTTATGTGTCACCGGGCCACTGGACTGGAATGTGGTCCCCGGTGAATGTGTTATTTATGTGCCTCCCATAAAGGGGTGTAATGTCCTAAAGTTTTAATGTTTTATGCATAACAAAATTTTGCAGTTTCTTCCATTGTTTTTGTTGTTTCAGCCCGAGGACATGCTGGGATTCGCTGTTAGGGAGTGTGGCGCCCCTGAGGCTTCCGTCGCCACAGAGACATTGCACCCCAGTCAGAGGTGTGATGTCCCATCCTGGGCAAGGAAAGGGGTACATGCCAGTTCACAGGTAAAACTGCACTACACCCATTGCTAGGCACACACTGGGACCAGGGACAGTGGCAGCAACCCTCCCATGCTGCATGCTGGGAGGGGTCGTAAGACCCATCCCTGCTCCCATAGGGTGGTAGCTTAGCAACCGGGGGGTGGGAAGAGCCAGCCGAGTGTAGAGCAGAGAGGAAGGTCAGAGTTTCAGTTTACCTCAGAGAGTGAGAGAGTGAGGAGACAGCATGTAGCTGTGAAAGAGAAAGGAGCTCTGTGAGTTCAGAGTGTCCGCAACAGAGAAAGAAAGCAACAGAGAAGGAGAGAAACAGAGAGTAGAAAAAGAGCTCTAGTCAGGCAGGAGCTAAAGAAAGAAGAAAGTGACGCTTCCTGGTGAAGACCCTGGGACTCAGAGGGTCCAGGTGACACCAAGCAGGGAACGAAGGGATTCCAGGGCCACAGATAGCTTCAGAGCTGGTGGCCTGTTCCACAGGAACATCGGTGGAGGGATCAAGCTGCATCAGGGGACGGACGCTAGTCACTGGAGAAGTCATCTCCAAAGGTTAAAAGACCGAGATCCAGGGAAAGCTGCATGCTCCCCGGACCAAAGCCCACAGCAAGAATCTCTGGAAAAGGGGCAAATACCGACAGGCGAGCTCCCAGCCCAGAGGCTGCAGTGGAGGCCGAGCCAGGTTCAGTCACAAAAGGCAAGGCAAGGCTAGTGAAGTCAGCTGAGAAAGGACACAATTAGAGGGGTGCACTGGCATTTACCCCCAGATCTACCCGGGATCGGCGGAGGTCCCTGACGGTGGTCCCAGCAGTCCAAAGGCTCCTGCAGGCCTTGACCAGAACTGTGAGTAAAGACCTTGAAACTACACCCCTGGTGTTGCCTCAGTTATTTCTCTGCATAGACACTTCCAAGCACCAACAGTGTCCCCGGGGCACCGCTCCACCTGTGTGGAGCAGTACCACCACTGCTGCCATTCCATCACCCCGGAGGCCTCACACAGCAGCGGCGGCTTAATACCCGCAAACCACAGGTGGCGTCACAACAAATATACACTTTAATTACCCCTAAGTCACCAGCCATATTAATTGACACCCACCAGGGCCACGGAGCCGGGCCCCGCCACCACTGACGACCCCCGGACTAGTCCGGCCCGGCACCGGGTGTCCCATAGCCCTGGGGTGGGCGAGTCATGCTCACCACTGGTTAATTTTTAATTGAGCATCAGGATGCTCGGGCACACTCGGTACTCGATTGAGTATTCCTGATACTCAGAGTCCCTTTCCCGCATGTTTCTCGGCTTTTTCTCAGTCACTACACATGCCTAGATTCCCTGCCAATCACAGTAATGCCATAGCCATGTTGGCTACTGGCATTACTGTGATTGGCCTATATAAGACTTGGTGATGCACCACTCGGCTCACTCCAGCCTGGAATTAGTGTGTGGAGAGCTGCTGGAGAAGGGTTACTGTATTACAGTGATTATTGTGTGCCGCCCAGTGCCCCGTAACCTACAGGTCATCTCAGGGTCTTCATGGATGGCGCATCCTGGGTCCTTCTGGTCACAGGTAGGTTGACTTCTATAGGATTCGTGACGCCACTCTTGGTATTGCGGTCAGGGCGACCGCCACTGCAGATTAGGGGACGCCTGGGGCTGATGTTGTATGCAGTTAGATGTAGTGGCCTCCCGAGAGTGAGGCTGGCCCCAGGGCCCAGTGTAAGTGTGTGGAGCCACAGGTCGCAGAATGACTCACACGCACAACCAGAATGTCTTTCAGGGTTTTTACTCACGTCAGATGGCAGGGTGAGTAACCCGGGCGTAGCTGTGATGCACAAAGCAGGAACCAGGCTCCTTCAGGCTGACTTGTGAGGGTGGCTACTGACTTGCCTTCCTAGCCCTTGTGTTTTTGTGGTGACCCAGACTTGTAGTCCTACAGGGTCACCCAGGGAAGTTGCTGCTGCCTGTTCTCCCCTTTTTCGGCCCGTCTGCTTGTAGCCTGGACCAGGTCACTCCAGCTACTTGCCTCTTGTGAACTATGGGCCCTCTCGTTGCTACATGGCTCCGGACTCTGTGGTGTTATGGTGGAGGGTATGAAGTACCCCCACCTGCAGGTTTGGCAGGCCAACTGAATGGGCCCCTGCTCTGGGGACCTGTAACCCCGTGTGGGCCTAGTCCTCGCCTGTCAGTCCCTGTACTCAGCCACCCCTTTGCACTCCAGCCTTGGGTGGATTTCGGGCGGCACTACCAGGTGACCGTTCTCCTCTTTCAGTAACCACTGCACCTGCGGTGTATGACTAGTGACAGCCTCCAGGTTTCCTCCTTTGCGACTGCTCTCCCTGAGCTTCACTTCAGACTCGCTCACTGCTTCCTCCCCTCTGTGCCTGCCTACGCAACTTTGCAACCAGGCTCCCTACCACACCCCTTGAGTGGAGATGGAGGCCACGCCCCCTCCTGGATTCCCCAGGGGTCCCTTCAAAGGTCAATGTGGGAGACCTGATTACTATGCGCCTGTGTAACCACACCTTGGTCAGCCTTCTGGATCACCTGTGTTGTACTGCCCCCAGCATGGGTGCAGTACTCAGTGGTGCCTGACCAGGTCAGGGGCACCACAATTGCCTTACAGTTCTTTCTGCTGCAACATAAAAAAATCTATTCTATTCTCCAATTATACCACTTTTAGCTGCATTTAGTGTAAGGTTAGCTGCTGGAGATGAGATAGTGCATTAGAGGCATCTAAATAAGAATTATAGCCTTAAGCCTGCTTTACACGGGACGACCGATTGTGCGATTTCACAATCGATCATACCCGCCCCCATCGTTTTTGCGTCACAGGCAAATCGCTGCCCGTGGCGCACAAACTCGTTTAACCCCCGTCACACGTACTTACCCTCTGGACGACCTCGCTGTGGGCGACGAACGTCCACTTCCTGAAGTGGGAGGGACGTTCGGCGTCACAGTGACGTCACACAGCCGCTGGCCAATAGAAGCGGAGGGGCGGAGATGAGCGGAACGTAAACATGCCGCCCACCTCCTTCCTTCCACATAGCCTGCGGGTGCCGCGGAACGGAAGTAAGCTGCTGTTCATCACTCCCGGGGTGTCACACGGAGCGGCGTGTGCTACCCTGGGAACGATGAGCAACCGGCGCCATTTTAATTAAACGAGATTATGAAACCAAGCGACGAGTACACGACTGACGATTTGTGAGCGATACTGCATCCCTCGGAGGTGTCACACAGCCCGACGTCGCAAGCGATGCCGGATGTGTGTCACAAAAACCGTGACCCGACGTTCTATCGCACGATAGATCGTCTCGTGTAAAGCACCCTTTACAGTCCTTGCTGTTGCGACCTAAGACCAAAAGTCCATTTCAGGGCTAAAAGTAATCTATTTTATTCTGAAATAAAACTGTTTTTAGCTGTATTTAGTGTGGGGCTAGCTGCTGGAAAAGCGGCAACAGGATTTGCTGATTTTGAGAGGCCTACCTCAAAAAATCTCTTACATATACAAGTGCTTCTCAATAAATTAGAATATCATAAAAAGGTAATTTATTTCAGTTATTCAATACAAAAAGTGAAACACAAATATTATGTAAAGTCATTTCAGACAGTGATCTATTTCAAGTGTTTATTTCTGTTAATATTGATGATTACAGCTTACAACTGCTTTTCCAGGATTGTTTCGATCTAGAGTGCAGTCAGCTGTTTGTGATAATAAGTTTTGTAAATCGTATACATCACATAGGAGACGTTGGAACTGCTGTAAATGTGACGCCCTGGACCTCTGTGGTCACAGGTAACAACACCTACCATACCACACACACCCCCATCCCTTGTGAGGACACACCAGTCACCCGAAAGGGAGACCTGATGCCTCCCTCAGGGCCAGTAGGGCACACCAGGTGGGCGGAGTCAGGCAGAAAGGCATGCCCACCGAGGAGACTACTGTCCTGAGGCAGGAAATACAGAAAGTCTGGAGTCAGGAGGAGTTGAGGAGAGAGGCGGAGGATAGTTGGAGTTGAGAGGAGGTATGGAGGAGAAAAGCTGTCAGTGACCCGGGTTGGAGGATAACGTCAGGCAGATGGTGGTGGCCGCCTGCAGGAGTACCGGTATAGCAACCGGCGGAACCGTAGGGACAGGGCCAGGGTTGGAGCCTGCCGGACCTGAACCGGGGAGTCAACAGCTAATCGGAGCACCAGTAACCAGGTACTCAGACCCCGTCCTAGCTTAGAAGCCACTGAGTTTAGGCAAATTCACTGATTGCAGTCTGGACCTCACGGGTTTATCCTCACCCAAAGTCCCGAAAGAAAGCAACAGCCCACCGAGAGCCACCGCCAAGGGCCAAACATCCGACAGGCCAGCGCCTGCGGGCAACCGAGGGCTCTTCCGGCAGCTAAACGCCGGGGAACAGGCTACCACTGCCCAGGCAGGGGAGCCAAAAGTCAAAACAAAAGGTGCAAGGGAAAGGGGCCACCATCAGCCTCACAAGGGACACAAGCAGCCGGCTGCGGGACCTGACCATACCGGAACTTTGGTTTACCAGTGACTCCGAGTGTGAATTAATAGTGAGTACACCAGTGCTATCCGGGCACGACACCGCACCGCAGCACGGCACCCTGCACCCTGACATCATCGCCCGTCCCACCGGGCCCCGGGACACACCGTCCCTACCCACGGAGGGGTTAACATCCAGGCTGCGCCCTCAACACCGATCCCGGGAGCCCCCTTCACTCCCGCCGCAGCAGTGGTGCATCCCGTCACCTCGACCCGTGGGTGGCGTCACGACCCGTTCAACGACAACGCGCCCCCCGTTTGCGAATCTCGTCCCACACCACCCACCCACCACCCCACTGCTTCCCCTTAACAGAGCGACGTGGCCCCCGGTCCGGAGGCGCTTGAGCCACCGACACCCCGAGCCCGGACCTCGAGTGGCTCGGCCCGGCAAGGGAGCAGCTGAGCCCTCTCAGGGCGGTACATATATTCATCACATAGGAGACACTGAAGACTGCAGTATATACATCACATAGGAGGCGCTGAGAAAGGGCTGGAGCATATCATGGGAGAGCCAGGGGCATATACATCACAAGAGGAGCTGGAGCATATATATCACAGAAGGAGCTGGATAATATACATCACAAGAGGGACTGGGGCTTATACATCACAAAAGACACTGTGGGCATATACATCACAGGAGATGATAGAATTGCTGCATATACATCACATAGCATACATCACAGAGTTTCTGGGACTGCTATATATACACATCACAGGAGACATGGGTATTGCAGTATATACATCACATAGGAAACTCTGAAGGCATATACATCACAGAATGTGCTTTTGGCATATATACATCACAGTAGATGCTGAGGCATACACATCACAGTAGGGGCTGGGGCGTATACATCACAGGAGAGCCTGGGGCATATACTGTACATCACAGGAGGAGCTGGAGCATATACATCACAGAAGGAGCCTGAGCATATACACTACAAGAGACACTTGGGGCATATACATCACAAGAGGGGCTGGAGCATACACATCACAGGAGGAGCTGAAGCTTTTACATTCAGGAGGGGCTGTAGCATAATCATCACAAGAGACGCTTGGGGCATATACATCACAAGAGATGCTGGGGCATATACATCACAAGAGGGTCTGGGGCTTTTATATCATAGGAGTGGCTGGGGCTTATCACAGGAGGGGCTGGTTCATATACATCACAGCAGTGGCTGGAGCATATATATCACTGAAATCACAAGGGCATATGTACATCACAGAAGGGGCTGGAGGCATACATACATCACAGGAGATGCTGGGGCATACATACATCACAGGAGATGCTGGGGGCATATACATCACAGGAGGGGCTGGAGCATTTACATCATATGAGGGCTTGGGGCATATGCATCACAGGAGATGCAAGGGCATATACATTTCAGGAGATGTTGGGTGCATGTACATCACAGGAGTGGCTAGGGCTCATACATCACAGGAAGGATTGGGGCATGATTGTATACAACACTGGAGAGGCTGTGGCATATCCATCACAGGAGGGACTGGGGCATCTATACATCACTGGAGAGGCTGGGGACATATACATAACAGGAGGGGCTGGTGAACATACATAAATGGAGATGCTGGGGTATGTGCATCACTGGAGGCACTGGGGCATACTTATCACCGGAGGACTTCAGTGCATATACCTCATAGTAGGGGCTGGGGGCATATACATCACAAGAGGGGCTGGGGCATATACATAATAGGAGATGCTGGTGCATATATATGGCGCCCCTGAGGCTTCCGTCGCCACAGAGGTGCTGCACCTCATCCAGAGGTGTGGTATCCAATCACAGGGCAAGAAAGGGGTCATCCACCGGTTCACATAACACACGCACACAGATAGACTCATCACAACACTCCACTAAACCGTGGTTAGGGCCTAGTGCAGCTGGACTTGTATAGTGGCTAGCACCGTCCCCAAAGGCAGTCAGGGGGTGGAGCTTAGTGGGTGAGGTGTCTGAGGTGAGTGGGAGGGAAGTTAATTGACAGTTGACAGTTGGAGGTTAACGGTCAAGAGGGGTGGTGAGGAGGCTCCTGCTCGACCCAGGTGACACAGAAGAAGGGATCCTAGAAACACGGGAGTGCGGAAGGTACCCGTGGGCTTGCTCCACATAACACTGGGTGGAAGATTGTGGCCGCAAAACGGGGACCTGGTCCCTAGACTAAAAGAAAACTAACATACTCTTTAGTAACACCGGGGACCTGGGTGGCTACAAGCATCCAGGCCCAAAAATCAGCACACAAATCTTCTGGAAGGGGGCCACAGAGGACATGGGGCCAAGCAGGCAAAAAACACATTGAAGGTCCGCGGCCCCTGGCTCAGAGCACTGTGTGGCACAGGAGGGCGAGAGTCAGTGCAATAAAGATGACCAGGAAAGGCACATTTGAGGGGTGCACCGGTATTGACCTCTGAGCTGCCGGGATCGGCAGGAGCCCATCATTGTGGATCCCAGCATACCACAGGTGATTGCCGGCGTACTGTACATCTGTGGAAATGGTACCATGAGTAAAGACTTTGACTGCAACCCCCAGTGTCGTCTACGTCCTTCCCGCGCCCTCTTATAATCCCTGGGCCTCAAGCTTTACCTGTGGGGAGCAATATCACTTCAGCTGCGCCATCATCATCTGCCCCGGGGAATACACAGTGCAGCGGCGGCCCACATAGCCGCAGTACCACAGTGGCGCCACAAACTTTAATTTTAAATACAACTCCCATCATCATAATCATCATTCCTTTATTATTGAAAGACACTACCAGGGTCAAGGAACAAGGCCACGCTGGTGCGACATAACCGGACTAGTCCGGCCCAGTAACAAGTGCCCCCCGACCCTGGAGCTGGGTGTGTCATATACATGACAGGAGGGCCTGAAGACATATACATCACAGAAGGGACTGGGGACACAGACATCAGGAGGGACTGGGGCATATACATCACAGGAGACGTTGGGGACAAACACATAACAGGAGATGCTGGGGGCACATACATCATAGGAGAAACAGGGGATATATACATAACAGAAAACGTTGGGGGCATATACATCACAGGAGGGAATGTGGCATATACATCACAGGAGACACTGGTGCATATACATCACAGAAGATGCTGGGGGCATATACATCACAGAAGGGATTGGGGACAGATACATCACAGGATCTTACATAAAATTATAGAAGCTGAAGAGATAACATTTAGACATAAGACCTGGTGCCTAAGGGGGCCCAAATGCCAAAGGTATTTGCTAACAATAGCTGTAATACAGCCTTGGGGACCTTTATTGGACCCATCATGGATGCTATCTATTTTATGATCAGACCTGGCGGATTCTAGAGTTGGTATATAAAAAGAACTTCAATGTACTTGAAAATATTTTGGAAAATGTTTTATACTTTATTTTTTTTTGCTTGGTGTTTAAAATTGCTGGTAAAAGTTTGTAGCTTCTCCACTTCTATGCCCCACATGTCCAGTCCCCACAGTTATCATTTATACATTTATAGTGTGGATGCAAATCACAATCTACATCGATATGTTCATCCTAAAGACTTCCATACATGTTAGATTAAGTACCCCCTTCACATGTGCATGTAAAACATGTACGTGAAAAAAACGGTACCGGTGTCCTCAGTGTTTTCCATCACTGTATCATCAATGTGTCATCCGTGTGGCATCTGTGTTTTTCCAGTATGGCTGAAGAAATAAAGATATTACAAAACTTCTCCTATACGTTCAACGTTAAACACGTGCAGCACACGGATGGCACACGGGCGGCACACTGATGCCATCTGTGTGCTGTACATGTTTTTGCCAATATACATATATTGGCCCTTGTCATACGTGCCGCCGGAAAAAAAATAGACACGGACACATAGAGCATGTAAAAACATAGACATGTGAACAGCCCCATAGATTATAATGTGTACGTATAATGTCCGGGGAAAGAACAGACACCACACGTACCGGAAACATGGACATGTGAAGGAGGTCTAAACTTGATGAAAATGACGATGCCAAGCAAAATGAGAGTTAATTGGGTAAAAACATAAGAATAAGAAGCATTTTTTGCTTACTGATCACATATCATCATCATTTGAAAAATGTCACCGGTGGTTATTTTTTTTAACGAAAGTTGGACAAAAGATCTTCAAAAGATAGTTCGAAGAAAGATTATTTATCCTCAAATTACCTTTTCTTAAAAGAATATTCCCTGGAACATATATGGCCAGGATGAGCAGCAGGTAATATGGACTAAAAAGTGTCTGGCTTTGTCAGCATTGCAATGGTGTATTCAAATGATTGTTTGTGAAGTTGCGTCATACATTAATCTGAGTATGGCCTTAACTGGCCTAAGAAGAGTCCATGTGTTGGTAAATTTATTGGCTAGGTTCATGATCCTGTCAGATAGGCGAAATAAAATGATGAGCATCAGAACATTACAAGATAAAGATAGTGGAAAAATAGGTGACAAAAAAAGGATACATTATTCTCATAGAAACTCCTCAGGAATAATTACAAAATTCCACCACAGATAAAAATTTGGGGATTTTTACTGAAGTTTTTACCTCGTGCAATTTAAAAAACATACTAAGTCAGGAAATATGGTGAACATGTGTGTGTACTGTATATAGCAGGAACCATTGTCTTGAAATACTGTATATTTATTATCTACGATACTTTTTTTGTTCTTATTTTGTAATTTTTCAAATTCTTGGTAATAAATTTCATAACTTTATCATTCGGAACTGGAGGAAAACAGGTTTTAACACTGCGCTTGAAGACCACGGACATCAGTGTTGAACACACAATTCTTTTATTTCATTTCATTCCAACAGAGGGGTTTAATGGTGCCTCATGATTAGCTACAAGAACCATTAAAAGCCAAGTGCAAATAACATGCACTAGGCAAAAATCAGCAAATAGAACGGGGCATATATTATATTTGCAAGTAGGACCAATAGTAACATTATTTTTATTATTATTAAAAATCAAATCTCAAACTTTTTAATTAATTATATATGAGTGAAGTGCACTTGAATTGGAGCGACTAATAAGAAAAATCCGTTGTGATAAAACAGGAGGAACAACAGAGGAATAGTGTTGTGCGCATGTATAAGAATAGAGACAAATTTTCTTAATGAGAAGAGGTGAAAGGAGTTCAAATCGTGGGAAATCATGAACTCCTTTCACCTCTTCTCATTAAGAGAATTTGTCTCTATTCTTATACATGCGCACAACACTATTCCTCTGTTGTTCCTCCTGTTTTATCACAACGGATCCTTCTTATTAGTCGCTCCAATTCAAGTGCACTTCACTCATATATAATTAATTAAAAAGTTTGAGATTTGATTTTTAATAATAATAAAAATAATGTTACTATTGGTCCTACTTGCAAATAGAATATATGCCCCGTTCTATTTGCTGATTTTTGCCTAGTGCATGTTATTTGCACTTGGCTTTTAATGGTTCTTGTAGCTAATCATGAGGCACCATTAAACCCCTCTGTTGGAATGAAATGAAATAAAAGAATTGTGTGTTCAACACTGATGTCCGTGGTCTTCAAGCGCAGTGTTAAAACCTGTTTTCCTCCAGTTCCGAATTTGATGTCTCGCTTGTACAACAGGGCTGCTGCTGGACCATTTTAGCACTCGCTCATGCCACTAAAGGGGTTGTGACTGGCACAACCCGATCAGGTGAGTGCACCATTTCCTTATACCTTTTACCCAGTAAATCGGGTAATACCCTATTGCGCCTTTTCTCTCCTAATTTAGATAACTTTATCATTAAAATGACTCATTGTGAAGAGTTTAACTAACTGTCTCAATAAATTGTCCTAATTCTGCGTTATTAAAAGTAAATAGGAACTATCATGAGTAATAATGCCATCTACCCTATACCGCCATCATCAAGCCACTGTACAAAAAGTGAACTAAAAGTATTATTCTTACATGACAAAAAAATAAAGGCATCATCCAGGACTTTATGTTATTGGCTGAGGACTCGTGCAGACATCCGTATTTTTGGTCCAAGAGTGATCCGTCGAAAATCGTAACATACACATTGAAGGAAATAATTATTTGGTCCCTTGCTGATTTTGTAAGATTGCCCACTGATAAATACATGAACAGTCTATAATTTTAAGGGTAGGTTAATTTTAACAGTGAGAGATAGAATATCCAAAATAAAATCTAGAAAATCACATTGTATAAATTATATACATTTATTTGTATTTTGCAGAGAGAAATAAGTATCTGATCCCTCTGGCAAAGACTTAATACTTCAGAAAGAGCAAAACACCGGGCACTAATCAGCTGACGACCAGCTTTTCAGCAAGGGCGTATTACCATACGAGGTCCAGTACAACTTTCACTGGCAGAGATGCGGCTAATAGAAAAAACAGTGGTGCTCCTTCCAGGCAAAGTCCCATCCAAGTAAAGCAAAAAAAGAGCAAAGGAGGGCACTCACCGGCTACGATATCCAAGAAATCCAGTTATTTCAACACAAGGTGGTACATTAAAATAGCAAGAGGGAGGGGGGAGTGCACAGCACAGCAGACGACGGCCATTTCGTGCAAAAGCACTTCAACAGGTCTACCTGGGTCTAAACTGGATTTATTTGATACGGCAGCCGGTGAGTGCCCTCCTTTGCTCTTTTTTTGCTTTACAAAACTTAATACTTGATGGCAAAACCCTTGTTGGCAAGCACAGCAGTCAGACTTTTTTTGTAGTTGATGGTGAGGTTTGCGCACATGTCAGGAGGAATGTTGCTCCACTCCTCTTTGCAGATCATCTGTAAATTATTAAGATTTTGAGGCTGTGGCTTGGCAACTCAGAGCTTCAGCTCCCTCTATAGGTTTTCTATTGGATTAAGGTCTGGAAACTGGCTAGGCCACTCCATGGCCTTAGATGCTTCTTTTTGAGCCACTCCTTTGTTGCCTTGGCTGTATGTTTAGGGTCATTGTCATGCTGGAAGACCCAGCCACGACCCATTTTTAATGTCCTGGCAGAGGGAAGAAGGTTGTCACTCAGGATTTTATGGTACATGGCTCCATCCATTGTCCCACTGATGCGGTGAAGTAGTCCTGTGGCCTTAGCAGAGAAACACCCCCAAAACATAATGTTTCCACCTCCATGCTTGAAACAAGCTATGGATATAAGGAGCGAAATAGGATCTTACCGATGTATAATATGGTGACTTTAAAGGAAAACTGCTCACCTGGATTAGTTGTGTGTTTCACAACCAATATAGAAACATATAACAGCTGCAGTCGATCCCACGTGCCAAAGGCAGAAGCAAAACAAAAACAGGATTTTCCTAAGGAAGAAGAGGGGATATCTCTTCGAAACGTGTGGAATAAACCATCCACATTGCTTTATTACTCGAAGTGATTCTTTGTACAACAGCGTGGAGTACACCACAATTATCCTGTTTTTGTTTTTCACCTCCATGCTTGACAGTGGGGATAGTGTTCTTTGGGTCATAGGCAGCATTTTGCCTCCTCCAAACACGCTGAGTTAATACCGAAGAGCTCAATTTTTGCCTCATCTCACCACAGCACCTTCTTTCAATCACTCTCAGAATCATCCAAATGTTCATTGGCAAACTTCAGATGGGCCTGCACATGTGCATTATTGAGCAGTGAGACTTTGTGGGCAGTGCAGGATTTTAACCCTAGAACGCATACCTGGGGCCTCGCAGGCCTGCTAGTTCATTTGTTTTCTATGGTAGATTGTTATGCTTGCGCGTTCTAGGGTTAAGCCATTATGGTGTAATGTGTTACCAATGTTTTTTTGGTGTCAGTGGTCCCAGCTGCCTTGAGATCATTCACAAATTCCCCCATGTAGTTTTAGGCTGATCTCTCACTTTCCTCATGATCCTGGATACCTCACGAATGGATATTTTACATAATGCCCCAGATCAATGTCGATTGACACTCATTTTGTATTTCTTCCATTTTCTTATTATTGCACCAACAGTTGTCTCCTTCTCACCCAGCATCTTACTTATGGTTTTGTAGCCCATTCCAGCCTTGTGCAGGTCTATGATCTTGTCCCTGGCATCCTTAGAAACTCTTTGGTCTTGCCCATGTTGTAGAGGTTAGAGTCTGACTGATTAATTGAGTCTGGGGACAGGAGTCTTTTATACAGGTGACAATTTAAGACAGCTGTCTGTAATGCAAGTAACGATTTGATTAGGAGCATCTAAGTGGTCTGTAGGAGGCAGATCACCTAATAGTTGGTAGGAGATCAAATACTTATTTCTCTCTGCAAAATGCAAATAAATTTATATACCATATTTTTCGTTTTATAAGACACACCAGATTATAAGATGCACCCAAGTTTAGAGATAAAAAAGCTAAAAAAATGGGGTCCGTCTTACACTCCAGTGTTGTCTTACCAGAGGAGAGGCGGCAGCCGTTGTAAAGTGAAGTCACAGTAGGCAGGGGTGGTGCTGGTGGGGACTGTGCTTGTAGCGGTGGGATCTGTGCTAGCAGCGGTGTGGTCTGTGCTGGCAGTGGTGGGTCTGTGCTGGCAGCAAAAGCTGCAGTGGCTGTGTGGAGCAGGCTCGTGCAGTGGGTGTCTCAGATGCTCTTTCGGCGGTCCAGGCTTCAAAGAAATGGCGCCCAGAGCGGCGCATGCGCAGATGGAGCTCTCAGCCGACAGCTCTATCTATGCACTCGCTGACTCCGGGCGCCATCATTTGAAGCCAGAGCTTCTGGGACACCTGCCGCACAGCCACTACAGCTTCCGCTGCCAGAACAGTCATTGCAGCCCACACAGCCACCGCAGCCCGCACAGCCAGCAGTCGGTACAGAGAGGCAGCCAGCTGCCCACACAGAGAGGCAGCCAGCCGGCCGCCCATCCACACAGAGAGGCAGCCGGCTGCTCGCATAGAGAGGCACCCAGCCACCCTCACAGACAGCCAGCCACACAGATAGCCACCCACACAGAGAGGCAGCTGGTCGCCCACACAGACAGCCCCCCCCATGCCAATTCCCCACCTCCTGGTAAGCTATATTCGGATTTTAAGACGCACCCCTCATTTTCCTCCCAAATTTTTGGGAGGAAAAGTGCATCTTATAAACCAAAAAATACGGTAATTTATACAATGTGATTTTCTGTTTTTTATTTTGGATATTCTATCTCTCACTGTTAAAATTAACCTACCCTTAAAATTATAGACTGTTCTTGTCTTTATCAGTGGGCAAAGTTACAAAATCAGCAAGGGATCAAATAATTATTTCCTTCACTGTACAATTTGCTTCCGAGACTTGGATGTTTCACACCCATTCAAGTCTATGGGTAGATGAAAAAAATGGACTGCACTTGGAAGACATCCAAGTGCCATTCGATTTTCACAAACTGACTGTATGGAGAAGATGGATATTTTTTATTTTATTTTTCTCCACATTCAAGAAATACAGATCGTACTCTGATCAAACCTTCATCACTGTGTGATCAAAGTTTGATCAGAGTCTGATTAGGATAGTATTATTATGGGAAAAATACAGTTGTGGGTCATCCAAATCAGATGGTGGGATTGCGAAAGCCAGAACCTGTGCCGATCAGCTATTCCTGATGATGGCCTAAACTGCAATTTTCAGTATACAGCAAAGTTCCCAAAATCTACAAACATGCAGGAGGTAGTAGTGTGCCATGCAGTTTTTTATCACAGACCATCCTTGTTTTTTTCATGCCATGTTTGTTGTGTTGAATGTATTGTATATTTCCTATACAAGTTGCAAAGCTAAAAAATACATTACAATTTACATTAAAACCATGTAATGTTTTTCAATGTCCTTCTTTGCTGCGTGGCACAAGAACTTGACTGATTCACTATAGTGACCATAAATGCAATATTCTGAACAGCATTTTATTAATTCACTCTACTATTTGCTACCTTTTTCAAAGTTCGATGCTCAACACACAAAATTATCTTTTTTAATTGCTAATTTTTTTACAAGCAATTTACAGTTTTACCTAAAAAATGGATTAGGCAAGGAATATCGACTTGCTTAAAGGTTCATTCTCAAAAGATTACTTTATTCCCTATCCTTAGAATAGAGGAGAACTTAATGATCATTGGTAGTCCAACAACTGGGACTCTGTCAATCCCAAGAACAAGGCTCTAGAACAATAGTATCAGTCTTTGCAGAACCTTCAAATATTCAAAAAACAATACTTTTTGTATGTCACCTCGCCAAGACTAGCCAAGCGCAGAATAAGTGCAGTGCATGGAAGACTCCTTGGGTGACCTCCCAGGTAATCAACACAATGGTAAAATAGGGGGTTTATCCAGATCCCACAAGAAAGATTATTTCTTATAAAAACATTCATTTATTGGTATGTTTTAACATAGTTAGATAAAATTATATGAATGAAACACTTTGCTTACGCGTTTAGAGTGGTAACCACTCTTAATCATAGCCTAATGTTTTTATAAAAAAAAAATTTCTTGTTGGAGCTGGATGAACCCCCAATTTTTTCATTTGCAGAACCTTGCCTTGAACAATGTGGAGATGGGCATGCTTCACCCCTACTATCCTCATTGTCTCCGAGACTGCCAAATATAGTATTGCTATGTGATTAGATGTGGCCACAATTCCCAATCATACAATAGTCTCAAAGGTAAAACACGGTGAATTAAACTTTCTTCTTTTGTTATGCTTGCATTCTACAAACATTAAAAAGAAAAACTAAAACCTAATAGATTTTCTCATATCTAGTAGAAAATTGAACATTGTAGCCAGGTTGACCTGTCCTTGTATCGAAGACGAAGAAAATGGTTACGAGTGTCCCTCAGCTCCTGCTAATGATTCTCCTGCTTTTAATATTAACATGATATCAGAAAACCACATTATCCTTAAGCTAAAAGTAGAAGAAATCATAATTAAAAATAATTTGTCTATTAAACTTGAGATACTTTATATATTTCACTAGCTTTGTCATGCGCTTAGCATCATTGTCCTACCTGAATTGCTTCTACAATCCTGATATCTTCTTTCACATCTGGATTGATGGCGAACACGATATCTTCATATCCTCCGTCATTAATCTTTACCAAAGACCCCTGACTTGTATTAAGCAATAAGGGGATTAATACTGACACCAGAACATGACGGAGAGCCATCTTACATCTTACACAGCCGGATGTTGAAATAACTTTCTTGAAAGCTATAATACTGTCTTATCAACTGAACTTTGTTACATATTAGATATTATACGTAATAGATGTGCCATAAAGAGGTCAATCACAGAACTGACCGAATGACTAGAAGGAAATGATTGGGATAAACATGATTGTTTTTGCATACTAGGGATAATTTAGAGCAAAGATTGGATAGTTGAGATTTCTTGCTGGCTTGGGAACAGGAAACAAAGTTGTAAGAGTAAGTAAATTGTGGAATCGAATGGATCCTCAAGTTCCTCACCAGGGAACCTCTCAAGGAGGTTTGCAGCTCAGCAGTTGGATCTCCAGGTGCTTAACACATCCTGAATGGTAGTGAACTGAATCAGCAATGTGACACCAAATGGTCAAATGGTAGACAGCTGGCAGCCATTGGTCAAACTTAGGAGAGAGGTATGACAAATTTAGTGGACAAGACGGAAGCTTGAACTAACAATCAGATTGGAAAGACAAACAGATGAACATAAATTCAAAGGACGAGTCCAGATACAAATCATATAGTGAAAATCACATTTTTTTCACCCTGTGATTCATATCTGGCCTAGAGATGAGCGCTCCTGATTGGCAAAGATCGGAAAATGTTACAATCGTACAATCATTGGCTGGATCAGATCGGGATTGGACATCCGAACATTAAGGCTATGTTAACACAGTGCATCTTTCCTAACCACAGAGATGCAACGTTTTTGGCCACAAAAAACACACAAAAAACGCACTCGCGGCAAAAATATATACGTTTTTGACGCGTTTTTGGCACATTTTTACCGCATTTTGTCCAATTAATTTTTTAAGTCAAATCTATTGACTGGAAGTGTTCAAAAACACTGGAAAATGCAAAAAGAATTGACATGCTGCATCTTCAATAACGCAGCCAAGATGCAGACAAAAAAAGATGCAAAGTGTGGACAGCAAAATAGAAGTCTCATAGACTTTGCTGGGAGCAGGAAATGCATGCATTTAGGTGCATCTTTGTGACCTCAATAATGCACCAAAAATGCAATAAAAGATGCAGTGTGTGAACATAGCCTGTAACTGTAAAAGTCGGCAATCTTGCCAAGGATCTGTAAATGTTCAGATGGCAAAAACCATCCTCTCCCTTCCCATCACAGCCATGTCAAGTTCAGTTCAAAACTGAAGGGCAAATTAGTATTATCCTGTCTCCTCTTGAGGTGATTTAACCGAAGTTATGCAGTGCTAGCCGAAACATGTCATTTGTACAGACCCAGATATCCTGCACATTCTTAAGTAGCAACGTATGATGGAATCCAATACCTTGGTCATCGTCTGCCTCGAGTTGGCTATTTTTCTTTTTATATAAAGTCAGACGGAATTACTGTAATTGAAAAGGGACCTTCCAGCTATTTTTCACTTGTACCACTTACTTCTGCAGCCTTTTGTTAATTCTGCCCCAACTGTTTTGAGATATGTTGCTGCCATCAATTTATAAATAAGTTATTTTTTCAAATTAAATGGAAAAATGTTTAAAGGGAACCTGTCACCAGTATTTTTCCCTTATAAGCTGTGGCCAGCACCAGTGAGCCCTTATATATATAGCATTCTAATATACGGTATATAACTGCCCAGGCCACAATGTAGAACATAAAAAAGACCTTCATTATACTCACCTAGGGGTTCATTCAAACCCATTTCCCCTCACTTCCTTCCCATACTAACTCTGCAGACCATCCCCCTCACTTTTCATACTGTATCCGCACCCATCCTACCCTCATGCTCCCCATACTGTGTCTTTAAATTTAACCCATGACTCCCCATACTCTCCCTCCATTCGGTCCCCATACCATGTGTGTACTTATCACCCCCTTGCTCCCCATTTTGGGTTCCACATAGACACCCCCTCTCCCGTCCCCTAATTACAATCAATCTTTGGTGTCTTCAGGTCCATTGGAGCACTTTCCACCAGCTCTGTGCACACCTTTTGTCTTTGGAGTGACGTCAGCAGCATGATCATCTAACCGGATCACACTGCTGAGGTTGCCGGGTCAGGGCTTGTACTGGCATCTAATAGATGCTAGTACAGCTAATCCCTGGGAGCCGGCTCTGCACATTCTGTGAGCCGCGGTCAACTTGATAGCGACTCAGAAAACATCCCACTCCCAGTCAGCCGCTGGGGAGACACTGTGGACCCCATCATTAGGCGCCCCCCTGCCACCTGCGCCAGCCTGACTCCTCTACATACGGCTCTGGTCCCCGCTCCCTGACCCTGGGCCCCGGTGTATAGAAGAATGAAAGAGGAAAGGCCTGGGCTACCAGCGTGTCTGGGCCCCCTGTGTGCTTCTGTTACATCTATAGTAGCCAAAGCGACACTGCCAGGCTCCTCTGCCACGGCTGTGACTGTGGCAAGGTGAAGGGGGATGTGGCCGACCCGGGGCTTAATAAAGCTAAGTAATTACCCCCTCTTCACCAGGCCCCCTACACTAGTTACAGTTGTTATGCCCTGATTGCGGTCCTGGTGACTCTGTCAAGTTTCTTCCTTCAGGGAATTCTTATATTACAATCACCTTAGTGAATCCTCCTCCAAGTCTCCATTTCACATAGTGGTGGTGCTCACCTCTGGCAATCCTGCAGCCGATTCCCTCATAAAGATGTTCTCCGACATCTGGGGGCGGAGACCAAGTCCTCCATGGAGGAGTTCTCCATCCGTATGAAGAGGCACACAGACAAGAGACACTTAGACCTTCCTTTGTACCTGCCAAAGGTATGGCTCTCTTCCAGATAGGTCCATCTCAAGGTGACTTCCTACAAGTTGGGCCCCCGCTTTATTGGTCCCTTTGAGGTGCTCCAGCAGATTAACGAGATATCCTAAAAGTTGAGCTCCCAGCCTCCACACGTATCCCCAACTCGTTTCATGTGTCCCTCCTTTTACTGGTTATTCTAAGCTGTTACTACAGGGATCCAGATACCTCACCTCTTCTGGTCAGTGATGAAGATGTGCCGCCCAAGCAGCGGATCGAACCGCTCGGATACGGGGGTTGTGTCCATTCGTGGCTCGAGGCTCTCCGGACCCGGGGGCTTGGACCACACTCTAAATTAAAAGGGGGATATTTACAGGGGAGTTATAGTTCATGACGCCACCTGTGGTGTGCGGTAACTGGGAGTACCACCGCTGCCATTGGGAGTGATGGAAAGGGGCAGCCAGGTGTCATTACCCTCCACGGGTAGGGGTATGCCCCGGGACTCTGAAAGATGATACTGGGTGCCATGACGGGGAGATCATTCATGTGCTCACTCAGCCAGTAAGCAGACACTGACAACCGGGTAAACCAAGTCTCTGGATGCCGCTGCCGCTCAAACGGGAGCTCGTCCAGGTCCCGTCCCCTGCAGTGCTGCCTGATGATCTGTGACCTGCCTCCTGGCACAAAGTTTAAATTCACTGTAGTGGCCCGGTAGTCTGGAACTTGCCGGGCACCACTCCCCACTGTGGCTAAGTGTGGGAGCCTGCTCTCAGGGCTCACGCTTCGGATTTTAGTGGGCTGCTTGTAGGAATATCTCCCTCATTGCACTAGTCCCCTGATTCTGCAGCGAGTGGGAACAGTCCATTAAGGCTCCGTTCTCCGCAGGTTAATTGCCAGGTTGCCTGAAGCTTCTCCCCGACCTAGGGTCCGTGTACCCCGCCGTGCCTTCGGTCCCGGACCGGTGATAGGACCAGGCTGCTGACCATTCTCTTTAACAGGTCCAGGCACCTTGCCTCAATCCCTTGTGACCGGGGGTCCGAGTCCTCTAGGATCAGACCACCATCTGCAACCTAGACAGCTACTCTTGGGAGCCACCGCTCCCTGCTTCCTCCACTTCCCACTCCTCTCACTCTCCTCTCTCTGACACTCTACTTTCTACTCTAACGCTCCTCACCTCCCCTTCCTGACCCCTAGGTGGGCGACCCTATTCCACTCAAGCCGCCGTCTGGTGGGTGTGGTGCAGGGTGTATCTAGGATTTGATTTGCTGTTGGGGGCTGCATTGCAACATGGGGACCCAGAACCATCAGGGATTTAAATACTGCACTAAGGAGAAAGAGCGTGCAGTACCCTGTGATGACCTGATAGTCCAGGGGCGTCACAAAGACACCTTTGATTTGTATTTTTATGTCCTAAAGAAGAAGCCTTCGCTTTGAAACGCGTAGACTGAATAAACTACTTATTTATCCAACCTGGTCTCCACCATTGGCGTGGAATTAACCTCTTATCTCCTGATACACTGCTCTTCACTTTGAGGGTCTGCAGCAGCCTCCTTTATGCTTTTACTCCATGGTTGTGGATTTGCAACCCGACCAGGTGACCACAATCCATTCCTATATACCCTGTACCACTTCGGTAATACCCTGTAAACTCTCCTTTCCAGTCGTTATCCTAGGAGAGTAAAAAAGACACAGAGTACAAAACATATAGGTAAATATGATTTAAAGTCCTTTTAATTGAAGCTTACCTATTAGTTTGCTATGTTCTTCTTTATCTGAAGAAATAGAGGCAAACTGTGGAAAAAAAGGGGCAAATAGGGTCTTATCTGGTAAACTGGTGAGGGGTGAATGCTGGAAAGACACTCACCTTGTCAGGTTGTGCCAGTCACAACCCCTTGATGAGCATAGAAGTAACGTGGAAGGCAGCGGTCCCGTGGTGATGAGATGAATGTAAATGTAGAAGAAAAACGGGTTTAAATACAGCGCCAAACCACAGGAATGCGAAGAGTGAAAAGTAAATCACTTTTATTTCCACAGGTCTACGCGTTTCAGGGACATAACCGTCCCCTTCTTCAGGAAAATGTACAAGAAATATTATAGCACACATGGAGCCTCAGGCTCCTATATATGTCGCAGGCGGGGAGGGGACGCTGCGCTCACCCACTGCTCGGGTCCGGCTGCGGCTGCTGCTGCTCGGTGGTGGCTCGAGCGGCGGGCCGGATCCCGGGGACTCGAGTGGCGTTTCTCTCCCGTGAGTGAAAGGGGGGTGGTTTGGTTTAGGGATATTGTCCGTGACGCCACCCACGGTTGTGGTGAGGTTGTGACACCACTGCTGCTCTGGATGGGGATCCCGGGAGCGATGACAGGGAGCAGCTTGGATGTTGTTTTTCCCCTCCTTGGGTAGGGGGGTTGGTTGTCCCGGGGCCCGGTGAGGAGAGGATAGCAGGTGGGTTACGGGACCTGGTGAGGTGCAGGGTCGCGGGGGCAGCGCGGTGCCGCACGGCACGGTGGTACTCACTCAGCAAATGATGAACACAAAGTCTCCGGTAAAACAAACGGCTGGATGGACGGGTTCCACAGACGGCTGCGGTTGTTCTTCTCCCGGTAGGTTGGTGGTGACTGCCTTTCCCTGCACCTGTGTTGTGTTCTCGGTTCTGGTGGCTTCCCACCGGTAACCCGCTCCCCAGCTTGAATGGATGCTGAGGGAGCGCCTTTTGCCCGCAGGCTCTCTGGCCCTGGGAACTGTAGCTTTGGCGGTGACTGTGTTTCCCTTCACGGTTTGAGCTGTTGCCTTCAATCGGGTCTTGACTGCTGGGAAACCCCGGAGGTTCCCTTCGCTAACGGATTTGACCAGTTTTACGGCGACTCCTAGCCTGGTTGGGGTCCGTAGGCCCTGCCGAATGGTGCTGGCTTCTCTTCGCTCCCCGATCCAGTACCGGCGGGCCACCGCCCGTCCCCGGCCCTTACAGTTCACTTCAATCAGCCTCTCCTGCAGACGGTCACCACCGTCTGCCAACCTTGCTGTATGTGCCCGGCACGCACCCAGACACAGTCAGGCTGCTCCTCTACCACTTCACTTCTCCAACTCCCTAACTGATCTGAACTCATCTGCTCTGATCTGCCCTACTTTTCCCGCCTCCAGGACTGTGAACTCCTCGGTGGGGGGGCCAACCACCTTGCCCACCCCCTGGTGTGGACATCAGCCCCTGGAGGAAGGCAACAAGGATTTGTGTTTGACCTAGGTGTGCCTAGCCGGGGTGTGGGGTGTGTTGTTGCAGTACCTGTGACGACCTGGCTTGTCCAGGGCGCCACATATACATGTATCTAAAAGCCACGTCTACACTTGCTAGGTCATCCTCCTTGTGACACGTAAGCATATGAGGTAATCAATAAAGTTGTACAAAGAAAAAGAAAAGACAAAAAAGAAGAGAGAGAAGAGAAGAGAAAAGAAAAAAAAGAAAAAAAAAGAGAAAGGAAGAAACGAAAAAAAGGGAATGGGGCGCATACTGACTGTGCTTTTTGTGAATCAGGGAAAAAAAGGAGAAAAAAGGGGAAATTATATGAGTGTATATGTGAGGAAAAATAAATAAAAAGGATGGATGTTGTTTATTGTTTTAATAAAAAGAAATGAACCTAAAGAAAAATAAATAAAAAATGAAATATTTTAATTGTGTTTATATTTGTATTTTGTATTTATTTTTATATATTTATTTGTTTATTTATTTATATGTTTCTATTGTTTATATTTCATATGAACATGATTCTTCTCAGGAGAAGATGAATAGGAAAGCAATTTGTTAAGTAGTGAAGGGAAAAAGAATTCGGGTGAAAAATCAATTTTATTTGATTAGATTTTATTTGAATTTATCATGTTTTGAGGGGAAAAAAATGCGTTATTTAATTCCAAAAGAAAAGTGGCTGGACAGACTGTTGCAACGGGAGAGCAGCGCTTGTATAAAAACAAGTGCTCCTGATTAAGAAAGAGAGGTAAGTATGATTTAAATACGGGAAAAAAGTCCTTTTAATTGAAGCTTACCTCTTACGGTAGTTTGCTATGTTCTTCTTTATCTGAATAAGAGGGACAGTCCCTAAAATGCATTATTTTTAAGATTAATACATTTTTATCTTTTTATGCTATTTAGCTCTAGTGCCCATTTTTTACTGTTACTTTTTTTTATCCTCTGAACGTTCAAATAACTTCTGTTTTAGGAAAATGACGTTCAGTGCAAGATTTGTATGATGATGCTGACACCTTGTGGATGTAAGGAAAACTATTTTAAAATCTTTTTTTGTTTGACATTCTACCGTGTGGTTTTTTGCCTTGTTTTTCAACTTAGCAAAAAAGTTAGTGATGACTTAAATTATTTTATTTATTTTTCATTAATGGTTGCTTAGATTGCTATTGTTTTCCAGAATACTGTTTTTTATATTTCTCTATTCATATAAATTTGCTAAGCTGAAAAAATAACCATGAGCAACAGCCTAGTGCAGAAGTGGGTAATTAATTGTCGAGGTCCCATGAGAAACAGCAACTATTGTGTTGACCCAAACCAAAAGGCTGAACCTAATTTTGCTCAATATTAATATCATCATTATTAATATTTAAGATAATTTTTTATTATTAATTACAATGTATATTGATATAAAATATTAACAATATTGCTTAGGTTTGAGCAGAACTGAGTTGAGCAACAACTACTGATAATACTTATTATGATAAGGCTTATTGTAACATGTTCTGAATACTTATCAATAGAAACTAAGGCCCCTTTCACATTGCGTTCTGACCTATATTCAATGTTCCCACTGAGGCATCCGTCCAAACCCCCGCAAAACTAGCTTCGGAAGATGCGCTGACGGGGCCATTGACTATAATGGTGCAGATGAAGTCACCATGTGCTCTGTCATGCACCATTTTCGGGCATATACGCTTTCTGGAGGTGGACACCCAGATGCAATCTACGTCTGGGTGTCAACCTCCAAAAAGCATATACGCCCGAAAATGGTGCACGACAGAGCACATGGTGACTCCGTCTACGGCATTATAGTCAATGGACCTGTCGGTGCATGAGACTAAAACCCATTTTACAGGGGGTTCAGACGGAAACTCCAGCAGGACCACTGAATGTAGGTCAGAACGCAATGTGAAAGGGGCCTAATAAACTAACGAGAAACTGGCCTGAGGCCAAGCTGTACCACTGCGACAAGGTAAAGCTTCCAAACACAATCAACTACCCCTGTCAGTAGTGTGCCAGAGTGAGGACACAAAGCCCCCATGCCCACAACTGATGCCCTGGGCACGCTTACACCTATCGCATACAGTGTATACTATAAGCCAGATATGGGCAAACTGTAACCCGCAACTGGTCTTTGCCATCCTTGACCAGCCCGTGGACAGTCAAAGGCCTGTAATTCAAAGGCTACGCATCAGTGCAGTGATGCCAGTTTGCAGTGTGCACCTGATCTACGTTGACATGAAGACCTAACTTGTGGAAACAGGTCAGGTATGCATGTAACACTGAAGAACCGAGAAAGAGCAAGAATAAGAAGGCGGCTAGAGGGAGAAAGAGAAAGGTAGAGAGCGGGATATAGCTGGGATGATTGAGGAAAGACTGAACTCGCAGAGGGTTGGACCCGATGGCTCTTGAGGTCCCTTTCATCTTAACCATTCTATGATTCTATGGATTGTAACAGAAGCAAAAAGATAAATTCAGAGATCGGGACATGGCTATAAACCATGGGAGAGATCATAGTACGGATTTCTACATCTAGGTTTATTATCATTATTATACTTAAGACTGAATAACAGGAGTTATATGATTTACTGCTTTTGACATGGCATGTACTTACGGATTTTTCTAAATTATGTCAAAAGTTGCATATGCTGAAAGGGCTGCCCAAGCCCTATATCAGGATACTGTTGGTATGGTACATAAAAATGACCTGACAGATTCCCTTTAAGTCTCCTTCCTTTGTGCGTCCTAAAAAATGAACTTGGATTAGGGTTATTTATGTCATTTTCTGTACACTATATAATAAAGTTATAATTAAAGGGTTTGGACACCTTGTTTGTCTTTGTAATTACATGCTTATATTCAATGTGGTCAAAAATGAGTTAAAAGGAGCTCAGGAGAAAAAGAATTAATTGTATAAACCCTTTTTATTGGATCAAGTTAATTGGTAGATTGTAATTTATCTCATTCTTCAGCCAATTATATTGAAGCCTTTGGAAGTCAGAAGTTAAACATTTTTTAATGAAATTCAATTACAACAAATGATTTTTCGCTAAAAATACATTGATTTAAAGGTGTTCAATTTGAAGAAAGTAAGCCCCTCACTATGTAAAATATCTAACGTACCAAACATAACAAGCGCAACAAGTACTTAATCTCTCTCGGTCCAGCCGCAGCTGCAGTCTCAGTGTTTGGGCTGTAGTGGTGACGTCATGTCAAGAGCTACAATCTCTAGCCTGTCACTGAGCTCAGCGACCGAGGTTGATGGCACATGCCACTGAGCTCAGTGGCCGAGGTTGATGGCACATGCTACTGAGCTCAGTGACAGTGAAAAAAGTGATACATGCTGGTGACGTGATGTCACCGCTGCAGCTAAACCACCAGAACTGGAGATGTGGTGGAGAGCCGGTGATAGACCCAGAAAAGTTGAGAACCCGTTGATTTTGTTATTTTAGGTATTTTGCACAGTTTAGGGCTTACTTTTTTTAAAGTGGATAGCCACTCTAAATAAAAAAAAAATTACTCCAAGGTTGATGGGAGGACGTTAAATAATAAAATTCCATTAAAAACAAAAACAAAAGAGAAGATATCCCTGTACACAAAGAAACGTGATGTATTTAGCAGTTAACAAAAAATAAAAAAAATCACTAGCATAATATCATTAGATATTGACATATTAAATATTCATATTTAATTGTGTATTTGAATGATGGTACAGATGCCGGTCATTGGGGGCTCCACACTCCTTTGCCAGAGAGAGTCAGTGTGTGTGTACTTCTCCGGCAGGGTGTGTGACGCTTACTATTTTCTGCAGCTTGGTGTCCAACACCCCTCAGCTGGTCCCCATCGTAGACACGGTAGAAAAACTCCATGACACTCTTGGCAACTAAAACTTGAACAGTTCTTTCCACACTATGACAGACATGACCCCAGTCCTGACGATTTTACGGTCACTGTCTCTGTGGGGTGCTCTCACTCAACCTATCCCCACTATCTTGGAACTAGTCCGCAACCTACTGGGCATCTGTTTCTCCATTTCCGTACTCTTCTTCTCACCGCTGTCCGCTTCTGGGCCCAATGGCAGTTACTCACAGCAACAAGAGGGCAGCAGTTTTAACCTGCCCAGGGCAAAGGATCTAATGCAGCAAAGCCCCCAATAAAGATGGAGCCATCACAGGTGCAAAACACTAATGAAGCAACCAGTCACAAACTGACCATGCATGGAGGTGGTGATTGCTTGGTGATAAAATGGCACACAAAATAGACCTGTATGGGGCCCCGTTCATACATGTAGGTGCACAGCGTCTGGCTAGCAACCTATTAGTTACGGCCATACTATTAGACTACTTTCACATTTCCATCTTTTTCCATCAGTTGCAATCCGTCGGCTTGAGAAAATACAATGTCCTGCAAAATAATTTGCAGGATTTAGTTTTTTCCCCATAGACTTGTATTAACGATGGATTGCAACTGATGGCCCTGCCTTGCATCCGTCACGCGACGGACCAGTCGTGGAATGACTGACCGTCGGGCAGAAGCAATGCACAATGCAACCTTTTTTGTGTGTGTTGAAAAAACGGACAGCAACGGATCGGTAGGTGTCCGTCGTTAGTTATAATGCAAGCCTATGAGCGCAGGAATCTGTTGTCATTTATCAAATGATGGAATCAGGAGACGGATCCATTTTTTTTACTCTGGTCATGCCCAGATCGATTGTAAATTCAATTCTGGTCACAAAAATCTCTCTCTCTCTCTCTCTCTCTCTCTCAGAGCAGTTATATAGCTCGTCATTAGCAAATAATATTTGGTAAAAAAAAATCCGATGGATTCTGTTTTTTAACACTATACGTCACACCATATGCGACACAATCTGTGCCGGATCCGTCTCATCAGTCACAAAATGGATTGCGACTCATGCAAAAAGACGGAACTGTGAAAAGTAGCCTTAGACAAGGCAGGCTGCCCAGCACTATATAAGTGCACCACACAGAAACGGGGACCCCAGTTTACAAGGCCTACATTAAATGGCCTGGCTGCATCCTGTATAAAGAAGACAATGTGCAGAAAAATATATATGAATTATATATGAGGTATTAGTTGATATTTTAGCCAGAATGCGGATGCCCACAACCCAACGTCAAAGGTCCTCATGCTCGTGGCTGCATAAGACCACACCTCCCTGATGAAGGCTATGGCCGAAACACGCGTTGGACTTCGGTGTGGCTTAGCAGCGGTGGATAATAGTGACAGGTACTTACTCCTAATTTGGGAACTCCTAACTTTGCTATGCCTGTCTTCTGTACCATGCACTTATATGTGAGCAGTCTTTGTGTATGCCTCTTGCTGTACTAGGCTTTCCTTATATGCTTTTTGTTATACTTGGGTGATATGTATCTCACACAATCATCTGATTGTTGTGGCATATTGATGTAACTATACACCTTTTGTGAATATATTGCTGTGTATGTATCTAGAGATATTTTTTCATTAGGTGTTATTGAATTTTGGCATATATTGACTTCTATAGTATTTACTGTTTCTGCTTACTCCAACCCTACTGTGCCTCTTGTGGTGCTTTTTGCACTTTTTTCATTACTCTTTCCTTGCAATTTTAAATACATTTTATATGAAAATTTTGGATTAATAAAATATTACTATTATATTATCATTATTATCTATTGTTGGCTATTTTCTTTATTGGTTTGTGGTTAGATTTTAATAGCCTGTTTCCATGTAATTATTTAGAGATTTTTGAGGTTTCATCATCTAATATAATTTATATCTCTCATTGGCGACAATATTGGTATTTACTGTCCCTTTAATGTAGACCAGCTGCATGTCATTGTGCAACTGTGAGTCAGGGAACTATCTGCCAGGCCCCCTTTACACGCACGTGCCTCCGGTACGTGCTAGGTCCATTCCCGCATGTACTGGAGACACGGGCACACGTATACCCATTAAAATCAATGGGTATATGTGCATGCACGTGTTCAGCCATTGGCCCGTGCCTCAGTGTGGAGCAGACGTGTGCCCGTGTGTTCTATATGGCGGCATGTTCGTTTTTCTCCCGCAGCACGGGTGTCACGCGGCTCGCACCCGTACCACACGGATATAGTGTGGATGCGTTCCCACGTGACACGTGCCGGAGAAACACACGTGTCATTGTAAAAATTAAAAAAACAAATACTCACCTCCACCAACCCTGCAGTCTCTGCCGCGGCTGTCACCTGCATCCGACCCCCAGTGAATTTGAACAACGCATCTTCTTCACTGGGGGCCGGATGCAGCATCAGCGGGGCGTGGCCTGTGCTGGGTACGGTCATTCAGCACCACAGACAGCTCCGGAAGAATCAGGTAAAGCGGGACTATCCATTCTGTGTGTTATTACGTATAAAACACGGAGAACAAGCATGTGCCACAAACTTGGCACACGGGGAGCAAACCACCCCTTTAATACGTCCGTGAAAAAACGGTTCGTTTTTTTCACTTGCGTGTGAAGGTGGCCTCAGACACAGCTAGACTCCCTACAGAGGAGACAGATATGATTTATTATCATGCTTACTTTCTCGATCACAGCACTGAATACAGAATACAGATTAAGAAGAGATTAGGTAGCACTTACAGTGCTTCCTTCTCCGGACCCAGAAATCATCTGATCACTAGGTGTACTGAGAAAATAGAAGCTGCTGGGCCCAGGCACCCAGACAGTTTGGTTGTCCATAGAAAATAATTAGTTTCTTCTGTAACTGTGGCTAAAATACCAGCCGCAGTTACATGGAAATCAGCATTAAAACTATTAACGTTTTCTTATAAGACATTATAGACCCTGTAAGAATATCAGTTATGTGTGTAAAATACATACAAAATAAAGAATTATTTTAAAATTATCAAACAAATTAATAAAAAAGCGCAGTTAAAAATCGGTTTTATTGAAAAAAAATGTATCCAATATACAAAATAATTTTTACGCAAAGTGGTACAAGTTTTAAGACCTTTTTAGTGGTCATTTCCAGTCATAAACATGGGAAAAATCTGATAAATAAATACATATTTTGTTTTTTTTTTAGATTTTTAAGATGAAAAAGAATAAAAAAATTACGGTAAGTAAAAATTAAGCCCCATAGATTGCAAAAAGAAGTAGCAATATTTATTTTAATATTGTCACGCTCCCCGGCTCCCCGGCCACGCTCTCCGGCTCCCCTGCCTCGCTTCCCGGCTCCCCTGCCACGCTCCCCGGCTCTCCTGCCTCGCTTCCCGGCTCCTCTGCCAGGCGTCCCCCGCTCCACAGCCTCCATGCCCCATCACCTGCGGTCCCCAGGCAGCCTGGTCCCCGCTCCCGGCGCCCGTCGGCAACTCTGCTCCAGCCCGGCTCTCCTGCCTCCTGTTCACCGCTCCCTGCTCTGGCTTCTGGCACCCGGGCCTCGCGCATGCGCATTAGGGCGCGCGTGCGGTCATTGACCCTCTCTTAAAGGGCCAGTGTCCTCCAACAGGATATTGAAGAATCAGGTACAGGGTATATAGGGAGATCCTTTCCAAGTGGGCGGGGCCTGTTCTTCGTGTTTTGCTAAGCTAGGAGTCAGGTATCCTTGTGTTTTGTGGTATACTTACCTATCTCTCTCCTAGAGCCGCTCCTGCCTCGCCAACCGGTTCTGACGATACCCGAACCCCGAACGGTGACGGTCTGCCATCCCGTCAAGTTCATACCATCTCCGATCCCTGTGGTGACCCGTCTTCTCGCTCCGTCGGTTCCGGACTCTGCCTGACGTCATCTCAGCCTCCGAACCTGAGCTCCGTCACCCGGACTACCTTCAGTGACTCCGTGGTCCCAGGGACTTCTACACTCCTCTGAACGGACTGTCCTGCTACCTGTAGTGCTCCGGCTACCGGGCACCTTGCCCTCGGTGAGGTGTTCAGCCAAGTGGATCCACCTCCTGGGTCTGCCCGTCCACCTGGCCCTAACAAATATCCATATGAGAACATTTTTTCATAGCAGTTAAAAGTACAAGTATGCAAAAATGCAAACATATGACTTGTCAGAAGATGGTTTATGAGCATTTACAGACAGCATAAGAGGTAAAAAAGATGCCAATTAGAATAATACCTAAAATATATTAATATTTAATACATCCACATGTAATAATTATTTACCTAGAAAATATATACTGTACATAATGATATTGACCGGTTAATATATAAATGTGGGTAGTTTCCCATTTTACACTCACACTTGTGGCTTACTTTTCTTCCTATTACAGCTGACAATACAGATAGTAATACTGATAATGATGCAGATAACAATAACCGCTGAGCACACAATCAGTGCAATCTCTGTTATGTTCAGTCCATCAGAGCCGTCCTTAGCTGGGGGATCTGTTCTCGCTCCAGTGACCCTCATAGTAGTGGGAGGTACGGTTGGTTGAATGACGAGAGCGGCCTGGGCTATGTTTGACACATCTGATTGCTGGGAAACTTTATCAATGGCAACTAAAGCAAAGTAAAGAACAGTGCCATTTTTTATTTCAACATTTTCTGGCATGAATGAAAAGGTTTATCTGGATCCAGCTGGCAAAGGAGTAAGAGAAGCAATGTTGATCGGTGTCGATCCAGAAAAGTTGGTTCTGAGGTCTTTGTGGTACAAGTTCATTCTTAAGTCATAGAATGAAGCTGGAAAACAAGAAGTAAAATACTGTATTTAATACCAGCATCTCAAATCCTTCCATCAACCTCTGTCTATCCAGCCACAAATTGGAAGCAGAACTGCACGGATGAAGTTGAAAAGTTTTTTTTTCACCCAGACACATATGCAACATTTCAGGTTCTTATATGAAGCCCATTAGCTAGATTGATACCTTATTGAAGCCTGTGATATCAGACTGTGACTGTGTTTTTCAATTTAGATATTTAGTTGAGTTAAACACACACAAGCCTTGCAGGATACTACACCGCATTTTCAAGATCCTACAGTGCCTGCGACAAGAGCAGGCAGTTGTGTGACCACAAGTTTGCTATATTTATACATGCAGCCACATACTGACAAGACTTGAGCAGTCTAGTCGGAACATGGCCATATTGCATACTTGTGGACACAGGACCGTCCACTCTAGTCTCCCAAACTGAAGAATCCTGGCACTGCGGGATGCACATACTTTGAGCAGAAAGTCTGCAGACTTTTATTCTAAAGATGGACAACGATTTTAAGGGCTGGTTTGCATCCATTTGTATTCAGGAGGCAAGTTGCTTTGTAATGGTTAGAAGATGAGTAGGGAATCATTTTGAATTGTGTTCTATACCAGGTTGTTTTTGTGACTGTCCCAGATATAGGGGACCAAATGCCCATAAAGGAGAGAAAATATAAACTACCCTGATAGAGACTTTTCCCTGAGAGAAGTGCTGGGGAACAAGGGCGAATGTGTCGCGGGCGGCGGGGCGCTGCGATCACTAACGCTCGGGTCCGGCGCTGCTGCTGCTGCTCGGTAGCTCGAGCGGTGGGCCGGATCCGGGGACTCGAGCGGCGCTCCTCGCCCGTGAGTGAAAAGGGGGTGGTTTGTTTGGGGATTTAGTCTGTAACGCCACCCACGGCGGGTCACCCGCTGCTGGTGACAGGGATCCCGGGAGCGATGGTAGGAAGCAGCTGGGATGTTGTTCTCCCCCTCCGTGGGTAGGGGTTGGTGGTCCCGGGGCCCGGTGGTGTGACGGGGAGGCAGGGTTGGTGAGGTGCAGGGTTGCAGGGACAGCGCGGTGCGGTGCCGGATGGCACTGGTGTACTCACTCAGCAACAGATGCACAAAGTCTCCGGTAAACCAAACGGCTGGATGGACAGGTCCCGCAGCCGGCTGCAGTGTCTCTCCCCGGACAGGTGATGGTGGCTGTCTTTCCCTGCACCTTTGTGTACTGAGTTGACTACTATGGGTTCCCAACGGTAGTCCACTCCCCGGTGTAGCCTTTAGCCTGTGGTGGTGGCTGTATACCCTCACGGTGCAGACGGTTGCCTTTTGACGGGACTTGGGTAGTTAGGAAACCCCTGGGGTTCCTGTCACGCTCGGATTTGACCGTTGTCGGCGGCTCCAAGCCTAGTCGGGGTCCGATGGCCCTGCCTGTGTGCTTAACTTCACTCCACTCACCGGTTCGGTACCGGTGGGCCACCACCCAACCCCGGTCCTACGGTTCCGCAGAGATCCGTCACTCCTGCAGACGACCACCACCGTCTGCCAACCTTGCTGTCAGTGCCTGGGCTCCTACCCAGGCACACGCAGACCTCTTACTCCTCTCACTTTCACCTCCCAAACTCAACTCTCCTCACTCCTTCACTCCTAAACTGAACTCACTGCTTTTCCCGCCTCCAGGCCTGTGAACTCCTCGGTGGGTGGGGCCAACCACTTGGCCCCGCCCCACCTGGTGTGGACATCAGACCCTGGAGGGAGGCAACAAGGTTTTTGTGTCTGACTAATGTAACTGTCTGGGGTGGGGGTGTGTATGTCTTCTGTTTGTGGCTACCTGGCTAGTCCAGGGCGCCACAAATGCATGCTGTGACATCTGGTTTGCCCCTCCTACATACCAAGAATAAAAGAATGCTGTTGTGATCTTGAGTCTATATGTCTATCTATCTATCTATCTATCTACTAGTTGACACAGGCAGAAAAGGGTCCATGTGTAAGACCAATATATGGGCATTGCAGCCCAAGAGCTCATCAAAATACACAATTCCAAATGCTTTGGAGGTGGACATGGACCCCCTAACCTCTTAAGCCCTTGTTGCACCAATGTTATGTCCATCCCCTCTATCTATCTATCTATCTATCTATCTATCTACTGTATCTATCTACCTACTGTATCTATCTATCTATCCATTGTAGACTCTATATACTAGCTAGATGGATCATCTAGCTTTTTATTCATCGATATTGATTGATATATATTGTATAGTGTGTGTGTGTATATCTAACTATCTATCTGTATAGTGTAATATATATATATATATATATATATATATATATATATATATATATATGATCCAGGTTCTCTTGCCTTGTCCATTTATGGTTTGTTCCAATAGCCCATCAGAAGACAGCAATGATAATAGAGGTGGCGGTGCCTAATGACAGTAACATCAGAAAGAAGGAATATGAGAAGCTGGAGAAATGCCAGGGCCTTAAAGAACAACTGGAGAAGATGTGGAAGGTGAAGGTAACAGTGATTCCAGTGGTGATAGGAGCACTTGGAGCAGTGACCCCTAAGTTGGAAAAATGGCTGCAACAGATTCCAGGAGCAACATCTGAGCTCTCTGTCCAGAATAGCGCAGTGCTGGGAACAACTAAGATCCTGCGCAGAACCCTCAAACTCCCAGGCCTCTGGTAGAGGACCCGAGAATGAGGAAGGACAAATAACCACCCACAGGAGGTGAGAAGGTAATTTTATTTTTTTTTATGATTTATTATACAGCAGGATTAAAGATTGAAAAAAAATCCTTTTATTCACAATTCCCCTGGTCCAGATCGTCACCGGTGGCCGCCCAATATTGCATGATCATATCATTAACAATGTTTGCTTCCAAATCAGTTATTCTCTCAGGTTTATAGATATCAGGTTGAGGACCTGAGGGCACATTAGATACCACAAAAGAACCTCCTGGACATGTTCTGCTGAATTCTCCAACAATAAGATCTTCTTCTGCTATTTCAGGACGCGGAGGGTTCATAGTAATCGTACCTACAAAGAGAAGCAAGTGAAAGGATCATTGCATTTATTGGATGAACAGGGAGATTGGCGGATTTCCCCTAAATTATCAGTCTTATTACACATGGATTTTGGTAACAGTCTATTATAATAATTTATGTGCTGCTTTTGATGCAAGTGTGGACTGTCACAATGGAGCATTTCTTCTACAGAAGAATATACCTAACATATGGTGCTGCAAGGACCACCATACAGTGGTATAAGGCCAGTGGTAACTCCAATCTGGTATGTGTAAGAAGCGTAAGACTAATTTATATTTGCGTTTTATGGGTAGTGCTGAATAAGGGCAGCATAGCATTAGAATGAAAGTTTCTTCTAGTTTTAGAGAGCCCCTGACTTGTCAGATGTTATTGTCACTGGACGTCCAGATGTTTCGTCCCCTGTAATAATGTAGCTATATCAGAGCGGCAAAGCGAGATGACAATATGGCTTACAATGGCTACTCCTATCCTCCTGAAGCCAAGAGAAACCACAGAGACCCTAGGTTTCACATTACTGATGACTTAATGTAAACTTAAAGAGGAACTGTCACCAGGTCAAAAGGGACCATGTTTTTGCTCTTTTTTTCTCTTTCCGCTACTTCCCTAAATAATCAATTTTTTTTTAATCTGCCAATTAATTACAGAGATATGGGTCTTTACATTTAGCGCTAATTTTTATAGTCGTTACCAAGGAGTTGAGGCGTATGGGATTACCCTGTGATCACCGACCCCTGGGTAAAGATCATGAAAAATTTGCAGTAAATATAAAGTGTCATATCTATGGAACTGATTGGAGGTTTTTAAAAAAGCAAATAGGGGAGTATTAAGGAGAGCAGTGGGAATAGACTGGGAGCTTCCGTTTTTGACCTGGTGACAGATCTTCGTATATAGATGATTTGCTTTTAAATTACGGTAGGTATATAAATTAATTTGTATTTTATTAAAGTGCCTGAAAAGTTTCTTACCGTCTATGATAAATCCTGGAACATAGAGAGCACGGTTCTTGGGAAGGATCAGGCGACTTTTACCCTTCTTATTGTTTTCAACTCGTACCTTTAGACCATATCTTCCATTTTCTGCGAAGTTCATGAAGTATTTGGAATATATTCCATCATTCTTCAGAATATCAGGCCCTGAAAACAAGATATTTACTGACATCTGTTTGCATCATTGTTTTAATTCATTTTTTTATTTCTATTGGTACCTCTATAAGGTAAAAAATACAATAACATAATATCGTTATTATTATTTGTCTTACAAGTATTTCACGGGGTTAGATAAAGGGCCAACCACACTCTCAAAGAGACTAGCCAATATATTAATATCAGAAATATTATTGCTCTTGATACAGTACTCATTATGAGTAGAGAACAGCAGACCCATTGAAGTCCAGATTCTGTGGGTACAACCGGACTTTAGATAAAATTCTGTTCTAGCTCCGAACTTGACCCAAACCTCATTGGAAGTCACTGATTGGTCAGTTCAAACACTTTGACCCAGGATGCTACCTCAATTTGTATAATATAAAAACAATTTTATTGATATTCATTAAAACATTCAAAATTCCACCTGTGAAAAAATGTGACACATAAACAAAATCCCAGGACCATGGGACAGCTCCAGTATATCCTACCAGAAGAATGAAAACAATCGTTCCACAGAAAAATCACATTAATAGTACTGCCAGGGGGGATAGTTTTAAAATGACCCTTGCTCTCTCTTTCCTCTGCCTGCCAATGGAGATGTAACTTAGGTCACGCACACCCTAAAGGTAAAAAGGTGCCCCCATTCCTCGGCGACTTTCCCTACTAGGATATCCCTGATCTCCCTCTTAATTGGGTAGAATCTGCGGGGTTATACCATCAATAGTCAGGGAAAATAGGGAAATAACACTTATCTGAGAAATGTTCGGGTCAAAAAGGTCCCTTAGCAGTATTTTTCATAACGTGAAGGTGTCCGGGCTTTCCATGGTCCTCAACCCAATAATATAAAATCACACAGCCTCGACGCGTTTCTCCCCATATAATTAATTGGGGTTCATCAGGAGATAATATTAAATAGATGGCCCAATCGCCTGTGGAATAAATAGATATCAACAAACCCCAAATCTAAACCATCATGCAGAATATCCTTAAAATGTTAAAAGGCAGGGATTACATACCAGAAAGCTGTTAAGGGGGCTACTCATTCCGCAGCACACACCTCTCCATGTGGATGTATATCATAGACGTCTTGCCCTGCGGCTACCCATCCTTAATTATCCCCAGTAAAGGTTAATTGACCAGGTGATTGCCCCCGGGGACGCCCCATTGCCATAGAAACCCCGGATGTTTATCATACAAACAATCGCCATTCAGGGAAAAGTGGAGCCCTCGCCGGAAGTAAATAATCCCACATGACCCGTCCGGGTCACGTGACCACACAGGCTATGTCACCGGGTTGTCCCAGGTTAGTTACAACCAGCGTGAAAGACCCGGATATGACGTGCGGTCCCAAACACTGTGTATCCCAGCTGGTACTGCCCACGTGGGCGTCATCCCCGGAGTCACCTGACAGTATAATCCGTCCCCATCAGCTCCGAGGTGCATCCCCGCCCCCCTCACAGCGTCACGCAGGATCACAGTGTTTATCCATTTAAAGAATCTCTATCGATTCACATCATTCTAATCTTATACATGTATACACTCATATAAATGTGTGGCAGCTTTTATTTTGAGGAGGGAATCACCATTCAGGGAGAAACGGAGCCCGCGCTGGAAGTAAATAATCCCACATGATCCGTCCGGGTCACATGACCGCACAGGCTACGTCACCAGGTTGTCACAGGTTAGTTACAACCAACGCAAAAGACCCGGATGTGACGTGTGACACTGTGTATCCCAGCTGGTAACGCCCACATGGGCGTCACCCCCAGAATCATGTATACACTCATATAGGTGCGTGGCAGCATTTATTTTGAGGAGGGAAGGAAACGGGGGGGGGGGAAGGGGAGGGGAGGGCAAAACATCCCATCCGCAAACGAGCACACTGCTCTTGTCATACAAATGGCTGGTCCCGTTCAATACAGGATCCCCTCTAGATAGAGGAATTTAATGCTAATTATTCCATTAACCAGTGAATCTAAAGACAAATAAGGGAAGCTATAGATGAACGCACAAACCTCCCATTGGGTTGGCTCTGCATGCACCAACAAAAAGACGCTACATGGGTTCAGATATGGGGTAATTATGGATAGAGAAATTACATAAATTCAAGATATCATATGGAGGTGAAAATGATTTCACCAATCCAAACATGGCTTATTCCTTTACGGAATGATATTAGCCTGACGGGTATAGATCAATATTTATTTTGATGCAGTCTAAGGTGTCTCCGTTTCCGGACAGATGCCTCTTATAGAAAACATCCAAACGTCAACTGTTCATTCAAGCCCTTAGGATGTACGCAATCAAAGCGATATATCCACTTGCTTTCCCTTTGTAGGAGGAGTTTGTTCCAGTTACCTTTTCTGATTGGCTCTGGGACAACTTCGATGATTTTAAAGCTAATGGAGTTCAGATCTCCACCGTGCACCTGTCTAATATGTCGATTACCCCCTCGGTACTGCAATTGGCCCATGATTACCTTCCAGAAGGGGAGGTCCCTCAAGGACAGGCTGGTACACAGTTTTTATCAGGCTCCCCAAAGAGAAGGGACGTAGCTAGATAGGAAGGTGAATGGAGTTTATAGATGCGGACCTTGTAAGTTCTGCAAGTGGATCTCACCGGGGAAGCAGGTGGTGTCCGCATGTACGCACCGTGAATATGCGATTCGAGACTTTGCCAATTAGAGTACCGAGGGGGTCATCTATGTGGCTAAATGCACTTGCCCCCTGGACTACATTGGCAAGACAAAAAAAGAACTAAGAAAGCGGATAGGGGAACACCTGGGAGATGTACGGAATAAGAGAGATACTTCGATCTCACGACATATTGTATTGTATTGAGGGTGCAATGCAGAGGTGCTGGAAATAGCTTGGCACCAGTGGGACACTAATGATGTCCAACAGCCACTTTTAGGATGCCACTAAGTTTTCTCAGTGTTTGCTATTATAATGGCTTAGTATAAATGAGCTTGAGGGTGCAATGCAGAGGTGCTGGAAATAGCTTGGCACCAGTGGGACACTAATGAAGTCCAACAGCCACTTTTTGGATGCCACTAACTGGCAGCACTCTGCAATTAAAATGGCTTTGCTAAAAAGGGCAGGTGGGTACAGTGGCCGGGTTGTGCATCAGTGTAGAGGAAAGGAAGCCTCACTTTCTATCCCTCCTAATGGTGAAATGCAGCAAGGAAGTCCCTGAGCTTAGCTACACAGACGCTGTTATCTGTAGCTGTTAAAAACTGTTTCCACGGACCTGACTGTCACCTATGGCTCTGAGCCGGATGAAATGAGCCCTGAAAAGGGCTGAATTAAACTTCTATCTCTAATCTGTAGAGCGCTGTGTGTAGAGCGTACAAAGCAGAATCGGCGGCAGGAGCTGCGTCAGCGGTGACTGACACCCAGACGCAGAAGGCAGATAATGCCGTGCTGGAACAAAATGTCCGTTTTTATAATGCGAGGACATGTGACATGGACAACCTATGACACATGCCCTTGCTTGTCTGGCAAAAAGTCCACTTAGCTGTGTGTGTGTCTGGGATTGGCTGACATGCTGGCCCGCCCCACTACACGCACGCTTAGGGAAGGAAGAAAAGGAAAAAAAAAAAATGGCGATCGCCATTATCCCAGCAGCAGTGACCTGAACGTGCAGTCCCCGCACACTATACGCTGAAATTTCATAATAGTGTGAGTCACAGAGTGACTTACACTATTACAGCGAAAAGCCAGCTAGTAATTAGCTTGGCTTTTTGCTGATAAAACCGTTCTCGAACGTAACTCGAGCTAACGAACTTTTAGCAAAAAGCTCGAGTTCTAGTTCGATCTAGAACACCCCCCAAAATCACTCGAACCGCGAACTGGAGAACCACGAACCGCGCTCAACTCTACTCACTGCTGGGTCCAAACTCGGCAACAACATGTGGCTGATAATTCCAAGTATCTTATACAAGGAGACCTGCGATAACTCCGTCGGCAGCATGTACAAGCTGGTGGAGACAGAGTTCGACAAGGTAATTGGACCGGTCGTCTCCGCTTGCTACACTTCAGTGACATAAAAACAGAAGTTGAGACCTCATTGCTTCGAGCGCTTCTCAAGTTGGTCATCTATGGTGCGAGCCGTAGCTCGTCTTATTCTCATCGCTCACTGTTTCTACAAGTCTTCAACGTGCCACGGCTGGAACATATGCGTGAATCATCCTAGTGTCACCGAACTCGTGCTACTTTTACCGAAGGAGGACATTACATGAACTAACTTTGACGTTGGACACTGCCACGGCGGGGAGCGTACTTTTCCTTACCCCTGCTGTACTGAGACACAACTGTCCATGTCCAATTGAACCTTGAACTTTTCCTTTGGACTAAAACTTTACCATTGGATTATTAGGTTGGAGGAAGAGTTGGCATGTTTGCGGCTTCCCCAATCTAAAGATGGGTTTGTTGTACTTGAATTCATTTTTTCCATTTTTCTACTTTTACATTTTTACGCAAGGACTATGCATTATCAACCAAGCATGGACTTGAATTCAGTGCATTACCGTTGCATTTTTTTCGTGTTTGTCTCTTTTCTCGTAGGGTAAACCAGCTGAGCAAGGTGTGAATGAATGTGGTAACAATATAAAATGTAACCTTTAATATACTGATTAAAAGAGTAACAAACCACACAACATAAATGGTTGTAGAACCAACCTATTAAAAAGGAGCAATTTTTTACAGGCTCCTATTATTATTCAGGACAAACTCCACATTTAAGCGGGAAAGAACCAACGATTTCCTCCCTCTGTGGTGATGAAAGGTAATGACAGCACTAGAGAGGCTGTCAATTGCTATAACCAGTATTCAGCAGGGTCATGTAGACAGCACTTACTAAATCTTGATACAACAAGGAAAAAACAATGTGGTCCAATGTAAAGAGGGGGGAGCCAATTTTTGCCTCACATTACCCCACAATTGGCCACCATCTGACCTTATATGCTCCAGGACCTCCCAATGCGTTTCATAATTCGCTTACTCCTCAGGGGATAATGGTCATAAGGGAGCTTCAATAAAGAGGACCTCCAGCATGCTCTGTCTGGGCCTGGCATAAAGCTGGCATAAACCTGTTTATATTTCTTGCATTGCATATTTTTCCTCCTATCAGGAAATTCCTTATTGTTACTAGGTAGATTAGACTGTATGAAGTTTGTCCCTATGTTCTTCCCTTAGTTGGCTTCTGTATAGAAAGCTCCTCCCTTCTCCTTCAGTTTAGTCTAGAGAGGAACCATTGCTGAACACATGTCTACAGCCCTGTACAGATTATTCCTTTTCACCTGCCTTTACTTTGTACTTAATACAAGATTCTAGAAGAAAACTACAGCGTTTCTCCTGGTCTTCCTACAAGTCATCGTTTCAGGCTGAGTTAAACTATATGTTGATGCCGGAAGTGTGAGTACAATCATACAGTTATCTAAGGGACTGATAATTAGAGCGCTTAGGATTCACAGCTTCTAGGATGAGACAGAATACTTAGAGTCCAAACATTATTCATATGCTCCTTTAATATATACATTTTAGTAGTAATATAAAGGAGTAAAATGGTTTTTGCAAATCAAGTTTATTCAATGCATGAGAATAGGTTTCCAGTAAACACTGTGCATCAATTTATCATAGAAATCAAGATCTCTTGCCATAACCACCCGGCGCCGCTGTAAGCATCTGTATTTGGAACTCCCTTATAAGTGATAGAGAGTTATAGGGGTATTCCCATCTTTATACATTCTTTGCATATCCACAAGATAGTTTTAAATATATATTAAATGCAGATACCACCCATAGGAACCTGATGTATCTCAAGAGACCCCATTGCAGGCTGATTTAAGTGGAGTGGTGGTACAATGAAATAGGAAAGGGAATTCCAACCGCCTCTCTACTGACAATTGCTTGCATCACGGCCCCGTTCTCGAGATAGAGGCAGGTCCAATTGGTGGGTCTTGCATCTATTATACAGTACATTTACAGCATATCTAGTGGATATGCTATAACTGTATGAGATTGGGATACCCCTTCAGGCATACATGTCCACTTCTACTTTCTCAGTGGCTGCAATACTAGGTACGATGGCGGTTGGGGACCTTAGTTCTGCAGGCAGGTGTGAGACCCAGAAGGGAGACCTACATCTTTCAGAGGTTTATTGCATACAGGGAATATGCCATAAATGTACTAAATTGAAATAACATTTTAATATTTATCCTATATTAGCACAGGCAATGCTGATGTTCTTATAGTCTCATTTCCGGATTTCTTTTCTTCCTTTGGCAGCTGGCAATACCGACAGTAATACTTATAATGATGCAGATGATGATGACGCTGCCACAGACTATCAGTGTAAGTATGGTTATGTTTGGTCCATCTGAACTGTCAGCTGTAGGGGCAGTTGTAGGGGCAGTTGTAGGGGCAGCTGTAGGGGCAGCTGTAGGGGCAGTTGTAGGGGCAGTTGTAGGGGCCGGTGTTGGTGGGATGACGAGTGCCGCCTGCGCTATGTTAGAAACATCTGATCTTTTATCAGCTTTATCAACAGCAACTAAGGCAAAGAAAAGTATGGTTCCATTTTCTATTACAACATTTTCTGGCACGAAGGAGAAAGTTTCTCTGTTTCCAGCTTGTTGTGGAACGTAACTGGAAATGTTTACTTGGATTGATCCATCGAAGTTATCTCTAAGGTCTTTAGGGTTGACGCTCATTCTCAAGTCATAACTTGTAGCTGGTGACAGAAATATAAATATACATCAGGTTAATTATTACAATAATGTTGCATTAACAGTTAACATTTTAGTGGACTTTTTGTAAAATAAATGAAAGACCCATCCATTTCCCATTTTAATCATTTGGTCGGAGACAAAGACATGTCTTTTTGTCTGAAATAAAATCTTCTTATGGCTTTAAAATGAAATTAGAGAAAACACCTACTCATATGTAAAAGGATGTCATCGTCTACCCTACCTAGTGCAGATAATTGGCATAAAGTACATTGCCAAGCAATCAGCCATAAACTACAGTCATACAAAAAAGTTTGGGCACCCCTATTAATGTTAACCTTTTTTCTTTATAACAATTTGGGTTTTTGCAACAGCTACCGTATTTCAGTTTCATATATCTAATAACTGATGGATTCAGTAATATTTCTGAATTGAAATGAGGTTTATTGTACTAACAGAAAATGTGCAATCTGCATTTAAACTAAATTTGAGAGGTACATAAGTATGGGCACCTCAACATAAAAGTGACATTAATATTTTGTAGATCCTCCTTTTGCAAAAATAACAGCCTCTAGTCGCTTTCTGTAGCTTTTAATGAGTTCCTGGATCCTGGATGAAGGTATTTTTGACCATTCCTGTTTACAAAACAATTCCAGTTCAGTTAAGTTTGATGGTCGCCGAGCATGGACAGCACGCTTCAAATCATCCCACAGATGTTCAATGATATTCAGGTCTGGGGACTGGGATGGCCATTCCAGAACATTGTAATTGTTCTTCTGCATGAATGCCTGAGTAGATTTGGAGCGGTGTTTTGCATCATTGTCTTGCTGAAATATCCATCCCCTGCGTAACTTCAACTTCGGCACTGATTCTTGCACATTATTGTCAAGAATCAGCTGATACTGAGTTGAATCCATGCGACCCTCAACTTTAACAAGATTCCCGGTGCTGGCATTGGCCACACAGCCCCAAAGCATGATGGAACCTCCGCCACATTTTACTGTGGGTAGCAAGTGTTTTTCTTGGAATGCCGTGTTTTTTTGCCTCCATGCATAACGCCTTTTTGTATGACCAAACAACTCAATCTTTGTTTCATCAGTCCACAGGACCTTCTTCCAAAATGTAACTGGCTTGTCCAAATGTGCTTTTGCATACCTCAGGCGACTCTGTTTGTGGCGTGCTTGCAGAAATGGCTTCTTTCGCATCACTCTCCCATACAGCTTCTCCTTGTGCAACGTGCGCTGTATTGTTGATCGATGCACATTGACACCATCTGCAGCAAGATGATGCTGCAGGTCTTTGGAGGTGGTCTGTGGATTGGCCTTGACTGTTCTCACCATTCTTCTTATCTGCCTTTCTGATATTTTTCTTGGCCTGCCACTTCTGGGCTTAACAAGAACTGTACCTGTGTTCTTCCATTTCCTTACTATGTTCCTCACAGTGGAAACTGACAGTTTAAATCTCTGAGACAACTTTTTGTATCCTTCCCCTGAACAACTATGTTGAATAATCTTTGTTTTCAAATCATTTGAGAGTTGTTTTGAGGAGCCCATGATGCCACTCTTCATAGGAGATTCAAATAGGAGAACAACTTGCAAGTGGTTACCTTAAATACCTTTTCTCATGATTGGATACACCTGCCTATGAAGTTCAAAGCTCAATGAGGTTACAAAACCAATTTAGTGCTTCAGTAAGTCAGTAAAAAGTAGTTAGGAGTGTTCAAAACAAGAAATTGATAAGGGTGCCCATACTTATGCACCTGTCAAATTTAGTTTAAATGCAGATTGTACATTTTCTATTAGTACAATAAACCTCATTTCAATTCAGAAATATTACTCAGTCCATCATTTATTAGATATATGAAACTGAAATAGCTGTTGCCAAAACCCAAATTGTTATAAAGAAAAGAGGTTAACAATAGGGGTGCCCAAACTTTTTCGTATGACTGTATGTGCTGGGCAGATCATGTTCTTTCTTTCCATGCTTGTAGGGAACCTGTCACCAGTTTTTAGTGTATGAGCTAATACCACCACCCTACTCTGCATCTGTGCTGCATTCTAAAAAGTGGTGTATTATGTCCTGGCCCCCTCTATATCCCCCCAAAAACCTTTTTGAATAGTTCCCGTGCTGTATGCAAATGTGACCGGTCCAGTCCGATGGGCATCATTGCAGCAGCTCTTGTCCCTCCTCTCCACTGGTAATTACTGTCCTCCCCATGTGATTGATGTGCATGGTGTCTCCTGCGTCATTCCCATAGCCAGACAAAATCTTGCACCTGTGCAGGTAGATTGCGGTTCGCGCATGCGCACTTTGCTTTGCCCTACTGTGGACAGAGCCTGAAACCTAACTGCACAGCAGTGCAGAGGAAACCGCAATCTCCCTGCGCAATTGCGAGATTTTGCCCAGCAATGTGGATGACACAAGACAAGTCATCCACATGAATCGCATCGGGAGGACGGCGATTACCAAGAGGGGCAGGAGCCACTGCAATGACGTCGATCAGACCAGACCGGTTGCATTTGCATACAGCACGGGAGGTATTCAAAAGATTTTGGGGGGGATATGCAGGGGGGTCAGGACATAATATACAATCTTTTAGAATGCAGCAAAGACGCAGCATAAGGTGGTGTTATTAGCTTATACACCATAAAACTGGTGACAGGTTCCCTTTAAGAGCGTCATGCTTTGTGTCAACACTAGTGACAAATCTGATGTACTTCTGGATTTCTAAAATTCTATATTACAATCCCTATTTAATAACATCATATTCTGCATTAGGCTCTATACAAGACATCCCCATCTTGCTTTGTAGGGATGTATCACCTGTATTATTTAAAATTCAATAGTGAAACATACTATATTTTTTAGAATCTTTTATTTTCTGATGGTAGAATTTTTCAATCGAAGTCTTTCTTAATCTAAAACATTGGGGAGGGATCCGTTAGGTTTGTCCACACTGGAAATCATGGCTTAGTAGCCTCAGCCTGGTTTATGAGCTCTGTATGTTTCCTCATCGCATCTTTCACATGCATTTTGTATTTATACACCCCCTACTCTCAATTTGAATTTCCAATAGGACTTTGTTTGGCATATTGTGCTTTTCATTAGTGATGGGCGATCCCCCCGATGGTCGGGATCGGGAGCCTCGCCCGTTCGCTTTGTAAAGATCGAGATGACACGATCTTGCATCCGATCACCAATCTCGTGCTTTACAGTTATGGGATGGGGCGGGGGCTGTAAAATAAAGAATATAGTTAATAATAAATATTGTCATTATACTTACAGGTCCTGTGACGCGTCCTGCAGACTCTTCCTCCACTTCTGCTTCTGTGTCCGATCATTGGTGTGCCACCGGTAACCAGCACTGACTTACAGGACCTTCAATGACGTCATAACCTTGTGACCAGTCTGGTATGAATGTTGTACAGACATTGGCTTACAGACTGGTCATATGACTATGACATCTTTGAAGGTCCTTTTAACTAAACTTTGACTGTCACCATGCAAGGGTCGCATCACGCCGCAGAATCTCCCCACAGGTGCAGGTTAGCTGCTTATATTTCCATGCAGCTGAGGCACTGAGATTGTCAGGCCGTGCGGGGTGATGCCAATGCGAGACTGCAAGAGTCATACCGTCAGTGTCAGCCTGCTTCATGCTCTGTACAGAGCGATGTAGCAGAGCTGACAATGCTCTGTCTACTTCTCACTGTGTATAGACTATCTGTACAGAGTGATGAAGCTGACATTGCTGTCCCTGTGGATTACTTAGGACTAAGGATTTTTTGTAATAAAGATGGAGTCTCTAAATTTTTTTGTTTTATTTCTAATAAAAAAGAATTTCTCTGTGTTGTGTTTTTTTACTATTTACTAGAAATTCATAGTGGCCATGTCTAATTTGACATGACACCGTGAATTTTGAGCTTAGTACCATCTGAGAATACAAAGCTGGTATTAACCCCTTTATTACCCAGCGTGCCACTGCCTCCAGGGCAGCTGGACGAGCCGGGTAAAGCACCTGGAAATTGCGCTAGGAAACAATGCGCCATTTCCAGGGGCGGCTATGGGCTGCTGAGAATACCAGCCCCCAGCTGCCTGGCTTTACCTGACTGGCGATCAAAATACGGCGGGAGCCCACACATTTTTTTTTTTATTATTTTTTTAAACAATTAAAAAAAATAATGGGCTCCCCTGTCTTTTGATTTCCAGCCAAGGTAACGCCAGTCAGATAGGGTGGCAGCCCATAGCCGTCCACTTTATCTGCACTATGTCATTTTTTTAATGATTTATTTTTATACAATTATATATTCTGTACACACATATATATATATATATATATATATATATATATATATATATATATATATATATATACAGTGCCTACAAGTAGTATTCAACCCCCTGCAGATTTAGCAGGTTTACACATTCGGAATTAACTTGGCATTGTGACATTTGGACTGTAGATCAGCCTGGAAGTGTGAAATGCACTGCAGCAAAAAAGAATGTTATTTCTTTTTTTTTTTTTTTTTTTAAATTGTGAAAAGTTTATTCAGAGGGTCATTTATTATTCAACCCCTCAAACCACCAGAATTCTGTTTGGTTCCCCTAAAGTATTAAGAAGTATCTCAGGCACAAAGAACAATGAGCTTCATATGTTTGGATTAATTATCTCTTTTTCCAGCCTTTTCTGACTAATTAAGACCCTCTCCAAACTTGTGAACAGCACTCATACTTGGTCAACATGGGAAACACAAAGGAGCATTCCGAGGCCATTAGAGACAAGATCATGGAGGGTCACAAGGCTGGCAAGGGGTACAAAACCCTTTCCAAGGAGTTGGGCCTACCTGTCTCCACTGTTGGGAGCATCATCCGGAAGTGGAAGGCTTATGGAACTACTGTTAGCCTTCCACGGCCTGGACAGCCTTTGAAAGTTTCCACCCGTGCCGAGGCCAGGCTTGTCCAAAGAGTCAAGGCTAACCTAAGGACAACAAGGAAGGAGCTCCGGGAAGATCTCATGGCAGTGGGGACATTGGTTTCAGTCAATACCATAAGTAACGTACTCCACCGCAATGGCCTCCGTTCCAGACGAGCCCGTAAGGTACCTTTACTTTCAAAGCGTCATGTCAAGGCTCGTCTACAGTTTGCTCATGATCACTTGGAGGACTCTGAGACAGACTGGTTCAAGGTTCTCTGGTCTGATGAGACCAAGATCGAGATCTTTGGTGCCAACCACACACGTGACGTTTGGAGACTGGATGGCACTGCATACGACCCCAAGAATACCATCCCTACAGTCAAGCATGGTGATGGCAGCATCATGCTGTGGGGCTCTTTCTCAGCCAAGGGGCCTGGCCATCTGTTCCACATCCATGGGAAGATGGATAGCACGGCCTACCTGGAGATTTTGGCCAAGAACCTCCGCTTCTCCATCAAGGATCTTAAGATGGGTCGTCATTTCATCTTCCAACAAGACAACGACCCAAAGCACACAGCCAAGAAAACCAAGGCCTGGTTCAAGAGGGAAAAAATCAAGGTGTTGCAGTGGCCTAGTCCGTCTCCTGACCTTAACCCAATTGAAAACTTGTGGAAGGAGCTCAAGATTAAAGTCCACATGAGACACCCAAAGAACCTAGATAACTTGGAGAAGATCTGCATGGAGGAGTGGGTCAAGATAACTCCAGAGACCTGTGCCGGCCTGATCAGGTCTTATAAAAGACGATTATTAGCTGTAATTGCAAACAAGGGTTATTCCACAAAATATTAAACCTAGGGTTGAATAATAATTGACCCACACTTTTATGTTGAAAATTTATTAAAATTTAACTGAGCAACATAACTTGTTGGTTTGTAAGATTTATGCATCTGTTAATAAATCCTGCTCTTGTTTGAAGTTTGCAGGCTCTAACTTATTTGCATCTTATATAACAGTTTTGGTCCTAGATCTCGGATCTTCATCATAAGGCAAACGGATTGCAGTAGATGTCTGATGAAGGTCCGAGGTCTAGGACCGAAACAATATTCTTTGTGCAGCTGGATTGTCTCATTAAAATACTTTGATTATTTCACTGCTCAACGTTTAAGTGCTCAATCTTTCTATGTATATTATATATGTATAATATTATAGACTGTATTCCTACCTCAACTTACACAGAGTACTATTTGAAGTTATAGGTATGTTATGTTATAATCTAGTTTGGGCAGCAGATGTCACCCACGTTCTCCTGGTAGAACCACACATTAATTTTAAGTATCTAATAACTGAATTGTGAGTAAGATTTGGCATGTGTTTAACCATTGGGCTATGTGTTGTTTACACAATTTTGTAGGGAGGGGTTTTTCAGCAGATCATCTCCAAAATCGTCATTAAAACAATTGCAAAACTTGTCCACTTCATTTCTTTGAGGAATCCAAGTTGCTGTTAATGTGATGTGCCACTTCTTGGGTGGCTTCGGGCTGGTATATTTAGGCTGGAAAAGCCCCAATAAACATAGACCTTCCCAGTCTGGTTATATCAGCCAGTAGCTGTTTGCTTTAACTTTGCTGTTTATCAAAAATAGAGGGAACCCCACGTCATTTTTTTTAAGCTATTTATGTATTGGGTTAGGGTAAATAAACACCCTTCACTGTCACATGAAAACTTCTTTCAAGAAGACATATGGCTGTACTAGCTCAAAAGGGGGCTTCTACTCAATACTGAGCAAAGGGTCCGAATACTTATGACCATGTGATATTTCAGTTTTTCTAATTTAATATATTTGCAAAAATGTCTAAATTCTGTTTTTTTCTGTCAAGATGGGGCGCAGAATGTACATTAATGAGAAAAAAATGAACTTTTTTGAACTTACCAAATGGCTGCAATAAAACAAAGAGTGAAAAATTTAAAAGGGTCTAAATACTTTCCGTACCCCCTGTAAATAGAGTATTCTGATATTAAAAACACATTGCATACAGATGACATACACAAGTCATATGTGTGTCATATGTGTGCTATGCAAGAAAAAAGAACACACTCGCAAAACAGTCACATGACATATGCATGATACTCGTCCCACTTTTCGGGATGAGTATCGGAGATATTATTTATAAGCAAGTGGGAGCGAGGCCCTAGAATGAGACTATGTTGGCATGGTTTGTAAAAGTGACATCCTGCTCACACACGGAGGGTCTCCCCATGTGATTGGTAGAGTCAGACTTTCAGTCACATGAGAAAGAAGAGGACTGTACCACAGCTGGAAACCAGAGAAGGAGGGGATCGGTGAGTATATTATTACACTTACACTATACTACAATATAAATTTAGATAGGTTAGGGAATCAAACATTTTGTCGGACTGCTTCTTTAAGGCTAAATTAATGGTATAAATAGTTTCCTACACTTGCATTGGTTGATCAAGGTAACCGGATTTTCTTAATAAAGCTTTATGTATTTCCCCAGCAAATATGCGATTTTTTTTTGCCTAGCTAAGACAACATATCAATATAAATGAGTGGTAATGCCAAAGCACTGACTGGTCATTTATCATATACTAAATTACTAGACCTAAAAAATAACACATTTATTCCATAGATATGCCTCACCTGTTCCTTGGTCTAGTTCATCACCGGTGGCTGTCCAGGATAAAGAAACACTGTTATCCACTATCTTTGCCTCTAAATCAGTAATTTTCTCTGGTGTAAAAATATCTGCCGGAAGTCCAGGGGGTATATTAGATATCGTAAATGATCCTCCCGATGCCGTTCTGCTAAATGTATCCACATCAAGTTGCTCTTCATCAATTACTGGTCTTGGTGGATTCATGGACACCACTCCTAAAGAAACCAGAGTCCACATATGTGTTACAGTTGTTTTTTAACATTTTTTTTCCTGTGTATATTAACCTTAAGCCTCATACAGACGTCTGTGGAACATGGTCCGTGTACGAGCCATGATGCCCGAACATTAATCATAGAAAAGAAATTTACTCCTAAAATACAAATTTTATTGAGGTACAAAGTTAAAAAGTAAAAAATGAAAAAACTCCCAATAACAAACAATGTGGAGAGAACGCCCACTATCCAAGTAGGAAAGGGGTATGGTGTAGAAAAACCAGCTGGTTGAAAGTGAACCAGTAGGTGATATATCTGGATAAGGATAATTATACCATAATACTGATTAACTTATGCTAATATCTGCATAACCAAATTAGACACAAGTTACAACTACCAGACAATCACCCTCAAAAAACATTCAAACCAGTTGATATTACAATAGTCAGATAATGGACAATATTGTCACAGGTCTGTCAGTCAGTCAGATCAGTCTATGATACATAGTCATCGATCACATTGATTCAAATATCAGATTTGAGCATCCCCAAAGGATCTGGGGAGCAAGATAACATCAAGAGAAAACCCAACGCGTTTCACCTCTCAGAAGAGGTTCATCAGGGATATATATATATATATATATATATATATATATATTTATATGGAATAGACTATTTAGGTACTCATAGATAGGTATATTCGTTCTGTCATAAAAACAAAGATTCTATAGTATGGGACCACCAAAAAAAGGTTATATGAGGATAATAGGCTAGGTGCTTCTGATGTATCAGCACTCAGGGTGCTCCTTTATAACATAGCTGTTGGATTAGGAGGCCTCTTTTGCAGGAAGGTCCATTATCATCTCATCTCCATTAAGTAGAGTTCAAAATATCATAGATCCACGGTAGCAGCCAAACGGTGGTATTTTATTTCCCATAGGGCTTGTGACATATACAGTAAATGTATTCAATGGAAGCTGACAGCACAGCTAACAATGTGTGCACATTATAAGTCCTCACTATCTGCTGTATATCAGATTGGATACCAAAGGTACACAGATAACAGATGTCCTATACTCCAGAGAGACTTTGCATAGACCGAGTTGCTATAGCTCCAGTGTCTGTCCTCAAAGTGGCCCATGATGCCCGAACTGACAGCAGGTCTCCTGACTCAGTCACAGCCATATAGGAATATCTATGAGGTTGTCAAGTTCAGATCAGAAGATCCGCATCCAATCCCATACGTCACCATCTTAAGGTTGAATTAAAGCCCCCTGTAATGTGTCTTTAATATTTCTGGTTAGCTTTGCATGTTTTTGTAAAAATGGAAAACATTGTGATCAGATGTTATAGGACAGTAAATAAGTCATTCTGAAACACAATATAAACATTATAATTTTTTAATTTTTTTGTGATTTTTTTTTAAACAGAATACTTTTTTATTGGAAACAGTTAATTTAATGGTTCAGTTTGATTTCACCACATTAATATCCTAAGTTTCTGCTTTTATTTATCCTTTTATTTTAGCCTATATGATTGCAGACTTCTGAATTCTCCTAATGTGCACAACAGGCATTGTCAGATTGTCTAGGGCCAGCAATGAGACTGTGAGGAGGTTATGTAACCGCAAGTACAGCTGGTGATATAAGTATTGAAAATGTCATCAATTTTCTAAGTAAACATGATTCTCAAGGTGCTTTTGACATCAAATTCTCACTAGGTGTTGGAAACAACCCATGCAATCCATACATGCAAATAAATCAAACCATAGATTCTACAAATTAAGTTATGTGTAATAATGAGAAATCACAGGGAAAAAGTACTGAACACATGAACAAAATGAGGTGCAAAAAGCCAAGGAAAGTCATGGCACCGGCTGAAATCAACAGTAATTAAAAAACAAAACTCCTGCTTAGTGGAAAAATATTACCAACTGGTTCAATTGATGGCCTATACAAAAGTGTCTCATTAGCAACATGGCACACAAAAAACATCTTATGATGAGTAAAACCAGTGAGGTGTCTCGAGACCTTTATAACCTTATTGTTGCAAAACATATTGATGGCATTGGTTACAGAAGAACTTCTAAAATACTTAAGGTTCCAGTGAACACTGTTGGGCCACAGTCCAGAAAAGGAAAAAGCATCATTTCAACATAAACTAACCACGACCATGTGTTCCTTGCAAGATTTCAGACAGAAGAGTGAAAGCATTATCAGTTGAGTTATCCAAGAGTCGAGGACCATCTGTGGAGAGCTACAGAAAGACCTGGAATCAGCAGGTACACTTGTTTCTAAGAAAACAATATGTAATGCACTCAACGTCAATGACCTGTATGCATGCTCACCACCCCAGACTCATGTTCCAGCAGGTTTTCAGTTTGCTCAACAACATTTTGACAAGCCTGTGAAATACTGGGTGAGTATCGTCTGGTCAGATGAGACAAAAATTTAACTCTTTCGATGCCATAAAGCACACCATATTGTGAGGCCAAAAGGCATTGCATATAACCTCCAAAAGATGATACCAACAGTGAAGTTGGAAAGTGGGAACATCATGGTGTGGGGCTGTTTTTCAGCATATGGCACTGACAAACTTCATATAATTGAAGGAAGGATAAATGAATAAATCTAACAAGACATTCTTGATACAATCTGCTCCATCTACCAGGATGATGAAGATGAGATGAGATTGGACATTTCAGCAAGACAATGATACAAACACGCAGCCAAAGAAACTCTCAATTAAAAAAATTAACCTGTTAGAATGGCCCAGCCACTTACTTGATCTGAAAACAATATAAAAAATATGGAAGGAACTAAAGCTCAGAGTTCATAGGATGAGCCCTTTAGGATTTGAAGAGTGTTTGTTCGGAAGAATGGACCAAAATCATACCTGATTAATGCATGTGACTAGTTTCTCCATACAGGAGACCTCTTAAAGCTGTCGCAATCGTCACCAACAAAGGCTTTTTTTCAAAGTATTAAATACATTTCAATAAGCGTGTTCAATACTTTTTCCCTGTGTCATTTTTTATTAATACACATCACTAGATTTACGGACATCTATGGTTTGATTTCTTTGCCTTTGTGGATTGGTTGGATTGTTACCAACATCTGGTGAGAAGTTCATGTCAATAGCACCTTTAGAAATATACTTACTTAAAAAATTGGTGACGTGTTCAATACTTATTTCACCCGTTGTATGTGACACGTATACTCACAGCCACATTCCGACTAGACGTGCGTGGCCTTGATCAATTGACTTGTATTGAACGAGGACGTGCATGTTGCAGAGAACATTGTAAGGGGCACTTTGCACACTACGACATCGCACGTGTGATGTCGGAGGGGTCAAATCGAAAGTGACGCACATCCGGCATCGCACTCGACATCGTAGTGTGTAAATCCTAGATGATACGATTAACGAGCACAAAATCGTCGTAATCGTATCATCGGTGTAGTGTCTGGGGATTCCATAATTACGCGACAGCGACAGGTACGATGTTGTTCCTCGTTCCTGCGGCAGCACACATCGCTGTGTGTGAAGCCGCAGGAGCGAGGATCATCTCCTACCTGCGTCCTGCAGCTCACGCCGGCTATGCGGAATGACAGAGGTGGGTGGGATGTTTACGTCCCGCTCATCTCCACCCCTCCGCTCCTATTGGTCACCTGCCGTGTGACGTCGCAGTGACACCGCATGACCCGCCCCCTTAGGAAGGAGGCGGTTCGCCGGCCAGTGCGACGTCGCAGGGTGGGTGAGTGCATGTGAAGCTGTCGTAGCGATAATGTTCGCTACGGCAGCAATAACATGATATCGCACCTGCGACGGGGGCAGGGACTATCGCGCTCGGCATCGCAAGCATCGGCTTGCGATGTCGTAGTGTGCAAAGTGCCCCTAACTCTTTGCGGTAATTTAGCGGTTTGCAGTAGATGGAAGAACACCATCAGCTACAAATAAATTGATACATGAAGCTGCAAATTTATTTCAGTCTCATTTTGATTTACTCTCCAGCCTCTATTGCCATTTTGATTAGCAAACTGCAAACAATAAGAACATTTGATGTATAAGAAAATACATTCATTTTACAATGTCTAAAATGTAGCAATATTAATAATTTTTCATACCATTCTCCACATAGCCTGGTATATAGAGAGCACGATTTTGAGGAAGAACCAAACGAGCCTTTTTTTTGTTGCTTTCAACACGCACTTTTAAGTTGTATCTTCCATTAATTGAGAAAGATGTAAAGTACCTCGAGTAGACACCATCATTCTTAGCAATATCAGGACCTTGGAGGAAAATAGAATATTTTAAGTAGCACAATAAATAATAGTACATAACTGTTTATATAAATACTACTTAACTCCTTAAGGATCAACCCTAACTTAGCCTTAATGTCTAAATATCATTTTATTATTTTATGTCATTGCGATCCAGAGGCCATTATTTATTTGTTTTTCTCAATATAGCTATTTGAGGACTTTTTTTTGCAGGATAAGTTGTGTTTTTCAGTGAATTTTAGGGTACGTACAACACAATGTCTAACTTTTATTAACTTTTGAAGGGAAGAAATAAGAAAAAAATTGAAATGTTTCTGTTTTTTGCATTTTAAATTGTAGGCTTTGTATTTGCAAATTCAAGTTTTAATTTTATTCTATGAGTGTTAATTTTATTTATGTCGATACAAATTTTGTCTAGTTTTCTTTACATCTTATTACTTTTGTACAATAAATACTCCGATGGAAAGAAAAATTGTTTCGTGTTGCCATAAGTTAAATATGTTTCTTTCAACTAAGCTATCTGAGGCCTTCATTTTTGCATGACAAGAGGTAGTTTACATTGCTCCCATTTTGAGACTTTGTTTAATTCTTACTGTATTTTTTGGGAAGTGGAATGAGCAAAAAAATCCTATAATTGTCTTTTTGTTTTGTCTTTTTAAACACTATTATCATTCAGTGTAATTCACATGCAGATTCTTTTCTGCATGTTGATGTGATAATGACAGTACCAAATGCATTTATTTTTGTTCTGTTTTTATTATTTTTGTTAAAAACAAAAACCCTGCAAGTGCAGGTTTTCCTAAATCATCCCAGCTATATGTTTATCCAGTTTCTGCTTGAAGATTTCCATGGATAGAGAGCTCACTACCTCCCGTGGCCGCCTGTTCCACTCCCTGACTGCCCTCACAACATCCCGTGGTAGCCTGTTCCACTCCCTGACTGCCCTCACTACATCCCGTGGTAGACTGTTCCACTCCCTGACTTACCTCACTGTCAGAAAGTTTTTCCTAATGTCTAATCTGAATCTCCTTCCTTTCAGTTTCATCTTGTTGCTTCTTGTACTTTCTTGTGGTAATGAAAATAGAGTGGTTCCCTCCGCACTGTGACTGCCTTTCAGATATCTGTAGACCGCTATTAAGTCTCCTCTCAGTCTTCTCTTTTTCAAACTAAACATTCCTAGTTTTTTTAGCCATTCTTCATATGACAGATGAGTGACAGCTCAGTGATCAATTCTATACTGTGAGGTGCTGTGTTTCTGCAGGTGTTCCATTTTCCTGTGATTTCCTAGCTACTTAACTGAAATTGATGTTGGGAAAAGAAGGGTTAGTTATCCGCTTCCGATGTACAAGATGCACAGGATGTAAAGAAGACATGCCAGGTAGGTATAATCCAAAAAGTTTATTGTGCCTATGTGTTTCAAAGTATAAAACTTCTTCAGGAGAGAAACTACTGTGACTATTTATGTCCTGAAGAAGAACCTTTGGGGGCAGGTCAAAGTAATTTAGTGCGCATACGCGGATGGTCTTTGACCTTTCACTGCACCTGCGCATTACTGTACTTTGCTCTGCCATCAGCAGTGCAGAGAGACATGTCCATACACAGGATCGCAATGGAGACCTCTGTGGGGATGACGTACGATGCATTATCCACACAGAGCCGAGAAGGAGGACAGCGATAGATGGAAAGAGGAGGCGCCAAACCAAGACCAGCGACAACCATTGGACCCAACCACCCCCCAGATGAGTATAATAAAAGATGTTTTTACATTGTACAAAGCTGCCTGGGCACTTACTGTATATACAGTATTCTGAAATGCTGTGTATAAGGACTTACTGGTGGTGGCCGCAGCTTACAAGGGTCAAATCTGGTGACAGGTTCAATTTAACTCTAACGTGCTTAGTTTCTGACCCCAGAATACTCAACCACCCCACAACATGACTTGTTAATGTTAGGACTAGCACCACATTAGTGACTACCATCACAGGTACATTTGACATTTTGATCAATTTTTATTCCATCTTTTGATATGAGAGATGAACAAAAATGAGCAATTTTGGCATTGTATTTTGTATTTACTGTATGGGGTAAAGGAACTCTGTCATGAGGATCAACTTTTCTGAGCTGTATATATTGGCATGAAGGTCTTAGGAAGCTGAATACAATGATACCTTGATATTAGTGATCTTATGTCTTATTGTAGAGAAATCCATGTTTTTTTATATATATGTAAATGAGCTGTTTCAGAATGTAATGATTTTGAAATCCGTTATAGCCATATTTTATTCAAAACAAAACATAGAATTGATAATTTAGAAATTGATGTCAGCAATACAACTCAAAATAAGTTGGGACAGGGTTTAGAAAAGGCTAGAAAAGCAATAATTACTAATGAAAACAAATGGAGGATCAAGACTGCGTATAAAAAGTGCATGTTAGAAAGGCAGAGTCTCTCAGAAGCAAGGATGATCAGAGGTTCACCTTTCAATGAACAACCATGTCTAAAAATTGTGGAACAATTTTCAAAAAATGTTCCTCAATGTAAATAAAAATAGAAATAAATGTCCAAATGTCTAACATTTAATGTCTGATCTGTGTTCTATATTTTGTTGTGAATAAACTATGGCTTTAAGAGATTTCGAAATCATCGCATTTTTGTTTTCTTTACACTGTCACAACTGTTTTGGAATTAGAGTCTTATAAATAATTAAATTTTAAGTAACAAAATCTTTTAAAAACTTGTTAGTAAATTAAAAAAATGCAACATTGAAATTAATTTCATTATAATATCCTAGTATTTAGGATATAAAGCTGTCATTCAGACCTATACAATAGACTATTATACAGACAAAACCTGTGTAGTCTGATCCTGACGTCATACTGCCTACCATCTTTGTAGGACCCTCCCATTAAAATTAATCATATTGAAAAGATGCAAGTAAAATTGTAAATATATTTCTTATTATTGGCTCAGAATAAAACAACAATGGTCAAAACTACATAACATAAATTTAAAGGGAACCTGTCACCACTTTTTTGGCCTATAAGCTGCGGCCACTACCACCGAGCTCTTATATACAGCATTCTAACATGCTGTTTATAAGAACTCGGGTCGGGAGTATAACATAAAAAACACTTTATAATACTTAAATAACGGTCGTGCGGTGGGCCTAATGGGCGTCTCCGTTCTCCGGTGCGGGTGCCTCCCCTTTCGGCTATCTTCGTACTCTTTCTAAAGCCTGTGTGCATGATGCGGCTAAGTCATACACACTCGCCCCGGTCCTGAGCAGGCGCACTACAATACTTTGATCTGCCCTGATCAGAGCCTGAATGCCGGCGAGTGTGGATGACATCGGACTCGAAGAAGGAGATCAAAGATGGCCAAAAGATGCGTTACCGGGAACTGGACAACGGAGACGCCCATTAGGCCCACTGCGCGACCGTTAGGTTAGTATTATAAAGTGTTTTATATGTTATACTCCCGGCCCGGGCTCTTATATACAGCATGTTAGAATGCTGTATATAAGAGCCCGGTGGTGGTGGCCGTAGCTTATAGGCCAAAAAAGTGGTGACAGGTTCCCTTTAATACAGACTATTAAACCAACTATTACTGCATCTAAAATATTGCCTTGGTGTTGAGAAACAGTTACCATTGTTCTATTTTTTTTTAGCCTCTTGTGACTAGTAAAAATAAGGTTTTGTCTGAGGCTTCCAAGTTACAATCCAGACCTCAATGTGAAGAAGAATTTTTAGCTGGACTTTTGTATCACGTAAACAGTTTAGCAAAGAAGAAATGGTATTACTGAAAAACATCCACGTTGCCAACCTAATTTTCTCTTTTTTGGGGGGGGGGGAATTCATCAAGAAATCAAGGCCAGTCAACATTTTATAAACATTTTAGAAAACCAGAATATATAATATAGATTACAAAAATGTATTACTACTATTGCGCAGGTTCTAATATTAACCCCATTGTTAATTTTTGCTCTTTTGTTTTTTCTCGCTCTTCTTTCTATTGGCGCAGTAATATGTTTTCTGAGACCTGTAACTTTTTTACTCTTCAGTCTGTGAATCTGTTTATAGCCTTATTTTTGCATGCCAAGCTGTTGTTTTTTATTGGAACCAGTTGGCAACACACACAACATTTTTATTGTTTCTTGTTGAAAATTGAGATTAGGTGCAGTGACCCAACCCAGTCCCCCAAAAAAGTTAAATAATTGTATCTTTTCATAGATAGGGCAATATCAAATTTGCTTCATCACTTTCAGAATACACTTCAGCACTGCAGTATACAGTGTGTCCACCCATATCATGTCACTGTCATTAACTTGAGAACGGCGGCAGCTATAGGCATAGAAGTGGTGTCTAGGTATAGTAAAGTAGCCATGCGCTGTGCAATGAAACCACCTATAGCGCCACCAGGTGGAAAACAACAGAGTTAGTATTTTTATCTCGAAAATGGAACGAGATAGAGAAAAAAAGGGAATTAAAAAATTGTAGGGCATCATCAATTCAATACAAATCGACACCTTGCATACAGAAATGCTCTGATACGAAACCCATGACCCCCCCAAAACATTGAATGCTGGTCACGCATATGGCGCTCATTTAACTTTGATGCTCAAAGTGGCCCCTGTCAGCTGCAATGCACATCTGGACTCTGGACAACATACTGTATCTTGCTGCACGTTGTGCAATATGGTAGGTGACACGTTTGCACAAGCATCTGTGATACGTCGTCGTAGGTCCTGCAATGTTGGTGGAGGGATTGCATACACCTGCTGTTTGATGTGACCTCACAGAAAGAAGTCCAATGGGGTAAGGTCAGGAGAGCGAGGAGGCCACTACACGCAGCCACCATACCCAATGACTTGTAGGAAGATCTCCATGAGGTATCGCTTCACGTCCGCAGCCTTATGAGTTTTACATGTTCTAATCATAGCATTTCTGTAAGCTAGGTGTCGATTTGTGTTGAATTTATGATGCCCTACAACTTTGTAATTCACTTTTTTTCTCTACCTCCTTCCGTTTTCGAGATAAAAATGCTAACGCCGTTGTTTTCCACCAGGTGGCGCTATAGGTGGTTTCATTGCGTAGCGCATGGCTACTTTACTATACCTAGACACCACTTCTATGCCTATAGCTGCCGCCGTTCTCATGTTAATGGTGGTGGACAGGATATGGGTGGACACACTGTATAGTAAAAATCACAATTACCTATGAATCATAGAAGGCTTTGGAATTCATCGGCACTTCCCGATTGCCTGAACAAACTCCCCTTCAGTATTGCACCACTCAAAATTCTGTTATCAAAGATTGAGAGTGACATTTAAATACTTAGGCAGCAGGGATCAGAGCTAGCTCCAATCGCTGCCTTTGGAGGAAGGTGCCGATTGTGTAGGATAGCCTGCACCTGTCCTTCTGAAACTGATCTATACACTGGTACCTAGTCCATGCTGAATGTATATGTCATGGAGCTGAAGGAGGTTTGCACAACAGTGTTTATGAACACTAAAATGGGCTCAATGTTAATGGCCTGTCCAGTGAACCTAACAATTACTTAAAGGGTACATAGTGAAAAAACAAATATCCGTTACATGATAGATAATTGCAATGAACGCAGATTATGCATGCATGATCTGCTTTCACATTGACAAGTAATACATTTTTTAACTCTACATATATATTTAATATTACCTGCTCCATTATCCAGAAGTTCTAAATCTTGCGAAATTCCATTAGTTGCTTCAATGATGGCGATAACTTTTACATTAATCACGGGCAGTAGACCTTGACTGACGGAGGCATAGATTACTATTGGATTAGGGAAGTTAATGGTGTCTTGATTCATATGGGCATTTACAGCAACAGGAGGAACATTTGCATCCACAGCCTTGGAGGTTACTGTTATTCCAATAGCTTGAGATGATGACAAACCATTGCACAGACCGTAATGCCAGGCTCCTATCTAGAAAGTCAAAATAAGCAAATGTTAACACTATAAAGGGCTGTTAGGTTAAGTACCCATGATATATTTTTGAAGAGTTTATGACATTATATATTTTCATGGCATAAAATTAATCATCATACAGTTCCAATAAAATGAATGGGATTTATAGAAATCTCCTGGTCACTGTGCTTTTTTTTAACACAATGTATACTGACCTGCAGTTTTTGAAATCCACAATATGTGTCAGTTTATCTTGTGGGTATGCTGAGTTTTTGTGTGGGTTTACGCCCCATAAACTAGCAGCAGATGCTGAAAATCCATATTTTAAAAATGCATATGTTTTTAGTGCATTTTAACTGTGGAAACACACTAAAAATTAAGGTAAACCACACAATGATATCAATTTAGTTTCGTCAAAGCCAAATACCAGGAACTATCCAAAACAAAGCAGCTTCATATGAAACATGATAGATCAAAAAGAGACTGCAGTGTCAACATTGCAATAAAATGCATGTAAAAAATGCACTAAAAAATGCAATGGAAAAAAACACAAGTAACCTCATTTAGCTAATAGGTGCAGAAATGCTGCAGAAAATCTACACCAAGAAAAACTCATCTAATACTTATCACACGAATATGGCCTTTAAGGAAATCTGTCAGTAGGTTTTTGCTACCTTATCTGAGAGCAGCATGATGTAGAGACAGAAATCCTGAACACAGACACAGTGGAACACACACACACACACACACACACCAGATTGCTCACACACACACACACACACACACACACACACACACACACACACACACATCAGATTGTACACAAACACATCAGATTGAAAACACACACTCATCCCATCCGGCGATAACAAATTGTTTCTGGCTGGCAGGTGAACCTGGGACACAGTGGAGTGGAGCGCTAGGACCTGCAGTGGAATACATCAATGCGTACCACCCAATATCCTTGTGCTCCACTGTACTGCGTCCGAGGTTCCCCTGCCGACCGGAAGCAATAGGTATCTTTGGATGTTATGTGTGTGTGTGTGTGTGTGTGCAATCTGATGTGTGATTGTTCAATCTGATTTGTGTGTGTGTGTGTGTGATCTGATTGTGTGTGTGATCTGATGTGTGTCGGTGTGCGATCTGATTGTGTGCATTATCTTATGTGTGTGGGTATGTGATCTGATGTGTGATTGTGTGTGCAATCTGATGTGTGTATGTCTGTGTTTCACCGCAGGTCCTTGATGCGTTCTGCCACAGGTCTTCCCGTTCAGGGTCTGTTAGTATGATTGCGAGATCTTCTATCTTCTTTCTTCTATCTTTTGGTGGGTTCTGCTTTTTCTAATGAAGTGTCTTGCAGTATTCTTTAACTTTTTTTAGCTACATGGACACTTCATTATTGGCTACAGAAAAGATTAAACTATGTATGAGCCATGTCTTCATCACCAGTGACATTTTCATTGATTGGAGGACCTTGTCTAGTGCCTTCATTGTTCATTTGCCCATAGCTATTTTCCTACTGACTTCCAGTGTCGTCCCTGCATCTTTAGTGATCATTGATCTGAGTAGGTTGAAGTCCTTTACAATTTCCAGTTTTTTGTCATCCATCTCAAATGTGTCCCAGTTAAACCTGGCAATAATCAATATCTTTGTGTTCAGTAGTTGAGTATCAGTCCGATGATCGAGCTTTCCATCTTGACACTCCGTAATAAGTCCTTCATTCCATCCACGCTCGTTGTTATCAATGTTGACTCATTTGCGTATTTAAAATTCTTGATTATTCATCCAACAATTTTGATTCCTTCTTTTTCAGCAATTTCAGCCTTCCTGAAAATACCTCTTGCATATAAATTGAAGCAACATGGTGACAGGATGCCGCCTTGTCTGACGCCTCGCTCTACTTTGAACCATGCTGTGTCACCGTATTCCATTCGGACTGTTGCTTCTTGGTCGATGTAAAGGTTCCACATGAGGCTGATCATATGGTTAATCACACCCGTGTCCTTCATGGTATTCCAAAGTTTCTGGTGATCAACAACGTCAGGATACATATAACCTAATTATTATGTCATTTTTACATTTTTAATTTTTCCGATATCGGAGAAAATGTAAAAGTAAAGTATTAAGAGGGTGAATACATCTTAAATTGTTCTCTCTTTTCTTACCATTATTTATTAGACATATACAGTTAGGTCCAGAAATATTTGGACAGTGACACAATTTTCGCGCGTTGGGCTCTGCATGCCACCACATTGGATTTGAAATGAAATCTCGACAACAGAATTCAAGTGCAGATTGTAACGTTTAATTTGAAGGTTTGAACAAAAATATCTGATAGAAATTGTAGGAATTGTACACATTTCTTTACAAACACTACACATTTTAGGAGGTCAAAAGTAATTGGACAAATAAACCAAACCCAAACAAAATATTTTTATTTTCAATATTTTGTTGCGAATCCTTTGGAGGCAATCACTGCCTTAAGTCTGGAACCCATGGACATCACCAAACGCTGGGTTTCCTCCTTCTTAATGCTTTGCCAGGCCTTTACAGCCGCAGCCTTCTGGTCTTGCTTGTTTGTGGGTCTTTCCGTCTTAAGTCTGGATTTGAGCAAGTGAAATGCATGCTCAATTGGGTTAAGATCTGGTGATTGACTTGGCCATTGCAGAATGTTCCACTTTTTTGCACTCATGAACTCCTGGGTAGCTTTGGCTGTATGCTTGGGGTCATTGTCCATCTGTACTATGAAGCGCCGTCCGATCAACTTTGCAGCATTTGGCTGAATCTGGGCTGAAAGTATATCCCGGTACACTTCAGAATTCATCCGGCTACTCTTGTCTGCTGTTATGTCATCAATAAGCACAAGTGACCCAGTGCCATTGAAAGCCATGCATGCCCATGCCATCTTGTTGCCTCCACCATGTTCTACAGAGGATGTGGTGTGCCTTGGATCATGTGCCGTTCCCTTTCTTCTCCAAACTTTTTTCTTCCCATCATTCTGGTACAGGTTGATCTTTGTCTCATCTGTCCATAGAATACTTTTCCAGAACTGAGCTGGCTTCATGAGGTGTTTTTCAGCAAATTTAACTCTGGCCTGTCTATTTTTGGAATTGATGAATGGTTTGCATCTAGATGTGAACCCTTTGTATTTACTTTCATGGAGTCTTCTCTTTACTGTTGACTTAGAGACAGATACACCTACTTCACTGAGAGTGTTCTGGACTTCAGTTGATGTTGTGAACGGGTTCTTCTTCACCAAAGAAAGTATGCGGCGATCATCCACCACTGTTGTCATCCGTGGACGCCCAGGCCTTTTTGAGTTCCCAAGCTCACCAGTCAATTCCTTTTTTCTCAGAATGTACCCGACTGTTGATTTTGCTACTACAAGCATGTCTGCTATCTCTCTGATGGATTTTTTCTTTTTTTTCAGCCTCAGGATGTTCTGCTTCACCTCAATTGAGAGTTCCTTAGACCGCATGTTGTCTGGTCACAGCAACAGCTTCCAAATGCAAAACCACACACCTGTAATCACCCCAGACCTTTTAAGTACTTCATTGATTATAGGTTAACGAGGGATAAGCCTTCAGAGTTAATTGCAGCCCTTAGAGTCCCTTGTCCAATTACTTTTGGTCCCTTAAAAAAGAGGAGGCTATGCATTACAGAGCTATGATTCCTAAACCCTTTCTCCGATTTGGATGTGAAAACTCTCATATTGCAGCTGGGAGTGTGCACTTTCAGCCCATATTATATATAGAATTGTATTTCTGAACATGTTTTTGTAAACAGCTAAAATAACAAAACTTGGGTCACTGTCCAAATATTTCTGGACCTAACTGTATTTTTTTAATCAAAGCCAGGACAACAAAGAGTGATTTTGTATGGCCGGGGCTTTCATTCTTTTTTCAAACCTGTGTTAGTCGGAAAGGGCTTACCTCAGCTGTTCCTGGAATTTGAAGTCTGGAAGATTTGGTGGTTGTGTCACTGACAAAATCTGCTGTTGTATATAGTTTCCCTTTTGGATCCTGTAAGTTAATGACAGGTACTGCAGACTGCCAAGTGATCAGGAAGAACGTGTCATTCCCCACAGTTTTATCAATGAAAACTGTGCCGTTTAAGCAATTCCTACTCATAAGTGTGGATGCCGTGCTCTCCAGCTGTATGAAAAAGGTATAGCAAAACATTAATGAAAACTTTATCATATTGACTTTATTTGTACAAATACAACACAATCATGCCTAATATTAAACATAATGAACAAGCTTTTGGAGTGATAGCAGTTATCTTGCCATGTATTGGACTAAAGGAGCAGTTAATTTAGACCAAGTGGGTGTTCTCACTTAAAGCATGTACTGTGTTTTTTAGACTATAAAACCTGCTTTACATGTTACGATTTTGCATACGATATCGTATGCGATCGTAACCGCCCCCATCGTATGTGCGGCACGTTCAATTTTGTTGAATGTGCCGCACAAACGATTAACCCCCGTCACACGCACTTACCCGTCCATATGACCTCAATGTGGGCGGCAAACGTCCACTTCCTGGAGTGGGAGGGACGTTCGGCGTCACATCGACGTCACGCGGCAGCCGGCCAATAGAAGCAGAGGGGCGGAGATGAGCGGGACGTAAACATCCCGCCCACCTCCTTCCTTCCGCATTGCTGGCCGGGAGCCGTAGGACGTAGATAAGATCTGATCATCATTCCCGGGGTGTCACACACTGCGATGTGTGCTACCCCGGGTACGATGAACAACCTGACGTTCAATTCATGAGGAATGTACGACGTGCATGCGATGAACGTTTTAACATTCAATCGCAATCGCACGTAGCTGTTACACACTACAATGTACCTTATGATGCCGGATGTGCGTTACTTACGACGTGACTCCGCCGACACATCATAAGATATATTGTAGTGTGTAAAGCGGGCTTTAGTCGCACTGGGCCATAAGACGCAATTAGGTTTTAGAGAAGGAAAAATTTGAAGCAAAAAATGTCATGGTGCACTGTTATGGGGAATCTACTGCTGACACCGTTATGGGGGTAATGTCCCCCAATTCTGTACCAATGTCCCCCATCCTAGGCCCCGTCCAGGTATATATGTCCCCCTTCCTTGTGTATACGTCCTCCATCCTGGTATATATGTTCCCCATCCTGGTATATTTTTCCCCCCATCGTGGTATATATGTGCCCCGTCATGGGCCCATCCTGGTATATATGCCTCCAGTTGTTGCCACTTATTTTTAACACATAAAGATAAATAAATGATTCTACTTACCTTTCCTCTGCTCCCCTGGTGCGCGACGTACTCTTCTAATGCTGACAACTGACTTCAACGTGTAAGCGACAGGCAGTGCATGATGTCACTGCCATGCGCCATCAGTGACATGTCAATGTCAGCTGCCAGCTAATCCAAAATGAATATTCACTGCTTCCCACACCCATAATCTCACCCACCTCTCAGTGCTGGCTTCATTATTGAGAGGTGGGCAGGATTATGTGTGTGGTGAGAAGTGTATATTTATTCTCTTTAATACCGGACACACATGGGTGCTCCAACTGCTGACTTTCTGCAGCGGGGACCCTGCTCCTGCCTCCTATGCCCCGCTCCACCCTCACAGAGAACTAGGTACATTGAAACCATAAAGTGCACCCCCCACTTTCCTTCCAAATTTTGGAGAAAAAAGTACATCTTATAGTCAGAAAAATTAGGTACTTCTTCCTGTGAGTTGCTATGTGATGTTACTATCTGATAACAACCACTTGAACTTAATAAGTTAACTCATAAGGTACCAAATACATTAATTGCTAATATCTTGACAATAAAGGCATGAAAAAAAAATGTTTCTCTCCGCTCTGTAGCCACTATTACATTGTGTGTCCAGTTCAACATGAAAAAATGTGTGAAAGGTCATCTTTAGGTGCAACAATGGAAAATCCTGTGATCAGTTGATTGTTGAGAGCCCACCCGCACAGAAACACAGTTAACGATTTGCCCGTGACGCACAACTGATGGGGGCGGGTGCTTTCACCAGCGACATCGCTAGCGATTTCGCTGTGTGTAAAGCATCCTTAACGTAAAGCTTTGCTTAAACCGTTACATACATAATACATGGTTAGCAAATGGTAAAACATCATTCATTTGCAACAATCAATGAATGCATATCACATCAAAGAAAGAACATACAATACCTGAATAGTCTGTTTACTCATGTCCCCAGTTCCAGATGCAATTGACGCAAAAGCATCAATCAAACCATTCGCATTAAAGCTGTCAGTAGCAAAAAACTTTAAGCCACCTGAAAAAAAGTAGACATTTTTTTAAAGGCTGTCCATAATCTTGGAGTAAAAAAAGTTATATTCTAAACTTTTAGGCTGATATTTCTAGAACTGAAATGCATTGGTATGTATTTAATCTATCTATATCAGTAGTAACTTGAAGCTTCAGCACCAAAATGAAAAATCTGCAGTAGCTCCCTCCTTGTAAAGTTCGGGGTTCAGACTAGAACATAGACATTTCACTGTACGTCTAGTTCCTGTTCAGGTTTGTTATCGAAATAAATTTTTGAAAAGCTGCAGAGTAGCCAATCAGCAAGCTTTATTGATGTGGATACTTTCAGCCCCATCAGAGCCATGTCATGGATTAGCATGGCTGTAATTGGCTGGCACATCGCTTAAAATAAATAAATAAATAAATAAATAAATAAAATGATGTGGGGTCCTGCCCTATTTTTTTATAACAAGCACGGGTAAAACAGACAACTGCGGGCTGCAACCAAAAGCAGTCTGCTTTACCTTGGCTAGTTATCAAAAATAGAAGGGATCTCACACCAGTTTTTAATTATATAAATAAATAATTAAAAAAAAAAATGACTTGAGTTTGGTTCCCCCTCATTTTTGATAACCAGCCACGGTAAAGCTGACAGAAGGGGGCTAGTATTATCAGGGTGGGAAGGGCCATTGATCTTGACCCTCCCAGCCTAAAAATATTAGCCTGCAGCTGCCCCAAAATTGGCGCATCACAATAGATGCTCCAATCCTGGTGCTTTACCTCATTTCAATTACCCTAGTGTGGCAATTGGGGTAATATATGGGGTTGACGATAGCTGTGAATTGTCAAAAATCACAGGTACCATCAAGCCCTAGGTTAGTAATGAATAGTTGTCTATGAGACACCCCCGTTACTAACTTTGTAACTCAAAAGAATTAAACACAAATACAGAAAAAGCCTTTATTTGAAACAAAAAACAGACATGGAGAAATAAAGTTTCAGCTCACTGGTGGAAAACAGCTCCAATCAACAGTCCAAAGGATAATAATAGCACCAGCACACTTTCCATAAAATTCAAAACATTTTCTTTATTTCCACAGCACCAGGGAAATTGGGAAGAGTCAGGCAAAGCACCAGAATTGGTGCATCTAAGGGTTGCACCACTTCTGTGGTGGCTGCGGGCTGCTATTTTTAGTCTGGGAAGGACCAAATAGCCATGGACTTTCCCACCCTGGTAATACCAGCTCCCAAGTGTCTGCTTTACCTTGGCTGGTTCTAAAAAATAAAGGGGAGGCCCATGCCATTTTTTCGTAATTGTTTATTAAAGGAATGGGTTCCCCTCTATTTTTGCTAAGCAGCCAAAGTAAAGCAAATAGATGGGGGCTGGTATTATTATTCAGGTAAGGGCCATGGATATTGGCCCCTTTTCAGCCTCATATCACAACACAGCTGCTGCTTTACCTTAGCTGATTAGCAAAATAGGGGGGTCCCTTTTACACTACACGTGCAGCTGTCACGTTAGGAGAGCAGACAGCCAATGTAAGAATTGCAGGAATACAGCAGATTGACAGCAACTAACTACTGACGCCAGCACAGAGGATGGAAGGGGGAAGCAGTGAATATTAATTTTGTTTAAACAGGAGACCAGTACAGCAGTCTGACTGCTGTCTTATCTACAGGGAAACATGGTATGTACAGTTGAAACCAGATGTTTACATAGACTATCTAAAAAGACATATGCATGTTTTCTCACTATCTGACATGAAATCAGAATAAACCTTTCTTTTTTAGATCAATTAGGAACCAAAGTTATTTATATTTGCCAAATGCCAGAATAATGAGAGAGAGAGAGAGAGAGAGAGAGAGAATGTTTTAAAGCATTGTTATTGCTTTCTACAAAGTCAAAAGTTTACATACATTAAGAGTACTATGCCTTAAACAATATGGGACAGCGCATATGATGATGTCATCTCTTTTGAAGCTTCTGATAGGTTTATTGGCAACATCTGAGTTAATTATAGACATAACTGTGGATGTATTTTAATTCACACATGAAACACACTGCTTCTTTGTGTAGCATCATGGGGCAGTCATAATTTCTGTGAGATTCCTGGGCCATCTTGCATGCACAGCTCTTTTGAGGTCTAGCCACAAATGTTCAATGATGTTCAGATCAGTGAACTGTGAGGGATATTGTAAAACCTTCATCTAGCGCCTTTTGAGGTAGGGGTACTTTACATGCTGTGATCTCGCTAGTGAGATCGCAAGCGATCGTACCCACCCCCGTCGGTTGTGCGACACGGGCAAATCGCTGCCTGTGCCACACAACCTTGCTTACCCCCGTCACACGCACTTACCTGCCCTGCGACGTCGCTCTGGCCGGCAATCTGCCTCCTTTCTAAGGGGGCGGTTCGTGCGGCGTCATAGCGACGTCACACAGCGGGCGTCCAATAGAAGCAGAGGGGCGGCGGAGATGAGTGGGATGTAACATCCCGCCCACCTCCTTCCTTCCGCATTGCTGGTGGAGGCAGGTAAGGAGATGTTCGTTGCTCCTGCAGTGTCACACACAGTGTTGTGTGCTGCCGCAGGAACGAGGAACAACATCGCTAATGTCGCGGGCGGGGAGGAGGCCGCTGCGCTCTCGCTAACGCTCGGGTCCGGCGCTGCTGCTGCCTGCTGCTGGCTGCTCGGTGGCTCGAGCGGTGGGCCGGATCCGGGGACTCGAGCAGCGCTCCTCGCCCGTGAGTGAAAGGGGGGATTTTTGGGGTTTGGGGAGTTGGTCCGTGACGCCACCCACGGTTTGTGGTGAGGTTGGGGCACCACCGCTGCTCTGGACGGGGATCCCGGGAGCGATGACAGGGAGCAGCCGAGATGTTTCTTTCCCCTCCGTGGGTAGGGGGATTTGGTGGTCCCGGGGCCCGGTGAGGTGAGGCGGGGAGGTACGGTTGGTGAGGTGCAGGGTCGCGGGGGCAGCGCGGTGCCGGACGGCACGGTGGTACTCACTCAGCCAATGATGGATACAGAGTCTCCGGTAAAACAAACGGCTGGATGGACGGGTCCCGCAGCCGGCTGCTGTGGTTACTCCCGGTAGGTTGGTGGTGGCTGCCTTTCCCTGCACCTGTTGTGTAACTTCGGTCCCGATGGCTTCCCACCGGTAACCCGCTCCCCAGCTTAGATATGGGCCGGAGGAGCCCCTTTTGCCCGCAGGCTCTGGCCCTGGGAATTCTAACTATGGCGGTAGCTGTATTTCCCTTTCTCGGTTTGGACGGTTGCCTTCAGTCGGGTCTTTGATGCTAGGAAACCCTGGAGGTTCCGGTCGCTAACGGATTTGACCTGTTTAACAGCGACTCCAAGCCTGGTCGGGGTCCGCAGGCCCTGCCGGTTTGTGCTGGCTTCTCTTCGCTCCCCGGTTCGGTACCGGCGGGCCACCGCCCATCCCCGGTCCTGAGGTTCCGCGTCGATCGGCCTCTCCTGCAGACGGCCACCACCGTCTGCCAACCTTACTCTCGGTGCCCGGGCCACGTACCCGGACACAGTTAGTCTGCTCCTCACTTGCCACTTCTTTCCTCTCCTTCACTCTCCCTAACTACACTCTGACTTCCTTTCCCGCCTCCAGGACTGTGAACTCCTCAGTGGGTGGGGCCAACTGCCTGGCTCCACCCCACCTGGTGTGGACATCAGCCCCTGGAGGGAGGCAACAACGATTTGTGTGTGACTGATGTGCCTATCTCGGGGTGTGGGGTGTGTTGTTGCAGTACCTGTGACGACCTGGTTTGTCCAGGGTGCCACACTAATATGCTGAGAACGATTTTTAGTTTCAGGATGACCTCTCCGCGGCAAACGATTTTGACCGCTTTTGCGATTGTTTAAGGTCGCTCGTACTTGTCACACACTGCGATATCGTTAATGACGCCGGATGTGCGTCACAAACACCGTGACCCCGACGATAATTCATTAACGATATCGCAGCGTGTAAAGCCCCCTGTAGTCTATTGTGAATTTTGACGTGTGTTTAGAATCATTATATATTTGTAGAAGCCATTATCTTGGCAGTGAGCACAGCTTAGTGGGAACCTGTGAGAGGCCTAAACAGGAGAATATGTGGCAGCAATGGTGGAACAGGGTTACTTGTGGTCCTGAGACTGCTATAGACTGTGTGACATCTGTAACTATGCCCCTGCACTGACTGACTGCCGCTCATCTTTAGAACCAGCTGTCAGTCAGTGTAGCGGGTGTGGTTACAGTCACCGCTCTAGATTCACAGAGCGGTGACTGAACCCGACCGGCGCCTCTCATGTGACTGAAGTCCAAACACTGCCGGGATGATTAAAATTCATTCCCTCCCAACAGCGTGGTTCAATGTGCAGGATTTAAATGCTAGTAACCTGCAGATTAACCCCATATCGGCAGGCTAATAACGTTTTTACAGGTGACAGGTTACCTTTAAAACTGAAATGATTTATGGCACTGGAGGTACAATTTGAGACATGTCATATGTGTTGTGCAAAAGCAAAATAACTGACTGTTACCTGTTATATGATGTATAAAATATGAGACAATAACACTTTTCTTCCTAATGGGATTTACCTGTATCTGTTGCAATTCCCTCGAGGGCCGCTGCAGCATTAGGTCCAAGGGCGATCACATGAATAATTGCTCCACTGTCTATTATTTCTTTTTTGCAAGCTGCTGGAAAATTGCCATCTTCTCCATCTGATAGTAGAACTATTTCAGTACCATATGTGGATTTATCCTTGGATGCCTTATTTACCTAAAATATAAATTTATTTTTAATTCACATTTTTTGGTCAATGTGCGACTACAACATTTGGTATTATTGTGATTTTTTGGTGTCGAAATTCTCAATGTTAATATACACTGACATACAGTACAACTGAAAGGAAAACTATGTAAAGATGAATACGTGGATGGACCACGCTAATCAACTGTAGCCACTTTATTAGGGTGCACCAATTGTACAATGCACTATTCTGCTCCATTTTACAGACCAGAATAGTATATGCACCAAAAGGCAACTCTTTTTTTAGTCATCTGGTCCTTGAATTGCTAGTCCTGAGTAACTCACCAAATATGCAACGTGTGCACGTGGCCTTAAGCGGGCTTTACACGCTGCGACATCGCTAATGCGGAGTCGTTGGGGTCACGGATTTTGTGACGCACATCCGGCCGCATTAGCGATGCCGTTGCGTGTGACACCGATAAGCGATTTTGCATCGTTGCAAAAACGTGCAAAATCGCTAATCGGCGACATGGGGGTCCATTCTTAAAAATTGTTACTGCAGCAGTAACGAAGTTGTTCCTCGTTCCTGCGGCAGCACACATCGCTGCGTGTGACGCCGCAGGAACGAGGAAGCTCCCCTTACCTGCCTCCCGGCCGCTATGAGGAAGGAAGGAGGTGGGCGGGATGTTACGTCCCGCTCATCTCCGCCCCTACGCTGCTATTGGGCGGCGGTTCAGTGACGCTTCAGTGACGTCGCTGTGACGCCGCACGGACCGCCACCTTAGAAAGGAGGCGGTTCGCCCGTCACAGCGACGTCGCCGGACAGGTAAGTATGTGTGACGGCTGTTGTGCGGCACGGGCAGCGATTTGCCCGTGTCGCGCAACAGATGGGGGCGGGTACCCACACTAGCGATATCGGGACCAATATCGCAGTGTGTAAAGTAGCCTTTAGAATATGTGCATGCAGTGTCTTTTTTAAGGCAGATTCTTTCCATAGCCCTCCTGAAAAAGCGCTCAATAAATGTAAAAATAAGATATAAGATGCCATGTGCACGTACCCTTAGGGGCGGTTTTTACATGTTCAGGTTTTTAGACATTTTTTGAAGCCAAAACTGAGAAGAGTCTGATGATTATAAATCCATTCTTAGCTTTGGCATGAAAAACTACATGAAAAACCTGAACATCGAAAAACACATTAAAGCTTTTTGCACACGGCGTCTTATAGACACTGGTGTAGATGCTAATTTTTCCCAGGCGAAGCCACTTCAGAGAGTCGCTGGAGGTCACTTGCCTGATGTGCTTCTTGTGGCGGCTCACCAGCTAGCATGTCTAAAGGGTGTTTTACACGCTGCAACATCGCTAGCGATTGTTAGCGATGTCGTGCGCGATAGTACCCGCCCCCGCCGTATGTGTGGCATGTGTTGATCACTGCCGTAGCAAACACTATCGCTACGGCAGCGTCACACGCACATACCCGTTCAGCGACGTCGCTGTGACTTCTCAACCATCCCTCCTACAAGGGGGAGGTGAGTTCGGCGTCACAGCGACGTCACTAAGCGGCCGCCCAATAGCAGAGGAGGGGAGGAGTTGAGCGGTCGGAACATTCCACCCACCTCCTTCCTTTCTCATTGCCGGTGGACGCAGGTAAGGTGATGTGCGTCGTTCCTGCGGTGTCACACACAGCGATGTGTGATGCCGCAGGAAGGAGGAACAACCAGCAGCATGCAACAGCAACAACACTTGGAAAAGGAGCGATGTGGAAATGATCAACGATTTTTGCCGTTTTTGCGATCGTTGCACGTCACTCCTAGCTGTCACACGCTGCGATGTCGCTAACGGCGCCGGATGTGCGTGACAACCACCGTGACCCCGACGATATATTGTTAGTGATGTCGCAGCGTGTAAAGCACCCTTTACTCTATATTATGCAGACATTGAAATATAGAGCATTTGAGACTTCAGAATTTCTACCAGAAGAATGATTCAAATTGTCTCTCCAGTAAAGGAGACAAACTCTAGCACAGCGCCACCTATTGGAAGTAGCGATCCTAAAAGTCACAAGTGGATTTTCGACAATCCTTTGCAATATGACTCAGGATATATAAGCCAGATCAGAATCCCAATTTGCAGACACGGTGTTTCGGGGTGCTTGCCCCTCGTCAGTGCAAAGTATGGGGGTGTCTGATCTGGCTCATGAGAAAGCTATGTGGGGACCACGGGGGAACACTATTCTCCTTAAGGAGACTTTGCAAGCCAGTCTGGCTGCCAGGTAAGGGGACTTATAGCTGCAATGCCCCTAAAATTCCACGGGGGAACACTATTCTCCTTAAGGAGACTTTGCAAGCCAGTCTGGCTGCCAGGTAAGGGGACTTATAGCTGCAATGCCCCTCTGGGAAATATTCAAATTGTCTCTCCAGTAAAGGAGACAAACTCTAGCACAGCGCCACCTATTGGAAGTAGCGATCCTAAAAGTCACAAGTGGATTTTCGACAATCCTTTGCAATATGACTCAGGATATATAAGCCAGATCAGAATCCCAATTTGCAGACACGGTGTTTCGGGGTGCTTGCCCCTCGTCAGTGCAAAGTATGGGGGTGTCTGATCTGGCTCATGAGAAAGCTATGTGGGGACCACGGGGGAACACTATTCTCCTTAAGGAGACTTTGCAAGCCAGTCTGGCTGCCAGGTAAGGGGACTTATAGCTGCAATGCCCCTAAAATTCCACGGGGGAACACTATTCTCCTTAAGGAGACTTTGCAAGCCAGTCTGGCTGCCAGGTAAGGGGACTTATAGCTGCAATGCCCCTCTGGGAAATATTCAAATTGTCTCTCCAGTAAAGGAGACAAACTCTAGCACAGCGCCACCTATTGGAAGTAGCGATCCTAAAAGTCACAAGTGGATTTTCGACAATCCTTTGCAATATGACTCAGGATATATAAGCCAGATCAGAATCCCAATTTGCAGACACGGTGTTTCGGGGTGCTTGCCCCTCGTCAGTGCAAAGTATGGGGGTGTCTGATCTGGCTCATGAGAAAGCTATGTGGGGACCACGGGGGAACACTATTCTCCTTAAGGAGACTTTGCAAGCCAGTCTGGCTGCCAGGTAAGGGGACTTATAGCTGCAATGCCCCTAAAATTCCACGGGGGAACACTATTCTCCTTAAGGAGACTTTGCAAGCCAGTCTGGCTGCCAGGTAAGGGGACTTATAGCTGCAATGCCCCTCTGGGAAATATTCAAATTGTCTCTCCAGTAAAGGAGACAAACTCTAGCACAGCGCCACCTATTGGAAGTAGCGATCCTAAAAGTCACAAGTGGATTTTCGACAATCCTTTGCAATATGACTCAGGATATATAAGCCAGATCAGAATCCCAATTTGCAGACACGGTGTTTCGGGGTGCTTGCCCCTCGTCAGTGCAAAGTATGGGGGTGTCTGATCTGGCTCATGAGAAAGCTATGTGGGGACCACGGGGGAACAGAAGAATGAGCATGTAACTTTTTTTTCAACTGCTTCAGGGTTTGCAAACCCTGAAGAGTTGAAAGAAGTGACAGAGATGGAATACACTGACTTTTAACTTTCAGGCTCGATATCTCACCATCCACTGCAGCTTTAAATGTGATACTACCACTACCATCATTTTATAGACAATCATCTTAGCTAGCTCATACATAAATTTGATTTGCAACTATGTAGTATATGAAGAGTTATGCAAGTTCTTGTCATGTCACTGCATTGTTACAGTTTTGCTCCTAAAATTCTAAGTTTTAATTTTTATTATTTTGTAAATCCACCTTTGGTTTTCAACACTACCTGAATCCTTTTGATGAGAATTGGTGGAGGAAGGTTGAACTAGATGGACCTAGTTCTTTTTTCAACCTATGTAACTATGTGACTCAAGCATGTCTCAACTGAAAACTGATCCTAGGTCTCATCTACACATTCCCATGTTGGTGCATATTGGTCGACTCCCTTGCATATGTATACAGCTTTTTCTTAAACTCTACCCACAAGTGTTAGATTGGGTTGAGGTCTGTGGGCTGTGGGAGCCAATCCACCTCCTCTACTTCATTGTCATTGAACCATTTCTTCACCAATCTCGACTTATGCTTTGGGGGTTGTCTTGTTGGGACACTATGTTGTCATTTTAATACCCATAGTACTCAAATGTACGAAATAGCTTGTCTTGTAGGATACTCATATATAGCTCAGCATTGAGCCAACCATCGATCCTGGTCAAATATCCAACTTCTTTTGAATGTGAAACAATCACATATTATCAAGCTTCCTCCACCAAACTTGTCAGTTCATCAATTTTTTTGATATATTAGCCCATTTTTCCCTTGTTTCTTCAAGACAAATTTGCACCTAACATAGCATAGTCTATTGACTTTTATCTTATTGCTCCAAATCATCCATTTCCAATCTTTTCCTGTCCTCTTTTTGTGCTTTTTTTGCAAACTCGAGCAGACAATTTGTATGACAATATTAAAGTCGAGGCTTCTTCACCCTTTTTCAGGCCTCCATTCCAGACTTGTGTAATGTGCATTGCTCGCAGCTTGTGTGGACATCTGTGGTCTCACTATTATGAAGCATACGAGCCGCCTCCACTGCTGTGTTTACCACTAATAGACCTTGTGATGAGCTGACTTGTTGACTATAATACTTTGTTTGGATTTCACCGCTTGACTTTTGAATGGATAGAAGGACTTCATTTCATATTCTTCCAACTGTCATGGCACTCACATGATACAGTTTGCCAATTTTTTTCCCCACAAATCTAAATTCAATATTAGTATTGTTTTGAAGTGGGGGAGGAAGCTGGAGTACTTGGAGGAAGACTGACGCAAGGACGGGAAAAACATATAAACTCCTTCCAGATGTTGTCCTTTGAACTCAGGACTCCAGATGCTAAAGCCACCACACTACAGATGTGCATTTTTTCCTTTTGGCTCAACATGGGAACTGGCAATCTGATTTTTTCATTTTACTAGTCATTTTTTTCATCATGTACATTTTTAATGATAAAAAGTATTTTATGAATAAATTGGAAAACCAAAATGTTTAAAATCTATTTATATGAGTGTATGGAAAACCCCGGTACCGCAGCTGCAGCTTGTTCTTAGAAACTATTTACTCACCCTCCCCGGGTCTTGTGCTGAGTCTCCGTTGCTTTTTTCAGTGACTGTTGTTGTCTGTATCACTGGTTTCACATTGACAAAGCTGCAGCCAATCACTGAGCTCAGTTGCTCTTTCCGCACCGCACACAATGCTTAGGTGCTGAGCTCAATGATTGGCTCTAACACTGTTGATCACATCAGCGCTGCAGGCAATAATATACAGAAGCAGCGGCAGAGACTCAGTGCTGGACCCAGGGAGAGCGAGTAAAGCCGAGGAACAAACTGCAGGCGAGGGACAAGGGTTTTCCGAAATCAGACAACTCCTTTAAATTTAAAAAACCATATTTTTCGGATTATAAGACGCACTTTTTCTCCCAAAAATGTGTGAGGAAAATGAGGAGTGCGTCTTAAAATCCGAATATAGCCTACTGGTGGGCAATCTGTGCGGCGACCGGGTGCGTTCGGGCGGCCGGGTGCCTGTGGCTGCGTGCGGGCAGTAGGGTACCTGTGGCTGCGTGCGGGCAGCTGGGTGCCTGTGGGTGCCGGCTGCCTCTCTGTGCGTGTGTGCGGGCAGCGGAAGGCCTGCTCGCTGTCACTCTGTGCATGCGTTCTTCGTGTGGGTGACTTTGCGGCAGGTGTCCCAGTGTGTCTGCGGTCCCAGTTTCAAATGATGACTTCGGGAGTCAGCGCGTGCGCAGATGGAGCTCTTGGATGAGAGCTCCATCTGCGCAGGCGCCGCTCCGGGAGTCAGCGCGTGTGCATATGGAGCCCTTGGATGAGAGCTCCATCTGCGCATGCGCCGCTCCAGGCGCCATCATTTGAACCGGAACAGCGGACACACTGAGACACTCACTGCACCACCACTCACCCGCCACCACTGTTGCCGCCACTGCTGCCGCCACGGACCCACCGCGGCTGCCGCCACGGACGCCACCGTGCTTGCTGCCACGGACACCTGCCGCCACTGACCGCCACTGCCACCACGGATCCGTCACGGCAGATGCTACTGACCCGCCGTGGCTGACACCACGGACCCGCTGTGGCTTCCAACACAACCTCTGCCTCCTGTGATCCCGCTTCACCACCACTGCTGCCCCCCTCCAGTAAGACAACACCGGATTATAAGACGGACCCCATTTTTATTTTTTTTTACCTTTTTTTATGTCTAAATTTGGGGTGCGTCTTATAATCCAGTGCGTCTTATAAAACGAAAAATATGGTAATTTCAATATTCTTAGTGATTCTTTTTATATATCACTACTATGTTTTTTTGTCAGCAATATAAAATAAGTATAAAAATGTGTTAGTTACCTCAAAACCTTTCCGAATGCCATCACATATGTTTGTTCCTCCACTAGCTTTCCTTTTCAGAAGACGTTTTAGATGTTCGCGGTTAGCATCATTGATTATTTGTACTAGGGGTGAAATAATAGAAGCAGCACTGTGAAACTCCACAAGTCCAACGAATGAGCCGTCTTCTACTATCTGCATGATAAATACTTCTGCAGCCTGGACAAGTCTTAAATCTCGTTCACTCTGTAAATGCATGAATTATTGGAAAGATTTAACTAAAGTTAAACTGAAGTTAGGTCTAAATAAGTATAGTGAGCAAACCTGTAGTGAGCAAGATGTTATCCGATCAATGCTGAGAGCTCCAGCAAATAGTAATAGCCAGCATCAAACACAAAGAGCCCTAAATTTAGTCTCCATTAAAGCCCATATGGGGACTTAAGGCTCCGTTACACGCAACGACATCGCTAACGAGATGTCGTTCGGGTCACGGAATTCCTGAAGCACATCCGGCCTCGTTAGCAACGTCATTGCGTGTGATACGTACGAGCAACCGCTAACGATGCAAAATACTCACCAAATCGTTGATTATTGACATGGCGTTCATTTCGCAAATATCGTTGCTGCTGCTGGATGCAGGTTGTTCATCATTCCTGAGGCAGCACACATCGCTACGTGTGACACCCCAGGAACGACTAACAACACCGTCCTCCATCAATGAGGTGGGGGCGTAACTTTCATGCGGCTGCTCTCCGCCCCTCCGCTTCTATTGGACGTCTGCCGTGTGACGTCGCAATGACGCCGCACAAACCACCCCCTTAGAAAAAAGGCTGTTTGTCGCCCACAGCGGCGTCGCTAGGAAGGTAAGTATGTGTGACGGGTACTAGCGATATTGTGTGCCATGGGCAGTGATTTGCCCGTGATACACAAATGATGGAGGCAGGTGCTTTTGTACCGCCCTGAGAGGGGCTCGACTGCTCCCTGGCCAAGCTGAGCCGCTCAAGGTCCGGGCTTGGGATGTCGGTGGCTCGAGCACCTCCGGACCGGGGGCCACGTCGCTCTGTTAAGGGGAGGTAATGGGGTGGTGGTGTGGGACGAGGTCCACAGCCGGGGGGCCGCGTTGTCGTTAGACGGGTCGTGACGCCACCCACGGGTCATGGTGACGGCATGCACCACCGCTGCGGCTGGAGTGAAGGGGGCTCCTGGGATCGGTGTTGAAGGCGCAGCCTGGATGTTGATGTTAGCCCCTCCGTGGGTAGGGGCGGTGTGTCCCGGGGTTGTCGGGGTGCAAGGTGCCGTACTGTGGTGTGGTGTTGTGCCCGAATGGCACTGGTGTACTCACTATTAATTCACACTCAGAGTCACTGGTAAACCAAAGTTCGAGTATGGTCGGGTCCCGCAGCCGGCTGCTTGTGTCCCTTGTGAGGCTGATGGTGGCCCCTTTCCCTTGCACCTCTTGTTGTGGTTTTCAGCTCCTCTGCCTGGGCAGTGGTAGCCCGCTCCCCGGCATTTAGCTGCCGGAAGAGCCCTTGGTTGCCCGCAGGCACTGGCCCGTCGGATGTTTGGCCATTGGCGGTGGCTCTCACCCGGTATCGGTGGGCTGTTGCCTTCTTTCGGGATTATGGGTGACGATGAACCCGTGAGGTCCAGACGGCAGTCAGTTAATTTGCCTACACTCAATGGCTTCTAAGCTAGGACGAGGTCTGAGTACCCGGTTTCTGGTGCTCCAATAAACGGTTGACTCCCCGGCTCAGGGCCGGCGGGCTCCAACCCTGGCCCGGTCCCTACGGTTCCGCCGGTTGCTATACCGGTACTCCTGCAGGCGGACACCACCGTCTGCCTGCCTGACGTTACGGGGATCCCAGGCTCCAACGCGGGTCCCTGACAGCTCTGCTCCTCACACCTCCTGTCACTCTCACTCTACACTCTGTTCTGTTTGTATTTCCTGCCTCAGGACAGTAGTCTCCTCGGTGGGCGTGTCTTTCCACCTAACTCCACCCACCTGGTGTGCCCTTCTTGCCCTGAGGGAGGCATCAGGTCTCCCTTTCGGGTGACGGGTGTATCCTCACAAGGGATGGGGGGGGTTGTGTTGGGTGGTGGATGCTGTTAACTGTGACCCCTGGGGTCCAGGGCATCACACTTTCGCTAGCGATGTCGCTGTGTGTAAAGCGCCCTTTACTCTCTGAGTCTCATATATAAGCTTCTCAAGCCTTCTATCCAATGGTCGGACTCTTCGCCAGGCCCAGGGAAATGGGTCTCTCAGTTAAATAATTGTCCAGTAAAGGACCTCTTGCAGGCCACGCTACGTATTATGTCCATGTTACCATACGATAGTTGCAAAACTATGGTGCTCATTATCTTTCATAGAGTATATATTTCCCCGGCAGTTAAATCTAGGATGTCCCCCTCTGGTAACTACACTTGCCCTAAATGCATGCATTCCCCAGCTGATATTTTCCACTGTCTGTGGGATTGCCCGAGGTTGAGGTCTGGCGTGCACTCCCACAACACCTAATACCTACTGATGTTTCTATTCCCTCTCCCCTGAATTGGCTATCTTCAATATTCTTCCACAAGACCAGCTGTCCATCAGCGCCGCACTTTATTTCAGCTGGGCGGCGGCCACCCGTAAAAGTATCTTACACCTCTAGGTGCAGAACGCAGTCCCTACTGTTAGTCTAATTAGTACGAAGGTGGCCTACCTCTATAAAATGGACTGGATAGAGTCCTTACTTAACAAAGAAAAACTCACCACACGTTTCTTTCTTACATGGTCTTCTTTTATTAATGCCAAAACACTGTCTACATGTAACGAGGCGAGCAGCTCTGACTGTTTTGTGATTAAAATGGACATGGAGACTGACATTACACAGGATGGTGCTGCCACCTTGTGGACAAGTGCTGAAACTGCTCGAGAGGTGGACGCTGTAAAATCTGATCCCCTCCCTCAGGCACTTGTTGTACAGGAAGTAAAAGTGTGGGAAAAGGACACTGAGCTACCGGAGCTGGACCTGAGCAGACCTGCCTCGGACTGCCCTCATCGCTGAAGCGTGAGGGATTCCCAGAACTGCTGCAGATGGGATACTGGACACAAGGGACCTCCGGACCGTCTCCTTCCTCCGTACCAAGAGACTGTAAGCTAGTCCACTGTTGTGAAGGCTGAAGATCTTCCCACTTCTCTCCCTTGGAGTCGTCGCCATTTACCCGGAGTCGAGGCCTGCTACGTGGGAGCCCTCCCTCCTTGTGTTTTGGACTGGTAATATAACCTATAGGGCAAGTCAGGGACAGAATTCTTGTTTATCATTGCTGTTTTTTTGTGTTCTGCGCCGCGCGTCTGAAGTTAAAGACCTGGATAGTAAACCCTGGTTATGTGTGATGTTAAGCCAGCAGCGTGTGTCATTGAGATGTTTACCAGTAAAGAAATGTCCCCCGACATAAAATCCGAGCGTGGGGATTTTGTTGGCGCAGATCATGGAAACTCTGTCACGGCCTTACCCGAGGTCACTTCACACACACCAAGCGGTGAATGACTGTTTCCAATTTACTGACTGGTACATGAGGCAGAGTTCCAGTTAGGCTTGTGTAATGTTTTGTCAGAAGACTTTTCTATGCGTGCCATAGGGAGGAGTAGAGGGGTTCTGGGAAGTTCTCCCTATTTGTTGGTTCATACTTAAAATATGCCGTCTTATCTCCCTTTTTTCTTTTTTTGTACTACTGACAAAGTGTATTTCCTTTTGTTTCCTTTTATTTTATCTTGGATATGTCTGTGTACCTTGTTTTTTCTTTCAAGAAAGACGGTTTAAAAAAGAAAAAAAAAAACACAAAGAGCCCTGTGTGCACTGCGGCAGCACTTGTCTTTGTCTGTGTGCCACAGTGGCCCGTGTTAGAGTTAGCGTGCACACAACACACACACTTCAAGGGCCGGCGGCATTGAACGGTAAAGTGGGCCGCCGGCCCTTTAAGATTCCGGCGCAGAATCCTGTGCGCGCACACACAGAGACAGAGGCCGCGGTGGCCCATTATGCACATTTACTTTAAAACCCAGAGGGTAAATACCCGCTGTGCCAGATCATCAGATGCTACTGTCATAATGTCTTTTTGTTGGCAGAGTTCACCCTCTCCTCACCAGTCTCGGGGATTCCAGTCCTCTGCGTGCCCTACTCCCGATGCCCATCATCCTACTCTGAACTCTCTGCAGCTCTCCATCCTCCCCCTATCTCAGAGATCTGGGTTATTTTCAATACAGAAACTTTTTTTATGTACATACAGCAGTCACAAGATCACCTATATGATGTACTGCATATAGTCTGCTGTATGTACATTACATAGGTGATGCTGCCAGCAGTCACAGTATTAGCTACATACAGCAGTCGATATACAATTTATAAGTGATACTGCAACTGCTGTATACACATTACATACTGTATATGATACTGCCACCAGTCACAGTACTCAACTATATAATGTACATACAGCAGTCTATATACAATTTATAGGTGATACTGTGACTGCTGTATGTACGTTAAGTAGGTGATACAGCGACTGTTGTACGTACTTTACATATATGATACAGCCAGCAGCCACAGAATCACCTATGTAATATATATACAGCAGTCGCTGTATCACCTATATAATGTATATAGACTTCTGCATGTACATTATACAGTATGTCCACCCATATCCTGTCCACCACCATTAACTTGAGAATGGCAGCAGCTATAGGCACAGAAGTGGTGTCTAGGTAAAGTAAAGTAGTCATGCGCTACACAATGAAATCAGCTATAGCGCCACCTGGTGGAAAACAACGGAGTTAGCATTTTTATCTTGAAAATGGAACGAGATAGAGAAAAAAGTGAATTACAAAGTTGCAGGGCATCATCAATTCAATAAGAATCGACACCTTGCATACAGAAATGCTATGATATGAAACCCATGACCCCCCCAAAACATTGAATGCTGGTCACGCATATGGCGCTCATTTAACTTTGATGCTCAAAGTGGCCACCGTCAGCTGCAATGCACATCTGGACTCTGGACAGCATACTGTATCTTGCTGCACGTTGTGCAATATGGTAGGTGACATGTTTGCACAAGCATCTGTTATACGTCGTCATAGGTCCTGCAATGTTGGTGGAGGAGTCGCATACACCTGCTGTTTAATGTGACCTCACAGAAAGAAGTCCAATGGGGTCAGGTCAGGTGAGCGTGGAGGCCACTCCACGCAGCCACCATACCCAATGACTTGTAGGAAGGTCTCCATGAGGTATTACTTCACGTCCGCAGCCTTGTGAGTTTTACACGTTCTAATCATAGCATTTTTGTATGCAAGGTGTCGATTTGTATTGAATTGATGATGCCCTACAACTTTGTAATTCACTTTTTTTCTCTATCTCGTTCCGTTTTTGAAATAAAAATGCTAACTCCGTTGTTTTCCACCAGGTGGCGCTATAGGTGGTTTCATTGTGTAGTGCATGGCTTCTTTACTATACCTAGACACCACTTCTATGCCTATAGCTGCCACTATTCTCAAGTTAATGGCGGTGGACAGGATATGGGTGGACACACTGTATAGCTGATACTGTGACTGCTGGCAGTATCATTTATGTAAAGTACATACAGCAGTCGCAGTATCACATATATAATGCACATTACATCAGTCTATATATATTATGTAGGTCATACTGCAACAGGCTGGCATTATCATCTATGTAATGTATATACAGCAGTCACAGTATCACCTACATAGCATATATACAGTTGTCTATATACATTATAAAGTTGATACTGTGGCTGCTGTATATACATTATGTAGGTGATATTGTGTCTGCTGTATATACTGTACATTACATAGATGATACTGTGAATGCTGTATATACAATATGTAGGTGATTCTGCGATTGGCTGTATCCCACTCAAAATGTACACAAATGAGTTGCAGTATCACCTATGTAATGTATATATAGCAGTTTGTCTCCTATGTAATGTATATACAGCAGTTGCAAAAGGCTTCAAATCTGCAAGGAAAATATAAGCAGCTTGTGCTTTAGATTTCAGAAATCTCATTCATTTTGCTGGTACTGTAAACTACACTGTTTTGGTGGGGCAGTTTTGGTGCTGAAATCTCTGCTGGAAATACCAAATGTGTGCACATACCCTTAGCATTGCAAAGAGAGAAGAGCAGGAATGTTCATATCTAAAATGGAAATAAATGTAAGAAAACATGGATGATCTAAACACTTACTGCGCTCATACTGCCTGACACATCAGACACTAAGGTGACCACCCGGTCTGATACCCGATGAAGAGTGATGGTGGGTTCAGGAATATTAGTATTAGATGCTTCTGGAGTAGTCTGTATATCAGCTGAGTTCATGATGACTTCCCATGTACTGCGATAGTTGCACATTCTGTTTTGTAAATTTGGAGCTTCTGTGTTGTGATTCTGAGCATCACAAAATTCAGATACCTGTAAACAACAACATTTGTTAATATAAAAGGTTCAACATTGTTATAGTTGTGGTTCATGAGTTAGGGAATTGCATACAAGTTGTAACACTGGTGGGTGTTGACATATTGTGAAACAGGCTGGACTTACCCTGGAGGGCCATGACTAAATGACTACTGGGTATTCACTGGAGCCTCTGTTGATCAGGATAGGCTTGGCCACCGGTAGTCACCAGGTACCACACCAGTGCAGTCCTGGATTTCCGTCAGCTGACAGGAGGGTCAGAGGCTCGGTTACAAGGTACAGGTGGGTGAAGGCAAAGGCATGGTCAGGGATTCGGGATCAGGACAGGCAGTGCAGGTTCAATATATATATAGACGAGGTCAGGAGTAGAGTTGAGCGATGTTCGATTCGAACCATTCGCCAATTTCAAATTCGAGTGATTTTGGGCGGTGCTCGAGTCGTTCGACGAACTCGAACGATTTGCTTCAAGTTTGGCAGTTCGAGTTACCGTTCGATAACGGTTCGATCACCAAAAGCGTGGCTTTTCACAGTAAGGCTATGTGCACACATTGCTGTCTGCATGTGTCCTGCATCCCCAGCACAATCCCTCTCTCTTTCCTACTCACCGATCACGGGCGCGAGGCTGCACGGCTGTCACAAATCTGCGGCATCTTTTCCTCTTTTGAAAATGGCTGCCGCTTCATTATTCAATCAGTTATTCCGTGCTTTCCCCGCACACCGGCGCCCATGATTAGTTGTAGTCAGACATGCCCCCACGATGAGTGACAGCTGTCTCACTGCAACTAATCACTGCCGCGGGCGGGCAGGTCTATATCGTGCAGTAAAATAAATATTAATAATAAAAAAAAAATGCGGTTCCCCCCGTATTTGATACCAGCCAGGATAAAGCCACACGGCTGGAGGCTGGTATTGTCAGGATGGGGAGTGCCACGTTATGGGGAGCCCACCACCCTAACAATATCAGCCAGCAGCTGCCCGGAATTGCCGCTTCCATTATATGTGACAGTCCCGGGACTCTACCCGACTCATCTCGAATTGCCCTGGTGCAGTGGCAATCGGGGTAATAAAGGGTTAATCATGACAGGCGTCTCCCCGAGATACCTTCCATGATTAATGTGTAAGTGAAAGTAAATAAATGCACACAACGAAAAATCCTTTATTTGGAATAAAAGACAAAAAAACACCCTCTTTCACCATTTTATTAAAATCCCCAAATACCCCTCCAGGTCCGGCGTAATCCACGAGGTCCCGCGACGCTATCAGCTCTGCTACATGAAGCTGACAGGGAGCACCGTAGAACACGAGCGCTCCGTGTCAGATCAATGCAGGAACTGACATGAGCCGCGCTGTCAGCGAGGACGTCACTGAGGTAATGCCTGCATGTGCGGTGATGATTGGGGTTGTAGTGCCTGCGTGTGTGCGGTAGTGCCGGTGTTTGCCCTCCCATCCATCCCTTCATCCATTCATCCCTCCCTCCATCCCTCCATCCCCCCATCCATCCCTCTATCCCTCCTTCCATCAATCCATCCTTGCATCCATCCCTCCATCCATCCCTCCATCCATTCATCCCTCCCTTCATCCCACCCTCCATCCCTCCCTCCATCCCTCTATCCCTCCATCCATCCCTCCATCCATCCCTCTATCCCTCCATCCATCCCTCCATCTATTCATCCATCCCTCCATCCATTCATCCATTTTGGGATGTTTTATTCACGGTGTTCACTATATGGTAAAACTGATGTGTGGGTATGATGCCTGAGGTCAGTGCGAGTTTGTAGACACCAAACATGTATAGGTTTACTTGTATCTAAGAGGTTAAAAAAATTCACAAGCTTGTCCAATAAAAGTGGTGCACGTTTTGCGCCATTTTCCGAAAACCGTAGAGTTCTCATTTTTTGGGATCTATGGCTCAGTTACGGCTTATTTTTTGCGTCGAGCTGACATTTCTAATCGTACCATTTTTGCGCAGATGCTACGTTTTGATCGCCTGTTATTGCATTTTGCGTAAAACTTGCGGCGACCAAAAAACGTAATATGGGCGTTTGGAATTTTTTTTGCCACTACGCCGTTTACCAATTAGATTAATTGATTTTATATTTTGATAGATTTCTGAACGCGGCAATACCAAATATGTGTATATTTTATTATTTTTGAACCCTTTAATTTTAAATGGGGGGGAAAGGGGGGTGATTTGAACTTTTAGGTTTTTTGGTTTTTTTTTTAAACTTTTTTTTTTTTTATTTTACTAGTCCCCCTAGGGGGCTATAGCGATCAGCAATCCGATCGTTCTTATCTATCTGCTGATCACAGCTATACAGCTGTAAACAGCAGATTCAGTCACTTCCTGTTTCTCTCTGCTCCCGGCCGAGGGAAAACGAAAGTGAAACTTCATAGCTGCAGGCGTCATCACATGACCCTGTTCTACGATGGCAACCACCGAAAGTCACGTGATCACGCACGTGACTTCCGGTGGGGGCGGCGGTAAGTAAAAATCATCGCGCATATAGATCTCGCTGCCAGACTTTGGCAGCGAGATTTAAGGGGTTAAATGTTGCGAGTGGAAGCGATTCCACTCGCAGCATGCAGGCACACATGTCAGCTGTTGAAAACAGTTGATATGTGTGCCGACCGCCGCCTGCCCGCGGCAGGGGGCGGGGCTTAACGGTACACGCTCCATGACGGATATATCGGTCCATGGTCGTGAAGGGGTTAAACAAAATTTGACCGGTGCAAAAGTATGGGCACCTCAACAAAAAAGTGACATTAATATTTTGTAGATCCTCCTTTTGCAAAATTAACAGCCTCTAGTTGCTTCCTGTAGCTTTTAATGAGTTCCTGGATCCTGGATGAAGGTATATTTGACCATTCCTGTTTACAAAACAATTCCAGTTCAGTTAAGTTTGATAGTCGCCGAGCATGGACAGCACGCTTCAAATCATCCCACAGATTTTCAATGATATTCAGGTCTGGGGACTGGGATGGCCATTCCAGAACATTGTAATTGTTCCTCTGCATGAATGCCTGAGTAGATTTGGAGCGGTGTTTTGGATCATTGTCTTGCTGAATTATCCATCCCCTGCGTAACTTCAACTTCGTTACTGATTCTTGCACTTTATTGTCAAGAATCTGCTGATACTGAGTTGAATCCATGCGATCCTCAACTTTAACAAGATTCCCGGTGCCGGCATTGGCCACACAGCCCCAAAGCATGATGGAACCTCCACCAAATTTTACTGTGGGTAGCAAGTGCTTTTCTTGGAATGCCGTGGTTTTTTGCCTCCATGCATAACGCCTTTTTGTATGACCAAACAACTCAATCTTTGTTTCATCAGTCCACAGGACCTTCTTCCAAAATGTAACTGGCTTGTACAAATGTGCTTTTGCATACCTCAGGCGACTCTGTTTGTGGCGTGCTTGCAGAAACGGCTTCTTTCGCATCACTCTCCCATACAGCTTCTCCTTGTGCAACGTGTTCTGTATTGTTGACCGATGTGCATTGACACCATCTGCAGCAAGATGATGCTGCAGGTCTTTGGAGGTGGTCTGTGGATTGTCCTTGACTGTTCACACCATTCTTCTTCTCTGCCTTTCTGATATTTTTGTTGGCCTGCCACTTCTGGGCTTAACAAGAACTGTACCTGTGTTCTTCCATTTCCTTACTATGTTCCTCACAGTGGAAACTGACAGTTTAAATCTCTGAGACAACTTTTTGTATCCTTCCCCTGAACAACTATGTTGAATAATCTTTGTTTTCAGATCATTTGAGAGTTTTTTTGAGGAGCCCATGATGCCACTCTTCATAGGAGATTCAAATAGGAGAACAGCTTGCAACTGGCCACCTTAAATACCTTTTCTCATGATTGGATACACCTGCCTATGAAGTTCAAAGCTCAATGAGGTTACAAAACCAAGTTAGTGCTTTAGTAAGTCAGTAAAAAATAGTTAGGAATGTTCAAATCAAAAAATTGATAAGGGTGCCCATACTTTTGCACCGGTCAAATTTTGTTTAAATGCGGATTGCACATTTTCTGTTAGTATAATAAACCTAATTTCAATCCAGAAATATTACTGAGTCCATCAGTTATTAGATATATGAAACTGAAATAGCTGTTGTAAAAACCCAAATTGTTATAAAGAAAAAAGGTTAACATTAATAGGGGTGCCCAAACTTTTTCATATCACTGTATGTTCAAGTGAAGACTGGTGGGAGGAGCTGCCTGGTAAATCCTATATCTAGGGATAGGCTGAAGACAGGAGACAGCAGTGTTATGTTTCTGCAGGAACTAGCTATACCTTCCTATAGCCAGGTGGGGACAGTAGAGAATGCAATATGCAGGAGAGTTGGGAAAGCTGCATAGGGATTCAGTGCAGCTGCCTGAAATGGGAAGGGGCAGAGTGGCGAATGCATGCATGATACCACTGTGACACAAATGTATTGCAATTATGTGTTTGTATAAAAAATCATTGTCTTTTTTCATTAATAATACCCAGTATAGATGAGCAGATCTTTTGAAATTGCTAGAAAAAAATAGGAGAGGAAGAACCCAACTGACCATAAGAGCTTACACTCTACAGGAGAGGACCCCACTGACCATAAGAGTTAAGAGGTTACACTCTATAAGCAAGATAGAAAGTGAGAGGACCCTGCTGACCATAAGAGCTTAACTTTTACAGGCGAGAGATAGAGAACATAAAAGCTTACACTCTACAGAGGAGAGAAAACTCCTCCATAACCATAGGATTTTACACTCTACTGTGTCGCCCCCGTGCCAGCAGCCGGTGCTGCTCAGATCCGGATCTACGGTACGGCTCGAAGGGTTCTCCAGACCCGGGGGTCGCGTGGACGCTCCGAATAAAAAGGGGATGTATTTATACGGGATTGGTTGTAAAATGTCTGTGACGTCACCCACGGTATGTGGTGAGATGCAGCACCACCGCTGCCGTTACGGGGCTCCTGGGGACGTTGGGCTGGCAGCTGGATGTTAACCTCTCCGTGGGTAGGGATGGATGTCCCGGGGCCCAGTGTATCTATGCTGAGGACGGTGATTGTAGGGGCCGGTGCATCTGGTCAGGCCGGGGATGTTACTCATGGTCGAATAAAGCACACAAGTCCTGTGGTAAACCAAGGTGATGGTGGCCGGCTGCCGCAGATGGGTGTATCAGGTCCCACACCCGGGCTAGTAGCCAATGCCTTTCTCCTCTGCACTTCGTGTTGCTCTAAGATGGACTTTCCATTGTGTAACATGGGGAGTCCACTACCGGTCCTTTGGTTGGGAGCCGTGCCCGTCTGACGCTGACCCTTGGGATCTACGGGCCCTGGCGGTTGCCCTATCCCTCTCTGTGGGTGGTTGTCTACTTTTTGGGACTTAGGTTGGGACAGGACTTAAAATCCTGCCCTCAATTGGCTAATTAGCTAGGCCGTTGGTGCCGATCCTGGCTTCAGGGTCCAAGTGCCCCCTCTGTGCACGGTTTCTGGGTCAGTTCTCCGGGATCGGCACCGGCGGGCTACAACCCTGTCCCGATCCACCTCGGATCTCCGACAGCCGTCTTCCCGTCTCCTGCTGGCACTGGCTACAGTCTGCCACCTAGCCAAGGTGTCAGGGCTCTGACCCTGGCACCTGTCAGCTTGCAGTTCAGGCCTTGACTGCCTGAGCTCGCCTCCTCCACTCTGAACTTGACTCTAGACTTATCTGACTGTTTTTCCCGCCCCGGGTTCTCCAGACCCCTAGCAGAGCGTTCCCTTACCGCCTGGTCCCGCCCACTAGTGTGCCTGTCCTACCCTGAGGGGTGTGACTAGGGTTTCAGGTAGGCTGATTTAACCCTTTGTGGGCTAGGTGTTGTGCGGGGGCCTATGTGTACATCTACCTTGTTTTCCAGGGCGTTACACTACAGCTAAGTGAACAATTGGTTGATCATAAGAGCTTACATTCTACAGGTGAAAGATAAAGAGAGGATTTATTGACCCTAATAGCTTATACAGTATAGAGGAGAGATAGAGAGAGAGGACCCCAATGACCATAAGAGCCTACACTCTATAGAAGAGAGAGAAAGGACCCCACTGACCATAAGAGCTTACACTCTACAATGGAGAGAGGACCCCACTGACCATAAGAGCTTTCACTGTACAGAGGAGAGAGGACCCCACTGACTATAAGAGCTTACAATGTACAGAGGAGAGAGGACCCCACTGACCATAAGAGCTTACACTCTACAATGGAGAGAGGACCCCACTGACCATAAGAGATTACACTCTACAGGAGAGAGAGGACCCCACTCACCATAAGGGCTTACACTCTACAGTGGAGAGAGGACCCCACTGACCATAAGAGCTTACACTCTACAGTGGAGAGAGGACCCCACTGACCATAAGAGCTTACACTGTACAGAGGAGAGAGGACCCCACTGACCATAGGAGCTTACACTGTACAGAGGAGAGAGGACCCCACTGACCATAAGAGCTTACACTCTACAGTGGAGAGAGGACCCCACTGACCATAAGAGCTTACACTCTATAGGAGAGAGAGGACCCCACTGACCATAAGAGCTTACACTCTATAGGAGAGAGAGGACCCCACTGACCATAAGAGCTTACACTCTACAGAGGGTAGAGAGAGAGAGGATTTCGCTGATTAAAAGAGCTTATACTGTACTCTACAGGTGAGAGATGGAGGACCCCACTGACCATGAACACCTACACTATACAGAGGAGGGAAAGGTTGTTAATTGATCATATGAAATTAAAAACAACTGCCATTTTTTTAATTCAAACACACTATTAAAGGGAACCTGTCAGTCAGAAACTTTAACCCCCCCAAATCCTTTACACTCCCAGACACAATTTCAAAATGCATGCTGCTGGATCAGTACTTTGGGGTCATAAAAGAATCGACTGGCTTATGTTTTAAAGGTACTTGTATGTACAATCATATTAATGGTTTGGTTGGGGGAGTTCTTGACAGGTTCTCTTAAAATATCGCACTTTCTGGTTTGTTTCTAGCACAAACATGCTATTAGCCATTGTTTTTGTCCTTGGGGCAATTCTGCAGCCTTATACAATGAGAAACTCTTATGAGTGGGCAGGTGACAGCCTAGAATCTAAAATTTTCTTTTTTTTCTTAAATAACAAACATTGATCTGACTTTAATTAGACAAGAAAAATCTCCAGATTTCAGACAATGCTAAAGATTTTTTGATCTATAGCAAGACTACAATATCTGAAATTATTGTAGATGTTTATCAAAGATTTCATAGTTTGCAATCTCAAATCGGTCACAAAATATATGAAAAAATCCAAGTCTCGTGTCTGTGCCATTACGATGAAGGCAGCAAAAACACACAAAAAAGGTTTTTTCAAGTATGATAAATTAATAAAGTTATATATTTCTTTAAGGGGGTGTTCTTTTTTTATTGTTCAGGAGTACCCACTCCCCTACCTCCTGTATCCTGTTTCCTGGGGGCCAGTGTGCTCCTGCTTGATTGTGACTACACTAGCACAAATTTTTGCCTCACGGATTGGGAGCTAACAGAGCGATCTGGGCACATTCACTCCATTTTTGAGAAATGAGAGGATTTTTAATAAAAAAATATATAAAATATATGGCAATGTTGCTTGATTTTTCAAGAACTTTCCAAATTATCCAATAAAGAATTGAGACAACTCCATTAAGAAGAAAACTTTCGTTTGCAAAAATCACTGTATAATGTAGTACATCCAAAAACTATTACCTTGTTGACGGTTTTTAGTTCTGCTCTATTTTTATTCCTTTTTACCCTGCCTGTGCTGGTATAAGGTTGGATCCTGTGCATATGCAACCAAGAAAGGTAAGAATATTGGCAGGCTGCCAGTATGGGGAGCTGGAGCCCTGCAGGATAGACAGTGAAGAATAAGCGAGGAGATGGAAACACCGTGTGTGCTTGGTGCAATACAGCACCAACCGTAAAGCAGATCCCGCGAGGCGTGCGTGGGATGGTCGGGCAGGCCGGGTCAAATACTAAGCGGGGAGAAAGAAGACCAGAGCGACGAGCAGAAGTGAGGTCGGGGTCAGGCCGAGGTTAATACCAGAGGAAACAACCTAGTGAGAAAGGTAGGAATGGGGAGACAACCAGAGTCAGATAGGAAGGAACAGAGGTGGGACCGGGGAACGGATGCAGAACTAGGGAACAGAACACAGACAGAGGGAGAAGACACAGGGGAGGCAGATCAGGATCAACACTTACAGGGACCAGCAATTACAGGCAGAGCAGCGCTAAGCTTATAGCTGGCGGTGGTTCACCGGAGATGACACTGCATGAAGCATCCTGGGTCGGCAAGTGAGGCCTGGAAAAAGACTCCACCCCTAGCCATGTGGTCGGGGGTGCGAAACTTTGACAAATATAACTACAAACATAAAGAACTCTATTGCATCCTTGTAACTTACTGTCGGTAGAGCTTGCAGATACATTATGGACTGTTTGGTAGGAACATTTTTGTCAGGAACAAACACACAGCCGTCTTCATACAGTCCGGTTTCTTGGTCCCTTTTGCACTCACAATTGTTTCCTGTACATTTTTCTTTAACATAAACACCTTTAAGTCCGACAGGACACCTGATAGAAAAAGGTAAAATCATCATCGTCTATTTATATGCATTTATTTATGTGATATACGTCATTGTAAATCCCAGAAGTTCCCATCAGGATCTGACTTCACTCCGAGAGTACAAAAAGATACTCTAGGGGGCCCAAACCCTGGTACAATACTGGACCCCTATTACAACAGGGCCCCAAAAGTCAGGGAGAACAGAATCTGATTTGGAGGTGACTTTTTAACAAATTGTTTGCTTGTTGATGATTTTGTATTAGCTGTTATTGATTAGATATTTTGTAAAGCAATGATAACAGCAACAATATGCATGGACACATTTAGTATAGAATGAAGACTCATCACTTGCCATACATTTGTAATTTTTACCTGGTGTTAATATCCATATTCTCCTGAATCTGGTATTGTTTTACTTTTATTTTTACTCCCCTATATTTCTGAGATATGATTAAATCTTCCCTACATGTAAATCTAGCCTTTTTAGCCAAGTAGGTGTGGTCCTCAAATCTTCTTTATGGAAGTCTTTTTGAGAACTATGACCAGTGCCTAAAAATGCTAAATTTATATACAGGTGATTAGGGGATATACCAATAATAAAGAGGAATAGGAACAGAAAACAACTTTGGATGCAACAGAACCAGCATTTACACTAGGTAAAAAAAATTACATACTTAGGCTGATATAAAAAGTTACAGGTCTTATTTAAATGTTGGGAAAAAAACCTGGCCAGTTCCTCCTGACAGGATAACGCAAGTGTGAACAGTTACAAGTTACTGTGACTGCAGGAAGTACAAAGTAAAAATTTCATCAGACACTGTGTGTTCCCAAATACAGTGGGTGAAAAAAGTACTGAATACTTCAATTTTCTAAGTACATTAATTTCTAATGGTGCTATTCACGTGAATTTATCACCAGATGTCGGTAACAACCAATCCAATCCATACAGGCAAAGAAATCAAACCATGTTTGGAGGCCAAAAGGCACTGCATAATCCTCCAAAAACATACCAACAGTGACATTTGGAGGTGGGAACATCATGGTGTGGGACTGTTTTTCAGCATACGTTACAGGCAAATTTCACGTAATTGAGGAAATGTGGGGACACATACTTGATAAAAATGAACTGCCATCTACCAGGATGATAAGGATGAAATGAGGGTGGAGATTTCACAAAGACTATGATAGCAATCACACAGCCAAGGAAGCTCTCGATTGGTTTCATAGAAAAAAAAGAAAGCTGCTTAACACTAGAGCTACTGAGGTAGTCATTTTGACTACTTTGCACCATGTATTTCTATATAGGTGTCACGAGTCCAGTAGTTCTAGTGTTAAATGGCCCAGCCAATCACCTGACCTGAATCCAATAGAAAATTTATGAAAGGAACTAAAGTTCAGAGTTCATAGAAGGAGCCCACAGAACCTTCAAGATTTGAAGAGTACTTGTGTGGAAACATGGAACAAAATCACACCTGAGCAATGCATGCCACTAGTTTTTCCATACAGGAGGTATCTTGAAGCTGTCATCACCAACAAAGGCTTTTGTATGTAGTATTAAATAAATTTCAGTAAACATTTTCAATACTTTTTTCCTGTGTAATTTCTCATTATTACACATCACTAAATTTCTGGACATCTATGGTTTGTTTTCTTTCCTTGTGTAGATTGGATGAGTTGTTGTTACCAACACCTGGTGAAAAATTCATGTCAATTGCACCTTTAGAAATATATTTACTTAGAAAAGTGGTGACATGTTCAAAACTTATTTCACCCACTGTATATGAAAACATCCAATATACAAAATATAAACTGTACAACTGCTGAGCAGAATGTAAGTATAATGTCACGATGACTATGGGATAGTGGGGAACTCGGGCTCCTAAGCTGACCCTCAAGCTAGGGGGCCCTATGAAATCCCTAACCTCAGGGATACTCCTAATGGTGGTAAGTCATGACTCTCCTTCCTGGCCCTGCTCCTGACCAGTCCTGATCTGATAACCGCTCCAACTCCCCTCAGGGAGGGACGTGACAGGAGTGTGTTGAAAACTATAGATAAAGACAGACAAGGGAAAACCAAAACTCTGACAGACAGCATGCACACACAAAGGTAAAGACAATAAGAGATTCAGGAGGAAAAACAAGAACGGAAAGGAGGTACAGAACAACAGGGGTAAACTCCACAACTGCTCCAAGCAATAGGCACAACTTAAGCAAAACTTTCGCCAGAGGACACCATACCTCACAAGCCAACACAGTATAGCTGGCATGGGTAGAAGGATTCCACCAGCATAAAAAGGAGGGGAGAAGTTTTGATAGGTCTCCCCCCAACATGTGATTAAAGAAGCAAGCAGAGTAGCAGAGTTTAACTCTTGCTAGCATGACTATGAATCAGCACATAGAATGTCGATGCCCGAGTCTGCCTGTAATGATCCCAGAAACCAGAGAAACCATTGGGTGGAGTGTCAGAATCTGCAATATGATGAACAAAGCCCAATGCAGCCATGACAGTTGGGGAAGTTTGTGCAAAACTCCATGTGACATATAAACTTAAAGTTCTTTCTCCTCAAATTGTCCAATTTGTGTATGACCACCAACCATAACAAGGTGACCTTTCTTTGATGGCGTCCAAACCTTTTAATCTTTTTAAAGGGTGAGTCTTCAAAGACCTTTTCAGTGTTGTGTCCCAGGTTATGCTGCTGGTCTGAAATACAAGCCCTCTAATGCTGGCAGAAGAGGCAGCTTTGCCTCTGTAACAAGGAACTATAGCTGTAAAGGCAAATGGAAGTTTCCAGGGTCCTGCTCGGTGCAGTCTTACTTAAGAGGTAGGGGAGGATACAATATTGCGGACCATGAAATTTTGTAAGCCCTGAGTTGGAGTGGTGTAACCAAGGATAGTTTTAAAAGAAGCTATCATTACAAAGCAACCTATTGTTTAAATCAGGTTTATGTGTTATGTATTTTTAAAACATTTTTAGCATTTTCTTTTTTAAACCATATTTAATTCTCCAGTCAACTATTTTTAATTATAACCTCTTTAGCAGCAGAATGTTATGTGATGGGAAAAAAGGATTGCTTTTGTTGCCCAGTTTCAATATTCTATTTACTGGTAATTAATAAATGCATTTTTTCCATACCTTGTAGCTTCTACCTGACCACTATTAGCAATGTAGAATGGGGATAGTGAGTTGTACTCATCAAAGACGCCCCATCTGAGATGAGCCCATTCATGGACAAAGACTCTTCCTATAACAGAAGCAAGATTCATGAAAGCTGAACACATGCAGAAAGATTACATTTCAACTTGGGAATAATATATACAGATTTAACAATAAGTATACAATACTAATATTCTAAGACAGTAAATTTTAATAAATCATAAGTATAGCCAGCAATTAAAAGACTGCAGAATGATCTATGTTATTTTGCATTCAGTACATTTAAAGAAGAATTGTTGTCAGGTCAAAATTAGCAAGGTTTTGCTTTTATTTTATTCCCTTTACTCCCCTAAGTACTCCATACTTTGTTTTTGTAAATTTGCCATAAAGTTCCAGAGATTCAGGCCTTTTTATTTAGTGCAAATTTTTCTAGTCTCTAACCAGAGGGCGTGGCTCAAGGATCCTCTGGGGCGTGTCTTTAAGCTGCTCTGAATTATTAACTTGTCAGCAACTCCGCTTTGTTAGAGGCCAGGTGTTACATCACCGCCGAAGTCTGCTCCAGCGACTCCTGCTCTGATCGCCGGGTGACGCCGTGTTCCTGCCGCGGATGGTGCTGGTGATGGGAGAGGAGTCGATGCCGGCAGCACCGGTGGGCGCGGGCTCCGATCATCCACTGGGCTGGGTTATCTTGGGATCTGCTGTGCCGCTGGCTGACTGTGGGTGGCATGTGTCTTCCATCTGAGGTTGCCAGTGTTCGGCTAAAGCCAATGGGAAGACACCACACCCTTCTTATTCCCCCTCCTGTCACATGACCACTGCCAGAGATAGTTCTCATTTTCATGGCTCCTGTTATGTCCTATTCTGTTTGGTTATTCCTGTGTGCTGACTTCTGCGTGTTTTCTGACTACCCTCCTGCCTACTGTTTTTGTACCTCGCTGCCCGATCCGGATTTGACCTCTGCTACGTTTGCTGACTACGTCATTGCCTGCCGATTCTGTCCCTGTTCTCCAATTCCTGGTTTGACCCTGCCTGACTACTACTCTCATCGGACTGCAGCCTTCCACAGGTAGTGATCACCAGGGCCCTTTGTAATTCCAAATTCCTGTATAGGGGTTAAAGGGTTTCAGGGTTCTGGGGGTCCTGCTTGGTGAGTGGCTTCCCTCTAGCCTCCCCATTACAGCCCATCTGAGTCTGTGGATCCAGGCAGGCGTTATACCACGACAATTTGCAGTATATAAAATTCCCCTATCTATAGAACCATATGGCAGATTTACAAAAAAACTAAATATAGACTACTCAAAGGAGCAGCGAGAATGAAATAAAAGCAAGACCTGGCTAATTTTGGCCTGGGGACAGGTCCTTTTTAAAGAGGACTTAGTAAATACTTTTATTCCTAGAAAATACCTATAATCGATAGATAGAGATAGAGAACCTGAGGTTTGGTGTTTATTTTTCGTTCCAGACTCAGACTTTACAAAAAAAAAAACAGAGTTCATTTTTCGGTGTTCGGGTGATTTACATATGAACACCACTCATGTGAGCATCGTTGTGCTGGGTACACTCGGTGCTCAGCCCAGTACGAGCCGCTTGCAGTGTTTGATCGGCTCACACTGGAGGTAACAACTGCATGATCATATGTAGTGTGCACCAAACAAAAAAAAATGGAAAAACTCTGCCCACCCGCCCCCGGAAGTGATCTCTTTATGGTTGGCTGCATGTGGGCGGAGACTCACACTGCCCAATCAGTGACTCCCATTTGGGTTCAGGCCAAGTCCATGTCCCAAACCAAATTTTATCTAAAGTCGAGCTGAACTCATCTAACTGAACTTCCACAGGTCCGCTCATCTCTAATAAACATTTCTTAGAATGATCTATTGTGCTGTTCCTCTGTTATTCCTCCTGGATATTTATGAATAATTATGGTCAAAAACACAGGCATTAGTAATTTTTTTAATGTAAAGCAATTATATAAGTTTAATAAGTTTGACTGTAGTTACACAGCAATAGGAAATGCAACTTCATTAATATCTATAAGTGTTGAACAACTCTTTTGATTTACTTGTTGGTGATTGTTACTCGTGCCAGAGACGCTCAAAATAGTATAGTCTGCTGTGATTTTTTTTTTTCCTGTGTACTATAATTGAAGTGAGTTTTGGAAATCTGATTAGTCTTAAATATGTTTGAAAATATTTTTTACTAGTTGTAGTACCCGGGCGTTGCCCGGGATAGTAACTGTCTCTCTTCGAGTTTCTGTCTGTCTCTATCTGTATCAGTTTCTATGTCTGTATCGTCTCTCTGTCTGTCTCTCTCTATCTCTGTGTCTCTCCCTTTCTCTGTGTCTGTCTGTGTCTGTCTGTCTCTCTCTATCTGTCTGTCAGTCTCGTTCCAAGTCTGTCTCTGTCCCCGGCTGACTCTGTGCCAGGCTGTCTCTGTGCCCGGCTGTCTCTTTCCAGGGCTGCATCTTTGCCCATCTGTCTCTTTGCCCATCTGTCTCTTTCCAGGTCTGTCTCTTTCCTGGTCTGCCTCTTTGCCCGGTCTGTCTCTTTCCGGGGCTGTCTCTTTTCCCGGCTGTCTCTTTGCCGGGCTGTCTCTTTCCAGGGCTGTCTCTTTGCCCAGCTATCTCTTTCCAGGGCTGTCTCTTTGCCCGTCTGTCTCTTTGCCCGTCTGTCTCTTTGCCCGTCTGTGTCTTTGCCCGTCTGTCTCTTTGCCCGGTCTGCCTCTTTCCAGGTCTGTCTCTTTGCCCGTCTGTCTCTTTGCCCATCTGTCGCTTTGCTCGTCTGTCTTTTTGCCTGTCTGTCTCGTTCCAGGACTGTCTCTTTCCAGGGCTGTCTCTTGCCAGGGCTGTCTCTTTACCCGGCAGTCTCTTTGCTCTTCTGCCTCTTTGCTCGTCTGTCTCTTTCCAGGGCTGTCTCTTTCCATGGCTGTCTCTTTCCAGGGCTGTCTCTGTCTGTGTCTCTGTCTGTCTGTCTCTGTCTCTCTCTATCCGTCTCACCACTGACATCATATTACCATTTTGTTCCTATAGCAACCACTGACAGTTGCTATTAATGACCTTTAGCTCCCACCTCCATTCAGTTAAATGGAGACATGTTTTTTTGAGTGTAACTGTAAAGGCGTTAAATTTTCCTGTCAAAGCATAGTCTATGACGTTCCCTGAGTCACATGGAGTGTCTGTGCAAAATTTCATGATTGTAAATGCGACGGTGCAGATTCCTTTAGCAGATATACATACATACACACATACACACATACACTGAGCTTTATATATTAGATTTACCTCTGGGTCCATATACTGATAGTAGTTTATCATCTACCAGGAAATCTGGGGTAAAATGAATATATACGCCTTTATCCCCACATTGACCGTACTGTAAAGTGTATGGGTCATCTCCATTTTTCAAATGTGGTGTTGCTATAATAATGTCTGCCTAGTTTAACAAAATATACAAATGAGTGAAAATGTAAATGTACATATTATTCCATAATTAAGTTTCCTTTTTCCTTAAAATGTGACCGTTGTTTTAATTTTTATTACATAAATCAATAGTGCACATGAAAATAAACAACTTTATAATATATCTTGAGAGAAATTAACTTCTTTTTCCTTCTAAATTGATCTTTCCTTCTCAAAATTCTCATTTTCCAAGTAAAATCGGTCTTAAGTGAATACAGATTTTTATATTACTGAGATACCCTGTTTCCCCGAAAATAAGACAGTGTATTATATTAATTTTTGCTCCCAAAGATGCGCTAGGTCTTATTTTCAGGGGATGTCTTATTTTTCCATGAAGAAGGATTCACATTAATTGTTGAACAATAAAAAATGAACACTTATTATACACTGTGCAGTAGTGGTCATCACAAACCAGCATAAACAGACAAACTGTGAATCCTATCAAGAATGTCTTGCTACTGCCATTATTTCCATGTACAACATGCCCTGGTGTTCTGTTCGGTGGGCATGCTTCCAAACAAAAAGTTTGCTAGGTCTTAAGGGTGCTTTACACGAGACGAGCTATCGTGCGATGCATCGTCGGGGTCATGGTTTTCGTGACGCACATCCGGCATCATACACGATGTCGTTTTGTGTGAAACCTCTGAGCGACGCAGTATCGCTCACAAATCGTGAGTCGTGTACTCGTCGCTCAGTTTCATAATATCGTTTATTTTTATTTGTGCCGGTTGTTCATCGTTCCCGTGGCAGCACACGACGCTCCGTGTGACACCACGGGAGTGATGAACTCTGCTTACCTGCGTCCCACGGCTTCCGCCGGCTATGCGGAAGGAAGGAGGTGGGCGGGATGTTTACATCCTGCTTATCTCCGCCCCTCCGCTTCTATTGGCCGGCCGCTGTGTGATGTCGCTGTGACGCCGAACGTCCCTCCCCATTCAGAAAGTGGACGTTCGCCACCCACAGCGAGGTCGCTCAGCAGGTAAGTACGTGTGACAGGGGTTTCACGACTTTGTGCGACACAGGCAGGGGGTTGGTACGATCGATCGTGAAATCGCACGATCGGTCGTCCCGTGTAAAGCAGGCTTTACTTTCGGGGGAGGACTTATATTTAGCAATTCAGTAAAACCTCTACTAGGTCTTATTCAGGGGATGTCTTATTTTCAGGGAAACAGGGTAGGAGATAGCTTCTGTTTCTACCGTAGTTAGGTAGTAGGGGGCATACTCTCTCGCTGTATGTACTTTATTCTTTCATTTGCTATTTTGTACTTTTACTCACTCTGACAACCCTTTCTATCTCAGCACTCCTTCCTTTATGTAGGTATATTGCACTCTACTCTGCCCTCCGGTTCCTTAGGAGGAACGTAAAGCACTCGATGGCCAGTCAGGTAGCAAAGGTCCGAGTTGCCATAGTTTAGTCTGGGCTTAGAAGGTGTATCCAGTATCCACAAAAATTATTCTCCAAAAAATTTCTTAAAAACATACCTTTATTCATGCCATAAAAATATAAATAAAAAAAGATAAATGGCAGACAAATGGGTCAACGCGTTTCAGGCGTGAGCCCTTAATCATGACAACGTCTGAACAGTGGTCTCCACCTTATATACACAAATCTGTAACTCAGATCACCAATGAGAGAAATACACACATATGGCATCAATTAGAAGTTAACAGTGTCTAGAATAGTCTGGGGTTAGGGTTATTCTAACCCACGCAGGAACCACTAGGGACTGCGGGTTCCAAATCTCTAGTCTGTACATGAACCGGCTGAGTCAGTTGTAGTATTTTCGGTGTTTTTCATACTTATATAGTGTGAGTTGATTACACAGTCATAACACTAGGAAGAGAAAGAAGTATATTTGCCTGAAAATATATTAAAGTTACTTATTTTCATGAGTACTATTACGGTAATTTATTAAATAAAAATTAAAACAATGGTTACACTTTAACACAAAATATTGGGTAGAAATATTTTTTTTCCCTGTTAACATTATTCTTTAATTTGGAAAAACATCTAATACTAATAGAAAAAAATAAAAAAGCTAGACTAAGAAGTATACTATAAAATCATATAGTTGACAATATGTTATTCCAAATGTTGTTATTCCAAAAGCTGAAAAGAACCTTGATCTTCAAAAACTTAAAAAGCAACTGCAAGTACACAAAACCTTTAACATTCAATAGAGACATGTCAGAAGTTTTAATTGGTCGGATTTGGGTAAAGAGATCCTCATCGATCATTAACATGAAGGTGCAGAAGTGTTAAAGGGAATCGGTCAGGTCAAAAAAGCATTATAACCTACAAGCAGGAGCATGTGTGAGCTATTAACCCCTTCCTACCCATCCCTGTGTTGTAATAATGTGTAATATGAAAGTAATAAAATAACATTTTATTACTTACATGTTCCCTGAGTAAATGAGCAGGTCTCTAGCCCCTTCGGTGTCGCATCGCCCTGTGGGCATTTGCTTGCTTTCCGTGGTATCATGCCCCTGTGGCCGTGGCTGATGCCATAGATTTACATGAGCGATGTCACCGTCAGCTCCTTCAGAATGTTTACTTGCCAGGTTCAGATGCACGCTGCGCATGTCCGGAACCGCAGGAGTCTTCTGAGCATGCGCAGTGCCCGTCTGAAGCCCCGACAGGGATAGGTAGGAAAGGGTTACTAGCTCACACATGCTCCTGCTTGTAGGTTAGGCCCGTTTCACACGTCAGTGAAAAACACTGACGTTCTTCACTGACGTGTAAAACACGCACATGTCCCTCCGTGTTCCGTGATTCACGGCACACGTGGGTTGTCCATGTGCAATCCATGATCCGTGATTGCATATGGACATTACTCACCTGCTTTCACTGCTGCTGTCCATGGTGCTGATCTCCTCGGGTCTCCAGCGTCCGGCCACCGCTCTGTGCAGCTACTTCCTGGTCGGGTTTTCCTGCCCCTCATGAATATTCATGAGCCAGGCAGAAGCTGCCGAGAACAGAGGCTGCACAGCGAATCACAGGCAAGGTGAGTTGAAAATATTTAATATTTAATATGTCCGTGATTTTCTGGTACATGTTTCACTGATCACACACGGATCACACCATAGTGTGGTCCGTGGGTCATCAGTGATGCCATAAAAAAACTGACATGTCTCCGTGCAGAATCACAGCCACGCGTGAATGCTGCACGGAGACACGTTCAGTGAAAAATCACTGATGTGTGAGCAGACCCATTGATTATAATGGGTCTGCGTATGTCAGTGATTCTGGTACGTTTTAAAAAAAGCACAAACGTACCAGAATCACTGAAGTGTGAAAGGGGCCTTATAAAGCTTTTTTGACCTGACAGGTTCCCTTTAAGCCAAGCAATGTTCTACTAGATGCCTAGTGTAGGCCTCAATATAAAGTCTGTAAATCCAGCTCCACTTTCTGGGCATAGCTGCGCTTGGCTGAGCACTTCTGCCCCTTTCAATGATCCAAGGGAGTATGAGCACTTGGAAGCCACCATACTTTGATATGTCTCAAAGAAATTTCCGTTACACATTTTATGTATTTATATTCACTCAAAAAAATTATTTTTAATGGTAATTAAACAATTTTGAGTTTCCTACCTTATCATATGTTTCAGTTCTTGTTTTGAGATATGCAGAGTTTTTTCTCCAAGTAAGTGGAATTAAGATTTTGGCACTCTGTATGAAAAGTCTGTTTTTTGTGGCCGAGAACATATAGTTTGAGCCCTCTTTTATCATATTCTTGTTAGGATAAATTGTAAGAAGAATAGTTAAAATTCATATAATCAAAATATTATACAACTAGAGCAAAAATGTACATAACGCCATTGTTTAGCGATTATGTCAGTAGTTCGTGGCAGATTGACTGCAGCCCATGAAATGTCCCCCAATGCCTCTTCTGATTGGTAGGGGCGCCATGTCATCATTGTGGCCTGACACATGTATAATGTCACATCAGGTCTACTAATTAAAAAAGTGCAAGGGATACTGGAAGGTAGGAGGATATTCACCAAGCACTGGTCCTGCTGCTACCGAATAATGACATTTCCGCATTTCCATTGGACCTGGCTCTGGAAAATTATTTGGTTCAACTATATAAACAATATACTACTTTTTATTATTATTATTATTTATTGAATATATGTTTATAATTTTATTTAACATAATTAAAAAAAATAATATACATCTTGCAAAGTAATTTTACATTTTTTTTTTTTTAGCGATCTAACATACTGTATATATTTTTACCGAAGCAGGAGGACAAATAGAGTAAAGTGCAAGTAAACAGTTTATTAAGGAACAACTGGAATGAATAAAATCGGCAGCACAACAAGCCGATTGTGCAGATAAATCTGGATCTTGGTACCCCCTTAGGGGTTGTTTCCCTTGCGGCCACTGTCTGGCCTGCAGCAATGTCCTCCGCATTTCCTCCTTCACTTCCGCGGATGGTCTGCGCAGTTTTCATATTCGCCACTACATATCGTGCGGTACCAGCAATGTGGTATATTATGCCACGTGCGGGTGCCGCATGATATATGTGGGCCTTACTAGCAGAGAACTGCGCAGACGTGTGAGGGAGCATGTGAGGGACATTGCTGCTGCCCGGACAGTGGTTGACATTTCCACCTTAAAAACCCTCCCTCGTCATTTTCATGCCGCCTATGACTGTGACCCAATGTCCCTGAAGATCAGGGGCATTGATGTCATACATGGGGGGGCGAGGGGTGGGAATGTACGCAAAGTACTCACCCAGCGCGAAACACGCTGGATCTATACTTTGGGAACATTATCACCAAGGGGGCTTAATGAGCATCTGAGTTTTGCGCCCTTCTTACGATAATCGCCTTCCCCTTTTATCCCCCTGGTTTTTGTGCCTTGTTTTTAATTCTATTTTGTTTACTTTAATTTTCAGATATATTTATTTCTCTTTTTCTGGCACTCAAGTGGAACCTACACTTTTTTGGTATCAGCTGATGGACATGGACATATGGTTTATCTACTTTCCTTCCTTCATGTGCCACATCTGGGATGCTGGAAGCGATACTGAAAACTTGTGCTGCTTTATATGATGTGTCTCCCATTTGTGCCTTCACCGCTTGTAATTACCTTTTCCTTGTTCTATATGTGCGCTCCCGCTTCTCCTCCCCCTGTCTGTGCGAGTGCATCAATGACTTGCTGGCCCGGCCCTGTCGGCGCCACTATCGCCTGCGCGCATGCGCAGATTCCGGGTGACGCGTCCCTGTTTTCCGCGCATGCGCGCTACCGATTTGGGGCATTGACGGCTGACGGCGCCAGGTGCCAGCCGCGATTGGTCCATTCGCGCTGACGCTTTGGGGGGCGGAGCAGCTGGAGCGACAGGGCGCCATGTATAAAAGTACATGGCTGCTCCATGGCGTCCCACCACTCCCCCTGATGAAATGATCCTACCTGCTTGACCGTGAAACGTATTCGTCGGGGCTCTTTTTCCAGGGGGTCTCTGCTGCACTCTAAGCTTTTTGTGCAATCACCATGGGTATGTTTATTTAACTAATCAGGGTCTGTTTGCTCTAATCTGTTGTGTTCTATGTGGTACTCGCTAGCACCACCATGTGGTTCAATTTTGTATAGCTTGGTTTTGCATATTTAATATCGTCACCTTAGAGCTCCTATACTTCTCTGTACTGGTTCTTTTGTGAATTGCTTAAATATGATACTTTTAAATACTATTATGTCAAATATATGTAGCAATTCCTTGTAATGTCAGAGTGTATAATTACTTATTTGCAAAACCCCTATATTTATAATCATTACATGTGGGGTGTTCGAGTTTAACCATTTAAAAGGACCCAGATCTCAGTCTCCTTTTTACATTCTTATATTTGTATTCCGTATCCTTACAATTTTTATCTGCCCAATCGGCATGTTCTGCTGCCGATTTTATTCATGCCAGTTGTTCCTTAATAAACTGTTTACTTGCACTTTACTCTATTTGTCCTCCTGCTTTTGTAATGCCTTGAGTGTGCCTTACAGGTGCCATGTTTTGGTATACCTGTTTTTTTACCTTTCGGTCAATTCTTGTATATATTATATTTTTACCGGCAGAATATTTATCATTTCTTTTTCTATTGAAAAAAAAAAACTAAACACGTGTTCAGATTGTGTTATAAACTACTTATGGATATATTGGCTGAATTATCTGTTTATTAGTTTTTATTACCATGCTATTTAGTTTCAAAGTCTTTCTTTGTAGCCGCAGTAAAATGTTAAGTCAAATAAGGCCAGATTGCTTTCCGGGAAATAAAGCTAGATCCTGGAAGCTAAGTTTCTGTAAGTTATAGCATGGAATATATATAAAATAAGTTTTGGTACCATTAAAAGTCAAGTCCCAAACAAATCATAAAATTGCATTGCCGAAGACAAATTTCAATTATTGCCTTTCAAGGCTAAAATAAGTTAATCATCTCATCTTGCCCTTAGGATATTCACTTTTGTATAAGATTATTTTAACAAATTTGCCCTTGACATTTTCATGAATTTTCTGCAGCTTATTTCTTAACCTCTATCAGTGATTGTTTTGTCTTGTTGGTCTACTAGGCATTGCTCCCACCTAGCCAAAATCCTACTCCACACTGATGAGGGGCAATACCCCGAAACAGCTGTCTGTGGATGGATACCTGGCATTCGTATTTCCCTTGTCATATCTTTAAACTCGTCAAGAGTTGGATGTTGACTAAAGGGGCCACTTAATATGGTGGTTATGATGGTCTCCTAAAAAGAGCCACTCCTTTCCATGTCGAGACTCCTAACAGAGGCTGCATGGACTTTTTTGATTTTCATACTTCCCAGGGGGCAATGCACCTAGGATTTCACTGTGTTGAGCGCCTTTGCTGGCTGCCGGCAGTGTTTTCTCTGGCTGGTCTCCTCGAGATCAGTGATTGTTTTGTCTTGTTGGTCTACTAGGCATTGCTCCCACCTGGCCAAAATCCTACTCCACACTGATGAGGGGCAATACCCCGAAACAGCTGTCTGTGGATATATACCTGGCCTTGGTATTTCCCTTGTCATATCTTTAAACTAGTCAAGGGTTGGATATTGACTAAAAGGGCCACTTAATATGGTAGTTTGGTGGTCTCCTAAAAAGAGCCACTCCTTGGCTAGGTCCTTCCCGAAGGGATATTTGGCTACTTTTCCATTTCGAGACTCCTAACAGAGGCTCCATGGACTTTTTTGATTAACCTCTATTTTAAGGAGATGGACATTTTTCCCCTTTTTTTTTTTTAAATATATTTTTCTGTTGGCTTCTCAAGCATAGACTTGTATTCTTTTCCCCTCTTCAAAAAATACAAACGTTAATATGAATTTCATTTTGCTGTGTCTGTTTTGTTACAATTTTGACATAGTAAATTTCAACTCATGTTATTCTATAATGGCTTGTGGAGACAACCATATTTTCGATCTAAGTAGAATCTGATAAAACATTGGATAGCACTCGGACCAATGTTATTTTATGGAGTTGTGCACAAGTCCTACTTTTTCCTCCGACCAAGTCTGTATGAAGAAAACAAAAATCGCATTTTGCACGAGTTGCCTCCATAAATTGGATTGCACTTGGCCATGTAAGTCAATGAGTCTGTGAAAAAAATTGAACAACATTCGGATGAAATCCAAATGTAGTCCGATTTTCACGGACTTGCAGAATGAGACAGATAGAAATTTATGTGTAAATATATACAGATCCGGCAAAAATTAAGAGACCACTTCCAAATTGTCAGGTTTTCTGATTTTTCTCTTTATAGGTATATTTTTGAGTAAAATGTAAATTGTTCTTTTATTCTATAAACTACTGACAATGTCTCCAAATTTCCAAGCAAAAAAATTTGCATTTATTTTCTGAAAATAAAAAATGGTCAAAGTAACAAAAAAGGCATTGCTTTCCGACTGCAAATAATGCAAAGAAAACAAGTTCATAATCCTTTAGAAACAACAATACCAATGTTTTACCTCAGGAAGAGTTCAGAAATCAATATTTTGTGGAATAATCATGACTTTTAATCACAGCTTTCATGTGTCTTGGCATGCTTTCCACCAGTCTTTCACCCTGCTTTTGGGTGACCTAATGCCACTCCTGGTGCAAAATTGTAAGCAGTTCTTCTTTATTTGATGTTTTGTGACTCTCCATCTTACTCTTGATTATATTCCAGAGGTTTTCAGTGAGGTTCAGGTCTGGAGATTGGGCTAGCCATGACAAGGTTTTGATATGGTAAAGGGTTATTATTAATTGTAATATGGAGGCAGTCATTTGTCACGCTACTTGCCCCTGTGGACTGATTTATATTGGCATCACCACATGGAGCCTAAGGGTTCGCTCGGAAGAGCATGTAAGAGATATTAGGAATGCTGCAATATCCTTAGAGCTTGAAAAATTGAAAACTATTCCAAAACATTTTTTCTACCATCATGCCAGTAACATTTATGATCTATGTATACGTGGAATTGACCACGTCTACATGAGTATTAGGGGAGGTGACATGAAAAAGAAACTCTTACAGAAAGAGACAAGGTGAATTATTACCTTGGAGATAGTCACTCCCCCAGGTTTAAAGAGGCAGTTACAAGTATTTTCTGTAACTAGTTTTGTGTACATTTTATTGGGTCTTTTTGTGGCCATTTTTGTGTGTTTTTAATTTTTGTTTTTAATATTGTGGGTTTATGTTTTCATAGGCCCTCCATCACATTCTTTTTCTATGTTGCTGAGATTCGATAGCAGTATATGGCTGAAATCTCGGACCGGAACAGATACAACTGATAAAGAGCTGCGGAATACAGCTATCTGGCCTACATTACTCTGAAGACTTTCATATATTTTTCATAATTTTTTGAATTTTTTGTATTTGATTCTGACTATAATATATGTATATTTTGATTATGCCTTCAATATGAGACATTAAAATTTTTATGTGTCTCTATAACAGATATTATATTTTTAATGTGTGGATTATGAGGCTTAATTATTATGTTGCTGTTTATTTTTGTGCTTTTTGTCAATAATCTTATAGTCCGTTACAGCCTTAGGTCAGTCACCTTTCATCTTGATAGTCAATTTATCTGTTTATGTTGGATTGACTTTACCTGCTTTCAGATATTTTGGCATGCTACTATGGTGAGTTGGGAGTTGTCTCTTTTACCCTCACCCTTCTATGATGCTTACATTTTACATCAGAGTGGGCGGGATGATACAATATCTCCATATATCTTTTTTACTCCTTGATCAAATAGGGTGCTATTTTTATGTGTCTCCAACTCTTGATGCATTCATCCGGCCCCCACCTCAATGTTTTATCCATATATCCTTGCATTGAGGTGGATGGGCGGCCTAGCATTTTTACACACTTCCCTGCTGTGGCGCGGGCGGTGGGGTGTCTCCATGTTATTGGGAGCTATCTTGTTCCTCCCTTTCTTGGAGATGGGCTCTGTCCTACACTTCGGCGCACGGCGGGCGGGACTATGCTTTTGGACTGCTTCTTCCCGGCACAGACGCGCTGCGTACCTGCGCTGCTCACGTCTCCTGTGGTGGGGCCCTGGTAGTGCTTACGGGCCAAATGGGGGGATGATGCATGTCCTCCGGTTGTTTACACCTGATTCGCTCTGCGTGCTCCGCCGCGGGAGTTGGGTATCATGATGTGGAGCGCGCTGATTTGCCTGTTGGCCTTTGTATATTCACATATAAACCTCAGCACTTTGCACTTTGGCCATGCCTTCTGATGAAGCCACATGTCGAGGCCCCGCCCCTGCAACCTGTCTTGGCTGTTGCAGTGGCGTATATTATGTCTCAAGGTAACAATATGCTGATATGATTATGCCTGGTTAGGGAGGAAGCACTTTTGGGGTGATCTTTATTTATTAATTTGTATATGACACCTCACTCTCCCCCTTGGCTTATGTGATAGTGAATTCTATGTTGTACCTTGGACCAGCAGCTTTTCCTGCCATCAGGTGGCGCGCTTGTGTGCAACTCTATGTCAGGCAATATTTTCCATCTTGATTGCCCTCACTGTCTGTCTCTTGTTCCCTTTTATTATTAATAAAAAATTTTGTATTTCGCCAATAACTTTCTTGGTTCCTTTTTTGTTCAGTGGCCCTTTTATTGCTTACATAATTCTGGGGTAGTCACTGGAGCTTTAGTTTTGTGTCCGATTAAACTCTGATCAGAGTGGGGCTAGGATAATTGATCTGATTTTCTTGGATGAGAGAAAGATGGTCGTGTGACCATGGCCTGAGAGATAGAAATGCAATCACATCACTTCTAATGGGAAAAATTCAACAAAAATGCAGGTGCTAAAACACAATATTTAGTAAAAATCAAAAACATTTTATTGATAAGATCCTGGAAATGGCTATGTTTCTGTAATCAGTTATAGTGTGGAATCTATATAAACTAAGCTTACATAGCATTACACAGTTAAGACGGAAACAAGTCATAAAATTGTATTGCCGAAGACAAATTCCATAACCAATTATTGCCTTTCAAGACTACAATAAAATAGTCATCTCATTTTATCTCTTAAGATATTGACTTTTGGACCAGAATATTTTAATACATTTTCTCTTAACACTTTCAAGACATTAACCAAACTTTCTTCTTAAACTTTATTGCCAGAAGTCAGACACTGTGTGCTCGTTCCCTATTTTTTTTTCCAGAGGATGTGGTGGCTTGCTATTGTGGGTGCAGTCATGGCTGAAAGTGTTGGCACCCTTGAAATTGTTACAGAAAATTAAGTATTTCTCACGGAAAATTATTGCAATTACACGTGCTTTGTTATACACATGTTTAGTTCCTTTGTGTGTATTTGGACAACACAAAAAAAATAGAGTAAAAAGGCAAATTGGACATGATTTCACTCAAACCACCCAAAATGAGCTGTATCCATATCAAATTTTAAATCTAATATATAAAGCTCAGTGTATGTATGTATGTATGTGTATATGTATGTGTGTATGTCCGCTAAAGGAATTTGCACCGTCGTATTTACAATCATGACATTTTGCACAGACGCCCCATGTGACTCAGGAAACGTCATAGAATATGTTTTGATGGGAAAATTTAACCTCGCGCTTTACAGTTACTCTAAAAATCCTGCCTCCATTAAACTGAATAGGGGTGAGAGCTGCAGGCTATTAATAGCAACTGTCAGTGGTTGCTATAGGAACAAAATAAACTGTTAGTATAAGAAGCTTATGTGTGAGGTAATATGATGTCGGTGGTGAGACGGATAGAGACAGACAGAAAGAGACAGACAGAGACACAGGCAGAGACACAGACCGAGACAGACGTGGAAAGAAACAGACAGAGACAGATGGGCAAAGAGACAGATGGGCAAAGAGACAGATGGGCAAAGAGACAGATGGGCAAAGAGACAGACCTGGAAAGAGACAGATGGGAAAAGAGACAGACAGGAAAAGAGACAGACGGGGAAAGAGACAGACGGGGAAAGAGACAGACGGGGAAAGAAACAGACGGGGAAAGAAACAGACGGGGAAAGAAAGAGATGGAGAAAGAGACAGATGGGAAAAGAGACAGACATGGAAAGAGACATCCGGGCAAAGAGACAGGCGGGCAAAGAGACAGACGGGCATAGAGACAGACAGGCAAAGAGACAGAAGGGCAAAGAGACAGCCCTGGAAAGAGGCAAACGGGCAAAGAGACAGACGGGCAAAGAGACAGACGGGCAAAGAGACAGACTGGCATAGAGACAGCCAGGCAAAGAGACAGCCGGGCAAAGAGAGAGCCGGGCAAAGAGACAGCCGGGCAAAGAGACAGATGGGCAAAGAGACAGACGGGAAAAGAGACAGTCCTGGAAAGAGACAGCCCGGGAAAGAGACAGATGGGCAAAGAGACAGATGGGTAAAGAGACAGCCCTGGAAAGAGACAGCCCTGGAAAGAGACAGCCCTGGAAAGAGACAGCCCTGGAAAGAGACAGCTGGGCAAAGAGACAGCTGGGCAAAGAGGCAGCCGGGCAAAGAGACAGACGGGCAAAGAGACAGATGGGCAAAGAGACAGACGGGCAAAGAGACAGACGGGCAAAGAGACAGACGGGCAAAGAGACAGCCGGGCAAAGAGACAGCCGGGCAAAGAGACAGACGGGCAAAGAGACAGCCCTGGAAAGTGACAGACCTGGAAAGAGACAGACGGGCAAAGAGACAGATGGGGAAAGACACAGCCAAGAGACAGCCTTGGAAAGAAAGAGACCGGGAAAGAGATAGCCCTGGAAAGAGACAGCCGGGCAAAAAGACAGCCGGACAAAGAGACAGACAGGCAAAGAGACAGATGGGCAAAGAGACAGACAGGCAAAGAGACAGCCCTGGAAAGAGACAGACGGGGAAAGAGACGGCCCTGGAAATAAACAGACCGAGAAAGAGACAGCCCTAGAAAGAGACAGCCCTGGAAAGAGACAGCCGGGCAAAAAGACAGCTGGACAAAGAGATAGACGGGCAAAGAGATAGACAAGCAAAGAGACAGACAGGCAAAGAGACAGCTCTGGAAAGAGATAGCCCTGGAAAGAGACAGACGGACAAAGAGACAGACGGGGCAAGAGACAGACGGGGAATGAGAAAGACGTGGAAAGAAAGAGACAGACAGACACACATATAGAGACAGACAGAGATAGAGACAGACACAGAGCTGGAGACAGATAGACTGATACAAATATAGAAAGAGAGATAGAAACAGACAGACAGAGACATAGACACAGACAGACAAAGAAAGGTACAGACAGAGAGACAGACAGACAGTGACACACAGACAGAGACTGGGAGACAGACATAGAGACAGTTACTATCCCGGGCAACACCGGGTACTACAGCTAGTAGAAAATAAATGTGAACTTTTATTCCATTCATATAGTTTTGTTTTCCCTTCACTGGATCATTTTTTCCTCTTCAATTGTGGTGCTTCATATCCAAGCGGCAATTTGTTTTTCCTGGACAAAATTGTTGGCACCTTCAACTTTGGAATAAATATCAGCATTCCACCACTTGCTATAACTATCAACAAGCTTCTTACACCTCTCAACTGAAACCATTTGTCTTTTGCAAACTGCTCCAGGTCTCTCATATTTGAAGGCACCTTCTCTCAACAGCAATTTCTCGATCTCTCCACAGGAGTTCAATGGGATTTAGATTCAGACTCATTGCTGCCACTTCAGAACTCTCCAGCTCTTTTTTTCCCATCCATTTTTCGGGGCTTCTTGAAGTGTGTTTGAGGTCATTGTCCTGCTGGAAGACCCATGACCTAAAACGCAAACCCAACTTTCTGACAATAGGCACTACATCGTCATCCAAAATCCTTTGATAATCTTCAGATTTTGTGATGCCTTGCACACTAAGTGCCAGAGGCAGAAACAAAGTCCAAAACCCCTCCATCATATTTGACTGTAGGTCCTGTGCTCTTTTCTTTGGAGGCCTCATTCCGTTTTTTGGTAAACTAGAATATTGTGCACCACCAAAAAGCTCTCTCTTGGTCTCATCTGTCCACAAGAAACTTTTCCAAAAAGATTTTGGCTTACTCGCGTATATTTTGGAAAACTGCAGTCCAGCTTTTTTATGTCTGTGTCATCAGTGGGGTTCTACTGGGGCTCCTGCCATAGAGTTTCATTTAATTGAAATTCGGATGGATAGTTTGCGCCGAAACTGATTCACCCTGAGCCTGCAGGACAGCTTGACTTTCTTTGGAACTTGATTGGAGCTGCTTATCCATCATCCGGACTATCCTGCATTGGAACTTTTCATCAATTTTTCTCTGCTGTCTATGTCCAAGGACATTAGCTATAGTGCCATGGGTTGTAATGTTCTTGATTATCTTGAGCACCATGGATAAAAGGACATCAAGATCTCTGGAGATGGACTTGTAACCTTGAGTTTGTTATTTTTCAACAATTTTTGTTCTCAAGTCATCAGACAGTTCTCTTCTCCTCTTTCTGTTCGCTATGCTTAGTGTGGCGCACACAGACACACAATGCAAAGATTTAGTTAACTTCTCCCCTTTTTATCTGGTTTCAGGTGTGATTTTCAGATTGCTCACACCTGTTACTTGCTCCAGGTAAGCTTGAAGGAGCATCACATACTTGAAACAAAGTTGTTTACCCACAATTTTAGAAATGTGCCAATAATATGGGAGGTTTTGTATGAAATTATGTCCAATTTCACTTTTTTTTCCCATTTTTTTGTGTTGTTTTAATACACACAAAAGAATAAAACATGTATAACAAAACATGTTTAATTGCAATAATTTTCTTTCTGAAATATTTCATTTTTTGGAACAACTTTAAGGGTGCCAACACTTTCAGCCATGACTATATATGTACTCCTGATTTGACATTTAGTGTAGTAGTATTTTGTTGGTAAAACAAAGTAATCAAAAATGATGTTGGATATAAATAAGGTTTCAAAACTTTGCCTACATCTAAAGGGAAAACAGCAATTTAAATATAGATAAATAACTAAAGAAAACAGTGTTTCATTGTTTTTTTTTCAGGGTTTTAAAAAATTCCATGAATTTTAAGTGTTTTTGTAAGCATTTCTCTTTTTAATTGTTTTTGTTGTTTCTTTTCCTTTTGACACATTTCTAACTTAAGCCCTTTTGATGAATTTTCAAGTCATTAGGAAAATATGAGGCTTATTAAGCACACTTTTTTTTATTCATTAATTAACTAATTTATTTATTTATTTCCTGTCCGTTTCTCTCCCACAGACCTTGATTACTTTTTTTCTCCACTTTAAAAAAAATTAATGTGTTAATTTGAATTCCAGTTTTTGTTGCGTTTTTTGTTACAGTTTTGACATTATAAATTTCATCTTAATTCTATGATAAATAGAAATGGAACCACATGACTTCTAATGTGAAAAACGCAATGAAAAGGCAGGTGATAAAACACATCATTTTGAAAAAAAAACTGCAAAAATACACAAAATATAATAAAAAAAATTCATAAAGGAGCTGACAAGGACAAAAAAAAAAAACCAAAAAACATTTTGCACTAAAAGCTGTAGACAAAAATTGGGCATGAAGGTTCCCTTATAACGGAAAAGTGTAGGTGAAATCAACAATACGTTAATACCAATTTCTTAGATTCTTACCTGTAAATTTTCAACAATTTTTTGATTTTCAGGTATTCCTGGGTGGATTGCAAGGACAATATCCTGGTATCCTCCATTTTTTAGCTGCACTAGAGAACTGCTGCCTATGGAAAGCACGTGGAATAGCAAAGATAAATAGAAAATGACGCGGCACGCCATCTCACTTCTTTTACTCTCAATTCTTACGCTAAGTGCCTAAAAAACCTATTTATACTGCCATTTCTTTATCAGCAGCTCTATATGGACCTTGTTACTGTAGATTATTTTTCCTTCCATATTAGTGTTTGTAATACAGTGATTTGTAACTTATTATTAAAAGTCAGCAATTTGCCATTGTAATAAGGAAATGAATTATCAAAGAACAGGAAAAATTAGATTTATGAGGAGAGAGGATAGTTTAGTCACAGAAGCTATGGGTTCTTTATATTGCCGTGTTTACAACTCTGAAATTGCTGTAGGTGAGATAGAATAAGTATTTCTTATCAAATAAGCAATCAACTATGCTGCAATCTAGTAGTTATATTTGTTTAGGGTGGGGGAACCCACCATCCTTGCATTCTAGAGACTTCTGCTTGGTGCCCTTTCCCTCTCGTGAAATTCTTTGCCAATACAGTTGTGATTTTAGAGTACAAATTCAACTAAACTATGACATGAGGAGTAAAGGCCGCTTTACACGCAACAACATCGCCAACGAGATGTCGTTGGGGGGTCACGGAATTTGTGACGCACATCCGGCCTCGTTAGCGGCGTCGTTGCGTGTGAAACGCGTCGTTCCTTTCCCGATTATCGTTGCTGTTCCAGGACGCAGATTGTTCGTCGTTCCTGCGGCAGCACACATCGCTACGTGTGACACCGCAAGAACCGAGGAACATCTTACCTGCGGCCGCCCGCAATGAGGAAGGAAGGAGGTGGGCGGGATGTTCGTCGTGCTCATCTCCGCTCCTCTGCTTCTATTGGGCGGCCGCTTAGTGACGCCGCATGAACCGCCCCCTTAGAAAGGAGGCGGTTTGCCACAGCGACGTCGCTAGGCAGGTAAGTATGTGTGACAGGTGTAAGCGATGTTGTGCACCACGGGCAGCAATTTGCCCGTGACGCACAACCGACAGGGGCGGGTACGTTCGCTAGCGATATCGATAGTGATATCGCTGCGTGTAAAGTGCCCTTAAGGCTAGGCTGAAATGGACTCCCCTATTTTAACATTTCTTGCCATCGCCACCCCTTCCTGTCCCCTTTAGAAAAGAAACTTAAAAAGGTTGTCCACTGCTTTGACATTGATGGCCTCCCATTTTATTCAACAGGAGGCGGATATACAATTCCCAGCAGCGGCCGCTATAAGAAGATGGAGCAGCTCCGGAACTGAACATTTCCGGCCACCTGCTACCGCCACTGGGACACTGGGAGATCAGCTGATAGGTGGGGGTGCGGAGTGTCAATCTCCAGCCAATCAGACATTGATAACCTATCCTAATTTGCACACTACGACATCGCAGGTGCGATGTCAGTGGGGTCATGTCGAAAGTGACGCACTTCCGGCGTTGCTCTCGACAACGTAGTGTGTAAAGCCTAGATGATACGATTAACGAGCGCAAAAGCGTCGTAATCGTATCATCGGTGTAGCGTCGGCGAAACCATAATTACCTTGCTGCGAAGGTCCGATGTTGTTCCTCGTTCCTGCGGCAGAACACATCGCTGTATGTGAAGTCGTAGGAGCGAGGAACATCTCCAACCTCCTTCACTGCGGCTCCTGTTGGCTATGCAGAAGGCAGGAGGTGGGCGGGATGTTTGCGTCCCACTGATCTCCGCCCCTCCGCTTCTATTGGCCACCTGCCCTGTGACGTCGCTATGACGCCACACGGCCCGCCCCCTTAATAAGGAGGCGGGTCGCCGGCCAGAGCGACGTCGCAGGGCAAGGTGAGTGCATGTGAAGCTGGCGTAGCGATAATTTTTGCTACGCCAGCTATCACCACATATCGCAGCTGCGACAGGGGCGGGGACTATTGCACTCGGCATCGCAGCATCGGCTTGCGATGTCGTAGTGTGCAAAGCCGCCCTAAGGATAGGCCATCAATATCAAAGTAGTGGGAAACCTCTTTAAAGAGGTTTTCTGGCTTTGTGATGTCAGCATTGCAGAGAATAATAGACAATGGGAATGGCAGCAAAGATTCAGTGCTGGACCCAGGATGGGTGAGTAATGGACAGTTTTCTTTTTAAACAAACTGCTCCAGGGATGAGATGTTTTCTAAAACTGGATAATCCCTTTAACTAGATGAAAAGCTTAGATCTTATCTTTGAGTATGGTAAAAATAAAAAATGGGACCTAAGTAGCTCACCTTTTTTCTGTTGTGATCAGTCATAGCCGGGGTTGGCCTTAAGCCTGCTTTACACGTTGCAATTTCGCATACGATATCGTATGCGATTTGCAACACCCCCATCGTATGTCTTGCACGTTCAATTTGTTGAACGTGCCGCACAAACGATTAACCCCCGACACACGTACTTACCTTCCATACGACCTCGATGTGGGCGGCGAATGTCCACTTCCTGGAGTGGGAGGGACGTTCGGCGTCACATCGACGTCACGTGGCAGCCGGCCAATAGAAGCGGAAGGGCGGAGCTGAGCGGGACGTAAACATCCCGCCCACCTCCTTCCTTCCGCATTACCGGGCTGGAGCCGCAGGACGCAGGTAAGATCTGTTCATCGTTCCCAGGGTGTCACACACTGCAATGTGTGCTACCCCGGGTACGATGAACAATCTGACGTGCAATTCTAGAGAAAGGTACGATGTGTATGCGATGAACGTTTTAACGTTCAATTGCAATCGCACGTAGCTGTCACACCCTGCAATGTACCTTACGATGCCGGATGTGTGTCACTTACGACGTGACCCCGCCGACACATTGTAAGATACATTGCAGCGTGTAAAGCAGGCTTTAGGCTCAATGATGTCTTGTGCCTTTATCTGCCTTTTCTACTACTATATTATGTTGGAATACATAGTAACTGACTAATATAGCAATTACAATAATAATAGATCACATTAAAGGGAATATTAACTTGCAAAAGACATTTTAAGTGTGTATTTAAAATTAGACATTAACAGTGGCTAAAATACTTGGATTTACAAATATACTATGATTCAAAGATATCAGCACCACTCCTAGTACCTAAAGGTACCGTCACACTAAGCAACATCGCTAGCAACATCGCTGCTGAGGCACAATTTGCTAGCGATGTCGCTGTGTGTGACATCCAGCAACAACCTGGCCCCTGCTGTGAGGTCGTTGGTTGTTGCTGAATGTCCTGGACCATTTTTTAGTTGTTGCTCTCCCGCTGTGAAGCACACATCGCTGTGTGTGACAGCGACAGAGCAACAACTGAATGTGCAGTGAGCAGGGAGCCGGCTTCTGCGGACGCTGGTATCCACGGTAAACATCAGGTAACAAAGAAGCCCTTTCCTTGGCTACCCGATATTTACCTTCGTTACCAGCGTTCGCCGCTCTCAGCTGCCAGTGCCGGCTCCCTGCTCCCTGCACACGTAGCTGGAGTACACATCGGGTAATTAACCCGATGTGTACTCTGGCTAGGAGTGCAGGGAACAGGGAGCCGGCACTGGCAGTGTGAGAGCGGCGGACGCTTGTAACGAAGGTAAATATCGGGTAACCAAAGGAAGGGCTTCTTGGTTACCCGATGTTTACCGTGGTTACCAGCGTCTGCAGAAGCCGGCTCCCTGCTGCCTGCACACGTAGCAGAGTACACATCGGGTAATTAACCCGATGTGTACTGTGGCTAGGTGTGCAGGGAACCAGTGCTAAGCGGTGTGCGCTGGTAACCAAGGTAAATAGCGGGTTGGTTACTCGATATTTACCTTAGTTACCAAGCGCAGCATGCTTCCACGTGTAGCGACGCTCCAGCGATCCCTGCCAGGTCAGGTTGCTGGTGGGATCGCTGGAGTGTCGCTTAGTGTGACATCTCACCAGCGACCTCCTTGCAACTTACCAGCGATCCCTATCAGGTTGTATCGCTGTTGGGATCGCTGGTAAGTTGTTTAGTGTGACTGGGCCTTAACAGATCCACTTTGGTCTTCTGTGCAGCGCAGGAGAGAACATCCTTTGTCAGTATGTGGCCATTGTGGTGTTTGATAAGGGCTGAATGCTTATTGCAATATCCAAACCAGTCCACTCAAAAGCCAAGACAGAAGAAGGCTAGCTCAGCTACCTCAAAGGAAAAATTAAAAAGTCTTGAAAACTGAGTAATGTGAAAATAAAAAAAAATGTGGCTCTTCAAAGCCCAAAAATACCTACATCCTCAATATGTTAAACCCACTAATTTCTGCTTGCCATCTGATAGAAAGAAAACAAAGAGCAAAGTGCTTGAACATACTTTTTGTTCAGCAATGGAGTCTTACGTGGTGAGCGAGCATGGAGGCCATGGAGATTGAGTGCATTACTTGTTATTTACCTTGAAACAATTACACCAGCTGATTCCAGGTCTTTTTGAAGCTCTCCACATGTGTTTCTTGGCTCTTGTACAACTCTTCTGGTAATTATTTTACTCCTCTGTCTGAAATCTTGCCTTTTTATGGTGAAATTATGTTCTTTCCACTTTCGGATCATGGCCCCAACAGTGCTTACTGGAACCTTCAGTAATTTTGAAATTCTTGAGACAGCTGACAAGTTTTACCCATCATGAGATCTTTCTTACATGGCACTTTGGTAATCAGACACCTTTTTATAGGTCATCACTTCAACCAGCAAAGTTTAGTTTTCTCTAAGTGGCAGGATTGCTTTCTAATTACTGATAGATTTCAGCTGCTGTCATGACTTTCCATGTTTTTTTGTACCTTTCTCTTTTGATGTGTTCAATACTTTTTTACGTGTATCATTTTTTATTATTACACATAATTTATGGACATCTATGGTTTGATTTTTTTGCATGTGTTGGTTGGATGGGTTGTTACCAACATCTTGTGAGAAATGTATCTCAATAGCACTTTTAGAAATATATTTACTTTGAAAATTGATGACGTGTATAATACCGTATTTTTCGGACCATAAGACGCACTTTTTTCCCCCCAAATGTTGGGGGAAAGTAGGGGGTGCGTCTTATGGTCTGAATTTAGGGCTGTGGCTGGGAATGAGGGTGCTGTGGTGGAGCGGGTCATCGGGGGCACGAGCAGGCTGTGGCAGCACCTGCCGTGACCACGTGGGCCCGCTCATTACATATGCACGCCCATCATCCCGCCCATCATCTCTCAGCGCTGAAGCCAGCACTGACAGGTGGGCGGGGTGATGGGCGGGGCGTGCGTGCATATTAAACATCTTGCCGTGATCACCCCTGGCAACTACAGCCTGGAGTGATCATGTGCGGGTGTATTCACTGCCCCCCGCGCATCATCATCAGTGCGGGGGGCATTGAATAAGTACGGTACACTCACCCGTCACCGTTCTCCTGCAGCATCGCGATCTCCTCCTGTCTGCCAGATGATGTGTGTAGCGAACGGTGAGCACTGTCAGGTTTCCTGGTTTTCCAGTTCTCTTTTGAATGAGCTTGCCCTCGGTTAACATGGAGTTTACTGTTCTGTTGCCCTACTTCCTGTCCAGCTGCTTAAAAGGCCGCCTCTAAGCCTAGTCCAGTGCCTGAGTATATTGCTTGCTGTGTGCTCCTGCTTTGCTGCTGCTAATCCTGATTGCCTTTGGATCCTCCTAAAGACTACCGACCGACCGACTCTGGACCTTACCCGGTTTCTCAAAGCTGTGCCCGGATTCCGTCTGCCATCTTCGGTCAGCACTCTGCCCGGTTCTCTCTGGTTCGTAACCACTCTGGACAATCATCCCGTACGGACACTCCTGGACTTTTACCGCTTGCCCCTTGTGTCCCGGCTGCTGCGCATTTAGGCCTTCCGGGGTGATTGCCGGACAGTCCCTGTATAGGGGTTCGCTCTGGTGGTCTCCCTGGGGGAGTCCGGTGCGTGGCCCCGGGAATTCCCTTCGCTCCGTTTCGGGAAGGTATTTTGTGTATTTGTACCGCTGTGTTTTCCGTTGTGTATCTACCGTGGTTACATATTATAAAATATCTTGTACCAAGAACTCGTCTCTGATTGTCATTGCCCTACGCTATCGAAATCCTCAGAACATATATAAGTATTACATTATACTCAGGCCTTAAGAGGATTTCGCTGGGGCAATGACTGAGACACGAGTAGACCAGCTCTTCTCCATGATTAACTCCCTGCAGCAGGAGATGGAGGCGGTGCAGAATAAACTTAGAGATGTGGAGGCACAGCTGGGCCATGATCACCAGGTACTGGGGCCGGCTATACAGGATTTGCAAGTCAGAGTGGAGGCTCAGGAAGCCGTCCCCACTACGTCCGTATCAGCTGCCGGTATGCCTAGGTTACCTCCATTCCGTTTCAATGGTGATCGTAGTCAGTTCCGTGGATTTGTTAACCAATGTATACTGTTTTTCGATGTACATTCTGATTATTACCGTTCTGATCGGTCAAAGGTGTTATGTATCATCATGTTATTAACCTCACGAGCACTGGCTTGGGCTAATCCCATGATAGAGAATCGGGACATCCGTTTGAATCACCTGGATGACTTTCTGAACGCAATGGCGCAAATGTTTGATGATCCGAATCGCCGTGCTACCGCTGAAGCGGCTCTCCTTTCCTTACGTCAGGGAAAGCGTTCTGTCGTTGAATACGCCACTGAGTTCAAGAGGTTAGTGGTAGACACCGATTGGGGAAACAATGCCTTATTGTCTGTTTTCAGAAAAGGTTTGTCCGGTACCATCAAGGACGAGTTAGCCCGTTCCGAATCTCCAGGGGATTTTGAACTGTTTCTCCAGCACTGTGTGCGCATTGATACCCGTTTGACGGAACGTAGACAGGAAAAATGGGCAGCTGTAAACCGTGTAAACAATATTGCGTTTCCTTCCAGAGAACCCGCTCTCAGGACGCCACGGGAGGCCGAGGACGTACCTATGCAAGTGGACTCTCTGCAAAAACGAGAGACCAACGAACGTCGTGAACACCGGCTCCGTGAGCGTTTGTGTTTCTATTGCGGTCAATCGGACCATTTCTTGATCGACTGCCCGAAACGTCCAAATCGCCCAAATAAGGTATTGGCAGCCATGGCAGAGTGTGACAACACGGACGCAGAGTCCGATATCTCTGAGGCAAGTGGACACTTGGATGCGGTATTTCCCTTGACGGTAATGTCCACCTCACCGAAGGACTCAGAGGGGAAATACACCCATTGCTCACTCCCCATTCAGATCCGTTGGGAGGGACAGCTAATTCCTACCTCTGCAATGATAGACTCTGGGGCAGGGGGAAATTTCATGGACTCTTCCTTTGCCAGGAAACACGGTATCCGGACTCAGCAAAGATTCTCACCGGTTACCATGGAGACGGTAGACGGATCCCCGTTAATCTCTGGACCAGTGGATCGAGAAACAGTACCGCTCGAATGCGTGATGAAGCCAGGTCAGCAGGGGACCCTTGTTTTCATGATAATTTCTTCTCCTCATTTTCCGATTATTCTAGGTATTCCGTGGCTACGGTCTACAAATCCCGTCATCGATTGGGAGACTAAAGAAATATCCTTCCCACCGCAGAGCGGTCCGACCATTTGTCCAACTGTTCCGGTTCCAGTAACATCAAATACGGAGGGCACTGTACAGGTACCTGTTTTACCCCCGGTTTACCGTGACTTCGCTGATATATGCGACAAAAGAAAAGCTGATCGGCTTCCCCCGCATAGACCGTATGATTGCCCCATAGACTTACTCCCAGGGGCGGAGATTCCGTTTGGTCATGTCTACCCGTTGGCGGCACCTGAGCTAGAAGCACTTAAAGAGTATATTGATGAAAGCCTAGCCAAGGGATTTATTCGTCCGTCTACCTCACCCGCAGGGGCACCCATCTTTTTCGTGAAAAAGAAGGAGGGGACTCTGAGACCCTGTATTGACTACCGGGAACTGAATAAGATAACCATCCGGAACCGGTATCCGTTACCGTTGATTCCTGAGCTATTGGAGAGGGTCCAACAGGCAAAAATATTCACCAAATTAGACCTCCGTGGGGCATATAATCTGCTTCGTATACGTCCCGGAGACGAGTGGAAGACCGTGTTCCGATGTCGGTACGGACATTTTGAGTACCTAGTGATGCCTTTTGGACTTTGTAACGCTCCCGCGGCATTTCAACATCTGGTTAACGATATTTTTAGGGATATCATGGACCAATTCATGGTGATCTATCTGGACGATATCCTAATCTTTTCTGATTCTCTACAGGAACACCAGGAGCACGTTAAGACCGTACTTACCCGTCTGAGGGAAAACCACCTGTACATTAAACTGGAGAAATGCGAGTTCCACTGCTCACAAATACAATTCTTAGGTTATGTCATCTCTCCTCAGGGACTGAACATGGAATCTAGCAAGATACAAGCCATTCTAGACTGGCCGGAACCGGGAAACATCAAAGAGGTACAACGCTTTGTCGGTTTTGCCAACTTTTACCGACGCTTTATCCGTAACTTTTCAGAGATTGTTCGTCCCATCACTCTGTTAACCAAGAAAGGACAGAAGTTTGTGTGGTCCGCCCAGGCCCAGGAAGCATTCCATCGTCTCAAGGTATGTTTTACCTCAGCGCCAATATTAGTACATCCGAATCCCGCACTTCCCTTTATCGTGGAGGTCGACGCTTCCGACTATGCATTAGGGGCCATTCTTTCTCAAAGGACCGGGGACAAGAGTCTCTTGCATCCGTGTGCCTTCTTTTCCCGCCGGTTGTCCCCTGCAGAAAGGAACTATGACATTGCGGACAAGGAATTATTGGCGATTATTTCCGCTTTCAAGGAATGGAGACACCACTTACAGGGAGCCGCGCAGCAAGTGATAGTACTCACAGATCATCGTAATCTGGAATTTCTTAAGTCTGCCAGGTGCCTGTCTCCACGGCAAGCCCGTTGGAGCCTATTTCTTAACCAATTCAATTTTATCGTTACATACCGTCCAGGTTCACGTAATGGGAAAGCCGATGCCTTGTCCCGAATCCACGCCGTGGACTCCGTGCCTGGAACCCCGTCTCAGACCGTGTTATCGGATGCCAATTTCGTTGGAGTAATCCAGGACCAGGACTTGTGGAAGGACATCAAGCTGGCCTATGATGGTGATGTATTTCTTGCTGCCCCCCGAAGGATGTAACGCTTGTTCTTCGGAATGGTGTGTGGTTGAGAGAGCGACGCATTTATGTCCCGGAGGCCGTAAGACTTCGGGTTCTCAAATTGGTCCATGACTCCGTGTTGGCTGGTCATAGGGGGGTACTGAAGACGCAGGAATTTCTGAGCCGTTTTTTCTGGTGGCCTACCTGTTTAAAGGATGTGAAGGACTATGTCCACTCATGTGTGGTTTGTGCCCGGTGCAAGGTCCCTCGTGTGGCTCCTACGGGACTCCTCCAACCGTTACCCGTGCCATCTCGCCCTTGGGGGTCTATCTCCATGGATTTTATTATGGAGTTGCCAGTCTCAGGCGGGCACAATACCATTTTAGTGGTGGTGGATCGATTGACTAAAGCTGCTCACTTCATTCCGTGTACCGGTCTTCCCTCAGCCGCAGAGACAGTGGATTTGGTTATCCAGAACGTATTCCGATTGCATGGGGTACCAGACGAGATCATCTCTAACCGGGGCGTGCAGTTCACGTCTAGATTCTGGAAGGGGTTTTGTACGGCACTCCAGATTGATGTCTGTTTGTCTTCTGCATACCATCCTCAGACAAATGGGCAGACCGAACGGACGAATCAAACCCTGGAACAATACCTTCGATGTTATGTCAGCCATCTCCAAGACGATTGGTTGAAGATGCTTCCGTTGGCGGAGTTCTCATATAACAACACTCAGAGCAGCTCCACTAAGGTAACGCCCTTTTTCGCTAACCTGGGTTACCATCCGACTGTTTTGCCTAGGTCACCGGTTGCGGTTTCGGTACCAGCGGTGGAGGACAGATTGACGGAACTACGACAAAATCTGGAGGTTCTAAAGGACACTGTGGCTACGGCCCAGGAGCGTTACAAGAGGTCGGCAGACACTCACCGGAAACCGGCACCCATGTACAAGGTAGGGGACTCTGTATGGTTATCCACCAAAAACCTGAGATTGGGTGTTCCTTCGCAGAAGCTGGGACAAAAATTCATTGGTCCGTTTAAGATCACCGGGATCGTGAGCCCTGTGGCCTGTCGGCTACGGTTACCGCACCATCTAAAGGTACACCCGGTCTTTCATGTGTCTCTCCTCAAACCCGTTTCCCCTAATACGTTTCATGGTCGTGTTGTGCCTCCTCCTCCGCCTGTGATGGTCGACGGCGAGGAGCAGTTCGTGGTTGAGGACATTATTGACTCCCGGCTCCATCGTCGTCGGCTTCAGTATCTGGTACGTTGGCAGGGGTACGCCCCCGAGGACGATTCCTGGGAACCGGTGGGTAACATTCGGGCACCCCGGAAGATTGCTCAGTTTCATCAGCGTTTCCCGGACAAGCCAGGCCCTGATCCGTCCTGAGGCCGTCTCTGGGGGGGGGAGTAATGTCAGGTTTCCTGGTTTTCCAGTTCTCTTTTGAATGAGCTTGCCCTCGGTTAACATGGAGTTTACTGTTCTGTTGCCCTACTTCCTGTCCAGCTGCTTAAAAGGCCGCCTCTAAGCCTAGTCCAGTGCCTGAGTATACTGCTTGCTGTGTGCTCCTGCTTTGCTGCTGCTAATCCTGATTGCCTTTGGATCCTCCTAAAGACTACCGACCGACCGACTCTGGACCTTACCCGGTTTCTCAAAGCTGTGCCCGGATTCCGTCTGCCATCTTCGGTCAGCACTCTGCCCGGTTCTCTCTGGTTCGTAACCACTCTGGACAATCATCCCGTACGGACACTCCTGGACTTTTACCGCTTGCCCCTTGTGTCCCGGCTGCTGCGCATTTAGGCCTTCCGGGGTGATTGCCGGACAGTCCCTGTATAAGGGTTCGCTCTGGTGGTCTCCCTGGGGGAGTCCGGTGCGTGGCCCCGGGAATTCCCTTCGCTCCGTTTCGGGAAGGTATTTTGTGTATTTGTACCGCTGTGTTTTCCGTTGTGTATCTACCGTGGTTACATATTATAAAATATCTTGTACCAAGAACTCGTCTCTGATTGTCATTGCCCTACGCTATCGAAATCCTCAGAACATATATAAGTATTACAAGCACAGAGATGACGTCATCCCTGGGCGCGCTCTCCACACACATCAGCCGGCAGACAGGAGGACATCGGGATGCTGCAGCGGAACAGCTCCACACAGGTCAGCGCCGGGGAGCAGTGAATCAGTACACTCACCCGTCACCGTTCCCCTGCAGCACCGCGATCTCCTCCTGTCTGCCGGCCAGCTGATCTGTGTAGCGAGCGATCATGACGATGACGTCATTGCTGTGCGCACCGCTAGTCACGCAGGTCAGCTGACCGGCAGAAAGCAGGACGAGCGATGCTGCAGGGAACAGTGACTGCTCCACACAGGTCAGCAGTGCTGCTGCCGCCACAGACAGGGGGAGGAGCAAGGAAAGGTGAATATAAACGTTTATTTTTTGTGTGATACAGAATGCATGCCATATAGCAGGATGGGGCCATATAGCAGGATGGGGCCATATAGCAGGATGGATGGGGGTATATAGCAGGATGGATGGGGTGTATAGCAGGATATGGGCATATAGCAGGATGGCAGTATATAGCAGAATGGGGGTATATAGCAGGATAAGGGCAAATACCAGGATGGCAGTATATATCAGGATGGGGAGCATATAGCAGGATGGCAGTATATAGCAGGATAAGGGTATATACCAGGATGGGGTACATATACAAGGCAGGAGGATCATTACCAGAATGGGCTACCTTAGCAGAGAATTTGGGGACATTACCCCCATAACAGTGTCAGGAGCAGATCCTCGCCCCATAACAGTGTGTCATGACCACAGGGTGTGTCTTATGGTCCGGTGCGTCTTATAGTCCGAAAAATACGGTACTTATTTCACCCTCTGTATGTGGTTCCTGTGTGGTCCTGTGACATCACTAGTATTGCCTTGATCATCTATTGAACTATTAGCCAGTTTTTAATAAACTCAAAGTAAAAATTATATACTGCTTGTGGACTTAAAGGTCTTTCTTTTCTTTCTTTTATACAGAAGAAATTTTTAGATAGCTTTAAATACGAGACTTTCAGAAAACACTCCCTGTTTTGAAATGTTATCAACTGTTTCAAAATGTGTTGATCAGCTGATACAAAGGCCCTTAAAGGAAGTCCTTTCTGCTTGTAACCTTGCTCTAGAACATACCCTATACTGTATATCAATTCCTATGAAGCCCTAATTGTATTTGTTTCGCCAGACAATAATTTCTGACTGTGGGAAATAAAATCCACATTGAGTGTATAAGGAAGCAGTGCTCATGATACTGGCCAGAAGTATCAGGTGTATTGTTAGAAATCCGCATGCTCTAATATGACTTGCCCCTTAGAGGATAGGAGAAGCCATTGTATTATCCCTTGTTAATGTTAATGTATTATGTTGAGGTGTGCCATCCCCGTGTCACCAGCTCGGATCCAGATCCGCGGTGGCTCGAGTGGCGTTTGGACCCGGGGGTCGTGCGGCCACTCAAATGAAGGGGGTATTTACAGGGGATTATTTATTTAGAGTTCGTGATGCCACCCATGGTGTGTGGTAATATGGTGTTTGGGGAGTGCCGTTGGGAGTGAAGGGGTCACTTGCGTACTCACTCAGTCCATAAAGCTGACACCGACAACTGGGTAAACCAAAGTTCTGGACACCGCTGCCGCTGAGGGGAGCTAGTACAGGTCCCGTCCCCACTGGTGTTGCCTGGTGATCCGTGACCTTCCTCCTGGCACTAAGTTCACTTGTCAGTTGGTCCCAGTAGTATAGAACTAGTCCGGGTCCCGATCCCCAGTGTGGCTAACTGTGGGAGCTTGCTGTCAGGGTTCACGCTTGGGATTTTCTGGACCATTTTAGTGGAAAGTCCTATCCTCCTCGTTGCGCTTTTGGAGCAGGTGGAGAGCGGATCTTGAAGGCTCCGTTCTTGTCGGGTAAATTGTTAGGTTGCCAGAAGCTACTCCCTGACCTAGGGTCCACGTACCCCATCATACCCTGGTCCCAACCCGGTGATGGTACAAAGCCGCCAGCTGTCCTCCTCGACAGTTTCGTGCCCCTTGTCACGATCCCCTACGACCGGGGGTCCAGCTCCTACTAGGCCCAAACCACTGTCTACTACCTACTTAGTTCCAAGGAGCCCGGCTCCTGACCTCATTTCTCCTTCACCTCCTACATTTCACTCTCCCTTTCTCTGACTGACTCCTGACACTCCTGACCTCCCCTTACCAACCCCCCAAGCGGGCGACCCTATTCCACTCAGGCCATCCACTAGTGAGTCTGGTGGGTGTGGTGCAGAGTGTACCTGTCACGCTCCCCGGGTCCTCGGTTCCGCTCCCCGGGTCCTCACCCCCGCTCCCCGGCTCACCTGCCACGCTCCCCGCTCTCCAGCCTCCGGTGCCCGTCCTTCCCAGGTCCCCTGGTCTCCGATCCCGGCGCCCGACGGCTTCCCAGGCCCTGGCCGGCTCCCCTGCGTCCTCCTCTCAGCTTCCTTCCCTGGCTTCTGGCACCCGGGCGGCGCGCATGCGCATTAGGGCGCGCGCGCGGTCACTGACCCTTTCTTAAAGGGCCAGCGTCCATTAACAGGAAATGAGGCTAAACAGGTACAGGGTATAAAGGGGGTTATTGTCCAAGGGGGCGGGGCCTGATCTTCGTGTTTCCTAAGCTAGGAGTCAGGTCTCCTGGTGTATATGTGTATATACTCACCTATCTCTCTTGTAGAGCCGTGCCTGCCTCGCCATCCAGTCCTGCCGTATCCTGAACCCCGAACGCTGTCCATCTGCCATCCTGACAGTCCGCACCATCTCGGATCCCTGCGGTGACCCGTCATCTCGCTCCAAAGGTTCCGGACCCCGCCTGACATCATCTCGGCTTCCGAACCTGAGCTGCGTCACCCGGACTACCACCCGTGACTCCATGGTCCCAGGGACTTCTCCGCTATACTCGTGTGCACGGACTGTTCGGCTGTTTATAGTGTTCCAGCTACCGGACTCTCTACTACCATCTAGGAGTTCGGCCCAGTGGATCCACCTCCTGGGTCTGCCCGTCCACCTGGCCGTGACAGTAAGATCAGGCCATGGATCCCGCTGCAGCACTAGCAGCCGTACAGGAGGAACTCCAACGCCAGCGTGAAGTCCAGACCCGCATGCTGCAATTCATGTCTTCTGTGGACGCCCGCCTGAACACGCTACAAACGGCAGTGACGACTTCAACATCCCGGGCTTCCACTAGTCAATCCACGGATCCAGCTCCTGTGGCGACTTCTTCAGATCCCACCAGACTTCGGTTGGCTTCACCACCCCGGTACGCCGGAGACCCCAAGACCTGCAGGGGATTCTTAAACCAATGCTCCCTCCATTTCACGCAGCTGCCGCATTTGTTTGCCTCCGACCAAGCCAAGGTCGCCTTCATCATGTCCCATCTAGAGGGTGAGGCACTGGCGTGGATGAACCCCTTGTGGGAGAAGGGGGATCCTGTGACCACGAACATCCAGGACTTCCTGCAGGCATTCCGTGGTACTTTTGATGAGCCCGGACGCGCCTCCGCGTCTGCTTCGTCTCTTCTCCGGTTACGTCAGGGGACTCTGACGGTGGGTCAATACGCGATCCGGTTTCGCACCCTGGCCTCAGAACTCGGGTGGAACAACGAGGCTCTAACCGCCGCCTTCTGGGAAGGACTCTCAGGGCGAATTAAAGACGAGCTGGCGGGTCGTGACGTACCGACCACCCTGGATGCCCTGATTGCCCTAGCGACTCGAGTGGACATTCGCTTTCAGGAGCGATCCAAGGAAGTGTCCCGTGAGAGACGTCCAGTACGGCATTCCTCTCCTCCGCAGAAACCCTCCGTACTTCAGTCATCGACAGCTGGGGCTCCCGTCCACGAGCCCATGCAGATCGACCGAGTGCGTCAGTCTGAACAACGTCGAGCAGAGCGGCTCGCCAAGGGTCTCTGCTTTTACTGCGGTGAGGGCACACACCTGCTACGCTCCTGTCCAGAGAGGCCGGGAAACTCCAAAGCCTAGGGTTGGTAGGAGAGGCCACCCTAGGTGCTGGGACTCTCTCTGACCCGGTTACATGGACAGTGCAAGTGACAATGGGAGAGACGCGGTTCACGGCTGATGCCTACCTCGATTCCGGGGCAGCAGGCAATTTCATCCAGCAGGCCACGGTGGACAAGTACCGGGTGCCTGTTATTCCACTCGACAAGCCCCTAGTGATTGCCTCGGTGGATGGGAGACCCCTCTCTGACACCATCTCCTGGATCACCAGGCCGGTCGAACTGCGTATCGGTGCCCTTCACACCGAGAACATCGCTTTCTACGTTCTCCCACACATGTCCCACCAGATCCTGCTGGGACTGCCATGGTTGCGGACACACGAACCATCAGTTAGCTGGGGCACTGGCGAAATCACCCGATGGGGCTCTTCGTGTCATGAGAGGTGCCTAAAGTGCATACAACCCATCCGACGACCTCCGGTTCCAGAGAACCTACCGGGGCTGCCCTCGGCCTATTGGTCCTTTGCAGATGTCTTTGATAAAAAGGAATCCGAGGTACTGCCGCCACATCGTCCATACGATTGTGCCATCGACCTGCTCCCAGGAACAACACCACCACGAGGACGCATATATCCTTTATCTCCAGCCGAAACAAGGGCCATGTCTGCTTACATCTCAGAGAGCCTGGCAAGGGGGTTCATTCGGAGATCCTCCTCTCCTGCTGGAGCAGGTTTCTTCTTTGTCAAGAAGAAAGAGGGCGACTTACGCCCATGCATAGACTACCGGGGTCTGAATCAAATCACCGTAAAAAACAAGTACCCTCTGCCGCTCATTCCCGAATTGTTTGACCGGCTTAGAGGAGCTCGTGTGTTCACCAAGCTGGATCTTCGGGGTGCTTACAATCTGGTACGCATCCGCTCTGGTGACGAATGGAAAACCGCGTTCAATACGCGCGATGGACATTATGAATACTGCGTGATGCCCTTCGGCCTGTGTAACGCTCCTGCCGTCTTTCAAGAACTGGTGAACGACGTGTTCCGGGACCTTCTCTACATCTGTGTGGTAGTGTATCTAGATGACATCCTTGTCTTCTCTCCGGACCTCCAAACCCACAGAGAAAACGTACAGCTGGTTCTACAAAGACTGAGAGAGAATCGTCTGTACGCAAAGTATGAGAAGTGTGTCTTTGAGCAGTCTTCTCTCCCCTTTCTGGGGTACATCATCTCTGATACTGGACTGCAGATGGATCCCAAGAAGGTCTCCGCCATTCTCAACTGGCCTCCTCCTTCTGGACTGAAGGCAATCCAACGCTTCCTGGGATTCGCCAACTACTACCGCCAGTTTATCCCTCACTTCTCTGCCTTGACTGCTCCTCTCTCCGCTTTGACTAAGAAGGAGGCTAATCCAAAGGACTGGTCACCTGCGGCTGACGCCGCGTTTGGCTCTCTGAAGCGGGCTTTTGCTTCCTCTCCTGTACTCCACCGTCTGGAGTTAAACCGCCAGTTCACCTTGGAGGTGGATGCCTCCTCCTCAGGAGCCGGAGCAGTGCTCATGCAAAAGTCCTCCTCCGGGAAGATGGTGACTTGCGGATTCTTCTCCAAGGGCTTCTCAGCGCCTGAACGCAACTACACCATCGGTGACCGAGAGCTCTTGGCAGTCAAACTGGCTTTGGAGGAATGGCGCTACCTCCTGGAAGGTGCAGTGTACCCCGTGATTATTTACACGGACCACAAGAACTTGGAATACCTACGGTCCGCTCAGCGTCTGAACCCACGGCAAGCCAGGTGGTCCCTATTCTTTGCCAGGTTTGATTTCCAGCTTCACTTCCGACCCGCGGACAAGAATGTACGCGCTGATGCCTTGTCCAGGTCTTTCATGCCCATGGAGCAGGAGGAAGAGACTACCCAACCCATCATTTGTCCTAGTAAAATCATTCCGGTGGCCCCTGTCACCCTGGCCCAGATACCGCCCGGGAAGACCTATGTCTCCGAGGTAGACAGGGAAAAAGTGTTACACTGGGGTCATGCCTCGAAAACAGCCGGTCATGCTGGTCAGAAAAAGACATGGGGTGCGATTGTACGTCATTATTGGTGGCCATCCCTTCGCACGGACGTCGCTGCTTTTGTATCCGCCTGTTCCTCTTGTGCCAGGAACAAGACGCCCAAACACCTCCCATATGGCCGTCTTCTGCCTCTGCCGATACCCTCAGTTCCGTGGCAACACATAGCAATGGACTTTATTACGGACTTGCCATTGTCCTCCGGACACACAGTCATATGGGTCGTGGTGGACCGGTTCTCTAAAATGGCCCATTTCGTCCCTATGGCTGGACTGCCCTCTGCTCAGGAACTCGCGGACGCCTATATACAACACATCTTCCGCTTGCATGGCTTTCCATTACACATCGTATCCGACAGAGGAACTCAGTTCACCTTCCGCTTCTGGAGGGCTCTCTGTAAACATCTGGGAGTGACTCTGGACTTTTCATCTGCATACCATCCTCAGTCTAATGGCCAGGTAGAGAGGGTCAATCAAATCTTGACCTCTTTCTTACGTCACTATGTTAACGCCCATCACGACGACTGGTCCGCTCTTCTTCCTTGGGCTGAATTCTCCCACAACCACCACATCAGTGAGTCGTCCTCCAGCTCTCCCTTCCATGTCGTTTACGGACTTCAGCCTTCCATCCCATTGCCTGTATCCCCTTCTTCGGATGTCCCTGCTGCAGATACAGTAGCCCGTGACTTTGCAACCATTTGGGACTCTGTCAAAGCGTCCCTTAGGCGTGCTTCCCTGCGGATGAAAAGACACGCAGACAAGAAACGTCTGGACCCGCCGTGTTTCTCTCCTGGAGATCTCGTCTGGCTTGCTTCCCAGTACGTCCGCCTGAAGATACCATCATACAAGCTGGGTCCTCGCTACATTGGGCCGTTTAAAGTCCTCAACAAGATCAATGAGGTCTCCTACAAGCTACAGCTCCCGGCCACGATGAGGATACCCAACTCATTCCATGTCTCCCTGCTCAAGCCGGTTGTCCTTGGTCCCTTCTCCGCTGCTGCCAGTCCGGCTCCTCCACCTATTGCCGATGACGACATCTATGCGGTAAGGGATATCGTGGCCATGAAGACCGTACGAGGTCGACAGTTCTTCCTGGTGGACTGGGAAGGGTATGGTCCTGAGGATAGGTCCTGGGAGCCCAGGGAGAACGTGGGCACTCCTCTGATCCGTGCCTTCATGTCCCGGTTGCGGGGAGGGGGGAGTGGGGGGGGGTACTGTCACGCTCCCCGGGTCCTCGGTTCCGCTCCCCGGGTCCTCACCCCCGCTCCCCGGCTCACCTGCCACGCTCCCCGCTCTCCAGCCTCCGGTGCCCGTCCTTCCCAGGTCCCCTGGTCTCCGATCCCGGCGCCCGACGGCTTCCCAGGCCCTGGCCGGCTCCCCTGCGTCCTCCTCTCAGCTTCCTTCCCTGGCTTCTGGCACCCGGGCGGCGCGCATGCGCATTAGGGCGCGCGCGCGGTCACTGACCCTTTCTTAAAGGGCCAGCGTCCATTAACAGGAAATGAGGCTAAACAGGTACAGGGTATAAAGGGGGTTATTGTCCAAGGGGGCGGGGCCTGATCTTCGTGTTTCCTAAGCTAGGAGTCAGGTCTCCTGGTGTATATGTGTATATACTCACCTATCTCTCTTGTAGAGCCGTGCCTGCCTCGCCATCCAGTCCTGCCGTATCCTGAACCCCGAACGCTGTCCATCTGCCATCCTGACAGTCCGCACCATCTCGGATCCCTGCGGTGACCCGTCATCTCGCTCCAAAGGTTCCGGACCCCGCCTGACATCATCTCGGCTTCCGAACCTGAGCTGCGTCACCCGGACTACCACCCGTGACTCCATGGTCCCAGGGACTTCTCCGCTATACTCGTGTGCACGGACTGTTCGGCTGTTTATAGTGTTCCAGCTACCGGACTCTCTACTACCATCTAGGAGTTCGGCCCAGTGGATCCACCTCCTGGGTCTGCCCGTCCACCTGGCCGTGACAGTACCTAGGATTTTACTAGCTGTTGTAGGCAACACCATGTAGTTGGGGACCCATAACCAAGAATGAGGGGGATATTACACAGAAGAGCAGATTGCACAATACCCTGTGACGACCTGATAGGCCAGGGCGTCACAGTATTAGCTATGGAAAATGTAATGTGCCCTAATATGGGCTCAGCGCTTTTAACTGGAATGGTACTCATGTTATATTTTTGCATATTATAGCTTTTCATATGCCATTTACCATAGGGGTAAACTATTCTCATAATCATTCCACAAAAGTAATATTTTATACCAGTCTTTTTTATTTTTGTCATAACAGGACATATTGGGATAAGAGATAGAAAAAAAACAAGGAACATGTTGCACATTTCGATTTCTCTGAATAGCAAACTAACAGATAAATACTTCTATAAACTGCAACACAAGGTATGTAACTTATTGTATCTCCTAAACTATTCGTAATATTAAATATAGAGTTTGCACAGTCCAAAAATTAAAAAGGAGAATAGCAGAGCATGTTACAAATATTGGGAACAAGAATGCATCCTATTCAGGTGTGCAAAAAAGCATGTTGCAGAGATGCATGGAGGTGAATTAACAGGTTTTTTTTCCTTTTATGATATAGAAAGGGTTAAGAAGCCCATACGTGGGGAAGCACCACCACCACTGATGCCTGATGTTCAGGTAGCAATACTATCAAACACATTCCACAATTGGCCTCTTTTACCTCTAGCATGTGTATTAGTGGGGACAAAGTAAAAGACATTATGAAATAAATGGCACATCCTTTTCTTAGTCACAGCAAGATGATGTTTGTTACCTCTGACAGAGACACCATCAGTTTGAGTCAGTGTTCTGCACAGAATAGAATAAATGATCACATATGATTACTATCAATAATTGTAGACCATTTTTTTGTATTATTTTGAAACATTAAAAATCTGCCAGTGCGCTGTGTTCTAAAATGTACTGTTGGTTACTACTGGGTTACCATTTGTTTCTATGGTGAGGCCATTTTAACATTACTAAGGTTGTGTTTGTGTTAGATAGCTTGAAATGATTGGGTACAGTCCTAGGAAATATCAGAGCGTTACACATGGCTTTTCAGGACAACTGGAGACTTGCAATGGGAGTATTACAATTCTCTGAAAATCAATTTTTTTTTTTAAAAACTTAATCTAACTAGGTATCTCCCATAGTCTAAAGGGGGCTTTACAAGCGATATCGTTAATGAATTATCGTCGGGGTCACGGTGTTTGTGACGCACATCTGGCGTCATTAACGATATCGCAGTGTGTGACAAGTACGAGCGACCTTAAACGATCGCAAAAGCGGTCAAAATCGTTTGCTGCAGAGAGGTCATCCTGAATCTAAAAATCGTTCTCTGCTTATTAGCGATGTTGTTCCTCATTCCTGCGGCAGCACACATCGCTGTGTGTGACACCGCAGGAGCGACGAACATCTCCTTACCTGCCTCCATCGGCGATGCAGAAGGAAGGAGGTGGGAGGGATGTTACGTCCTGCTCATCTCCGCCCCTCCGCTTCTATTGGACGCCTGTCGTGTGACGTCGCTGTGACGCCGCACGAACCGCCCCCTTAGAAAGGAGGCGGATTGCCGGCCAGAGCGACGTCGCAGGGCAGGTAAGTGTGTGTGACGGGGTAAGCGATTTGCCCGTGTCACTCAACCGAGTACCCTTAAGTCATGTTAGTGGTGTTTTTCTTTTCTTTTGCTCTACCTCATACATTTCCATTTCTACTTTTTCTTTTACCAATATTTTGTACCACATTATAACTACATTTTAACAATCTTTTAAACCAGATTGTTTTTTGGGCATCCTTACCAAAAAGGATGTAGTAATAAGTGCTAGGCAGGTACACATACAGAATACAAATCGTGGAAACATGACGCAGTATACGCTGTGGCATGTATGGTTGTCAAATTGAACTAGTTAAAAAGAAGTGCAAAAACAGATATGCTGAGTCAAATGTCTACATTTTTTTAACAAAATTCTACCCTTTTCCTAAAAATGACATGTTAGGAAATGCTAGGTAGTAGTGATGAGCGAGTACTAAAAAGCTCGGGTGCTCGAAGCTCGGGCCGAGCATCCCAAGATACTCGTGTACTCGGGCCGAGCAACGAGCCCAATGTTATCCTATGGGAGACCCGAGTATTTTTGTGAAATGACCCCCCGGCAGCATGGAGAAACCCTAAAAATGTCACAAAAGTCTCAGAAGAGTGCTCAAATGACATGGCAACAGCATGGGGAAGACCCCTTGAAGCATTTATCACTGAAAAGTCACAGCTGTGAACAATTTTGTCCGCGTTTTACGCCATTTTTACGGACTCACCAGAAAACCTTCCAAAATGACCCCAAAATGATTTTTCATGGCGGAAATGTTAAGGGCACATACCCAATAGTGAGATAGAGCTGGTGTATGTTACTTTTTGAGATTAATACATGAAAGATTTTACGTGAAAACATTGTGTGGCACTCCGATGTCCCTGAGAAGAGACGTACATGAAGGCCTCTTGAGTCTAATGTGCCCATTTTGAGGAAGTGAGTCTTTGTAGTATTTTCCTTTGCCAGGGCAGTCCAAAATTGTGAGGTTCACCAATGCCCCTGCATACAGACGTGCATGAGGGCCTGTAAACCTGAAGTGCCCATTGGAAGGAAGTGGGTCTATTGTAGTATAGCCCTTAGGCAGGGCAGCCAAAAATTGGGAGGCTCCACGTTGTCCCTGGGTAGAGACGTGCATGAGGGCCTTTAAACCTGAAGTGCCCATTGTAAGGAAGTGGGTCTATTTCAGTATAGCCCTTTGCCAGGGCAGCCAAAAATTGGGAGGCTCCACATTGTCCCTGGGTAGAGACGTGCATGAGGGACTCAAAACATTAAGTGTCCATTTTAAGGAAGTGGGTGTATTATAGTATAGCCCTTAGGCAGGGCAGCCAAAAATTGGGAGGCTCCACGTTGTCCCTGGGTAGAGACGTGCATGAGGGCCTCAAAACATTAAGTGTCCATTTTAAGGAAGTGGGTGTATTATAGTATAGCCCTTAGGCAGGGCAGCCAAAAATTGGGAGGCTCCACATTGTCCCTGGGTAGAGACGTGCATGAGGGCCTCAAAACATTAAGTGTCCATTTTAAGGAAGTGGGTGTATTATAGTATAGCCCTTAGGCAGGGCAGCCAAAAATTGGGAGGCTCCACGTTGTCCCTGGGTAGAGACGTGCATGAGGGCCTCAAAACATTAAGTGTCCATTTTAAGGAAGTGGGTGTATTATAGTATAGCCCTTAGGCAGGGCAGCCAAAAATTGGGAGGCTCCACGTTGTCCCTGGGTAGAGACGTGCATGAGGGCCTTTAAACCTGAAGTGCCCATTGTAAGGAAGTGGGTCTATTTCAGTATAGCCCTTTGCCAGGGCAGCCAAAAATTGGGAGGCTCCACATTGTCCCTGGGTAGAGACGTGCATGAGGGCCTCAAAACATTAAGTGTCCATTTTAAGGAAGTGGGTGTATTATAGTATAGCCCTTAGGCAGGGCAGCCAAAAATTGGGAGGCTCCACGTTGTCCCTGGGTAGAGACGTGCATGAGGGCCTCAAAACATTAAGTGTCCATTTTAAGGAAGTGGGTGTATTATAGTATAGCCCTTAGGCAGGGCAGCCAAAAATTGGGAGGCTCCACGTTGTCCCTGGGTAGAGACGTGCATGAGGGCCTCAAAACATTAAGTGTCCATTTTAAGGAAGTGGGTGTATTATAGTATAGCCCTTAGGCAGGGCAGCCAAAAATTGGGAGGCTCCACGTTGTCCCTGGGTAGAGACGTGCATGAGAGCCTCAAAACATTAAGTGTCCATTTTAAGGAAGTGGGTGTATTATAGTATAGCCCTTAGGCAGGGCAGCCAAAAATTGGGAGGCTCCACGTTGTCCCTGGGTAGAGACGTGCATGAGGGCCTCAAAACATTAAGTGTCCATTTTAAGGAAGTGGGTGTATTATAGTATAGCCCTTAGGCAGGGCAGCCAAAAATTGGGAGGCTCCACGTTGTCCCTGGGTAGAGACGTGCATGAGGGCCTCAAAACATTAAGTGTCCATTTTAAGGAAGTGGGTGTATTATAGTATAGCCCTTAGGCAGGGCAGCCAAAAATTGGGAGGCTCCACGTTGTCCCTGGGTAGAGACGTGCATGAGAGCCTCAAAACATTAAGTGTCCATTTTAAGGAAGTGGGTGTATTATAGTATAGCCCTTAGGCAGGGCAGCCAAAAATTGGGAGGCTCCACGTTGTCCCTGGGTAGAGACGTGCATGAGGGCCTCAAAACATTGTTCCCATTGCAAAGGAGCGGGTCTCCTGTCGTTGTAATGTCCATTCTGCAAAGAATGGGCGAAAAAATTTACCACTGGGGGTATACCTGAAACAAAGGCCTAAGTATTGCAATTTGTAACGGTCATCATCATGGTGGCGCATGAGGAGAAGGAGGAGGAGTCCAGCGATTATCCAAAGTCCAGAAGTGTGTACCCATGGGTGAGTGGAGGTACATGGCAAACTTTAAATTCCGCTCTCATTTGCTGGTGGTGTGGTGAAGTCTGGCCCAATCCAACCCTTGTTCATCTTGATCAGAGTCAGCCTGTCAGCATTTTCAGTTGACAGGCGGGTGCGTTTATCTGTAATGATTCCACCTGCGGCACTAAAAACACGCTCTGACAAAACGCTAGCAGCAGGGCAGGCCAGGACTTCCAAGGCGTAGAGAGCCAATTCATGCCACGTGTCCAGCTTGGATACCCAATAATTATAAGGCACAGAGGAATGTCGGAGTACTGTTGTTCGATCTGCAAGGTACTCCTTCAGCATCTGGGCAAACTTAGGATTTCTTGTGGCACTACCCCGCACCTCAGGGGCTGTGGTACGTGAGGGGCTGAGAAAACTGTCCCACATCTTAAAGACTGTTCCCCTACCTCTGGCGGATTGGACTTGTGCCTCTCTCGGCTGTACGCCTCGGTTGTCCACTGATTCATGACCTATGCCGCTAGCGTTTTGTGAGGGGAATGCTTTGCCTACTTCCGTGAGTATGGCCTTCCGAAACTGCTGCATTTTGGTTGACCTCTCCTCCACGGGAATAAGAGACAAAAAGTTCTCCTTGTAGCGTGGGTCTAACAGTGTTACCAACCAGTAATGATTGTCGGCCAAGATGTTCTTAACGCGAGGGTCACGAGACAGGCAGCTTACCATAAAGTCAGCCATGTGCGCCAGACTCTTAACAGCCAGGACTTCAGTAGCCTGACCAACAAGATGACTGAACATGCTGTCCTCCTCCTCCTCCTCCTCCTCCTCCTCATCTACCCTGTCCTCTGGCCAGCCACGCTGAACCGAGGATATGACTGGTGTGCATGTCATATCCTCAATTTGGCCGGAGAGTTGCTCCATGTCTTCATCCTCCTCCTCGTCATAGTCCTCCACTGCACGTTGTGATGAGACGAGGCTGGGCTGTGTGTTATCACCCACACCCACTACTGTTTCTTGCTGCAACTCATCGCGCTCCGCCTGCAATGCATCATGTTTGTTTTTCAGCAGAGACCGTTTTAGAAGGCAGAGTAGCGGTATGGTGACGCTAATAATGGCGTCATCACCACTCACCATCTTGGTGGAGTCCTCAAAGTTTTGGAGGATGGTACATAGGTCTGACATCCATCTCCACTCCTCAGGTGTTATGTGTGGAGTTTGACCCATTTCCCGACGGCTTAGGTGATGCAGGTACTCAACAACTGCCCTCTTCTGCTCACATATCCTGACCAACATGTGCAGAGTTGAATTCCAACGCGTGGGGACATCACACACCAGTCTGTGAGCCGGAAGATGCAAACGGCGCTGAAAGCCGGCAAGGCCGGCTGAAGCAGTAGGTGACTTTCGAAAATGTGCAGACAGGCGGCGAACTTTTACCAGTAGATCAGACAGCTCTGGGTATGACTTTATAAACCGCTGAACCACGAGGTTGAGCACATGGGCCACGCATGGAACATGTGTCAGCTGGCCTCGCCTCAAAGCCGCCACCAGGTTCCGGCCATTGTCACACACGACCTTTCCTGGCTTTAGGTTCAGAGGTGTGAGCCAGTGATCTGCCTGCTGTTTCAGAGCTGTCCACAGCTCTTCTGCATTGTGGGGTTTGTCACCTATGCAGATTAGCTTCAGCACAGCCTGTTGCCGCTTCGCCGAGGCAGTGCTGCAGTGCTTCCAGCTTGTGACTGGTGTGGAGGGCACAGTGGATGAGGATGCGCAGGAGGAGGAGGAGGCTGAAGAGCATGACATTCCGGAGCTGTAGAGTGTGGGTGAAACACTGACTGAGGTAGGGCCTGCAAACCTTGGTGTGGGAAGGACGTGTTCCGTCCCTCGCTCAGACTGGGTCCCAGCTTCCACAATATTAACCCAGTGTGCCGTCAACGAGATGTAGCGGCCTTGCCCACAAGCACTTATCCACGTGTCTGTGGTTAGGTGGACCTTGGGTGAAACAGCGTTGTTCAGGGCACGTGTGATGTTTTGTGACACGTGGTTATGCAACGCGGGGACGGCACACCGGGAGAAATAGTGGCGGCTGGGGACCGAGTAACGTGGGACAGCTGCCGCCATCAGGTCACGGAATGCTTCAGTCTCCACCAGCCTAAAAGGCAACATTTCCAGCGCAAGCAGTCGCGAAATGTTAGCATTTAGAACTGTGGCATGTGGGGTGTTGGCAGTGTATTTGCGCCTGCGTTCAAAGGTTTGCTGAATGGATAACTGAACGCTGCGCTGGGACAAGGACGTGCTTGATGATGGTGTTCTTTCTGCGTAGGCAACTGCAGGTGCAGGAGTGGAGGAGGCTTGTTCGCAGGCAGCATGGACAGAGGATTGGCTCGCATGCACAACCAGCGAAGACGTAGCAGTGACATCAGCAAGCACTGCTCCTCGACTCTGTTGTACTTCCCACAAAGTCGGGTGCTTGGCTGACATGTGCCTGATCATGCTGGTGGTGGTCAGGCTGCTAGTTTTGCTACCCCTGCTGATGCTGGCACGGCAGGTGTTGCAAATGGCCTTTTTTGAATCATCTGGATCCAACTTAAAAAACTGCCAGACTCGGGAAGACCTAACATTTGTACAGGCACCTTGTGTCGTCGTGTTGTTCCGGGGAACGGTTGCCTGACTTCTGCCTGGGGCCACCACCCTGCTTCTTACTGCCTGTTGTGATGCTACGCCTCCCTCCCCCTGTGCACTGCTGTCCTCGCTCTGCATATCCTCCTGCCAGGTTGGGTCAGTTACTGGATCATCCACCACGTCGTCTTCCTCTTCCGCACCCTGCTCCTCCTCCTGACTTGCTGACAATTGTGTCTCATCATCGTCCACCACTTGTTGAGACACGTTGCCAACTTCGTGAGAACGTGGCTGCTCAAATATTTGGCCATCTGTACAGACGATCTCCTCATGACCCACTTCAATATGAGCTGGCGAGAGGCCAGAATGTGTGAATGGAAACGTGAACAGCTCTTCCGAGTGTCCAAGTGTGGGATCATTAATGTCCGAGGAGGACGTGTACTCAGCCTGGTGGTAGGAAGGAGGATCAGGTTCAGAAATGTGCGGTGCAGTATCACGGCTACTGACATTTGACCGTGTGGAAGACAGAGTGTTTGTGGTGGTGCCAATCTGACTGGAAGCATTATCTGCTATCCAACTAACAACCTGTTGACACTGGTCTTGGTTCAAGAGCGGTGTACTGCTGCGGTCCCCAAGAATTTGGGACAGGACGTGCGAGCGACTAGATGTGGCCCTTTGTTGTGGCGAAATTAGAGCTTGCCCACGACCTCGGCCTCTGCCTGCACCACCATCACGTCCACTTCCTTGTTCCTTGCCAATGCCCTTGCGCATTTTGCAATGCTGTGCACTGCTGACGTGTATATTCACTACTTGTGCGTTATATCAAAGTGTGTGGAAATTGCACACAAGTGCACCTGTACGCTGCCACCGACAGGCACACACGTGCGGTTTTAAAAACCAAGCACGGATGCAATAATAACCTAACAGGTTTTTTTGGGGAGCGACAATTACAGACAAGTCAGACACTATCTGGACTGTTTTACACTGTGTACACCAGCCCCAGATATGATGAAGGCTGGTATACGGTCACCACTACCCTGCCTGCCTGCCTGCCTGTATACTGGTACAATAGTCCTGACAAGGACTCTTTTGGTCACTAGCCTGTATTCAGACCTGGCTATACCCTGCCTGTATATAGCAACAGTAGTCCTGAGAAGGACTCTGCTACTGTACTCCGACCTGGCTATACCCTGCCTGCCTGTATACAACTAGAATAGTCCTGAGAAGGACTTTTGGTCACACTGTTTGCAGCCCTGCAACTGAAAAAGCTATAAAGGGCCGCAAAGCTTTCCCTGAATCAGCGACACTCTCCCTGCACTCACTGTCTGGATAGCTGTGAGCAGAGCACAGCGCGCCGGCCGATATAAAGGCTCGGTCACGCTGTGCAGGCCGGCCAATCACTGCAATTCCACAACTAACAGGGCTGTGGTATTGCAGTGGTCTGCCAGCCAATCCCTGCATGAGGGCTGGCTCTCAAAAGAGCGCCAACATGCAGAAATGAAGACCACGAGTACAGCACGAGTATCGCGAGATTACTCGGTCCCCGCCGAGCAGCCCGAGTACAGCGATACTCGTGCGAGTACCGAGTAGTGACAAGCATGCTCGCTCATCACTAGGTAGGTACACATCCAAAAAGCCAACAATTGCGACAGGGTAGAGTAGTGATGTGGCATTTACAGGTGTAAAATTTGACTAGCAGAACAGACCAACATAAAAAATTGTTTTCAACACACATACTTTGTGAGGCAGAAAATCACAGTTAATTGTCTGATTTTGTGGAATTGTCTTTAGTATATTTTAAAAAACAAAAATATTACTCCTTTAAAAAAAAAAGGATTTTGCAAGAAATGCAAAAACCGACCGAAATACAGTCTCTTATGACAAGCAAACAGTGTCTCCCACTGACACTTTTTTTGCGATTTTTTTTTTTTTTTTTTGTATAAATTATTGTATGGTCTTGTTTATGATTTCTAGTGCATTAGGAATGAACAAAAATGTGTGATTGTATTTCTAAATGAAACAGGATAGATGTCAATTGCGCTATATGACTAATCAATCACACTGACACTGCTGCTAGTAGCTCTCTTATCTTTCCTCCTATCTCTACATTATTCACAGAATTTTAAGTATTTGTGCAATGTTGTAAGGCCTGCTCTTACTATCATATTATCTTCTGATTGGCTGCTCTATACTATGTGATATTATAGCTGTCTGCAAGCCATTAAGAGGAAGTCCATATGTCTGAACTCCTGTGAACCTTCTGTGGCTGATGAAATCTTCTATGATGTGTAAAATAGGTTGTTGGCATTACGTTTTGCAATTTGTGTGAATTGAATCACAAATTGTTTGAATTCACTGGGTCTTACCAGTTTCATGAAGTTTGAGTCAAGTTCAATTTTACATCAAATTGATTTGCTCTTTTCTAATAAGTAAAAATAACTAAACTGATTTGATGTGAATCAAATGTGTCCAAATTTAAGGAACCTAAGTGAATTACCAAGAATGTTCACCACCTTTTTACATACTGCAGAAGATGGCAATAGCCAGATAAGGATTGCGAGCTTCCTTAGGCTGGCCATTTATTGTGGTCAGCCTAAAGGTTCAGTCACACATAACGAGATTGTTAACGAGATTGTTACTACGTCACAGTTTCCGGATCGTTGTTAAATCGTTGGTGAGATCGTTGGTGAGATGTCCCACAGTTATTTTCCCAACGACTTTAGTCATTGGTCGTTGGGACCCTGTTACACAGCAGCTATGTAACAATTCCGACCTCGAATAGGGGCGTAGTGTTTGACGCTGTAAGCCACATAGGCGTGCATATGCGTCACCTTTTCCACATCCTTCCGCTCCGATTGGTGGCCAATACTGCGTTCTGATTAGGCGGCCGGCCTAGAAGGCAACTTTGTATCGCTTCATCCTCTGTCCCTTTTTGAGCCTTGCTTTGAGGATAGAACCTGCAACTCCACCCGGATTCATTCCTACTTTGTTCCCGGTTGCTTGCTTGCTTTTCGTATCGAAGCTGTATCTGCACCCGGATTCATCCCTCCGTCGTTCCCGAGTGTTTGCTTACTGTTCTCAGTGCCAACCAATCGGAGCAGAGGGGGTGTGGAAAAGGTGACGCAACTACACGCCTACATGTCACACTTTAAGTTCTCATCTAGGTTGTTAACGAGATCGTTGGTAGGTGTCAAACATACAGATCTATCCTGCCCAGCAGGACTCCAACGAGAAAAAATGGCCCAGGACATTCAGCAACGACCAAGGATCTCACAGCAGGCTGCGGATCGTTGGTACATGTCAAACATAACGAGATCGCTGGTGAAGTCGTTGTTTCATCACAGAAACTGTGACGGAGCAACAATGTCGTTAGCGATCTCTTTATGTGTGAAGTGGCCTTTGCAATACTGCACACCTTTGCAATAATCATGATGTCTAATCAGCATCTTGATATGCCACACCTGTGAGGTGGATGGATTATATCTCTGAGCATGCGCAGGGCGCGTCTGAAGCCAACAAGCAAACATCCGGATAAGAATGTGTCGCGGGCGGAGGAGGGGACGCGGTGCTCTCCAACTGCTCGGGTCCGGCTACCGCTGCGACTGCTGCGGCCTGCTGCTGCTGCTCGGTGGCTCAAGCGATGGGCCGGATCCCGGGGACTCGAGCGGCGCTCCTCGCCCGTGAGTGAAAGGGGATTGGTTTTTGGGATAGTTTATTGTCCGTGACGCCACCCACGGTTGTGGTGATTTGTTGACACCACCGCTGCTCTGTATGGGAATCCCGGGGACTGATGACAGGGAGCAGCAAAGTTGTTGGTTCTCCCCTCCGTGGGTAGGGGGTAGTTGTCCCGGGGCCCAGTGATGAGGTGGGTGATGAGGGATGGCGGGGCCAGTGCAGGGCTTGGTGGGGTGCAGGGACGCGGGGGCAGCGCTGTGCCTTGCGGCACTGTGGTACTCACTCAGCCTGAGACAGGGACACAGTTCTCGGTAAAACACACGGCTGGAAAGACGGTTCCCACGGACGGCTGCACTTGCTGTTCCCCAGTAGTTGACGGTAACGGTCCCTTTTCCTGCACCTGAGATGATGATGGTAACGATGGGTTCCCACCGGTAACCCGCTCCCCGGCTTGGATATGGGCCGGAGGAGCCCTACTTTGCCCGCAGGCGCTGGCCCTGAGAAACTGGTGCCCTGGCGGTGGCGGTGTCTCTCTCCAACGGTTGGACTGTTGCCTTCAATCGGGACTTGGTTGTTGGGAGACCCAGAGGTCCCTTTCACTAACGGATTTGGCAAATTCACGGCGACTCCTAGCCTTGCCGGGATCCGAAAGGCCCCTGCCACTGGTGCTGGCTTCACTTTGTATACCGCTCCGGTACCGCCGGGCCACCACCCGTCCGCGGTCCTTTCGGCAACCTCCGGTCAGCCGCTCCTGCGGACAGTCACCGCCGTCTGCTGACCTTGCTGTCTCAGTCCGGGGCACACACCCGGACCAGCTTCAGGCTTTACAAACTGTCCCTTTGCACTGTCTCTACTCTTACTGTCCTCCTTTACCACTTCCTTCTACTTCCACTAACTTTTCTTATCTTGCTTCTCACTCAAGCTCTGCCTGAGCTAAACTGCCTGGTTTTCCCGCCTCCAGGGCTGTGAACTCCTCGGTGGGCGGAGCCAACCGCCTGGCCCACCCCCTGGTGTGGACATCAGCTCCTGGAGGAAGGCAACAAGGATTTTAGGTTAGCCTTGGTGTTCCTAACTGGGGTGTAGGGTGTGGTGGTGTTATGACCTGTGACCCCTGGCTTGCCCAGGGCGTCACAAATGCTGCGGGAATGGTAAGTGCGCACGCGCGTGATCTCCAGGAGCTGACGGTGACATCACTCATGTAAATCCATGGTATCACACAGACTCTCAACTGTGTCATCAGAGAATACTGACAGTGTGTGGCACAGGCGTTAAAAAGGAATCAAAAGTCTGCAATTACACAAAGCGACTGCAGACTTTTATCAGAAGACCAGACAAACCCTTTAAAAATTATGAACCTAGAAACAAAACAACTTTCAAAGTTTAACTAGTCCACATTCTTGATATGCTAACAAATGTCCATATTTTCATAACAAAATATATTTTATATCCGTATTTTATCCAGAAAAAAACGAGCAATGGAAACATTCTGATAGGATTTGATTATTTCTTTTCTGTTTCCTTCTCTTCTAGTTTTTTTCTGATATTTAGCGAGGTTATCAGGTTAGTCATTGTGTAATGTGCTTCTAATCTGCCTGCATTATGTCTTGGCATCACAAATGAAAGCATGATAGTGCAAATTCCTTCTAACCAATAAAATGATGCATGCAATCAAACACACTCATGGGGGCATGATTACAGCACCTTAGCCCAGAATTTTAAAGTGCTGTTCACCAGGCTAAAACCAAGATATTTGCATTTACTGAGCAATCAAAATGAATATTTGTAGCTCTTACACACACTTCACTGGGACATCAGGGACATTACGTTGGTAGTGGTTTAGAACTATGTAAAGGGTGCTTTACACGCTGCGACATCGCTAGCGATAGCACCCGCCCCCATCATTCGTGCGACATTTTGGTGATCGCTGCCGTAGCGAACATTATCGCTACGGCAGCGTCACACGCATATACCTTTTCAGCGACGTCGCTGTGACCGCCGAACAATCCCTCCTTCAAGGGGGAGGTGCGTTCGGCGTCATAGCGACGTCACTGCGGCGTCAGTAAGAGGCCACCCAATAGCAGAGGAGGGGCGGAGATGAGCGGCCGGAACATGCCGCCCCCACCTTCTTCCTTCCTCATTGCTGGTGGACGCAGGTAAGGAGATGTTCATCGTTCCTGTGGTGTCACACATACCGATGTGTAACGCCGCAGGAGCAACAAACAACCAGCGGCATGCACCACCAACGATATTATGAAAAGGAGCGACGTGTCAACGATCAACGATTTTAGACGTTTTTTCAATCGTTGCTCGTCGCTCCTTGGTGTCATGCGCTGCGATGTCGCTAACAGCGCCAGATGTGCGTCACTAACGACGTGACCCCGATGATATATCGTTAGCGATGTCGCAGCGTGTAAAGCACCCTTAATGGTAGCAGTTTTGGAGGTTTGTTAAACTTGATAGGTTCACTTTAAGTAGCTTTAAAAAATACTTGAAAAATCACAATCAAGTTCCTTATACAACCATGTAACAAGGCTAAACGTCTTGATTGTATCTTATATATTCCTGTTGGCTTTCATACTATTTTTGTCTGACAAAATTGCTGGATTGTCATTTTGGACGGTGTAATAAACATTTGCTAAACATTTGCAAAAATTTGCATTCTTATATTGAAGTGCAGAATTATTCACCCAAAAAAGCTAAACATCTTGTTGTGGATATGTGACTACAATGAAGGAAGGGGCGCCAGACCGCTGGGGCGCTGCGCTCTTTCACCAAGGAGACTTTGTGTGCGGATTTGACTTTGGTTGGGGCGCATGACACTTACTGGTTTATGCACATTGGTGACCATCCCCACTCTGGCAGTTGTCATCGTAGACAGTAATACACGCAAAACCAAAGTTCACTTAGCCAACCAGAATCGTTCCCTTTTATTCTTCACACTGTTATGTACCAGCGAGTTCCCACTTGCTTGAGGAGCACACATACAAGTAGTGAGACCCCTAGAGGCCATACAGCATATACATATTGCTACAATGACAGACATGGATTTCCTTTCCTTCCTTCCTCTCAGTGTGGGGTACTGCACTTCTACCTGGCTACCTTGGATCCCGTCCTCAAGCTCCCAGTCTGTGCCTTCTTCCCACTAAATCCATTCACCTATGTCCAATTCTGGGCCTTGATGGCTCTCTACCTGGATGACTCTCTAAGCCCGTCAGGGTGAGCTGTAGGCTACGGATCTCTCGAGGTTACCTCAGGGTTCCCTCACTGGACCTAGCATTGAGACCACGTCTTCTCATACTTGAACCCTATTCTTTACTAGTTCCCTCTCAAGCCTCGTTTCCTGTTCTCTTGCTCGCCATCTGCCGCTTCTCCTTTCCACTACCTTAAAGGGGTGGTTCACCCATATTTTTTATTGTCTAGTTCGATATTCTATTGAGAAACAATGTTTCTCTCAAATACCTTGTGTTAGTGTGAAGCCCCGCGAAGCTGCATTACCTTCAGGGACTCCATGTGGAGGGATCTTCTGGTCACAGGTAGGGTCAGGTTGACTTCTATGGGAAATTTCGTGACACCACTCTCGGTATTGCGGTCAGGGGACCGCCACTGCACATTAGGGGATGCCTGGGGCTGATGGAGGGTGCAGCTAGGTGTAGTGGCCTCCCGAGAGTGAGGCTGGCCCCAGGGCCCAGTGTAGGTGTGTGGAACCACAGGTCACAGAATGACTCACACGCACAACAGATTGGCAGGGTGAGTAACCCGGGCATAGCTATGATGAACAAAGCAGGGAACCAGGCTCCTTCAGGCTGACTTGTGAGGGTGACTACAGACTCATTTCCTAGCCCTCTGTTGTTTGTGGTGACCCAGACTTGGAGTCCTACGGGGTCACCAAGGGAAGTTGATCTCTGCCTGTTCTCCCCTTTTTCGGCCCGTTTGCTTGTAGCCTGGACCAGGTCACTCCGGCTGCTTGCCTCCTGCGAACTATGGGCCCTCTTGTTGCTATGTGGCTCCGGACTCTGTGGTGTTTTGATAAGGAGCATTAAGTGCCTCCACCTGCAGGTTTAGCAGGCCTAGTAAATAGGTTCCTGCTCTGGGGACCTGTAACCCCGTGCGGGCAGAGTCTACCAGGCAGTCCCCTTAATCCACCACCTCTCAGCCCTCCTGGCTCTAGGCAATGTTTCAGGCGGCACTATCAGGTAGCCCTTTCTCCTCCGTCAGTAGCCACTGCACCTGCGGTGTCTGACTAGTGACAGCCTGAAGGGTTCCTCCTTGCGACTGCTCTCCCTCAGCTTCACTTCAGACTGACTCACTACTCCTCTCCCCATTGTGCCTGTCTACGCAACTTAGCAACCAGGCTCTCAACCACACCCCTTGAGTGGACATGGGGGCCCGCCCCCTCCTGGATTCCCCAGGAGTCCCTATCAAAGGTCAATGTGGGAGACCTGCTTACTATGCACCTGTGAACCATGCCTCGGTCAGCCTTCTGGATTACCTGTCTTGTACTCACTCAGCATGAGTGCAGTACTCATTGGTGCCTGACCAGGTCAGGGGCGCCACATTGGCAAGAGTGCCTGTGAGAGGCGCTATTGCAGACCACTGTTCCTCACTCCGGTGACGTCACGTCAAGTTCTGCACACATCACATCTCTGCGGCCGGCTGCAGTCTTCCTGACTCACTGAGCTGTGAGCGGTGTTTCACCGCTCGTCACAGCCCATCTGCTCCCTGCTTCTTTCTCCCTCCTCCCTCACAGCAGAACGCTGCAAGCAGGAGACGAGCTGTGCTGTGACAAGCGGTGCAACACCGCCCACAACTCAGTGAGTCAGGAAGACTGCAGCCGGCCGCAGGCATGTAACATGTGTGGCACTTGACGTGACATCACCGCAGCGGGGAACAGCGGTCTGCAATAGCGCCTCTCACAGGCACTATTCCCAACACAAGGTATTTGAGATAAACATTGTTTCTCAATAGAATATCGAACTAGACAATAAAAAATATGGGTGAACCACCCTTTTAACCCTATCTTATCTAACATCTAATCTAAAGCCGACTTGCCACTGGATGGAAGCAGTTGATACAAACACATACATCTTATAGTATTCAAAAGTCTGTAAAACAGGGTAGATGTACACGGTACAGTGCACTCCACCTACTACAGCAATGTAGTAGTCTGAAAAGAGAACATGGAGAAGATAATGGTTTTTTTCTTGGCGATAAGAAGGAGGACTTTGATAGCAGTAATAGTATTGTCATATCTCACAGGATTACAGCTAAATAAACATGTTTCTCATCATATCTGTAAGGATTCATGTGCATCTGCCCAGGGAGTGATTGAAAACCATGTTGAAATGCAACTTCCTCACATATTTGAAAACACCACTGTTTGTGGGAAAACCAGATATTGCACAATTTACAGCCCAACTGAATTAATGAGATGAAAATTGCTGAAGTGAATTGGAACAAAAACTTACATAACATGAAATATACTGTAGTTGATAATATGAAACTGTTCCCTCTGCTGCCAATTTTAATTTCTGAACGCTCATGATTTCCTCCCCTTCTTCCTAGACCTATAACTTTTTCATTTTTTTTTACTGTTAATATAGCTGTATGCGTACTTGTTTTTTCCAGGGTGAGTTATAATTTTGAATGACATAAATTAAATTTTCATAGAGCGTACTGGAAAGTGCAGTGAAATTTGTAAAATAAAAATGCAATTCCATCATATTTTGGGGTGGGGCGGGTTGTTTTTACAGCATTCATTGGGCAGTAAAAATGACTGAGTATTGCAATTTTAAAGAGTAATTTAATTTTTTTTCCAAATAATTTTATTAAGCATGCAAAATTATGAAATTTTGCAAATTATTTTATCTGGGGAATTGCATGTAAGTGACTTCCAAACCACTGATTTTTCCCATTCTATTTGTCTGCCTTTAGCTTTATTGATGTCAGGATTTGATCATTTCGAGTACAGATGATGGCAGTGAAATGGTCCAACCTGTGTCTCACTAAGGGCGGCTTTGCACGTTGCGACATTGCACGTGTGATGTCGGTGGGGTCAAATCGAAAGTGACGCACATCCGGCGTCGCAGTCGATATCGCAACGTGCAAATCCTTTTTGATACGATGAACGAGCGCAAAAGCGTCGTTATCGTATCATCGCTGCAGCCTCCGACATTTCCATAATGCCGGTGCAGCGACAGGTACGATGTTGTTCCTCACTCCTGTGGCAGCAAACATCGCTGTGTATGAAGCCGCAGGAGCGAGGAACTTCACCTTACCTGCCGCCGGCTGCAATGAGAAGTACGGAGGTGGGCGGGATGTTTACAACCTGCTCATCTCCGCCCCTCCACTTCAATTGGCCGCCTGCCGTGTGACGTCGCTGTGACGCCGCACGACCCGCCCCCTTAGGAAGGAGGCGGGTCGCCGGCCAGAGGGACATCGCACGGCAGGTATGTGCGTATGAAACTGCCGTAGCGATAATAATCGCTACGGCAGCTTTCACTAGATATTGCACGTGCGACGGGGGCGGGACTATCGCTGCAGCATCGGTAACACATTGTTACTGATGTCGCAGCGTGCAAAGCCCGCCTAACTCTGGGGACAAACTGCTGTATGAGAGTGCCAATCCTTTCACTGCCATCAGCAGTACTCTGTATAAGTACGTCACATGTTGGGGATGGGTTACCAATTTGACGAGACAACTGTTGTTAGGCTGCTTTCTCAAATTAGGACTTGAAATTCAATATTTCTGATACTTCTTCACCCAATCTCAATATAATTAATTGATTACAGCAATCATGTGTCCTTATGACTAGAACAGGCCGTTCACAGACCAGCTCTGCATATTCTGCATTTGCAAAACCTTTGGATGTTGGTAATAATTAGAAGAACCAATTGAACTATGCCGCATGGGCTCCGTGTTGGCTTGGATTGTGACCTTTGATAAGTTTAAACCAAGCAGTGGGACTTTATGATAGGATCTGATTTTTTTCTTGTCTGTTTCCGTCTACACTTCTAGCAGGAAAACATTTTTTTTCTGATATGTAGTGAGATTATCAGGTTAGTCATTGTGTCATTTGCGTCTAATCTCAAAAATGCTTCACCTGTTATCTTCCTAGTAGTTATTTCATTATAGTCCAATGTGCTCCATGTTAAGAATATTGTATTGGGACACTTTGAATTGTTAAACCGAAGAAACACATTTATATAACCCCAAAATGTAAAATGTAGAAAAGTCTACGTAAATTTCATTGACTTATTTGTTGGGTAAACTGTGACTGTCTCCCAGGGAGAACTGAGAGAGGCTCAGCAGGCATGAGTGTGTAGGAGGTGGAAAGATTGCCCCACTTCTACTAACTGTATATTGTGTTCATAAGTATGTTTATATACCTTTTAGTGTAAAACAGTGAATTAGTCTACTCTGACCTAGCTGCTATAAGGTGTTTTATTACAGGAAATATTGTATGAATCATGTGTAAAGTATGTTAAGTAGGATAATATATAGTAAAATACAAATAGTACTACGGTAGCTATAGGAATAACAATATAGAATGTTTTAGATTTAGTGCAACATAGGGACTAGTGTGTCGGAGGGGAAGTCAGTGGTAGATAGTGTGTTATTAGAGGGAATATTAAGTGCTGGTTTAACAGACTAGAAATTGATACAGTAGTAGCCTGGGAGACAGAGAATGGTGGGTGAAGTAAGGAGTGAGTTAGCAAAGCAGACAGGACACATGAGTGTAGTTTAGTAAAGATGCAGTTGTGTTCTGCACAGGAGGTCCTGGGATCATGAGCTCTGGATCAGAGTTTACCCAGGCTTCAGGAGGTATCCTCCATTGCATCCTACGGACACGGCTGCGAGAGATAAGCCCGCTGTACATGCTGCAATGTATCTTACAATGTGTCGGCGGGGTCATGTCGTAAGTGACGCACATCCGGCATCGTAAGGTACATTGCAGTGTGTGACAGATACGTGCGATTGCGATTGAACAGTAAAACGTTCATCGCAAACACATCGTACCTTTCTCTAGAATTGCACGTCAGATTGTTCATCGTACCCGGGGTAGCACACATCGCAGCGTGTGACACCCCGGGAACGATGAACAGATCTTACCTGCCTCCTGCGGCTCCCGGCCAGCTATGCTTAAGGAAGGAGGTGGGCGGGATGTTTACGTCCCGCTCAGCTCTGCCCCTCCGCATCTATTGGCCGGCTGCCGCGTGACGTCGATGTGATGCCAAACGTCCCTCCCACTCCAGGAAGTGGACGTTCGCCGCCCACATCGAGTTCGTATGGACGGGTAAGTACGTGTGACGGGGGGTTACTTGTATGTGCAGCACATTCAACAAATTGAATGTGCCACACATACGATGGGGGCGTTGCAAATCGCATACGATATCGTATGCGAAATTGCAACGTGTAAAGCAGGCTATAGGGATTATAGATATCAGACTTGGCTGTTGGAGGAATGTTACCCAGGGTGAGGGTTGGACAGAAGTACTTAATTGAGCTGCGGCAGCACAACGGTACCACAGGAGAAAGTGGCATATCTATCCCAGGAAGGTTATGGTGAACTTGTTTATTGAGAAGATTGAGAAACTTTACTGTGAAAATGTTTAATATGAAGAACGAATGCTGAATAAAAGAAGTTTAAGTTTGAGTTCAAAAGAAACTGTTTTCTGTGTTACGTGTTGCCTAAGTGCGATGTCTATAATGGTGACCAGTGAAGGGGTGGCGGACGAGCCATCGAAGGTGCAAGTAACTGTCGCACCCCCCAGCCGGGGCGGAACATATGCATATCACCCGTTTGATGAAGCAAGTGGAAGCGCTGCTGGCCATAACCCGGCTCCCCTCTTCAACTGGATGCCAAAAAAAAGTACCTGATCAGAGGTAAAATGTCTGGCAGTGATATCTGATAGCTACTTTTTGTTACAGAAAAAGATATTACAAAGATAGAGATGAGTGAATCTGCTGAAATATGAACTCGGTGAAGGGAAGGGAAATTGGATTCTGCTTGAATTTATTTGATCAACATCAAATTTGCCTTATTAAACTCCTAAGATAGTAGGAACGAGAATAAATAGTTGTATATTGCTGGGCACTGCAATCCACAACAGGCTCAGAAGATAAAAATACTAATTTGTTTCATTTTGCACAACACGTTTTTGGGATAAATTGTCCCCTTCATCAGGGACCTAATGAAGAGGACAGTTTGTCCCAGAAACGCATTGTGCAAAATAAAACAAATCAGTTTTTTTTATCCTCTGAGTATGTTGTGGTCTGCAGCGCCTGGCAATACACCGCCGTTTTTTCTCGTTCCTGCTATCTTCAATTTTCCCTCTTTGTCCGATGCAGAAGGAGGCGGCGAGTGCAGTAGCAGACCTGCAAGCACCCAGCACACACCATTGGCAGAGTATCAGCGCTGCCGGGGCCATTCTGAGATCTGTGGCACTCACACCACTATGTTGGCAGAACACATGGCAAACAGCTTCCTGCCCTCAAAGCTCTTTTTTGTGTCTCAGACCCACACTGATCACGGGGTTTTGTGGAGATGCACAACCTGTATAGGTGAGTGCATTCATTACGGTCTTACTTCACCCCCTCTCAAGCAGACTCACGCAGGAGCGCTCCTATTTCTATTTCCTTATTAAGCTCTGAAAACTTTCCAGAACATAATAAATGTGTAGTTTAAAAAAATATAATATTCATTTTTTTCTGACCCTCAACTGTCTGTCCAAAAAGCACCTCACTCAGTCCACCAGTCCTATTTTAGGCGCCTTCACAATAGTCTTTGGTCCCTCTGGTGCTGCCTAGGCCTCACATCATCATGATGTCGTGGGGCGACGCACATCACAAGATTGTGTGAGGTCACGTCATATAGAGAAACAGCTGAGGCCCAGGGAGAAATGAGTACTATATTTCTTTAGTTAGTTTTACTTTTTGTTGGTCAATAGAGTATAGAAAAATAGCGTCTGGCAGAAGAGAATCACAAAAACAATTGTGTAAAGATTATTTATCAGCACGTTCAGATATACAGAAGATAATGCAGCGTTTGATTGTTCTTTTGAATAATAGTAAGTACATAAAACTTAAGTAGCAAAATACTGTAATGTATTAAATAAATTGCAATAAACAAGCTAAAAAGATTCTATATTAGGTTTTCTTACTGTCCAAAGACTTTTATGGGCATAACCCATATATTTCAGGTATAAAACCTTTATAACCATTTCTGAAAGAAAGAAAGAAAGAAAGAAAGAAAGAAAGAAAGAAAGAAAGAAAGAAAGAAAGAAAGAAAGAAAGAAAGAAAGAAAGAAAGAAAGAAAGAAAGAAGATTGAAAAAAAAGACAAAAAAACATTTCAACTGACCTACAGGCAATATATCAATAAATGAAAAGCATATGAAGGTAGGTAATGACTACATGTGTTTTTGATATGATTTCGGTATTTTTTTTGCCAGGAGATACAGATTTCATGCAAAAATGTCTCCAAACAAATACTCAAAGTGCGCACATCGCCTAATCCGATAATCCCGTATTGACATCATTGAATTCACCTGAGGTGAGGTCACTGAGTTCAATGAGTTCACCTGAGGTGAGGTCATTGAGTTCATCTGAGGTGGGTTCATCTGAGGTCACAGCTGGGATACCATGTGAACCCTACCTATGACATCAGGTGAACTCACTGACGTCACCACTTACAGCTGCGGTCCATCAGTGTGTCCCTTACCTCACAGTGAGGGGGTCACATTTTCTAATGTGACCACACTTTGCGACCTCAGATTTAGTAGAGCTGGGATCGTCATGGTGTGGATTACATCAGACCTGCACAAGTGTTTTGGGAGTTAATAAATTGGCAAAATAGGATGTTTTGGGGTTTTTTTTAAATAAAGGATCTTTCTCTGGGTTTTGTGTTTCTTTTTTTTACTCACAGTGTTACTAAAGGGGGGTCTAATAGACCCTTCCCCATTACTTAGCTTGGGTTTGATGACAGCTATGATGTTTTCATAAATCACAATTGTCATTAACACTTAATATTACCCCTATTGCCACTGCACCAGGGCAATCAGGATGAGTCAGGTAAAGCACTGGAATAGGTGAATCTAATAGCTGTGCTAATCTTAGTGAGGCTGCAAGCTGCTATTTTTAGGCTGGGGAGGGCGCAATAATGATGGACCTCCCCAGCCTGAGAATGCCAGCTGCCAGCTCTACGCTTTATCTTGGCTGGGTATCAAAATTGGTTGGGACCAAACAATGTTTTTTTTACATTATTCATTTAAATAATTAAAAAATGCACGGGGTCCCTCGTATTTTGATACACAGCCAAGATAACGCACACAGCTGGGGGCTGCAGCCTGGAACTGTCTTCTTTATCTGTGCTGTGTATCAAAATATGGGGAGACAATGCGCCATTTTTCCAATTATTTATTTATTTTTATACGCAACTGCTGGGACACAGACAGCTAGTGTGCCTGCAATCACAGACATAGTCACAGAGGGTGGGCAGGGGAAGCAGTGCATATTAATAAGGCCAAATGAGTGGACCCGGAAGCAGTGTTACAAACTAAGTAAGTGTAATTCTCCTGCTTTAATGACTGCACATCATTTTTTTTCCCTGTGCCTCCCAATCCTAGTAACGCCAGTAGCAAAGATGGCTATGGCATTACTGTGGTTGGCAAGCAATCCCAGCATGTTTAGTAGCACAAATCAGGTGCAGATGCGGGGTGAAGACTCGAAACTCACGAGGCGAATACCAAAATGCTTGTCGAGTAACGGATAATCGCGAATATCTTAATATCCGGGCAAGTAACGAATAGTGCCGAGTATATTCACTCATCACTAGTTATGATCTCTACTGCAAAAACGTTGTGCTGTGAAATAGATCAAAACTTAGGTATATTAGAGATTATACTAGAATTGCTACAATGATAAAGAAACCTATTTTATACCTTTATGACTAGAGGAGGAAAAACTTGTCTACGGAGTGAGAATATAGGGGTTGTCACAACAATGCAAGATATCACCTATAAACAGCATAGGTGACATCTTGCTGTTCACCGGTGGTCTCATTGTTGGGATCCTCACATATTTCAAGAAACGGCTATGAAGAGCCCCATTAGAATGCACCGATGGCCACACATGCTCAGCACATCTCCATTCATTGTCCATATCACTGTCATGGCTAGCAGAGCTCTATACTTGACCAAATCCAGCAGTTCCATAGACAGAGATAAAGACCCCAGTGCAGGGAGTTGAAGTGGGAGTCCGGCTGTATAATACAGCTGCATCCTATTGTAGACTTATCTGTAGGCAAATTAAATGTTTGTTTTTGTTGCAATACAATTTGAAAAAAGACGTAAAAAAAACTAAACTTTTTGGTCTTCATAAAAGAGTTACTAGGAAAAATTTCCTTCTCTCCAAAAAGAATATAGCAGAAAAACTTACCTCCTGGTCTCCGCTCCGGCCTGTGGTGAATTACAACCTCCGTACAAAAGACCACAAGACGCAAAATAACAAACAAACTTTACAGTTCGCATGAAATGAGTCATCTTGCATTCAATTTCACCCCTCACATCACAAACTTCAGGTAATTAAGTGGGCGCTACACAACTTCCTTTAGAAGTTGACATAGTGGGGTACGACCCAAGTCAGAACCTTCCCCTCCCATTTATACAAGTCTAATATTTTTATGTAGCTTTTGTTTTGTCTGCACTCGTTGGCTCGATTTGTTTTTTTTCCATCACGTTTGGAGGATTGCCCTCTATCTTTTTTTCTTTTCACTTAACTTTTGTGGTGCAACTTGCACCAGAAATGTTACTCTAGTCATTGACTTCACTGAGAAGATGCACCATACTCATTAAGTGGCGCTTGCCTCTTAATGAATTCTTACCATGTTGGTTCATTTAGGCTGGTTTCACATCTCCGGGATTTTGCCGGAAGTTAGATCTGGCACAAATGCAGGACAGTTATATGAATGTAACTGTACTGCATGGGTGCCAGATCCGGCTTCCGGCAAAATACCGAAGATGTGAAACCAGCCTAAAGGGTGCTTTACATGCTGCGACATCGCTAGCGATAGCTAGTGATGTCGTGCGCGATAGCACCCGCCCACATCGCTGTTTCGTCATGGGGGTGAACGCTGCCGTAGCGAACAATATCGCTACGGCAGCGTCACACGCACATACCTGCTTAGCGACATCGCTGGAGCCACCGAACAATCTCTCCTTTAAGGGGGCGGTTTGTTCGGCGTCACAGCGGTGTCACTAAGCGGTCACCCAATAGCAGAGGAGGGGGCGGAGATGAGCGGCCGGAACATGCCGCCCACCTCCTTCCTTCCTCATTGCCGATGGACGCAGGTAAGGAAATGTTCGTCGTTCCTGTGGTGTCACACATAGCGATGTGTAATGCCGCAGGAACGACAAACAACCAGTGGCATGCACCACCAACGATATTATGAAAAGGAGCGACGTGTCAACGATCAACGATTTTTGACGTTTTTGCGATCGTTGATCGTCGCTCCTTTTAGTCACACACAACTATATCGCTAACGGCACTGGATGTGCGTCACGAACACCGTGACCCCAACGATATATCGTTAGCGATATCGTTGTGTGTAAAGAGTACCCTTAAGACTGATGTGTGCAACGTAAGTCTAAAGGCCCCGTTACACGCAACGACGTATCTAATGATATATCGCCGGGGGTCACAGATTCCGTGACGCACATCCAGTGTTGTTAGCGACGTTGTTGCGTGTAACAGCTCCAAGTGTTAACGATCAAAAATACTCACCTTATCGTTGATCATTGACACGTTGTTCATTTTCATAAAATCGTTGCTGTTGCAGGACGCAGATTGCTCCTCGTTCCTGCGGCAGCACACATCGCTACGTGTGACACCGCAGGAACGCGGAACATCACCGTCCCTGCGGCCGCCCACAATGAGGAAGGAAGGAGGTGGGCGGGATGTTATGCCTGCTCATCTCCGTCCCTCCGCTTCAATTAGGCAGCCGTTTAGTGATGTCGCTGTGACACCGAACGAACCGCCCCCTTAGAAAGGAGGCGGTTTGCCGGCCAGAGTGACATCACTAAGCAGGTAAGTCCCGTGTGACGGGTCCTAGTGATGCTGTGCAGTGATTTGCCCGTGACGCACAAATGACGGGGGTGGGTGCTTTCACCAACGATATCGCTAGCGATATCGCTGCGTGTAACACCCCCTTTAATGAATAAGTTCCTTTGTATCCAGCTGCCTGTAAAACGATAGTGTCCGTGATTGTACAGATTTTTGTGATTGTATTTATCAGCATTTTACAGTGCATGGTAATTGCTGCTGTCAGTTTTCAGAGCTGTATACATTTTATTGTCATTATAGTTTCCCAGTGTGTCCTTAAAAATGTTTGTTGAGATATTTCAAGTTGTCCATAAAAAATAAAATGACAACCTTGGTGTACGTTGCTTTTCTATTTTGCCCATGACTTTCCAGAATCTGTTGTGCTGATATCTACTGCTGACAGCCTGCAGCAGAGTGACTGGTGAGTGTTACCCATTTCACAATAAATCCTCCATCACTTTTATGGGTCTATTGGAGTCATATAAAGTAAATAAAGGTGAAGCACTTCACTCACCAGACAGGTATGTCCTGGCATATTATAGTACTGCAATGCGGAATCTTTCACATGACACTCACCAATGATTTCAATAAACCAAATTGCTTATAACGAGGCCCCACTTTTTAGCGCACCGCCCTATTTGGTCTACCATTTTTCACACAATCTGTAGCAGAGGCTCCTAACATAGACGTTCATTAGTTTAGTGATCTCTTTTACTGTAATATACAATTGTTGCACATTTATGTTTATTACAGTTTATCTTTGTAAGGTTCATTCAAGATTAAGTATTATCACAATAATGATTACATACAAGGTTATATAAAGAAGTTAGATTTGCCAATACTTTCAGTCATGCACACCGTATCTGTCAAAGTAGTATAGTTATGGTGTGCATAAAGACCTTACAGTGGCCATCAAAAGGTGTGGGAAGCTTTGGGGACCATTAAATGTATTTGGGGGGGAAGGACTGTGGAGGTGATCAAACTGGGTGTAGGACATTGGGGGTCATCATGCTGTGTGTGTGTTTGGGTGTTATACTGTAGGTAGTACTGTATGAAGGAGAACATGTGTGAAGCTGTGGGGGCTATTATACTGTGTGAGAAGACTGTGTGGGCCTCAAACAATGTGGGGAGTGTTGAGGGGTTAATAATGATGATGTGTGGGGCCAAAATATTGTCTGGAGGGCTGTATGAGGACCATTATACTAGGTGGAGAGCTGTGGGGGCCATCAAATGTTGTTGCAGGACTATAGGAGCTACTATACAGTGTTGAAGTACTGTGAGGGCCATCATTTGGTGTTGGGGACTGTGAGCGCCATTATACAGTGTTGTGGATGGTGGGGACCATCATACGGTGTTGGGAGACTGTGATGACCATGATAATGTATGTGGGGGAACTATAGGAGAATCACTCTGTGTGTGTTTGGGGATACTGTGGAGTCATCATACTGAGGGAACCATCTACAAATTTACTGTGAGGGTATCATATTGTGTTTGGGAGAATTTCTGTTGGCATTATACTTTATGGTGGTTATGAAAGAGCTATTGTAGTGGGCGAAAGCACCAAGAAGGTTCAATAAGGCTATATTACTTTGTAGGTGCCACAATCTCTTTCTCTGTCTTTAAAAGTTGGGAGATATGCTTTTTTGTCTACACCTACACATCGTGACTCAGCCGACAATTTTTTTGACCCAAACAGGACTTCTGCTTTGAGGCCCATGATTTCTATGTTTTCTCCTGCTTAGAGTAGTAAACTAAGTTTTTCTTTGTAGCCCTGTAATCAATAAATCAAATTCTGGCAAAGTCAGGCTTTAGACTTCTATTTAGTAACGAACAATCAGTCTGCAGTTGGGGAGAAATGTACGTCATTGATGTCAATGATGTTTGTCGCCCTTCACAAGACTGTGTGTTGCCTCAACGTCACAGGAACCAAAGACTGGAAGGATAATCAACGGAAAACTGCAGCGGCGGCCCTAGGAAAGGTGAAGGCGTAGGACAGGAAAGTACAATGTGTTTTTATACTGTTTTTTAACCCCTACAAAAAAAGAAAATATATAAATTGAATCCCTTAATGTTCAGATTTGCTTGAATCCAAATTTTTAAAGGAAATTTGTAAATAATTTGATTAGGTACGAATACTAATCGATTCCCTCACCTGTAGCAATATAATTTTTACAAGTGAATAATTTTTTTTTTAACAATGTTTCAGTTCTAGAAGATAAGCTCCTTCAAAATATGCCACACAGTAGTAGTTGTGAACCCAGCTTGGGCAGACCGGAAGGTATATACTGACAGTAGGGCTTATGTAGGGAAATCATTTTGATCTTTGGAGAAAGGTTTTCTAGAGTATCTCAACATTTCTAAGCCAAGTACACCATACACAAATAAATGACAGAAAATTACACTCAAATTGAGTTTTTACACTGCACCATGTCTTTAAAAAAATAAAGTTGATTTGAAGTTCACCACTGAGACCAGTGGAAAATCTAGACTCTAGAGAACCATAGTGAAACTCTATAGGATAGTTCACAATGCATATTTGTCTTGACTTTTTGGGGCAGAACCAGTACTGTGCATGTGGTTCACAGCTTGATGTAGATCATCATATTTTCACAGTTTCACAGTATTTATTCAGGACAACCCCTTCTTATTCAATTCAGGCCCTCGAAAAAATAAAAATAATGTATACTCACATCCCACTCCAGTGATGTTGGCACTGCTGTTCCCAGTTAGTGATGTGACACTGTGTTACATGACCGCTTCAGCTAATCAGCGGCTGCTGAATGGCTGCAGCCTGTACTATTTCATCAGAGTAGAAATCCTCTATGATGGAATATTGATGATTTGCACCAGCCCCATAACCCACCGGCTGCCATTTTTCTGCACTATAATGAGCCATACGAAAGTAAAAAAATTCTTTATACTCACCTACCGCCGTTCTGCTACTCACTTTCACCCATTCTGTCCTTGACGCATTTTTTGATCCCCAAGCTTTCGTGCTGGAATTTTTGTGCATTTCAAGATATATCAGGGCTTTCTACTTTGATGGTGTCGGGAGGGTTTTACAGAAGCGCGTAGTAAGGTTGCACAGCACACATCATGGCGTCATGTCATCATGACTTCCCACACGTTTGCACAGAACCCTCTGGGCCACATGAAAGCCAGAAGTCCAGCAAAGCATGAGAGGTTCAAGGAATGCAGTGTGAGCGGAGGGAAATCAGAGATATGACGATGACCGGACAGTTGGCAGAAGGTAGCGGAGGGGCTGGAGAGGTGAGCAGAGGGGGATTTTTTACATATTATGTGTATTACGCTCTGAGGTTTGGAGAGACCCCAACATTAAATTTACTACAAATTGGAATTTTGCCTAATCTGCTAATTTCTAATCGCATAATTTTTTTATGATAGAAAAACCATCTTTATAACCTCACTAAGGAATTGAAGCCATCCTGAGGTGCAGTAGAGACTTCCTACATCTACTATATACGGTAGCCTTGTAGAAAATGAACCGTGCATATAGCCATATGTTGCGTACTGTCATTGTACGCATTAGTGACGTGTTGTGACTCTTAGGTTGTAATATTGATTGTTATATTGAATATAATAATAATTCTAAAACAGTATCTCCTATGTCAGATAGTAAAGAAGTCCTTTTTCTGACACAACAGATATGCTTTATTTGAGATACATGGCCCCCGAAGAAGATTCATCTCGAAACGAACGTTACGTTGGGCGAGGGAGGGGATCCGGTACGTGAGCCTCACAACTTACTGACATGGGTAAGCCTGGAGTACTTTGCTGCAATAAAATATTTAGCGTTGGGGCACATTAACGTGTTATTTATGCTTGAGCGCCATCTAATGTCCACTCGCTGAATAGCTCTGATTTTTTCTTTATATGTACATAGTCACCTTAGCTTGCACTCCAGTAACGGTATTATATACGTGGACATTTTTCTGCCCATTATTTGACTGGGTCAGTGATTGCTCTACCGTCCCGTGTCCCCTCCCATTCCTGGGCTTTTTATTCGTGTCCACACTTCTTGCCCTGTTTTCTCTTTTGGATTTATACACTAATATATCTTGCTGAATTTTTGTTCAGGATTAATTGTAATGTTATAAACCGTTTTTTGTATTATTGTGACAATAAAATAAATTTATTTATAAAACGGTTTGAGCACTTTTGATAATTTCTCTATGTATATGTATGGGTCAGAAAAACTCCCAGAGGTTTTTGTTTTAGGTTTCCAGTGCTTATTGGGGAGTGACCCGATGAATAAATAATGAGGTCCAGATTTTCCCCTTTTTTTGTGATTTATTTGAGATACAGTTGCAATACAAGACAGTCCAGGGGGCAAGAATGGTGCTGTTTATAGTAATAACAACCACATTTTGAATCCCAAACATCTCCACTAGGTTATTGATGGTAATATACTTCGCACATAGCTCTGTACTGAGTCTTCGGCTGATAAAAAGCTAATGTACAGGTGACATACGTATTGCTGGTTAGATATTAGAACTTGTTCAGTACAATTTAATAAATGTATCCTGTATTTTTTTTATTATTACGCCAATGCGGATATGTATAAACCATTTCTGGATTTTTTTACAAGGTATACGGTAACACATATTATAATACAAATTAGAACGGCTGCAACGCACACAACCACTACTACAACAGTTACATTAATAATATAAGGAGAGGGACTGGTTGTAGTTACTGATGGGGAAATACTACTTGTATTGTTAGATATGGTACCAGTTACTGTGTTAGTGATCAGCGGTGTAGTGCTGCGAGTTGTGTAGTATGTTGGCGCTACAGAGGCGTCAGTCATTGTGACAGTGTATTCATTTGGGGGCCGGGTAGAAAGAGTTGGAGGATCTGTCCCGATCAAAGTTGACAGAGTGGGAAAAATAGTAGGGTCACTATCGTCGGTTGGTATCAAACTATCAGTTGGTGGCATTGAGTTACTAGTAGAGGGTGGCAAGGTATTCACAGACGATGGCGTTATGCTTACTGTTGGCACTGAATTGCTAACATTAGACATTGTATCATCTGTTGGGATTGGGGTGAGTGTGCTATGAGTTGGTTGGTAAATATTAGGAGTTAGTGTTATTGGGTTTCCAGTTGGTGGTAAAGTTGTTTCAGTGAATGTCAAGTTTTCATCAGGTGGTGAGGACATACTTACAGAAGGTTGGATATTGCCTGTAGAGTTAGGTATTGTACTGTTGATAGTGTCAACATCAGGCGTGACTGTATTGCTTACTGTTGAGTAAGAGAATTCAGTGGTTATAATATGACTACTATGTGACAATGAGCTGGTGTCCACCTCCATTGTTTGTATAGTGGAGTATAAGTCTATGTTGGTGGTCTCAGTAGAAGGTAACTTCTCATTCGTTGGCGTGTTCATGCTACTTTCGGTGGTCATGGTCGGAGGTAAAGGTACGGAGTTGTCAGTGGATGTTGATCCAATTGTGACCGTAGAAGATTCTGGAGATATGCTGGACAAGACTTTTGTCTGTGCTATGTTAGAGACATCTGACTCTTGATTGTCCTTATTAATAGCAGTCAAAGCAAAATAAAGCACAATTTCATTTTCTCCCATCATAATTCCAAGTTCAAAAGTGAATTTTTCCATGGATCCAAATAGTTGTGGGCTATGGCTGGAGATATTAATCACAGTAGAGTTTTTAAAGTTGTCCCTCAGATCTCTTGGTTTTGTACTCATTCGCAGGTCATATCGTGAAGCTGAAAAAAAAACAAAACATGATGACATTTAGGTTATATAAGAATCTGTGAGCTGCAATAAAGCTTTATCACCACTATTGCCTATCAACAACAATTTGTCTTAGTTCACAGGAAATATGACCATTATAACACATGAACATGTGTATATGGACGAATGGAAATATTTTCAGAACAGGACATGTTGTCTTTCAAAACAATTGAAAAGTTTGTTTCTCTGGTATAAAGGATGGTACTTGGTGCTCTCTTCCTCTGGATCCTAGTGTAAGCTATTACATTGACGCTATAGATAAATTATACGATAAAATAAGGAAATAGCTATTTTCTAGATAGATTTCGATGTTAGGCAACAAGTCCTTCATTTTACTACTTTCTTAACAGAAGCAGAAAAAATGTTTCCACATTGCCTTTGGCCGCTCTTCTATGTTTAAGCCGAGGCTGTCTTGGATATTTGGCCTATTTCTGTGTAGCATAGACATATTTTTATGTATCTCTAATATCTGATGAAAGAATGTGAATTGGCATCGGGCACACAAATTATTGAAATTGTACTAAGGCTGTCTCATTGTTATATGCACAATTAAAAGTCCCAGAGCATCAAAAACCTATCCATAAGCCAAAAAGTATGCGTTTCATTATCCCCTGGGCTGCTATACAACAGGGGAAAAAAGTATTGAACACATCTAGTGACTTTTGTAACTATGGCCCATCCGGCTCTTTCACTCCCCCCCAACAGACCTAATCATCAAAATCAATGGCTGCTCATTCTCCCCAGATCCACAAGCTCGCTGCCTTAAGGTAACCCTTTTCTCTGCTCTCTTCCTCAAGGCACATATTCAAGCCCTTTCACCCTCCTTCTGACTCCAACTCAAAAATATTTAATGTATCCATACATTCCTTAACCAAAAATCTGCAAAAACACTAGTTCATGCCCTCATCATCTCCTGCCTCGACTACTGAAACCTTCTGCTTTGTGAAATCCCTTCTAGCACTCTTGCACCCCTCCAATCTATCCAAAACTCTATTGCCCAACTAATCCTTCTATACCCTTGCTATTCCCTGGCTTCTCCTATCTGCCTTCACTGGCTTCATATTACCCACAGCCATGCGCAACCTGTCTCCTCCATACATCTGTGACATTGTACTTACCTCCACACAACCTTCGATCCTCACAAGATTTCCTTCTCTACTGCGCTTTTTTCTCCTCTTCCCACAATTGCATACAAGATTTCTCCTGTGCATCCCACATACTCTAGAACCCTCTACCTCAACATTTCAGAATTTCACCTACTGTGGAAACCTTCAAAATGAATCTGAAGACCTACCTTTTCCTACAAACCTTCAACCTGCAGTAAGCCTCATTACTCTATACTGCTGCATGACCCGCTGTACTCTCACCTACTGTACCCTCATCCACCTCTTATAGACTATGCACCCTCGCGAGCAGTGTCCTCTTTCCTCCTGTACCAGTTTGTGCCTTGTATCCTTTATGATTATTGTACTTGTTTTATTATGTATACCCCTTTTCACTTGTAAAGCAGAATAAATGGCGCTATAGTAATAATCAGCATCATCATCATCCTGGTGGATGGTAGCATATTTTTATCAAGAATGTCTTGATACATTTGTCCATTTATCTTGCCTTCAATCATATGAAGTTTGTCAGGGATGTAGGCTTAAAAACAGTCCTGCACCACGATTTTCCCACCTCCAAACTTCACTGTTAGCATCGTGTGTTTTAGGGGTGATATGCAGTGTCTTTTGGTTTCCAAATGTGTGTATTATGATATCCAAAGAGTTCAATTTTGGTTGCATTTGACCGGACTATATTCTCCCAGTATTTCACTGACTTGTCTGAATGTTGTTGATAAAATGTACGCTTTTTGTTCAGCAATGGAGTCTTGCATGGTGCGCATGCACACATTCCATGGAGGTTGAGTGCATTACTTATTTTCTTTGAAACAACTGTATCTGCTGATCTCAGGTCTTCCTGTAGCTCCTGATGGGTAGTTCTTGGCTCTTGGACAACGCTTCTGATAATTATTTTCACTACTCTGTCTGAAATCTTGCGAGGAGCACCTGGTTATGGCCAGTTTATGGTGAAATTAGTTATTTTTCCCACTTCTAGATTATGACCCCAACAGTGCTCACTGGAATCTTTAGTAGATTACAAATTCTTCTGCAACCAATGCAATTAGCATGTTTTGCAACAATAAGGTTGTGACGGTCCTGAGACAGCTCACTGGTTTTACCCATCATGAAATGTTTCTTGTGTGGCACTTTGGTAATGAGACACATTTTTATAAGCAATCAGTTGAACCAACTGATATTATTTTTCACAAAGTGGCAGGATTGCTTTCTAATTACTGATAGATTTCAATTGGTGTCATGACTTAGCTGGCATTTTGCACCTCTCTTCATGTGTTCAGTACTATTCCCCTGTATGATTACCTCTTTATCACACATAACCTAATTTATAGACATCGATGGTTTGAATTCTCCGCGTGAAATGGATCGGTTGTTTCCAACATCGAGTGAGAAATTCAGGTCAATAGCACGTTTAGAAATATATTTACTTAGAAAATTGATGATGTGTTTATGTTTAATACTTATTTCACCCGCTGTATGTTGATAACATCTAAAAAAATATTTAGAGTTTCATCCAGAAAACTGAGAATATGTTCTCACTTGTCATCCATGTGCAGTGTGCAGTCCCTTTTTTACATAAGTAGTTATTCATATTTAACAAGACTATTTAGTTTCCTATGTTCCTAAAGGCACTGCCTTTTCTATGAAACAGGCTGGTGTTGTGATCCATCCTAAAGATTAGTGGAAACCTAAGCAACAGTCTTCTCAACTACTTTGTGGTGGTGACCCTTTTTACTAACTAGCATCAACATATGTTCTCTCTCTAGTGTGGCAATCTACAGTCCCTGACAGAAGTTCTGTCGCTTATCCATGTTATGTAAATAAAAGCTTATAACCTGACTTTAAATTCATCCATTGATTTTATAAATTACTCTTTTGAAAGCTGAAACCTCTCAAATTTGGTTTAGGTTATGAAAATAAAGTTGTTGCAAAGCTGAAATATTGATCATTTAATGAACACAGAAAGGTCAGATTTTGGCAAGACAAAAGTTTTGTCGCCCACAGAAAGTAATGTGAAATTCAAACAAATAATTAACTTCTAATACAAAGCTATGTTGCATAACATTGGTGAATGAAGTTGTGGTGCTATTAGAGCCATATTCAATATTTTGTGTGACTTCCATGAGCTTGAAGGACTGAATCCATGTGGTTCAACAGTGATTCAGACAATTTATTGAAGTCATCAGGAATAGCAAAGAATGCAGTCTTACATGCCTCCCAGAGTTCACCTAGATTCTTTGGTTTTGTCTTCAAAGCTTCCTCTTTCATCCTACTCCAAACATGCTCAATGATGTTCATGTCTGGTGACTGGGCTGGCCAGTCCTTGAGCACCTTGATCTTCTTTGCCAGGAGGAACTTTGTTGTAGAGATGGATGTATGAGATGGAGCACCATTCTGCTGCAGAATTTGACCCCTTTTATGATTGGGAATGTAAGAGGTAGCTAATACTTCTTGATATTTTAGGCTATTGATATTGCCTTCCACCTTGCAAATGTTTTGCACACCCCTATACTGAATGTAACCCCAGACCATGATCTTTCCACCACCAAACTTAACTGTTTTCTAGATCCATACGGGCTCCAGTAGGTCTCCTGCAGTATTTGCGGCAGCTGTGGTGTAGTTCAACTGAAGATTCATCAGAGAAATCCACCTTCTGCCACTTTTCCAGTGTCCATCTGTTTAGCAGGCTGTGGGACTTTGCAAATGCCACACGGTTTTTTAATTGACTTTTGTTTAGTGCTGGCTTCTGAGCATTGATTCGACCATGGAGGCCATTTCGAGACAGAATCCTACAAACTGTTTTAGTTAACACAGGGACTTGAGGTGACCAGGCCTTTTGGAGCTCTCCTGCAGTGGAAGAGAGGCTGGCATTGGATTTTCTAACCAACAACGTTCCTCCTGAGCAGTTGTCTTGCAGGGTCTGCCGGACCTGGGCTTTTTAAAAACATCTCCAGTCTCTTCAAATCTTTTTTTAATTCTTTGTACTTGACGCTGAGACACATTTAAGGTGCCAGCCACCTCTGCAGTGGATCTGGTCTTCAGCCTCTTGATAATCAAGGCTTTGGTCACAGGGTGGATTTTTGGCATGTTGTCAGAGGTCAAGTTGCAGTTCAAGTGAAGGTCTGGGGTACTGGGTTTCTTTTTATACACACCCACTAATTAACCCATAATTTAGTGAGCACAGGTGAGGATGTAAACTAGGATTGGGTGCAATTTTCTGGCAAGGCGACACAACTTTTGTTTTGCTAAAATCTGAACCAAATCTGGGAGGGTTTGAGCTTTCAAAAGAGTAATTTATGAAACCAATGGATGAATTTAAAGTCTGGTTATAAGCTTTTATTTACAAAGCATGGATAAGCGACAGAACTTTTGTCAGGGACTGTACTAGTCCTTTCGGGCTATGGCAGTGAAGCCATACTTATCTGGCAAATATACTTTTCTCTCAAAATAATAAGCTGTGCTCCCCTCTTTGGTGGCAGTGTGGTTTATTCCTTCGCAAATGGATGGATAAGACAATCTTGGGGACCAGTTAGTTAATGTCTTGAACACAACAGTAGGGCCCAGTTGGTCAACAGTCCTCAAATTGTTCAAGACAGTGGCAGATTCATTTTCAATCCACGTACATGTTTACATTGAACATGATTCTAACCGGTAAACATTTCCTAATTAAAATCTCCAACAGTGGGGTGTTTACTATAGGGCATGCTTATGCAAAGCAATAACACAGTTGTAAATGCCTATTAGTGGGGACCCACTCTATGATCTGTAAAAATATATAAACAGTGTTGTCTGGTATATTATGGTTATCTCCCTAAAGGCATTGATGTCAAATCTTCAATCTTTTGGATGGAGGGCTAGGATTGTGGCCCCTGAATATTGTAGAGAGAGTATGTAGCGCCCCTGAGACTAGTCGCTACAGGGTATATAATTATATCTTTCCCGAGCAGGAAAAGGTTAACTCGGTAAGATTACACACACCTCACATCACCATACAACAGGGATGCCCTCCCCAATGGGGACTGGGTTCAGGTCTGGGTCATTATGGGCACCCCCTTAACATACTGTGTCCATTGTGGGTAACAGGATGCCAGGCAGCCTGGGGGCTCCCCAGATCAACTGGACCTGGAGAACCAGGGTCAGGGAGAAGCAGTCACTAGGAAAGAGTTAATAATTTCTCTCACATAGCTCGTCCAAACACAGCCAGGAAGTGGCTCAGCCAATTTTTAGCAGACCCAGGTCACCATAACAACGATCTGGATCCTTATCCTTGCAAAGGTGGGGGGGCAGGAGTAGGAGTAAATTACAAAGCAGACAGGAAGTAGAGTTCAGTTCCAGTCAGACAGAGACAGAGCATACATGCTGTGGAGCAGCTCCCTGAGGGGTCGCCTGCCAGGCACCCCTTTTGGGAAAGAACAGAACCATCTGGGATGTAACACCACACCGACCTCTGCAGGAGTTTCCTGCAGAGGGGAGCCAGCCAGACCGGGGCTAGTAACACATGGAGGGACGGGACCCGGTACCAGTAATCGTGGGCTAAAGAAGTACAGTCGCTGGGAGAGTACAGGGAGTACTCACAGGACTGAGCAAGGCAGGGTGCAGAACCCTAGGTCAGACAGACGCTCCAGGTTCATATGACAAATCTGCCCGGTAAGGGGATCTCCACGGTCCCTCACCAACCTAAGAGCCCGAAGCACAGCAGCGAAGGGAGAACCCAGGGAGCTGAGACAGAGGTCCAACCCAGACAAGGTTCAAGCTGCCTGCATACAGGCCAAGACTGAAAGACCAGGAGGGGACCCTAAACACTTCAGGCTACTGTACCCACCAAGTACATAGTAGTGCACAGAGGAAAGAGCCCACTGATTACCAGACCGGACCAGACCTCTGACCTGTCCGAGATCAACCTGAGTCTCTGACCGCGAGAACCAGCACCTGGGGCGCGATACCAGCTTACCAGTGAATAAAAGCACCTGGAACCCGCACCCAGTAACTCTGTGAGTAAATGCCGCCGTCCTGCACACCGGCGCTCCTGTGGACTGCCGCCCCATACTCACCAACCTCCCGGGGTAATCCCGCTCCGCCCATGGGGAGCGATAACATCCTGGCTGCACCCAACATCTGCCCCGGAGAGAGACTCTGCAACGGTGGCTAATCCCTGGCTGAGCAGCGCGGGGGGCGCTGCGAAGCATCCCCCATTCCCATCCAACACCGCCCTTGGAGAGGAACAGTCACAGGAAGGGTCTGCTGCAGAGGAGGCTGAGACCCAGTCGCCATTGCAACCGGCGACCTGCTTCCCAGGGACCCATCACCCTCCTTCCATCCCCATTTACACTGGACATCTGTTTGTTTGTTGTTATGTTTTTCTCATGTAGCCGACAGTGCCACGGAGCCGGGTCAGGCCAGTGACAGCAACCCCAAGAAACCACTGACCCTAAGTACCCTAAGGCCCCGTGGGGCGCTACAAGTAGAGCGGCAATAACAGACACCAAAAGGGCATTTGGCTTTCCAAGTGGCTTTCCCACTCTTTCAGACTTAGAATGAAATAGTATATCCTATGTAAGGTATGTTAGTATGGTGAGGGCTCCGGACCTGAGCCCACATTACGCCAAGGAGATGTTGGTCATGGTATACAGCCGGCATCCAACTGTAACAGCAGCAATCAGAAATAGCTTAAATTAACAGCTATTTAACCATTTAAATAGCATTTAATTTTCAATTAATGAAGTCAGCATTTAGATGGACTGGTTGCATTGACAAAGATCTGCTACTTCCTGCAAAAATAAAATCCCAGTTAAGGAACACATTAAAGTTCTTACTCCTTTAGAGCAATTTTTGAACAGAAGAAGCTAGTCTTTTTAGCATAAAATAAGAATACAACATTTTATTAGACAAGTTATTAAAAACATATTATGTGAAAACAAGGAATGTCTTCGATGAAAGAGCAGGATGGGCCCATAGCTACAAAAGCCACTAGAAAAGTCAAGTCTCAAGGTACATGTTACAAATTGATGGTAATTGGAGATTACATACAACATCAATTTAATTAAAAAGTGCTGCCATCTAGTGGCTTTATCAGAGTTTTATCAATCAAATCTCCTAAAAAATACATGAATTTACAATTGAATCCAAATTTATTAACTAGATAGTGTACATTAATTCTATACACTAGATGCAAAATAGCACAATAAGCTTCCTCGCAATACAAAATCAATACTGAAGAGGCAAAGTTGCCATCATTACATACATAGTATTAGCATTGAGGGATTGGAACAAGGATAATTGCAAATTGCTTAGATAGTAAACGTTAGACCTGTAAAGTGTCAATGTCTAGTGCAGAAGCGCCTCTTGCCCATGTTAGGCTGTGTCTAAATGGGCATAAGTTGCCATCATTCTGTCAGCAAAGTCTGCATTAAAGGGTTAAGGAAAGAAAATTATATATATTACCCATGTAGGGATGTATCGAGGGTCCGTCCGCATAGACCCCAACGCACATTTCGATGAAGTGACTGACGCAAAACAGTTATCAATGTACAGGATGTCATGTTTTTTATTGTTTAATCATTAAAAAAACTCTTATTAAAATATAGAGTCCAATATAGGAGGGCAAAGCTCCTTCGCATGTTACACAAATAGCATCGTTATACCTAGTTTTGGTTTTACTTTGCTTAGTAATAAGCAATAGCATAAGCTTGTATTGTTACCTGGAAAGAGTGAATTAGAATAGAATTGGCAGTAATGAATTCTTGCACCTCTCTGTTTAATTATCCATGTACAGGATGTCATATTTTCTATTGTTTAATCTTTAAAAAAAAAATCTTATTAAACTATAGTGTCCAATAAAGGAGGGCAATGCTCTTTTACATGCTAAACAAGTAGCATTGTTACGTTTTAGTTTTTATTTTAGTTTGCTTAGTAATAACAACTATGAAAAGTCATTAAACAGTAGACCTTTACTGTAAGGCATTCTAAAGTGTTACAGTTTTACAGTATTTGACATACAGTCCATACATAGTCTCCATTAAAACTTACCTTTGCCTTGGTCCAGATCCTCGCCGCTTGCTGTCCAAGACAAGACCACTGAGTTTCCTTGTGTATTTGCTTCCAGATCAATTATTTTGCAAGGTTTATGGATGATAGGTCGAGGGGGGGTTGGCACGTTATTTACAATGAAAGAACCCCCTGTAGCCGCTCTACTGATTTGTCCAACACTAATACGAAGATCATCTTCAGTAACGGACGGTCTTGGAGGATTCATAGTTTCTCCACCTATACAAATGTATGATGAAATAATTGAAGCATGTGTATGTTCATAAGAATGTTTGCTAGATATACATGGTCCAGAAATATCCCCCAATATCTGATAAAAGTAAAACAAACAATATTGCTTACTTATTAGATAAAAGCGTAAAAATAATCTTTTAGGCATTTGTTGTGCTGAGAACGGACTCTTTATTAAAGGGTTATTCTCAAATCCAAGTTATTTCTGTAGTTCTGAGCTCCAAGAAGGTTATTCTACACCCTATTTATTTTTTAAGACTTTTGTGACCACTTTCGGCAGGCTGCCCAACCTATCACCTCTTTCAGCATCTTTAGGAATGAGTCTTAAAGGTGTGGTCCACTACACAGCATAGTGGCCACACTTCGATGTAAAGCTTATAAAGAAGGTTTTTCTCAAATACATTGTGTAGTCAATTCTGCCTCTGAGTGACGCTATTACAGTATACTCATCTGCATCACGTAACCCCCGGGGCTCATTGACCTCTGAGATACGGTGATGTCAAGTCAACTTCCAGTTGACTTGACATCACCGGATGTCAACTTCCGGATTTCCAACTTCTCAGTAATGGGAAAGTCTTCACTGAATACAGATTTGACCTCAGAGCTGAGAATTTTGATAATGACTGATCAATTCTGGCAGAGAAAGAAGCAGATTTGTCTGATAACATATATTACAAAGTTGCTTATGTACCGCCCCCATGCGAGCAGCCGGGCTGCTGCCGCCGCTCGGATCCGGATCCGCGGTGGCTCGAGGGGTCTCTGGACCCGGGGGTCGCGCGGTCACTCAATTAAAAGAAGGGGGGGGATATGTACAAGGGTTTTTTTGGCAAGTTGGTGACGCCACCCACGGTGCGTGGTAATGTGAGGGACCACCGCTGCCGTTGGGGAGCCCGGTGACAATGGTGTGGCAGCCTGATGTTTAACCCCTTCTGTGGGTAGGGGGTTTGTGTCCCGGGGCTCGTTGATGATGAATGGTGTTTCGGTGCTGTTGGGGAATAGGAACAGGGGTTTCCAAGGTACTCACTCAGTCCCAGAATAACAACACCGATAGCTTGTAAACAAAAGTTCTGAGCACCACTGTAGCCTGCGGGGAGCACGCCTGGATCTGTGCCCTCGGTGTGGTTGGTCTGTGGCCCTATCCCTGGCACCTTAGTCTCGGTTGTACCCGTTGGTATGAAACTCTCTGGGTCCCGCTCACCCGTATGGCTAACGGACTGAGCTTGCTCTCAGGGTTCAAGCGTAGGATTTCTTTGGACTGTAGTGGGAAAGTCCTATCCCATCGGTGTGCTAGTACCCCGATTTTGGAGCAGGTTGGGGATGACACTTGAAGTCTTCACCCCCGTCGGGTAAATTACCGAAACGCGTGAAGCTACTTTCCAGCCTGGGGTCCACGTACCCCGTCGTGCCCTGGCCCCTGCCCAGTGATAGCTCAATGCCGCCGGCTGCCCTCCTCGGCAGTCCGTGCCCCTTGACACTGTCCCCTGCAACCAGGTTCCAGCTCCTACCAGACCCAGACTAAAGTCTGCCACCTAGCATACAGGAGCTCTCCTCCGTGGCCTCTCCTCACGAGAGCCACTTCATCTCCTCTCTCCTTCACTCTCAACTCACAACTCTCAACTCTCGACTGTCACTGTCCTCACTTTCTCCTCACCAACCCCCCCATGTGGGCGGCCCTATTCCCTTCAGGCCCCCCAATAGTGTGTCTGGTAGGTTCAAGTGGGAAGTGTTCCTAGGATTTTGATTGGCCAAGCTGTTAACAACACTGAAGTACCAGGATCTGTAACCAAGGAGGGTGGATACTGTGCAGAAAGGCAGATTGCACAATATCCTGTGACGACCTGATAAGCCCGGGCGTCACACTTATTCTCATGTGTACTATTGATTTCTGACATAAAAATTAAAATGTATTAGAATATCTACCATGACAGTAGATACAGAATGAGATGAAAACAAGAGGCGTATCGTACAGAGCTGTAGAGGAGCCCATGTGCCGCCAGACCGTCTCTTGCAGCCGGCTCTGTAATGTGTATAGGTTATGTGAAGACTAAAAACTATACATATAAAATTACATACCGTCCTCCATATATCCAGGAATATAAAGAGCGTGATTTCTGGGCAGCACAAGCGTGGCGTCTGTCTCTTGACTTTCTACATGTACTTTTAAGTTGTATCTTCCATTTTGAGAGAAAGAAGTGAAGTATCTTGAATAGATCCCATCATTCTTAAAGACATCGGCGCCTAATAAAAATAAAGGCATGAATATATACTTTATAATCTGAATATACTTTATACTTCAAAAGTATAAAACAAGTTATCACCTATCTACTGGATGATCGGTGGGGTCCAACCGCTGGGACTCACACTGATCAGCAGAACTGGGAACCTTTATGCCCGCTACTAAATAGAAAAGCAGTTGGATACCTGCTTCATTCATTCTCTATGTGGCTACCTAAAAAAACTAAATATTGTGCTCAGCAGCCCCGAATGGAGGATATATTGGGGAGTTGAGCATGTGCACTACTGCTCCATTCAAATGGGGGTATATGTTCTCCAGTCTGATGATCTGTGCAGGTCCCAGTGGTCGGATCCCCACTGATCAACAAATTATCACCTATCTTGTTGCCACTGGACAACTCCCTTAAAGGGAATCTGTCACCAGGATTTTCATTTATGAGCTGCGGCCCCACCAGTGAGCCCTTATAAACAGTATTCTAGAATACAGTATATAGGAGCCCAGGCCAATCTGTATAATGTAAAAAAAACACCTTTATTTTACTCACCTAGGGGCCTCAATTACGCTCCTCTACATGCGCACTTTGATCTTGTAACGTCTGCCCTTGACCACAGCCTGTCACATACATACTAGGGCTAGCCACCAAGTCGGCAGGATCTCAAGAACCCTGAAACCCTTTAACGGCTGTACATGGATTTGGAATTACACAAGGTCCAGGAGATCACTGCCTATGGAAGGCTGCAATCCAGGAAAGAGTGGCTGTCAAGCAGTGTCCAAACTAGGAGGCACAAAAAGAGACAAAATCAGCAGAAGGAGCGTAGTCAGGAAATCAGGCAGAGGTCAAACCTAGAAATGGCAGTGAGGTACAAAAACAGCAGACAGGAGAGTAGTCAGAGACTAGGCAGGGGTAAAAACACAGGGATCAATAGTCAGAACAGCACAGGAACCAGACACACAAAACTATATCTGACAGGGACCAGCAGACAGGAGGGGAATATGAAGGGTGTGGTGTCTTCCCATTGGCTGTAGCTGAAGTGTGGTAGCTTCACCTGGAAGATACACACCACCTACAGTCAGCCAGTGGTACTGCAGGTTCCAGGGAAACCCAGCTTAGTGGATGAGTGGAGCTTGCGCCCACCAGAGCCACTGGCACTGACTCCTCTTCTATCACCAGCACAGTCTATGGTGGAAATACGGCGGTGCCTGGTGACTGAAGCAGAAGTCGCAGGAGCGGACTCTGGTGAGGACGTGACAGATCTGTCCTGCTGAGGGCAGAACAAAGTACTGTATGCGAAGGTGCGGGGAAAGGTCAAAGACCCGCTTATGTGCACTATATGTGCGCCTGCGCAGGAGTCAAATGGAGTCCTTTGTGGGGATGATGTAGGAAGCATAAGCCACACAGAGCAGGGAAAGGAGGAAGGCGACTGCACAGGACAGAGGATGCGCAAGACCACAGACCAGCGACACCCATTGAACCCAACTGCCCCCCATGTGAGTATAATAAAGGAGTTTTTTTTACGTTATACAGATCGGCCTTGGCCCTTATATACAGTATTCTAGAAAGGTGTATATAAGGGCTCACAGGTGTTGGCCGCAGCTTATAGGGGGAAATCCTGGTGACCTGTTCCCTTTAAGAAAATATATGTATATTTTTTTTCTCAAAAAAAAGTATTCTTCTATATTTATGAATGTTGTTGAAAGGTAATGTTTTTCAGCAAGATGTAAAGAACTTCTTAACAAATAGAAAGTTACCTGCTCCATTGTCTACAAGTTCTAAGGTCACAGGATTTCCGCTTTCTGCTTCCACAATTGCTGTCACTCGGAGGTTTGTCAGGGTCAGCAGACCTTGGTGCACTGATGCATAGATAATCATGGGATCGGGGTAATCATTTGTGTCTGTGTTCATATGGACGTTTATGGTTATTGGAGGCACATTTTCAGCTGCCGCCTTAGATGTCACTGTCATACCTACTATCTGATTAGTGTAAAGCTTATTACAAATGGAGTAATTCCAGGCTCCAGTCTAAAGAAACAAAAACAGATATTGTACATTATATAAACAACATAAAATGTTTGAAAGTGAATGTTCATATAGTATTTACCGTAAACACGTTTTCATTTTTACCTCTGACATTCTGTAATATATTTTAATGTAATTTTATTTAAAAAATGTAGCCAGACTATACAGTATGAATTTAACCTAAATATATACAATCGTGCATTAACTGATTTTTTTTATTGAGCCTTAAAGGGAAACTGTCAGCAGGTTTTTAATATTTAATCTGAGAGCAGCATCATGTAGGGGCAGAGATCCTGAAACTTGTTCAGCAGCTTGCTGTAGTTTCAGTTCAATAAGTGTTTTATCAGTAAGAGACTATCACTACAGAATTAGGTGTCAGATGGCAAACAGTCCAGCTAATATGTGTAATCCCACCTCCACCACACCACCAGCTTGCTGATCATGTACAGTGCAGACAGGAAGCTGCCAATCAGTGGTGTGGATGGAGTTATACACAGCTCAGCATTCAGAGCTCTGCTACATCTATAGCAGAAAAACAGGGATTTTATCAAAACGACATCAAGCTATCCAGTAAGTAATACATCATTGGAATCAGGGTCTCTGTCTCTACATCATGCAGAGCTCCGATTACATAGCAAAAATGTGCTCACTAATTCACTTTAAATGATGCCATCCTGATTAGTATATTTTACCTCAGCTTTTAATGGAATTTGAAGTCTAGATGATTTTGAAAGCGTTTTATTGGTGAATTGAGTCTCATTGTAGCTGGTTCCTTTGGGATCCTTCAGATGGATGCTGGGTTCAGCATCTTGCCAGGTTACTAGGAAGAATGTGGATGTGCCAATGGTGCTGTCAATGAAAACGGTGCTGTTCAAACAACCTTCTGGCTTAAGATTCGCACTCCTACTTTCCAGCTGTTATAAAACAGAAGACAGGCAAGAAACATTACAATTTGTTATGTAATCGATTTTTTCTGAATGTAGTTTTTAGGAAGTTCCAAAGTAACAGGTTTATTTTGGATAAAAATAATTGAATTAATACCATACATGAGAATGATACTAGATATTTACTTGATACCTTTACATTTTAAAGCCAGGCTACTTCATTAAAGGGATTATCTGTGAAACTAAAACTATCCACCTATCGCCTATCCACAGTCCAATATTAGAACCTGCACCCATTGGCTTTTAATCATGTTAATGGAGCAGAAGTGCACATCTGCACTCTATTCACTCCCTATGGGATAGCCAAGCGCTGTAGATGACTTTTTCCGACAGCCCCATGGTGAATGAACACAGTAGGGGCCGGGGAGTCTGACCTGCCACAACATGGATAAAACTGTCTCATAAGGAATAAAAACAACCTGATCTGTTGATTGGTGTAAGGGGCACTTTGCACACTACGACATCGCCACCCGATGCTGCGATGCCGAGCGCGATAGTCCCCGCCCAGTCGCAGCTGCGATATCACGGTGATAGCTGGCGTAGCGAACATTATCGCTACGCCAGCTTCACATGCACTCACCTGCCCTGCGATGTCGCTCTGGGCGGCGATCCGCCTCCTTATTAAGGGGGCGGGTCGTGCGGCGTCATAGCGACGTCACACGGCAGGCGGCCAATAGAAGCGGAGGGGCGGAGATGAGCGGGACGTAAACATCCCGGCCACCTCCTTCCTTCCGCATTGCGGCCGGGACGCAGGTAGATGTTCCTCGCTCCTGCGGCTTCACACACAGCGATGTGTGCTGCCGCAGGAACGAGGAACAACATCGTAACATCGGTCTTTCCCAATTCATGGAAATTACTGACGCTACACCGTTGATACGATTACGACGCTTTTGCGCTCGTTAATCGTATCAAACATGCTTTACACACTACGATATCGCCTGCGACGCCGGATGTGCGTCACTTTCAATTTGACCCCACCGACATCGCTTCTGCGATGTCGTAGTGTGCAAAGTGCCCCTAAATCTCAGCAGAAGGACACTCACTATGGATAGTTAATAATTTTTTTTCACTGGACATCCCCTCTAAGGCTGCTTTCACACATCCGTTTTTTGCTGTCAGGCACAATTAGGCAAATACCGGATAAAACGGATGCAGCGCCGGATGCATTTTTATACTCACTGAATTGTATTAGCGCCAGATTGTGCCCAAAGCCCTTGCGTTTTAGCCAGCGTGCGCCAGATCCGGTGAAATTTCTGTGCCTGGCTGCCGGGAAGGATGCACAAGGGAACATTTTCTTGTCACCGGCAAAAAACCGTACCGTGCCAGATCCGGCGCCATGCGTCGTGTTGTAATATAGAAGCCTATGGGCACCGGAGCCGTCTTATTGCGGCAAAAACGCATTCCACCGATGGATCCGATTTTTCTAACTGAGCTCAGATGTGTAAATTTCTTTCTAGTTAGAAAATCTCTCTCTCTCTGACGATGTCGGTCTCTCTCTGTTGGTTTCTCTCTCTGTTGATGTCAGTCTCGCTCTCTCTGTCGGTCAGTCTCTCCCTCTCACCCCCTCTCTCATACTCACCAATCACCGGCGCGGCATGGCGCTGCACAGTTGTCACAAAGCTCCCGCGGCTTCTCCAGCTTTGAAAATGCAAACCGCTCATTATTCCATCTCGATTTCACTGCTTCCCCGCCCACCAGTGCCTAAGATTGGTTGCAGTGAGACAGCTGTCATCCAGCGTGGGGGCTCGCCTGACTGCAACCAATTAGAGCCGCCGGTGGGTGGGTCTAGATCATTCAGTACAATAAATAAATAATTAAAAAAAAATAACATGCAGTCCCTCCCCAATTTTGATACCAGCCAAAGTAAAGCCTCACGGCTGAGGGCTGGTATTCTCAGGATGGGGAGCAACACGTTATGGGGAGCCCCCCACCCTAAAAATATCAGCCAGCAGCCACCCAGAATTACCGCATCCATTAGATGTGACAGTCCCGAGACTCTACCCAGATCATCCCAAATTGCCCTGGTGCAGTGGCAATCGGGGTAATAAGGAGTTAATGGCAGCCCATAGCTAGCCGCCACTAAGTCCCCCCCATCACTAAACTGTAGTGAAAGTAAAAAAAACACAAACACCGAAAAATCCTTTATTTGAAATAAAAGAGAAAAAAGCCCCCTCTTTCACCACTTTATTAATCCTCAAATACCCCTCCAGGTCCGGCGTAATCCACACGAGGTCCCACGATGCTTTCAGCTCTGCTACATCGGAAGCTGACAGCAGCGGCCGTAGAACACCACCGCTAGCTGTAGCTCCATGAAGCAACTGAAGTAAGTCGCACTGTCAGCGGTAACGTCACTCAGGTTACCCGCAGCCACAGCTGGTTTCTCGGTACAAACTGCAACAATGGATCCGTTTTTTCACCGGATCCGTCGCATCAGTTTTACCACAATCTGCGCCGAATCTGTTGCATCAGGCACACACCGGATTGTGCCTGACGGCAAAAGACAGCTCTGTGACAGTAGCCTAAATTAACAAAATTAAAGCCAACTGTGCCACACAAGGAGGTTAGGTGGGGGTTATTACTATCCAAACAGCCAATATAATAAGTTGTGGTAGGTATTATGTTGATATATGGAACTGCATATCTGTGGAATGTATTGTTCATTTCTTACCTGTGATTGTTTATATAATTGTAAAAAAAAAAATTCAAAAACAAAAAGTTGATAAAAAAAAATGTGGTGTAAGTAAGAATCAGTATCGAGATTATTTATGTCTTAAAGATATAAGCTTTCATTTTCCTTTATTTTTGCTTCATGGCCTCAGATATAAGACGGCATGGCAGGCAAGATGTAAGCAAGTAGTAGTAGGCAAGATGCGTCATTATTTTTGGGTAACGAATAGAAAATGATAACTTGTTAATGGACATGCAGTTGTGCAAATGTTACACTCATTTTCCAGTAATCTATTTGACAGCATGTGACTTGCCAGAAATTGGCCACCTCACACTCAATCTTGACTGTGCGCCAATGGTAACATGTTAACCTACTCTCACCAAGAGCTAAAACATTATTTATTAAAGCAGCATTCCAGCATTTTTTTTTAAATTTCACCACTGTGAAGTGTGAGTGGTGCTTTAAATTAAAGTCTCATGACTCGGGTCTTATACTAACCTTCTAGAGTCTTCATCTGTTTCCAGCGCCGCTCTGGTCAGTCTCAGGTGTTTCATGGAGGCACCGGAGGTCACAACTCAAAACAATTTTATGCGAGCCTCGTTCTTGCTCTTATAGAGATGCATTGAGTGTGCTTGTGACGTGACTTCTGGCCATACAGAATTTATGGGCACACGATTGCGTCAGGGGACCAGAGCAACAATAGAAAAGGATGAAGCTGTCAGATGGTGAGCGTAAGACCAGAACAGGGGACTTTAAAGTACCACTGAGGTGCTGAAAAAAAAATCAAAACACTGGAGTGGTGCTTTAATTTTTCATCTAATATCACTGTGTAAAAATTTTATGTATTTTTTTGTATTTCCCAAAAAAAGTTAGACATTTTTTACGTCAAATTTATTAAGAGATAACTTTTTAGAATTTTTTAATGCACTTTTTATCTATTTAGAACCATTTTAATAGTTGTAGCTATTTTTATATATGTGTAGCATCCCACGGGGCCTTAGGGTACTCGTCACCGGGCCAGTGGTTCCTTAGGGTAGCTGTGACTGGCCTGACCCGGTTCCATGACCCCGTCGGCTACATGAAAAAAACAAAACAGTAAATGGACAAGTGTCCAATACAGATGGGGATGGAAGAAGGGTGACGGGCCCCTGGGAAGCGTATCACCGGTTGCAGCGGTGACTGGGGTCTCGTTCTCCTCCGCCGCCGACCCTTCCTGCGACTAGTCCTCTCACAGATGGGATGGAGAATGGGTACTGGATGGGGAATGGGGATGCTTCGCAGCGCCACCAGCGGTATGCGGCCAGGAACTAGCCGTCGCAGAACAGTCTCTCTCCGGGGCAGGTGTTATGTGCAGCCGGGATGGTATCGCTCCCCATGGGTGGAGCGGGGTACCCCAGGAGGTTGGTAAGAATGCGGGAGGCAGTCCACGGGAGCGCCAGAGCGCAGGGCAGTGGCAGTTATTCACAAAGTCACCAGGTGCGGGTTCCAGTCACTTCATTTACTGGCTCAGGTGGCATCACACCCCGGGTGCTGGTCCTCGCCATCAGAGACTCCGGTCGCTTCCCATGAAGGTCAGAGGCTGGATCCGGTTTGACAATCTGTGACCTCTCTCCTCCATTTAGAACTCTGTACTCTCCCCCGGTCCTGGCCAGAACGGCCGGCAGCCTGAGCCTCTTGTGGGTCAGACTCCTATCCCTCTCCCCAGGCTCCCTCTCTGCTGTCGCGTCACGGCCATTGTGACTAGGGCTCTGTACCTCTCTCTTGTACTCAGTCCCATTCTCTGGCGACTACTTTCTTCTGGTCCACGATTACAGGTACCGGGTCCCGTCTCTATAGATGTTACTGGCCCCCCAGCTTGGTGGTTCTGTCTGCTCGGTATTACATCCAGAAAGCTCTGTTTTGCCTCCCTGAAGCCCTGACAGCCTCCCTTCAGGGAGCTGCACACATCTGCTCTGTCTCGTGTCCAAGCTGTACTGCCTAGCTAAAGTGAAACTATCCATTTTCTACTCCTAACTGCTCATGCCCCCACCACTTTCCCAAGTTGCTATGGCAACCTGGGCCGGCTAAGAACTGGCTGAGTCACTACCTGTGTCTGTAGAAACATTGTTAACCCTTTCCTAGTGACTGCTTCTCCCTGCTGTATGGTGGTGTGTGTTAAACTTACCAGATTAACGTCTCGACCTGCCAGGGAAGGATATAATGATATACCCTGTAGCGACCAGTCTCAGGGGCGCTACATATGCATTTTTAACTACTATTTCATTCACTATTTTATTTAGATATTTTATTTTTGTCCCACTAGTACAAACATTTAAATTTATTTATTGCTGATAGAGCATACCTCCCTGATGATATTCAAGTGAACCCAACAAATCTGCCCATACGATCACAATGTTGTAAATGTTTATGATGGACATAAAAGGGACCCCACTAAATATCCTGAACGGAGCAGTGGAAGGCACAGTTGACCACCACTATATTCTTTGTCTTTGGGACTAACATAAAAGCAAGTAACTTACCAGGATAGACTGTTGAGTAACATCACCATTTTGACTTGAGAGTGCACAAAAGGCATAGAGTAGGTCGTTTGTGGTAGATGCATCTTTAGCAAAATGTTTCTGTCCCCCTGCAAAGGAATGAAACTTGTTCATTTTTGTTTGTTTTTAAATACTTTGCCAGTCACCAATCGTTAAGTGGTATTCCTACTTTTGACTTTTTCAGCGCATGTTATATAAACAGCTGAGCAGGAGGATTCATCAGTTCTTAGACCCCTATAGAAGTGAGTAAAGAGAGCTGCAGATACAGTCAGCAGTGCCAGAAACTTATAGGGAACCTGTCAGGTGCAATATGCACCCAGAACCACAAGCAGTTCTGGGTGTATATTGCTAATCCCTGCCTAACCGTCCCTGCGTCTGGTAGCATAGATAATGGGATCTTTAGAAAAAGTATTTCTAAAGATCTTTTATCTTATGTAATGAGGGAGGGGACTAGTCCCAAGGGCGTTCAATCCCGTGACTAGCCGCCCTCTTAGCATGGTAGTACGCCCACAGTGGTGTACTAACATGCTATTCAATGCATCGTCACGAGTGGTTCCGCACGTACCTGTGTCTGCTGTGACCGTACTTCTGAATGCCGGGCACTTCTGGTCATGTGCAGCATGAAGCTGGGTGTATGTCTCCCGCCTTCAGACAGGTCTACTGCGCATATCCAGAAGTGCCTGGCATACATAACAGCGTTCACAGCGAACAAAGGTTCACGCGGCACCACTCCTGATGCTGCATTGAATAGCATGTTAGCACTCACTGTGGGCATGCTAAAATGCTAAGAGGGAAAACTAGTCGGGGGATATAAAGCCCTTGGGACTAGTCCCCTTGCTCATTAGCATAAGATAAAAGATCTTTAGAAATTATTTTTCTAAATATCTCTTTATCTATGCTAGTGTATACAGGGACGGTTATGCAGGGATTAGCAATATGCACCCAGAGCTGCTCGTGGTTCTTTGTTCATATTGCACCTGACCGGTTCCCTTTATCAACGCTTGAGAATTTTCCATATTTCTATTTCTGCATAAATTTGAACTAAAACTACATCAGATTTGATAAAACTAGGTAAGGGGAGACAGATCAAGCAAATAGGTTAATAAAAGACTAATTATGTCAATGAAAAAATGATCCAATATCAAATATATGTGAGTGTCAAATGTATGTGAATCTTTAGAATTAGCAGATAATTTGAAGGTGAAATTAGAACCTGCAGTTCTCAATCAATAGGATGTCTCAGCTGTGATTGGGCAAACTGCTTTATTTAAAGAGGGATCTATTAAAGTCTCATTTTCTCAACGTTTTTCTGTAAGTGTAATACTGTATGAACAAAAGAGATTTCTGAAAACTTCAGAAGAGTTGTTGAATTCATGCTTATCAGGCTGGAAAATGTTACAAAACCATCCGTAAAGAGTTAGGACTCAATCCATCCACTTTCAGACTGATGGTGTACTAATAGAGGGAATTCTACACCATTTTTACCCTCCCAGGGAGTGGTCAACCAATAACGATCAATCTGAGAGCAAGATGTATAATAGTCTGTTAGCCACAAATGAACTCAAGGAAACCTCTAAGCAACTAAAGGCCTTCCTCACTTTAGCTAATATTATTTCTCATATGTCTCTCATATGGAAGACTCTAAATAACAATGGTGTGCATTGAAGAATTGCAAGGGAAAAGCCACTGCTCTCCAAAAAGAACATTGCTGCTAATCAGCAAATTCGAAAGGAAAATGTTAGGATTTTTGTCCTTGAGCTGAATCTCAATAGTATGTGCATCACGCAGCAAGACAATGACCCAAAGCACACAATTCGTTCTACAAAAGAATGATTAACTACAAAGTTAACGTTTTGGAATGACCAAGCCAAATTCCTGACATAAATCCTATAGAAATGTTGAGTAAGGACCTGATTGGAACAGTTCATTGGAGAAAACCACCAACATAATAGAGTTCAAGTTGTTGTGTTTGGAGGATTGAGCTAAAATTCCTCCAAGCCGATTAGCAGTGTGATGACTCAGCATTAACCAGGACACTTGTGCGGGGATGAACTATTCTTAATTATGCCAGACATACTATTCTTTTATTTTTCAAGTCAAGGGTTATAAGCTTTTGTTTCATGTAAGACTGTCCAGTGCCCCTGTTTGCCTATTAATTTTTGAAATGCCCGCTGAATACAGACTGCATCAGCCCGCTGTGGTGTACTAGACTTTATCATTCAGGAGACAATTATGCAGTCGGATTGAATTAGCAACCAATGAGGGAACAGGCATTTCCCTCCTGTACTGTGGGGCCCAATGCCCTAAAATTATAGTTGAGGTATATAAAAAGGGGCCTGCTTATGTCACCGGTGTAATTCTACAGAATCTCAGCTTAGGAACCATGGTTCCAGTTGATGGATAACAGATCTGCTCTACTGCCCAACACTGAGCCCACAAATTCATTTGGAGAACCTAAGTTGGGACAGTGCAATCACCTGGCTATATACCTTGCTGAGCTTGGTCAGTTTCCTAAGCTTGCTGCTACCTCTTTTCAGTGGGTGCCTACCAAGCGGGGTGCTGCTGGCTTGGGTAGTTGGCCCCGGATTGCCTGAAGTTTTGATCCAGTGGAAGGGTGAAACTTTGTCACATGCACACATGTGGTGTCCTTGCTGGGAATGTACTATATGCTGCTGACTGTTGGTGACCAAATAAAGTCTTACCCTCACCCAGTATTATCGGAGTATGAGTGTTCATTGGGATGAGCCCCAGCCTTGGGCGATCTTTCTAAAGACAGCAAGGCAAGTGGATGAGAGCACCCACTGACCCTCATCCCTCCACAAGCTAATAAATAATTGCTAGAAACCTATAGATATAGTGATTGTGACATAAGTTGGTCACACCAGATACTAAAAACAAAGGTTCACCTACATTCACAAAAATGTGATATTGGATGTTTTTTCTCATTTAAAAAAATAAATAAATAAGTCTAATAGTTTGAAACATTTGATTGGGTTCTCTTTATCTACTTTTAGGCATGTTGTGAAAATTGATGTATTTTTATGTCAAACGTACTTATAAATATGGAACATGTTGAAGGGTTCACAAACTTGTAAGCACCACTGTTTAAAATTAATTCTTAACCCGGTAGGGTGGGATCAGGAGAAATAACTCCAATATCTGCCAGACATTGATAGGATAGCTTGTGGATATGCCAACAATCCAACAGTTGAGTCTCTTGAGCCCTCCCCATACACATTTTGGTGAGCAAGAATGTGCAGTCGAGCTCATCTGGAAGTTGCTTAACTCTCGAGAAAAAGGCAGTCAAATCTAACTGACAAATCATTATTACCTTTGACATCTGTCAATAGGGGAGTGTTGGAATTGCCCCAAACACTATGGATTATTGATCGAGATTGGCTAATATTCCTTTAATGTGTATGATCAGCTGTACAATGATCACCTGTTTGAGGGAGAATATGTAGGTCATTTTTTCGAATGAGCTTTGGCTCATGGATGATTTGGAATGGTGCAGGAAGGGTTAATGCCGTGCTGCCATGAATAGAAGAAAACTCCAGGAAAAATCAATGGTGAGTTTATTTAACAACGCGTTTCGGAGAATTCTCTCTCCTTCATCAGGTCAAAATACCATTCCTCATGGATGGGCATTTGGAGTGGAGTTGTTTACAGCTTTTTATAGACCCAACCCTGATAGTAAATATCAATTGTCTATACCTACCAGTCATGAGCGCAATGTCTTCAAGTTTCTTTGATGTATCAGAGCCAAGTGCTAATATATGGATAACTGCACCACTAGCTAATATGTCCCCAGAGCACGTTGCGAGATCTAAGTCTCCATCTGAGGCTAGTAATATTTCAGTTCCAGCAGTTGAGCCATCCAACTGTTTATTTACCTACAATGAGAATAAAAAAAAATTAATAGGAGGTACATTTGATGTTGTTAAACTTTAATATTAACTTGGACTTAGTAAAATAGTATACCTTAAGTGACTCAATAATTCCTTTACAGATATCGGCACCCATATTTGCAACCGTAGAGGGAAGAAATTTTATTAACTTTGCACGATCATTTTCATTATTTATTTGAATAAGTTGAGTATTAGGGAATGAATAGAGATAGAACTCAACAATCCCGACGTAAGTCTTGGTCTCAACAATCTGAGTAAGGAAAAATTCAGCTGCTTGAAACAATCGATTAAGACGATTTGACTGGAAAGACATAAAAGATAACGCTAGTTAGCAGTGCACATACCAGCTTTGTACTTAGGAGCAAGGGAAGGTCTTTTGTTTATGGCATTTTGCATAAGTCTATTTCACAACTGTTCCAGGTAAGTAAAAATGATACCTAGCAAACGCATGGCTGATGGGAGACAACATGGTGTAACAATAACTAGTGTCCCAGATATCATTAGCTGGTCAGTTTTTAGTTCAGCACTGTCCTTTTATTTTGGGATACAATGTTCATGACATTCTGCAGAGGAAAAAGACAATACAAATGTCTCTGGGGCTGATATTAAGTGGTTGATAAATTTGCTGCTCAAATGTTACTTTTTTTTCCAGTTGTGGTTTTTGGGAGGTTTGTGGCTCATCAACAGAACCGGGGCTAGTAAATTTGGTTCTGAACTTGATTCTGCAGACTCTTTGGCCATGTATAATTTGGGACTAATGCCAGCGTCACACGGGACAATCTATCGTGCGACCTTACGATCTTACCCACCCCCGTCGTTTGTGCGTCACGGACAATTAGTTGCCCGTGGCGCACAAAGTCGTTAACCCCCTGTCACATGCACTTACCTCCCGGGCGACGTCGCTGTGGGCGGCGAACATCCTCTTCCTGAAGGGGGAGGGACGTTCGGTGTCAACGAGCAACAATAAGGTGAGTATTTTTGCTCGTTTACAGTCGTTCGGAGGTGTCACACGGTACGATATCTCTGAGGATGCCGGATGTGCGTCACTAACGACTAGAGTTGAGCGCGGTTCGAGGTTCTCCAGTTCGCGGCTCGAGTGATTGTGGGGGCTGTTCTAGATCGAACTAGATCTCGAGCTTTTTGCTAAAGCTCGATAGTTCTAGATACGTTCGAGAACGGTTCTAGCAGCAAAAAGCAGGGCTTTTTACAGCTACAGTGTGCAGGAGCCATCGCTCGCAGCCTGCCAGAAGCTGGTAACCAAGATAAACATCGGGTATCCAAGCAAAGCGCTTTGGTTAGTAACCCGATGTTTATCCTAGTTATGTGCAGGAAGCCCACACTTCCCCGTTCAGCTCACTCCGCCCCCTCCTGCACGCGGCATGTACACACACACACACACTCACACTCACCTGTCCCTAGCCAAGCAGTCCACGACACTGACATCCTCAGCGCCACCCACTTCGCACTCCGCCGCCAGCACACATGGCTCCGCCCACCTGCACTCTGCACACATGGTCCCGCTCGGCTTACCTGCGGTGATGAAGTCCCGAGCTCAGCGCTGTCACTGTCCTCCATGGCCGCCGCTTGTCACATCACCTTCTCTCGCTTCCGACCCGAGACTGACTAGCAGTGACGTCACGGGCCGCTCGCGATACTTGGCTGTGAAGGTGGCGGTCATTGAACTCAGTGACAGGTGCTGTCAGCAGTGCAGGAGATCAGCGCAGGTAATGTACCTCGCTGACAGCAGCACTTGTCATCCCCTGCAGTGACCTGGGCTGACCCATTGATGTTAGCTCAGGTCACTGCACTGCTCTCCCAGCCAATGGGGAACATCCTGCTCTTCATTGACTGGGACAGTGTGGATCGTCATGGCAACCCCTTGGATTACACCAGACCTGGATTTGTTTTTCTTTCTAATAAATTGGTTAAAGAGGGAATGTATTGGGGAGTGTTTTTTCAAAAAAAAATGTGTTTGTCGTCTATTTTTTTTTATTACTGACTGGGTTGGTGATGTCGGGTATCTGATAGACGCCTGACCTCACCAACCCCAGGGCTTGATGCCAGGTGACATTACACATCTGGTATTAACCCCATATATTACCCCGTTTGCCACCGCACCAGGGCGTGGGATGAGCTGGGGCGAAGCACCAGGATTGGCACATCTAATGGATGCGCCACTTCCGGGGCGGCTGCGGCCTGCTATTTTTAGGCTGGGGAGAGTCCAATAACCATGGACCTCCCTAGTCTGAGAATATCAGACCCCAGCTGTCTGCTTTACCTTGGCTGGTGATCCAAATTTGGGGGGACCCCTACGTGTTTTTTTTTTTAAATTATTTATTTAATTTAAAATAACAGCGTGGGGTGCCCTCAGTTTTGGATTACCAGCCAAGGTGAGGCTGCCCGCTGTGGTCTGCAGGCTGCAGCCGTCTGCTTTACCCTAGCTGGCTACAAAAATAGGGGGAACCCTACGTCATTTTTTTTTTCATTTTTTTGGCTAAATACAAAGCTAAGCACCCCTTAGTGCCACATGAAAGGCACCAAAGGGTGCAAAATTACAAAATGCAGGAGAGTGGGACATTATGTGTCTTTTTGCCATTATAATGACAGAAAAGACTGATATGAAGTGTACAAGCACAGGAAAATCACCAGAGCGCTCTATGCTGTGAAAAGCCGTAGAAAATGGCACTGGAGTGAACATGTGACCGCCTCATGTAGGATGAAGCTATGGATCCTGGGTAAATTTATGCATTTTCTCTCCTTCAGTTTTTTTGCAGTACACAAAAAAAAACGTAAGGCACACGGATGACAACTGACAAATGACATACGGATCGTCTACGGAACGGAAACGGATGCCACACGGATGCACCCGTGAAAAAAAACGGACTGTTTTTTGCAGACCGCAAAAATGGATCGGTCGTGTTAATGTAGCCTTATTCTGATCTGCCGTTTATAAACAGCAGGCAGAAATAAGTGAATAGCGCCCCCCAGCGTCAGAAAATCTCCGGGGTTTCAGGGCTAGCTGAGACCCTGGAGATCATGATTCAGGACGGTTTTTCCGGTCCCCGCTCACGTGATCACAGGTATACACCGTACACCGATGATCACGTTACAGTAAATGACAGCGCCGGTAAAAAATTATTTATCTCCCATCTGGCATGAACAAACATGATAAATCTCCTCCCTGGCTCTGTTGTTAAGTATTCATTCAGTTGGATAACTGGACTTAAAGGGGTATTCCATCTCCAAGATCCTATCCGCAATATATAGTAGGTGGAATAGCAATAATATCAGCAAATACCAATATTTGGAAATGTAGAATAGTTCTCCTGATTAGGTATGCCCTTACCTCATGATCAGGACATTGCAGCTTTGGTAGCAACCATTACGACATGGACTCTGCTGCTGTGGACCCGGGGAGAGTGAGTGCAGATTCATTGCACCCACACTCCTCACATGAAGGGTCTGCACTCCTAGAAAATGGGGGATACGTTCCCTGAGTGTCTCTCCCCCCATATTCTAGACGGTCCAGAGTCGTCGTGGGACCCCTTTATTTTTTTTCTTACAATAAATTGGTGAAAGAGGAAATGTTTTGGGGACTGTTTTTTCAAATAAATTTCTTTTGTCGATTTTTTTTTTGTTAGTACTGACAGTTTATGATGTTGGGTATCTAATAGACGCCATGACATCACAAACTGCTGGGCTTGATGTCAGGTGACCTTACAGCTAGTATCAACCCGATTTATTACCCCGTTTGCCACTGCACCAGGGCACGGGATGAGCTGGGGTGAAGCGCCAGGATTGGCGCATCTAGTGGATGCGCCACGTCTGGGGTGCCTGTGGCCTGCTATTTTTAGGCTGTGAAGGCCCAATAACTATGGACCTTCCCACCCTGAGAATACCAGACCACAGCTGTCCGCTTTACCTTGGCTGGTGATCCAATTTGGGGGGGACCCTACTTTTTTTGTGTAATTATTAATATTTATAAAATAATTATAAAAAAAGAGCCTGGGGGGACCTCCACATTGGATCCCCAACCACGGTAAAGCTGCCAGCTGTGGTTTTCAGGCTACAGCCGTCTGCTTTACCCTAGCTGGCTATCAAAAATGGGGGGACCCAACGTCATTTTTTTTTTAACTATTTTTTAAATAGAAAAAATTAATGGGCTTCCCTGTATTTTGATTGCCAACCAAGGTAACGGCAGGCAGATGGAGGTGGCAACCCATAGCTGTCTGCTTTATCTGCGCTGAGAATCAAAAATACCGCGGAGCGCTACGTCATTTTTTTTAAAGATTTATTTTTACAGCACTGTGATGTCCAGCAATCAAAATACAGGGAAGCCCATTTTGTTTTTAGTTATTTAAATAAATAATTAAAAAAAATATATATGGGCTCCCGCTGCATTTTTTGTATTGCTAGCTAAGGGTAATCCAAGCAGCTACTGGCTGCTAACCCCCCACTGCTTGGTGTTACCTTCACTGGCAATGGAAAATCCAGGGAAGCATTTTTTATTTTTTTTGCCAAAAAACTACAAAAAAAGGACATGAGCTTCGCCATATTTTTGTATGCTAGCCAGGTATAGCAGGCAGGTGCTGGAAGAGTTGGATACAGCGCCAGAAGATGGCGCTTCTATGAAAGTGCCATTTTCTGAGGCGGCTGCAGACTGCAATTCGCAGCAGGGGGGCCCAGAAAGCTCAGGCCAACCTGTGCTGCGGATTCCAATCCCCAGCTGCCTAGTTGTACCTGGCTGGACACAAAAATGGGGCGAAGCCTACGTCATTTGTTTTCTAATTATTTCATGAAATTCATGAAATAATAAAAAAAGGGCTTCCCTTTATTTTTGGTTCCCAGCCGGGTACAAATAGGCAACTGGGGGTTGGGGGCAGCCGTACCTGCCTGCTGTACCTAGCTAGCATACAAAAATATGGCGAAGCCCACATCATTTTTTCAGGGGGCAAAAAACTTCTGCATACAGTCCTGCATGGAGTATGCTGAGCCTTGTAGTTCTGTAGCTGCTGTCTGTCTGTATGGAGAAGAGCAGACAGCAGCTGCAGAACTACAAGGCTCAGCATACTCCATCCAGGACTGTATGCAGAAGTTTTTTGCCCACCAAAAAAATGACGTGGGCTTCGCCATATTTTTGTATGCTAGCCAGGTACATCAAGCAGCCACGGGCTGCCTCCAACCCCCAGTTGCCTATTTGTACCCGGCTGGGAACCAAAAATATAGGGAAGCCCGTTTTTTTTTAATTATTTCACTTATTTCATGAAATAATTAAAAAACAAATGACGTGGGCTTCAGAGGACAGATGGTGTATCGAACAAGGGAGGCTAGAAGTGACTGCAAAAGGTGGGGATCCAGCAACAAACGTCTTCATTCAGGAAAGATAAATTCAGTAAAATCCCATTTTATTTGAACTAATTAAAATCCAAAAATGGTACAGGTATGAGGACATGGTTAATGTGACTCGCCCACCCCAGGGCTATGGGACACTCGGTGCCGGGCTGGACTAGTCCGGGGGTAGTCAGTGGTGGCGGGGCCCGACTCCGTGACCCTGGCGGGAGTCAATTAATATGGCTTCAGTGGGGGTGATTAAAGTTTATATACGTGACGCCACCTGTGGTTTGCGGCTATTAAGCCTCCGCTGCTGTATGAGGCCTCCGGGGCTGGTGGAATGGCAGCTTAGATGGTCCTGCTCCCCACAGGTGCAGCGGTGCCCCGGGGCAACAGTTGGTGCTCGTAAAAGTCTATGAGGGTGTTGTAAATGGTCCAGTGCAGACGAAATAACAGAGACAACACCAAGGGTGCAGTTTCAAGTTGTTTACTCACAGTTCCTGGGTTATGGTGCACTGTGCCTTTGGATTGCTGGAACCCCCTGTCAGGGACCTCCGCTGATCCCGGGTAGATCTGGGAATAAAAATCGGTGCACCCTTCTATTGTGTTCATCTCTTCAGCTGACTTCTAAGCCTTGCCTTTGCTGGATGAACTTGGCTTGACCTCCACTACAGCTTCTGGACAAGAGGGCTTGCCTAGCTGGAACTGTACCCTCTTCCCATGGGTTCTGCAGTGGGCTGTGGCCCTGGGCGCTTGCAACCAACCTGGGCCTTGGTTTTTACCTTTGGAAATGACTTCTCTTCCTCCAGTTTCTAGGGACCGTCCCCTCTGTGCAGCTTGATCCCTCCACCTGATCTTTCTGTGGAACAGGCCCTGTGCTTGAAAGCTTTACAGTGGCCATGGGATCCCTTCAGAGGTGTTCTGCTGTGGTGTCACCTGATCCTATCTGGGCCTCAGGGTCTCCACCAGGAAGTGTCACTTTCTCTTGCTGTGTCTCTTCTCACTTCAACTCCTCTCGACTCACACTTCCTCCTCTCAGCTCTCCTCACTCAATCTCACTCTGTCTGCAAACTGAAACTTGACCTTCCTGTCTCTGCTCTACACTCTGCTCGCTTCTCCCACCCACCCAGTTGCTAAGCTCTACCCTATGGGAGCAGGGATGGGTCTTACGGCCCCTCAGCATGCAGCGTGGGGGGGGGGGTGCTGCCACTGTCCCTGGTCCCTGTGTGTGCCTAACAATGGATGTAGTGTAGATTTGCTTGTGGACCGGCATTTACTCTCTTCCTTACCCAAGATGGGACATCACACCTCTGGCTGGGGTGCAATGTTCCTGTGGCAACGGAAGCCTCAGGGGCGCCACAAATGCGTTTCGGAAGTGAGTCTTCCTTAATCATAACCTTGGTGATGATTAAGGAAGACTCCCTTCCGAAACACGTTAACCGTGTCCTCATACCTGTACCATTTATGGATTTTAATTAGTTCAAATAAAATGGGATTTTACTGAATTTATCTTTCCTGAATGAAGACGTTTGTTGCTGGATCCTCACCTTTTGCAATCATTTATAGTATTGCAATATATAGGTAAAAATTACATTCTATAAAGCCCAGCTATAGCATGCCCTAGTCTAGTCTGTTTTATAGAACAGGCTGGTCCATGTAATTAGAAGGCAGCCGCTTCTTTGCTATGTACATAGAGCCTGGCACATCTTTAATTTGCAGTCATGTCTGGCTCTTCTGATCAGACTTGTCCATGGTCCTCTTCGGCAGCTTCCATCTCCAGTATGAGACTCCAGGGCAAAGATAACACTTGTTCTTCATCCCCTGTCAGCCTCTAACAGTTTTTTGGAGTGGAGTCTTTGACTGACAGGGTATGGGACCCCAGTGTGTGCAGTGTCTGTGACTGTATAAAGGGCCCCTCCTGACTCCTTACAGGGGCTCTGGGGCCACAAAGATCAGTATATTCTTCCTCTATCACAGTCCCCTCTCTTCTCCTTTTGCACAGTCTGCAGGGAGGAGAGTGTTCTGTGTGCCGTGGAGTAAAACTGTTCTTTGTGATCTGCGCAAGGGGAGTAAAATTGCCCCAACTTGAGATTAGAGAAGTGTGCAGGCTTCTATCCATGGCACACAGAGTGCAATCCTCCCTGCAGACTGTGCAGAAGGAGCGGAAAGGGAAATACCTCACTGTTGGGCTGAGCATGAGCAGCTCCCTCTCTTCAATTCTGTGTGTTCCCTGCGTCATAGATCCAGAGGCAGTGTCAGTGTTTCGGGATTTCCAGGTTGTTTCTGAAGTATCTTGCCCTTTGTTGACATGGAGTTTTCTGTTCTGTTGCCCTACTTCCTGTTCATCTGTTTAAAAGCCCGCCCCTAAGCTTAGTCTAGTTGCTTGAGTATACTGCTTCCTGTCTACTCCTACTCCGCTGCTCTTGTCGCGGGCGGAGGAGGGGATGCCGCGCTCTCCCACTGCTCGGGTCTGGCTGCGGCTGCGGCCTCTGCTGCTCGGTGGCTCGAGTGATGGGCCGGATCCCGGGGACTCGAGCGGCGCTCCTCGCCCGTGAGTGAAAAGGGGATTGGTTTTGAGGGATTTATTGTCCGTGACGCCACCCACGGTTGTGGTGATTGTGTGGACACCACCGCTGCTCTGTATGGGGATCCCGGGAGTGATGGTATGGAGCAGCTAGATGTTGGCCCTCCCCTCCGTGGGTAGGGGGGTTGGTGGTCCCGGGGCCCGATGATGTAGAGTTAGGATGGTTGACAGGTGGGTTATGGGGCCTGTTGAGGTGCAGGGGCGCAGGGGGCAGCGCTGTGCCGCACGGCACGGAGGTACTCACTCAGCCCAAGGATGATGACACAGTTCACGGTAAACAAGCGGCTGGTTGGACGACTCCCTCGGACGGCTGCGGTGCTGATGTTCCCTGCAAGTTAGCGGTGACTGTCTCTTTCCTGCACCTAAATACGGTTGTTGGTAGCGATGGATTCCCACCGGTAACCCGCTCCCCAGCTTGGATATGAGCCGGAGGAGCCCCTCCTTTGCCCGCAGGCGCTGGCCCTGAGAAACTGGTGCGGTGGCGGTGTCTCTCCAATATGGTTGGATGGTTGCCTTCAATCGGGACTTTTGCTGTTGGGAGACCCAGGAGGTCCCCTTCACTGACGAATTTGGCAAATTCACGGCGACTCCTAGCCTTGCCGGGATCCGAAAGGCCCCTGCCAATGGTGCTGGCTTCTCTTCGTATACCGCTCCGGTACCGCCGGGCCACCACCCGTCCACGGTCCTTTCGGCAACCTCCGATCAGCCTCTCCTGCAGACAGTCACCACTGTCTGCCAACCTTGCTGTCTCAGCCCGGGGCACACACCCGGACCAACTTCAGGTTCTGTTGCTGTCACCTTCTCTTCCACTTTTACTCCTCTCTAGCTCCTCTACCACTTCACTCTAACCTCAACTTCAGCTCCAACTAATCTGCCTGGTTTTCCCGCCTCCAGGACTGTGAACTCCTCGGTGGGCGGAGCCAACCGTCTGGCCCACCCCCTGGTGTGGACATCAGCCCCTGGAGGAAGGCAACAAGGGTTTTTTGTTCTGACCTTGGTGTTCCTGCGGGGAATGTGGGGTGTGTTGTGGTGTCATGACCTGTGACCCCTGGCTTGCCCAGGGCGTCACACTCTCATTTCCTGGTTGTTATTTTGGATCCTGGTGAATCACCCGACACTGACTCTGGACTCCACCTGGTCTCATCGAGCTGTGCCCTCGCTGGTCCCGGACTCCGTCTGCCGTCCATGGTCGGCGCTTGTGCCCAGTCCTTTCTGGTCGATATCCACCCTAGGACCCGCGTTCCACATCCTGCATGGTCATTTTTGGACGATAACCTGTTGCTCTTTCGTGTTCCGGCTGCTGCGCATCTATGCCTTCTGGGGTGATCGCCAGACAGCCCCTGTATAGGGGTTCGCTCCTGGTGGCCTCCCTGGGGGAGTCCGGTGCGCGGTCCCGGAAATTCCCCCTTGCTCCGAACCTGGCAGGTTTTTACTGTGTATGTTCTTCTCTGTGTACATATTGTTGGTTGCATATTATAAAACTTTTTTGCACCAAGAACCCGTCTCTGGTTGTCATTGCCCTAACTCAATTGAAATCCTCAGTTCATACAATAGTATTACAGGCAGCAGCAATAGTGGAGGAGAGGATGGAGGCCCCTTCCAGCATATTGTGTGAAGCTGAGCAGCCGCCCCCCACTGTCTATAAATTACCCAGATACTGGCAATCCCTCTAGTGTTGCTGCTGCCACTAGTTCTATCATAGACAAGATATTTCAGCAGTTCTTCTGGCCCCCTTCTCTTTCGTGGCCCTAGTGTCCTGCACCGTCTGCACTGACGGTATGTCCACCCCTGCCTGTCACCAATAAAACGTTTGTTCACATATTCTGCTATAATAAAATAAGTTTACTGATAATGTGTATTATAGTTTTTGTTGTTGATATACTTACAGGACCCATGCTTCCAGAAACATCAATTGCTAATGTGATGACCCTTCTCTTATACTGTATTAGCGTGAACGTGGGAACAGAAAGATCAGTATCAGATCTTGGTGGAGTAGAGCTGATATCAGTGGAGTTCATAATGACGTCCCATGTGCTGCGAGAATCACACATTCGGTTTTGTAGACTTGGAGCTTCAATGTTATGATTGCTGTCATTACAGAAAGATATTATCTAAAAATAGGGAAAAAAAACCATGTGCGGTCAATAAAAAAACAGCATATTTACTGTCACTTTCAGTGTGACAGGTGAAGAAAACATATAAAGAATTCGTATAAAACAAGAAAAGGAAAGTGAAAGACAACAACATAAACTTATCTGGTGCTTGAGCACAGATTCAGAGTACATAGCCGATTATAACCGGTTGGGACGCGCTGTACTTGAGAATTCATTGTACATGTGAGAGTTTATGCTAATGAAAGAAAAAATTTAAAGGGGCTTCTGATCTAAAACTCTAAAATATGGAAAATCTCTCCTTATGATAGGTCATCAATATCAGGTTTGTAGGTAGCACCGCCATTAATTAGCTGTAAAATAGGTTATCAATATCAAAAGATGAGAAAACTCCTTTAGGCATGATGCTTTTCTTAAACATGAACAGCAGCCAACCTTCTGAGCAAGAACACTAAAGGGCCCATTACACACTACGATATATCTAACGATATGTCGTCGGGGTCACGTCGATAGTGACGCACATCCGGCATCGTTTGACATATCGTAGCGTGTGCCAGCTACAAGCGACTGTGATCGAGCAAAAATACTCACCTTATCGTTGCTCGTTGACACGTCGCTCATTTTCAAAATATCGATCAATGTCCTGGAGGCAGGTTGTTCGTCGTTCCCGAGGCAGCACACATCGCTCCATGTGACACCCCGGGAACAGCGAACACAGCTTACCTGCATCCCGCCGGCAACGAGGAAGGAAGGAGGTGGGTGAGAAGTTACGTCCCGCTCATCTCCGCCCCTCCACTTCTATTGGGCGGCCGCTGTGTGACGTTGCGGTGACGCCGAACGTCCCTTCCCCTTCAGGAAGTGGATGTTCGCCGCCCACAGCGAGGTCGTTCGGGAGGTAAGTACGTGTGACAGGGTGTTAACGACATTAGGCGCCACGGGCAACAAATTGCCCATGCCGCACAAACGATGGGGGCAGCTGCCTTCGCACATGCAATCGCACGACAAATCGTAACGTGTAAAGTGGCCTTAAGTCATACAGTCCTGCTCATCATTATTGTCTGACACGAAGTTTTAGTACATAATGTGGAATATCTCCTACTGTACTGGTATTGGCTCCTTTACATTTCATTAGTATGGAAACACATTTTGACTCTCGTGGTAAATCACAAATGAGAATCACTTGTGAGAAATTATTTGTGCCCATGAGACATGAATTTGCCAATGAATGATAACTTCAGAGTTTTAAAAAGCCATATGGTAGGCCCTGTTCCTTTTGTCACAATGGTGAAGACAAAGGAGCTGTCTGAGGACATCAAAACTGCTATTATTAGCAAACACAAGACTTCCAAAGGGTATAAGGCCATCTCCATAGACCTTGGTATCCCAGTTTCAACAGTGCACAATGTCATTAAGATGTTTGCCAAGCATGGAACCATCAAGAACCTCCCTGGACGTGTGGGAAAGAGGAAAACTGACAAGCAATGTCTTCAAAGGTTGGTGCGTTAAAAACACCATGTCAAACACCCCGAGACCTGTAGGCCAACCTGGAACAGTCTCAGATCATGGCTTCAACAAGTACTAAACAGCACACACTAAACCAAGCAGAGCTTTATGGGCAAAAGTCAAGGAACAAACCATTGCTGAAGAAAAGACCATTGCTCTTTTCCAAAGAGCACCTTGACAATCCTTCTGGGAAAATGTTCTGTGGACAGATGAAACAAAAATAGACCTATTTGGCAAAGCAACTGTTTGTTTACAGATAGCATAATGACACTTATAAGGAAAAGAACACCCCACCAACAGTTAAGAATGGTGGAGGATCCATAATGCTGCAGGGTTATTTTCGTGAGTCTGGTACTGGAGGACTGGCCTGTATCACAGGAATCATGAAATCAGGGAATTATCAAGAGATTTTAGATTGAAATGTCCTTCCCAGTACAAGAAAACTTGGTTTGAGTGGAAGATCATGGATCTTCAAGCAAGACAATGACCCAAAGTACACATTCAAAAGTACACAGTAATGGCTGAAAAAGAAAATATGAACTATTTTAAAATGGACAGCAATGAGTCCTGACCTCAATGCCATTGAAAATCTTTGGGGTGAGCTGAAATCTGCCATTGGGAAAAAGAACCCTGCAAATATTCAAGCTTGAACAAACTGCATAGGGAGAGTTGGAGAAAATACCTGAGAAGTGCAAGAAGCTTATAGATGGCTACAAGAAACGTTTGGCGGCCATCATCAATGCCAAAAGGTGCGCAACCAAATATTAATTAGTGGGGCCTTTATTGCTGCACAAGCTGTTTATTCTGTTTCTTCTTTGAATTTGCCACATGAAAGTTGACAAACAATGTTTTATTGTTGTATTACTTTGAACCACTAATTAAAATGTCCTGAGTATATAACTTTGGTACATTTCCATTTATTTCTGAAGATATTGTACAATCTATGAAAAAAATGAAGGGGTGCCAATAATGGTGAGCAGCACTGTATAGGCCTATAAATCACAACAAGAAAAGTAAATATGTTTTTACAGTGCATTAGACACTATGCATGGATTAAATGGAAAAAAAACAACAAACAAGAATTGCTTTATGGTATAAAACTGTAAAACATGATAAACTGGGTAAAGGATTATATGCATTAATCTGCTGAAGTTGTGCAACTGTTGCATAACACTGGATAAAATGCAAGAAGGGTGAAGTGCGGCTGTGGCTCCTTCTGCACAGCCGAAGACAACTCTCAAACTGAAGCCAATGAGAAACTCTGCACTCCGAAAAAAAAACAGGATAGACATTGGTGGCAGCACTAAAAGGATTCAAAGTATATATATATATATATATATATATATATATATATACATATACATATATATATATATATATATATATATATATATATATATATATATATATATATATATATATATAAACATTTCATTGCATAAAAACAACACTTTTGGAACAAGTCCAGTTTCCAGTTCCTTCCTTGTTCGGTTGCGAAACGTATTGATTTTATGCAATAAAATATGTTGATGTATTATTTGTCCCTTCCGTGGTGGTGTCCATATCTATATATTTTTCCATGTGCACAGTTTCTTATATGCATGGTTTCTGGCCTGTGTACAACTTTGTGTTAATGTAAGGTTCAAGGAACAAGCAATGGTGCAATTATGCAATATGACCACACAGATTTCATACCAAAGACACAATGCATCCCATGAATACCTATTGTTGCCGCTCGTCGATTTTTGGTATTTAAACTGAAGGAATACTTACAGATGGAATCGCTGCAGAATACATGATGGACTCCGGCACATTCTGGTCTTTCTCAGGTAAAAAGAGACAACTTTGCTCATAAAGACCAGTGTCAGCATCAACTTTGCAGTTTCTTACTGAACACAATTCTTCTTCACATTCCTGCGCTGTATTTTTGCCTTTAAGATTGATGGAGCATCTAGGTTAACAAGGTTAGAGAAATATTGAAGGGCATGAAAACAACCAAAAACAAGGGAGTATTATTTAGAGGGAGTTTTTCTGCCTAATACACCAGTAACAGTAATAAGACACCAGTATTAGCTGGAGGACTGAAACAGAATAGGAAACTTACTTTTGTGGCCTTCTAAGAAAGTTCTAATAGGTGAAAAATCAAACTTTGAATCCATACTCAAATTATGTAACAAGGGCTCAGTTGGAGAAAGTGTACATGAAAGTGTAAGAAGGTGGTCAGTGTATGGAGACTCATCCCTCAAGACGCTCACCATGTTTTAATGTGAATGTTGTTATATACCATGTCATGTGAAGTAGTCTGTGTAGTACTGAGAAAACAATGTTATATAGATAAGATATAGAAGAGCTGCTGATTAGGATGCTGGTCTGGGTAACTCAACCGCAGCCTGGGCAGGGACACCAGGGGTTAAGATAGGTTTAGCCCCTGGGAGTAGTTGAGAAGGTTAAGTCCCTGGGACAGGAAGAGGAAGAGTGAGAAGAAAAATGGCTGTGTAATAGGAGGTTGTGTGGAGTGTTGGGGTCGGACCAGTCCCCTGCAGGCAGGTCCCCCCTGGAGGGAAGACACTCCCTAAAGAGCACTGTACAGTGCCATCTTAGAGAGTGATAGCATCTGAGGAGGAGCAGGGAAGAGTGCCCTCAGAGAAGAGTGAAGGAACCCAGACTAACATGCAGCAGGCTTGTCGGGACCAAGCAACACCAGTGGAGAGAGTGGATTGCGGTCGTGAAGTGGGAGGAAGTTCGGCCGGAGGAAGTGCGGTCAGAGGACTGAAGGCTTGTATGCCTCTCCAACCCGGGAGCCCAGGGGCAACACTGAAGCAGTCAGCGGCGGAGATGGCTGCACCCATGGCCCGCCACAGCCGCTGGAACAGATTTCAGCAAATTAAAGTGCTGCTAGTACATCAAGGACCGGGACCCATGGAGAAGACTCTAGACACTGAAAACACTGAAATGGCCGTGATGCCTCAACTGCTGCTTGCAGTATATGAGCTGCTGGTCCCAAAACGCCTGCTCCAGTAGTATGTTGAGCCAAAGCCCCTAACTCCTCGACTGGAGGAGATTCAATGGGTGTCGCAGGTCATAGAGCAGAAGAAGAAAAAGGAGAAGTGGGTCCGGGAGAAGAGGCTGTAGCTGGCCGAGTGACAAGCGGCATTATCCGACACCTGAACCTGAAACAAGGGTACAGTTTTGTCAGGAAGCCACTATCGGGGACAAGGTGTACGTGAATGAGGAATCTGTTTGTAAAGGGTCCACCCTAACTTAGGGAGACTGGGTCAGTTTCACCAAAGAAGATGGACCCAGGGGGTTGAATGCAGCAGCAGTACGCCATGCCCAGCCTGGAGACCTAGACCTTCCGGTGGGCCAGGGTCATTGCACTACCATGTTTAGCCTTGAGAGCCAAAAGATATAGCGGGGACACAGCCAGTACCATGATGGCCTCCACTGCTGACCTCCAGAGTGGGAACATTAGAAGCAATCTCAGCTTGCCACAGAGGTGGCCGAAATTTTCTCCCAGTTTATTTGTGCTTGTTGCACTCCACTCTGCTGGAATGCAGGGTTATGGACAATTAGAGGACCCTGGGACATGGACTATCCCTTTGCCCCATGGACTAAAGAAAACTTGTTCAATGGTCAGCATAGGGGTATTTTAAGCTAATAACAATTTGCCAAACGCAACTTGACCCCTAAACGTAAGACTAATTAATACTTAACTTTTATTAAACTACATAAACAAATAGAAGGTACACTCTAGAATCATTAAAACCACTAATGGCAGAGATGTATGCTACCATTCTATGTGGAGAAAGATATACCTAAGCAAACCTATTATCTAACTTATTCATAATAAAGCCACCAGTGGGCAAATCATAGGTTTATTGTGTATTCATTATTCTTATATTGGCATATAGTCACTGCAAAAAGTAGCCTATATTAGCAATGATGGCTAGGGCACAATTCATGAATTAGGCTATGTGCGCACTAGAAATGTGAAGTTTCTCAAGAAAATTTCTTGAGAAACTTCTGGGAGTGAAAGATTTCCGGACCTCCGGAAAAAATCCGCACCAAATCCGCATGCGGATTTGCCGCGGATTTGCCGCGGAATAGCCGCGAATTTGCCGCGATTTTCCCGCGGGTGGTTCCCTGCGGATTTTGCAGGCTGTACTGCCGAAATCCGCAGGGTACCTGCGGAAAAGAATTGACATGCTCATTTTCTCAAGAAATTTTCTCGAGAAATTCTTCTCAAGGAAATTTCTTGAGAAAAATCCGCACAGTGCGCACAGCTATTTTTATTTCTCATAGAATTTGCTGGGAAATGTCTGCACAAAGATTGCAGACATATCTCAAGAAATTTCCGCCGCAAATCCACGGGTAAATCCGCGGGTAAAACGCACTAGTGCGCACATAGCCTTAGTCTTAAATCAATGATACAAGAAATAAATATTCACAATGATTATACTCATTTACGGTTTGAGTTACCTAGTAGCTTCTACTTTGAGTTCTCCAGAGATGTAATAAGGAACCTCATGGTTATATTCATCAAAGACTCCCCAGCGGAGGTGCGCCCATTCATGGACAAATGTTCTTCCTAGGAAAATATAAAACATATACCTGAATTGTAGTCTAGCTATTTTAAGTAATATGGACAGAAGACGCATTACATCCTAAACAATCTACATGATATCAGAGAGATTACAAAAATGTACTTAATGTGCATATATTATCAGAAATGTACCTATTGTTTATATTAGATTTTCTGCTAAATTATTTTTGCAATGCTCTTTTTTTGCTGGTCAGTTTTTTATTTCATATGTAGTTCATTCCTGACTGAGCTTGAGGCAGTTTTCAATTTCAATTTAAGTAGGTTCCTACCTGCCCATCAAATTATAAGCTTTACGCACAGATAGAGGCATATTAGGTTAGGGACCCAACAAAGAGTTGCACCTTGTTACTGGCTGTTGGGTTCTCATAAATTGGCCATTTTATGTGCTAAGTATCTCATATTTAAAGCTTATTTTCAATAGCAGTAATGCAGTTCCAAAATTCCTAAATTTAATGTTTGCATACCTTAGCATTTTAGAGTGCAGCTGTATATTTTTTTAGTGTACATTGCATTTTCAGTATGCACCTATTCACATCTGTCTGTTTGGATGTGCTGGTCGGTTTTTTATTTCAGAATGTTTCATATCACATTCAGAATCTCTATTAACATTAAAAAGTAACAAAATCTTGTAATTTTACACATGACACTGGGGCAATTTTAGATTCATACTGCATGTTTCTTACCGAAAACTTTTCAAAAGATCAATTATCATCACAGATGGAGGATTACAAAGACGGAAAACATCTATACAGAGTTGATAACACAGCATCTATTATTTGTATTTGGCAATATCCCAGCTGACCCTGTATCCCCTCTCTTCACAATGACCTTTGCACATGCTCATTAGATGCTTCAATACAAAGGATATGTCATGACCCCAGCTGTCAGTGTTTCCTGGAGCGTGGCCGGGGAGAGGGGCCCCTCTCCTTGCCTTGTTCCCGGGATCACGGCACCTTTATCTTCTGGGCACTTCCGTTCTTCCAGTACCTGTTATAATTTTGCCCTGCAGTGTGCCACTGGTCCCTTGTAAGTTCTGATCCTGCCTCCCGTCCTGTTTACATTCATCTCCCTACATCCTGTCCACTGTGTCTGCTCCCCCACCTCGTACCCTGCCTGTGTACGTTCTCCCTGCCGTCCGTCCTGACTGCCTCCATTCCTCTCTGACTCCCATCCTCCCTCCTCTGTTGTTCCGTCCTCCTGTACTCCCTGCTATTACCTGCTCTCCCAGCTCCCGACTTCGGCTTGTCTATTTACTCTGCGTTCCGCGCTCCCCCGATCTTTGACGATCCCTCTTGGTTTCTGACTCTGCTTTCCCTGGACTCTGTCCCCGGGCAACCCTTTGTACCTCGCAGGCATCCTGGTTCTGACCTATCTGTCCATACGACCATCCACTTCTTCCACTGGGGGGACTTGAGCCGCTTAGTGGAGGATTGCTGTCAGCACCCTCTTGGTGCTCCAGCTTCCTCTGCTGATTTGTTAAGTCTAGTGCCATCTAGTGGGGAATCCCTACCTAGCATTCTCCTGGTGTTCCAGCTCCCCCTGCTGGTTCATTACAAGATAAAGATGAGTCTATTGCTGCTAATGTTCATGTGAATTTTCTGAGAAAACAAGTGGTAAGGGTCTAGATTAATTGCAATAGGGAAAATTGTTAGATGTTTAATATAGATTGTGATAGGAAAACAAAAATTGCCAAAGATGTAACTTAAATAATGTGATTGAAACAGTATCTCTATTTCTAATGATACTTTTCCTTTAAATACATCATCCACAATATGTGTTGTGGTCTGGACACCTTTGTGGAGCTGTTTATGTCAGGATGTTCATGGTTATTAGTCATACAGGCCGCCAGTGAGGAAACATCTATCTATAGCTTCACTACGGCTTGCGGTGTAAGCGCTTTAGGATTGCAAAGGTGCGACTCTTCTCTTAATAGCAGTGATATATGATTATATATAGTTCTATATAGCTGAAGGGAGTTTCTCAGAGGAGCTTTTATAACTTGTTTCTGAGTTTCATAATTTTAAGGTTGAAAATGACATAAGTCCATTAAAGAGAGCCTGTCACATGTAAAAATGCTATTAACCTGCAGATATAAGGTTAATCTGCAGGTTAATAATATTGAATCCTGCTTGGCGCCTGCACATTGAGCCCCAGTGCTGGGAGGAAACTAACTTAAATCTTCCCGGCAGCATTCATGTTTCAGTCATGGGGCGGCACCGGTGTGGGTTCAGTCACCGCTCTGTGTATGGAAAGCGGCAGCTGTACCTTCGCAACCCGCACTTACTGACAGCCCTTCAGCATTAGAATAAGCTGTCAGTCAGTGCAGTGGGTGCAGTTCCAGCTGCTGCTCTCCATACACAGAGCGGTGACTGAACCCGTGCCAGCACCTCCCCCTTGTCTGAAATTGGAAAACTGCCCGGAGGATTAAAAGGGTGGTTCACCCATATTTTTTATTGTCTAGTTCGATATTATATTGAGAAACAATGTTTCTGTGAGAGTCGCTATTGCAGACTGCTGTTCCCTGGTCCGGTGACGTCACGTCAAGTGCCGCACACGTCAGATTCGTGCGGCCGGCTGCAGTCTTCCTGACTCACTGAGCTGTGAGTGGTGTTTCACCGCTTGTTGCAGGCCATCTGCTCCCTCGTCCTTGCTCCCTCCTCCCTCACAGCAGAACGCTGCAAGCAGGAGACGCGCTGTGCTGTGAGGGAGGAGGGAAGAGGGAGGAGGAAGGAGAGAGGAGGGAGGAGGGAGGAAGGAGAAGGGAGGAGGGAGCAGATGGGCTGTGACAAGCGGTGAAACACCGCTCACAGCTCAGTGAGTCAGGAAAACTGAGCCGACCACACGGATGTGATGTGTGCGTAACTTGACGTGACCTCACCGGAGCGGGGAAAAGCGGTCTGCAATAGCGCCTCTCACAGGCACTATTGCCAACACAAGGTATTTGAGGGAAACATTGTTTCTCAATATAATATCAATCTAGACAATAAAAAATATGGGTGAACCACCCTTTTAAAGTTCTTTTCCTCCCAGCAGCAGGGAACAATGTGCAAGTGCTAGGCAGGTTCCAAAAGTGATTAACCTGCAGATTAATCACATATCTGCAGGGTAGTAGTGTTTTTACAGGTTACAGGTTTCCTTTAAGTTAAACCTATAACACAATATGTTGATGTAGAGAAAGATAAAAACTTCACGAGGAAGATGCTAATTGCCCCATATTAGGGTAAAAATTCCTCCTGACTCCATATACAGTATATCAATCACACTTGTTCCTTGTATTAACATACCATCACAGAATGTTATACCCATAACCCGTAATATTATATTCATCAAAAAAGTCATCCAGGCCCTCCTTGTACATTTTTAGTGAATCAACCATTACAACATCATGTAGCAAAGAGTTCCATATTCTCACTGGTATTTCATAAAAGAATCTATCTTCTGGGATTATGACTAAACCTTCTTTTCTCTAAATATAGCAGCTGCCCTCTTGTCCCCATTACTGGTCTAGGTGTAAAAAGATCATTAGAAATATCTCTGTACTGTCCCCTCATATATTTGTACACTGTAATAAGATCGCCCCTAAGTCTTCATCTTTCCAAACTAAACAACCAAGTTTAATAATCTGTGTTTGGTATTGCAGTTCACACATTCCTTTAATTACCTTGGTTGATCTTTTCTGCACCCGCTCTAGTTCCGCTATGTCCTTCCTATACACTGGAGACCAAATTTGTGCACATTATTCTAAGTGTGGCCACACTAGTATACAGGCAAAATTATGTTCTTGTCAAGAGTATCTCTTCCACTTTTTAATGCATCCCATGATTTTATATGCCTTTTTAGCAGCTGCCTGGCACTAAATTTGAATTTGCCATCCACCGACAAACCTAGAGCCCGCTTTACACGCTTACAAGATATCTTACGATGTGTGGGCAGGGTCACGTCGTAAGTGATGCACATCCGGTAAGGTATGTTGTAGCATGTGAGAGCAACGTGCAATTGCGATTGAACGAAAAAACGTTCATATATGTGTATAACCTCTACAAAGTTATTAATAAATCTTAAAAAAAGATGGCCCACTACTGACCCTTTGGGTTACCCACTGGTAACGCTACCCTTTGTTTCCTATCACTAAGCCAGTTGTTAACCCAATTACACATATTTTCCTTAATCCCAATATTCTCATTTCATGTATGAATGTATTATGTGGCACTGTATGGAATTCCTTTGAAAATTTCAGTTGGCGAACATCCATGTTTAACCTGGCCCAATTTGAAAATTGCCTCCTCAGAGAAACTTATGAGGTTAGTTTGACAGGAACAATCACTTATAAACCCATCTTGATGCTGGTTTATGATGTTATTTTTAGTGCGATATTTCAGGATAGCATCTCTTAGAAACCCTCAATGTATTTGCCCACAATAGCAGTTAAAGGGGCGGTCTGAAACCAAATTTTATTTTTTTCCTAATTGTCTATCTAATTTAATTATCTAATCATTTATCTAATATACTTCAATAAAAAAATGCCTAGCTCTCCCTCTCTACTCTATCTTCCTGTTTTTTTGTTTTATTTGTTTGTTTTTTTTTTATTTCTGTACCAATTATGTTTAGCAACATAGCTGGAGAAAAAGACATGGACCGCACATCCAAAAATCATAAATTGATCTAAAGCCGCTAGGCAAAAATTTATATAGCTGAATTTGAGGTTCTTGGTTTAACATTCTGATCAGAGTGTATGAAGCCCACTGCTTTCTTCACTTTGAAACAAAGCGTCATCAGTGACATCCCTTTTAGGGACTGGATTAGTCCCTGCTGTACTGAGCATGCATTGGTTGTGTATTACTTGTAAATCCTGATGCATACTAAACGGTATTAAATGGGATATGGGCCTTTTTATTTAATATTACTTATTATTTTGTTTACCAAGGGGGCATGGCTCACAGGGTAAACATGCACAGCAGACAAATAACAGGATCTCAGAGAATCTTGCGCACCACATTCCCTTGAAAAAAACCCTAAAAAATTACAATAAATAAAAAGGTACATATATCTGAAAGCAGAAATAAAATAAGAGTAGAAACTGGTCACTTTTGAGCTGGTGACAGGTCCTCTTTAGGGTTCAGAATAAGAATTTGGGAAATAACCAAGTGTCAAGCATCAAACTTTTCTTAATTCCCTAAAACTTTTCTTAATTCGCTATTTCACAAATATTTTACTTGTGCTACAATATAAAATATCATACATTCAGGCAGAGATTGGCCCACAAGGGAATTGGTGAATCTCCGGTTAGGCCCTTGTGCAAGAGTAAAGCGGGCTTTACGCGCAGCGACATTGCTAGCGATGTCGCTCGTGAAAGCACCCGCCCCCGTCGTTTGTGCGTCACGGGCAAATCGCTGCCCATGGCGCACAATATCGCTAGTACCCATCACACTATACTTACCTTCCTAGCAACGTCGCTGTGGCCGGCGAACAGCCTCTTTTCTAAGGGGCGGTTCATGCGGCGTCACAGCGACGTCACACGGCAGGTGTCCAGTAGAAGCGGAGGGGCGGAGAGCAGCCGCATGAAAGTCACGGCCACCTCGTTGCTGGAGGACGCAGGTACGGTGTTGTTCGTCGTTCCTAGGGTGTCACACGTAGCGATGTGTGCTGCCTGAGGAACGACGAACAACCTGTGTCCAAAAGCAGCAACGATATTTTGGAAATGGACGACGTGTCAACAATCAACGATTTGGTAAGTATTTTGCATCGTTAGCGGTCGCTCGTACGTGTCACATGCAACGACTACGCTAACGAGGCCGGATGTGCGTCACGAATTCCGTGACCCCAAGGACATCTCGTTAGCCTTAAGGCACTTATGCACAACATGAGTAGTAGTTGGCACAATACATTTGATTCACTATTTACAAACAGAAGCAGTGTCTCATCATTCATTCATTTATTCATTCAAACTAACCAGTTTATTATAATGTAGAAAAATAGGGAAATTTGTAAATAAGGAAAATGTAATGTTTGCATGCGGCTGAACAGTGGCCCCAGAGTTAATCTTACTGATCGGCCCTTGACACCACAACAATATATATATATAATATGTCCAACAAAATGTAGATGTATTAAGTTTTAAAAAAACATGCTTTGACTTTTAGAATATTACCTGGAGATCCGTACACTGAGGACAGATTTGTATTTAGCAAATAATTAGGCGTTAGATGAATGTATTCTCCTTGCTCCCCGCAGCCTCTGTACTGAGCAGTATATGGGCTGTCACCATATTTCAGAACAGGATTTGAAATAATAATATCCGCCTGTTGGAACAAAATATAGACAATGAGAGCGATGTTGTGTTGGGAAAATTTTATTTTCAAAGTGGGTTCTTCATTCCAAGTTCTGGTTAGTCATTTCCCTGTTATATCTACTTATGGAAAAGTAAAGCAAAGTGACAACCAGAAAGTTTTTCATTAGGGAACTTCTTAACTTGCTTTTTGTACAGCAACAGTGGAATATATACACTACATAGTTTTGGGGCATGCATAGTTAGTTGTCTCATTATACCATAAATTGAGATATAGATTATCACGTGTATTTTTTAAAATCTTTCCACAGCTGGCAATTTTTTAATTTTGCACGTTTTTTCCTCTACTTGTTCTAAACTCTCAATTTATATTTGGGGGGGAAAAGCATAGAAAGGTGGAGTGACTTGATGTCTATTTTATTAAAATTTTAACTTTTTTGTTTTGAAAACATTTTTTTTTACTGTATTTTGTTTTGTTGTCCTCTTTTGATCCTGCAATTCATAGATTGCTTGTTCTATATACTGTAATATTACTGTATCAGAAAATTGACTGCTCTGCTGTGATCATCTTCTGCTATGATGTTCTGCTATGAAGTGGGGGTAAGGTCGGGCTCACGTTGCCTTTTACCCTCACATCTGTGGCTCTGTCATGGCTTATATCTAAAAACCCTTGAAACGGGAATCGGGTTATGCACTGACAGGATAACTGACTGTGATTATGCAGATGGTGTCACTGTGTGCTCTTTTGGACATGATATTTGGCCATATTTGCATCTTTGTCGGTTGCTCCAAGACACAGTTGACCATGTCTTGAAGCTTGCCCAAATCCCATTTTAAAGGGCTTCAGACATAAGTCCCAACAGAGCCCCTGACACGAGAGTTAAACTTAATGTGAACATAGTCTAAGATGTCAATCATGTGGGCTTTCATCAGGCTCTGCCTTCTATGACATACATGCCATCCATACCCTGTCAACATGTTGCTTTGGGACAGTAATAGAAGCTAATCTAATAGTTCTACTTAAATACTGCATATAGATTAATGAGGGATTTAAATGGTTAAAAATCAGCGATCATTGCGAGTTCTGTTAGCTACTGTTATAGCAAGATGTCAGCTTTATAAAACAACTAGCTATAGTCCCTTTGGGGATTTAAAGCTGTGATCTTCTGATTGCTCGTGCTATACAGAGCAGTGCATCAGCAGCCGGCATTCACAGGACATTTGTCATGACACACACAGAGATTATCAACTGATCCCCAGCTATCATGACAATCCTTCGGTACCCTGCGATCATGTAACAGTGCCACTGATGGGAATGATGTGCTCATTGCCAGCATGTGTTAAATCCCGCTATCAGAGATTGACAGCGGGATTTAACTGGTATATATGTCCCCCATCCTGGATTATATGTTCACATCCTGGTATATATGTCCTTATCCTGGGACCATAATGAAATGTATGTCCCCATCCTCATAAATATGTCCTCATTTTGGTATTTTTTTTCATCATCCTGGTATATATGTCTTCATCCTGGGCCCCAACCTGGTATATATATCCCAATTCTGGGCCCATACTGGTATATACAGTATGTCCCCATCCTGGGCCAATCCTGATATATGTCCCCATCTTGGTATATATGTCTCCCATACTGGGCCCCATTCTGTTATATATGTCCTTATCCTGGTCCTCTTCTCGGTATTTGCAGTCCTCTGCTCCCACACCATGCAGCATCCTCCTCTGTAGCCAGTGCACAGTGGCCAGTAGCTGACATGGTTGTGCGCACCATGGTGCGGGATGCCACTGTCATGCGCCGACCCCAGTCACTGTACTGCCAATGTCAGCTGCCAGCTCATTTTTGACCAGCAGCATGTATTGCAGCGCAGGAACCCAATGGGTTTCTGTGCTGTAGTGTTTTTTCAGTGGATGTGCGCCAATGGACACACAACCAGCTGAAGTAGGTGCTGGGGTTGGTGGACCCCTACACTTCTGGGCCACATACATCAATAATGGCAGTTATCTCCTTATGGTGGCCCAGTGTACTCAAATATGATGAGTACCTCATTAAACAGCTCCATCCGTATGAAATTTAAGTTGTAATGTGAAGACAAAAAAAGTTTTTTCTTTTCAAACTGTTTTTATTATGCAAAAGAATAAAATAAAAAATAATGAAAGAAAATCTAAGTTTGGAATCACCTTAATTGTAATAATCTGCAGAATATATCAACCTTTTATTTCATATTGTATTGTGAATGCCATAAACCAAAATCAGAATTTTTTTTTAGAATTGCTGTTATTTTTTACATCCACAAAATTATTAATATATTATACGAGACCGAACAAAACAGCATTAAAAAGTACAATTTGCTCATCAAACACAAGTTACAGTGATGGAAAAACAAACATTTTATTGCTTTTGAAATAAAGTATTTTCAGGGCCTTAAGGAGCAAAATATGTGATCTCTTAAAGGGGTTATCCGGCTTCTTTGACTTTTTTTTTTATTTCCCTATTGGGCTACATTGGGGCAGGTAAGTAGATAGAGACCACTTACCTGCCCTGCTGTCAGCCCCTCTCCCCCGGCTCAGAGCGGTCATGTGACCGCTCCTGCCGCGATTTTGCTGCTTCCGGTCATTGCACGTCTACATGGGCAGGGCCATGTTGACATGCAAATGTGGAACAGCTTGTGCCTCCCTGCTGGGCGACTACAGTGCGATGAGCCCCGCCCCCTTCCCTGCACCCTCCCACACATTCCCCCGCACCTCCAGTAACCTCCCCCTGCACTGCTGTGGGGGTCCGTGACCTGGGGGCGGGGCCTGGCGGCAGCGGCCGTAGTGTCAGCTCCAGCACCGGGCCCCCTGCCCAGGATCGCACATTCAAATGTACCGGCATCACAGATCACCGATGCCGGTACATTTGAAAGTGCTGATGAGAAGTCACTGTCCCTCCCGCTGTCTGTGCGCTCTGCAGCACAGCGGTGACGTCACTACTGTGCTGAAGAGAACACAGACAGCGGACGAACGTGCAGGAGCGGCGGGGACCGAGGACGGGTGAGTATGTACTCCACATGTGTTCCCGATGGGGATGGGGGGGTTGCAGAGCCATATGTGTGCGTGTGCAGAGCCATGTGTGTGCGTATACGGTGCAGAGCCATGCGTGTGCAGAGCCATGTGTACGGTGCAGAGCCATGTGTGTGCGTGTGCAGAGCCATGTGTGTACGGTGCAGAGCCATGTGTGTGCATGTACGGTGCAGAGCCATGTGTGTGCGTGTACAGAGCCATGTGTGTGCATGTACGGTGCAGAGCCATGCGTGTGCAGAGCCATGTGTACGGTGCAGAGCCATGTGTGTGCGTGTGCAGAGCCATGTGTGTACGGTGCAGAGCCATGTGTGTGCGTGTGCAGAGCCAGGTGTGTGCGTGTACGGTGCAGAGCCATGTGTGTGCGTGTGCAGAGCCATGTGTGTGCGTGTACGGTGCAGAGCCATGCGTGTGCAGAGTCATGTGTACGGTGCAGAGCCATGTGTGTGCGTGTGCAGAGCCATGTGTGTACGGTGCAGAGCCATGTGTGTGCGTGTGCAGAGCCATGTGTGTGCGTGTGCAGAGCCATATGTGTGCGTGTGCGGTGCAGAGCCATATGTGTGCGTGTGCGGTACAGAGCCATGTGTGTGCGTGTGCAGAGCCATATGTGTGCGTGTGCGGTGCAGAGCCATATGTGTGCGGTGCAGAGCCCGATGTGGGGCTGTTATTTGCAATGCTGTAGTGATACCAGGTCAGGTGCTGGGGAAGAATATACTGCCAGGGACTGTGTGTGCAGGGGGCGGGCAGAGGGCGAGGCTGGACACTGGGGTGAGTGGTGACAGCTCTGACTGAGGTTCAGCACAGGAAGTAGTCATGTTTGCTGGATCTGAATGTAAACAAGAAGCTGCAGAGACTAAAGGGATAATTCAAGAGGAACAAAAGTTAGAAAACAAAAAATAACAATGTAGGTGTGATTTATATGACAATACAGCACAGATAAACTCAAAAATTTTTGTTAAGCTAATGTCGGACAACTCCTTTAAGGAGTTAAATGTCTTTATACTTTTCAGTCTCTGATTGTAAATTGAGATGAGGAATGTCCCTGGTTATAATTAGTTTTTATTTCTTTTTATAACTGCCCTTTCAGCTGGTTTTAGTTCAGAGCTGCTCATTATGATGGCTTTCAATAGTTTTAGGCCACGTGCACATGTTGAGTATTTGGGGAGTTTTTTACCTCAGGATTTGAAGCCAAAACCAGGAATGGTGGAAAAATACAGAAGTGGTGCCCATGTTTATATTATACTTTTCCTCTGACTGATTTTGGCTACAAGTACTCAGGTAAAATACTGACCAAATATTCAACGTCTGTACAGTGCCCAAGTGTTTTCTATTGCTGCCCTTTATGAAGAGACAATAAAATAATCTGGCATTACTTGCCAGAGTAACCAATGTTTTTGATCTTTTGTGCTGTGTACATCCTTGTATGTCAGACATATACTTCCTGGAAGCAATTATTCTATGTGGAATAGCTCTAAGGCCATGTGCACACATTGAGTATTTAGTGAGTTTGTACCTCATTATTTAACCCCTTCAGCCCCAGAGCGTTTTCCGTTTTTGCGTTTTTGTTTTTTTTGCTCCCCTTCTTTCGAGAGCCGTACCTTTTTTATTTTCCTGTCAATCTTGCCATATGAGGGCTTGTTTTTTTGTGAGAAAAGTTGTACTTTTAAATGAAACCATACGTTTTACCATTTAGTGTACTGGAAACAGCAAAACATTTCCAAGTGTGGAAAAACTGCAAAAAAAGTGTGATCTCACAATAGTTTTTGGGATGTTTTATTCACCGTGTTCACTATATGGTAAAACTGATGTGTCATTGTGATGCCTGAGTTTGGTGCGAGTTTGTAGGCACCAAAAATGTATAGGTTTACTTGTATCTAAGGGGTTAAAAATAATTCACAAGCTTGTCCAATAAAAGTGGCGTACGTTTTGCGCCATTTTCCAAAACCCATAGCGTTCTCATTTTTTGGGATCTATGGCTCAGTGATGGCTTATTTTTTGCATCTCGAGCTGACATTTTTAATGGTACCATTTTTGCGCAGATGCTACGTTTTGATCGCCTGTTATTGCATTTTGCGTAAAACTTGCGGCAAACAAAAAACTTAATTTTGGCGTTTGGAATTTTTTTGCTGCTACGCCATTTATCAATCAGATTAATTGATTTTATATTTTGATAGATCGTGACTCATGATAGCTACAGGCGTCATCACATGACCCTGTGCTACCATGGCAACCACCAAAAGTCACCGCGCATATACATCTCGCTGCCAGACTTTGGCATCGAGATGTAAGGGGTTAAATGTTGCGGGTGGAATGTGATTCCACTCGTAACATGCAGGCACACATGTCAGCTGTTGAAAACAGCTGATATGTGCGCGGATCGTCGCGACCTGCCCACGGCAGGGGGCGGGGATTAACCTCACCCGATCCCTGACGGATAGATCCGTCATTGGTTGTGAAGGGGTTAAACCAAAACCAGAAGTGGAACAATCTGAGGAAAAGTATAATTGAAAAACGGGCACCACTTGAAAAAGAGGATGGCTTCTCCAAATGGATAATGATCCTAAACACATCAGAATCCACAATAGACAACCTCAAAAGGGGCAAGCTGAAGGTTTAACAATGGCCCTCACCGTTCCCTGATCTGTTCATCGTTGAAAATCTGTGGCTAGACCTCAAGAGAGCAGAGCATGCAAGATGAGCCAGGAATCCCACAGCACTAAAAGACAAGCCAGGAATCCCACAGCACTAAAAGACAAGCCAGGAATCTCACAGAACTAAAAGACAAGCCAGGAATCTCACAGAACTGGAAGACTTTTCCAAGGAAGAATGGATGAAAATCCATCAAACAAGAATTGAAAGACTCTTGCCCAAACTTTTGCATCGGCCCATTTTTTAATTTAATTTAAAAATGTAAAAGATGAAAATAACTATTTTTTTTGCCTAAATACAAAGGAAATGTGTCATCTTTAACTTTATACCTTTTAGAAATCATTTAATAATCAACTTGCTTAACGGTTTACAATAACAGTTATGTTGATCAGGGGTGCCCAAACTTTTGCATGCCACTGTATTATGTTTGTGACAGGTAATACTGGGTAATAATAGCTTGCCTAGAGTGCAAGCTCTTCGAGAAAGTATTCTGATACCAAATTTCAAAATAGTTTCCACGATTGTATCATCTCTTAAAATATGTAAATTACTTTAAGAATATCTGAAATGGGTTAAAAACATTATATGTAAGAGCTAATTTTTTTTTTTCATTTAATATTTTTATTGCTTTTTTATGATTACTAGCAGATACATTTTTATGGGTCAAAAAATTGATCTTTCTCTGTTTGACAATATTCACGGTGCAATTGAACGATCAAATTGGTTAATTTCTATGTATTAATCTACATCTTCAATTTGAAAAGAGGCAGCTCTCCACATAGAAAGTAAAACATACAGAAGACCTATTTCGGGAAATCCCATCCTTCATGCTCAGTTTCATTCCCACCCACACAATTAGATCAATACCGGTGGGAGAACTAATTAGGGCAAAAAAAAACCTGTAGCACTGCTGCGTCTTATCAAATTGAATTCAATAACACATGAAGCAGATTAGCACACAGAACTTACCCAATTTTGTCCTTCAATCACCAAATAACCCACCAGATAACACTTTAATAAAAAAAGACACACACAAACACACACACATGCACACAAATCCATTATTAAAATAAACACTCCGCAAAACTTTTCCTCTTTCCCCATGTTATTACAAAAAAGAAAAAAAATTCACGGAGGTCCACCGAATCTCTTAGTCCTCCAATGGAAATTTGCAAAGAAGCAAAAACATAAAAACACAAAGAAATGAAACAAGACACTTTCCTGTTATGATTCAGGTACCGAGGAGGATCAAACAATGCGGAATCCCAAAAGGTAACAGAGTGGCTGGAACATTAACGGACTGCAGACCTAATCCTGACACACAACTAGAAGTAGCCGTGGGGCGTGCCTACGCTGACCTGGACGCCTCGACAAAGCCGGAGAACTAAATAATCTCACAGATAGAGATATAAGAAAGCTAATCTGCCTCGGAGCAGTCCCCAAAGATAGATATATAGCCCCCCACATGTAAAGGCTACGGTGATAAAGAAAAACACAATACAAAGCTAGAAAAGACAGATTTCAGCAAAGGTGATGCACAAACTATCTTTATAGGAAAGGATAGGAAAGAGCAACTGTCTGCAGCCGTAAAAACCCTAATATATACCAGCACTTCTGATATGGAAAAATCATGAGGTCACACAACCTCTCCCCCACTGTATCAGCACTCTGATGTTACTGGGATCAAAAAAACACTAAAACAGATGAGGGACTGAATTAATACCAAGCATGACAAACACAATACCTTGCAGAATCATGGAGCTAAGTATACAGACACTCCCAGCAGGGCATGATCCCATTCCACCAAGAACTTCACACAGGCAAAATAGGAATCAAGCATTAGTATTAAAAAAGAAAAAAACAACAAGAAAGTGGAAAACAAAAAGCACAGGTACAAAGACCACTTATCTGAGAGGAGTTCTGATAGTGAGCAGAGCTGGTTACAGAATGTCCTTAACACACAGGAGACAATGACCACCGGCAAGCAACAAGAGAAAACTACTCAGTTAAATGCCCCAATCTGACCCTGATTGCCAGTCCTCCACAGGTGTGTGGCTTTTATTCCACACATCAACTGCACCGCCAGCACTGACCACAAGAGGGAGCCCCAAACTGGAAAACGTTTTCATAACACTTTCCCTTGTTCATCACTTTATTCACACATACACATGAAGGGGGAGGAAAAGAAGAAGAACAACATTTTTCTATCTTCTTCAATTTGAGAGTCGGCGGAAATCGGACTGCACTCAAATGTCATCCGAGTGCAGTCCGGTAATTTTCATGCATACATAGACTTGACATCAGCACTGGCCTACCAAATAACATTGGTCTGAGTGCTATCTGATAACAATCAGTTAACACTCATTCAATATAAACAGTGATGTGAGCCAGCCGAAATAATTATGAAAATATCAAAAGTCCCCCAAAATGGTATCAATAAAATGTCATCTCTCGATATAAAAAAACATAGCAAAATGGTGTGATTCAAAACTACAGCTTGTCCTGCTAAAAACAAGCCCCAATATGTCTATGTTAATGGAAAAAATAAAAAAGTTATGGTTATTTTAAGAAAGGGATGAAAAAGCGAAAATGCAAAAAGAAAAAAAACATTTTCTGGTCCTTTAAAGGTTTGTTGTTGCTTCCACAACATTCACCATTTATGTGAATTTACCCTACAGTCGTAAAACAAATGTTTAAAACCTAAGTATTGATATGTTCAGTATATGAAAAACCTCACCTTTTCATAAGTTTCTTTTGTACGTGAATCATAGCTGTTTTTGAATGTCCAAGTTAGTGGAATTAGAATCTTCACATTTCTTATGGAAAGACGGTTCTTTGTAGCATTGAATAGGTAAGTGGATGCATCTGTCACCATTTCCTAGCATACAAATGAGAGAAAACTCTATAATGGAAGTTAACAAAGCAACCGCAGCTGAAATACTTAAACCTCACCAGAAAACTGTCCATTCATTCATTTATCAAGCAATGAAAAAATAATGAAATTATGCTTGGAAATGAGATTGGGGAAAACTAGAAGTTATATGATGCAAAAGCTAACTCAGAAATGCAAAAAAGTACCTGTTTAATTGTTAGCAGTAAAGGTTATGTGTACACAATGTCTTTTCAGGTGGATTCCAAATGGTAAAAGGCAAGCATAGAAATCTGCCACAAAAAATATACAGTGCACAGTAATGTGAAAACGACACTGCTGTGCATATGCAAATTGTCTCTCCGGGAAAGGAGACAAACTCTAGCGCCACCTATTGGAAGTAGCAATCCTAAAAGTCAAAAGTGGCCTTTTAACAAGCCTTTTCATCTGACCTAGGATATATGCAAGATTAGAATCCCAATTTGCAGACACGGTGTTTTGGAGTGATTGCCCCTCGTCAGTGCAAAGTGTGGGTAACTGATCTGGCACATGAGAAGCTTTGTGGGAACCACGGGGGAAAACTATTCTCAAATATGCTGTGCATATGTTCATTCTTGAAGAGCTTACAAGAAGTAACGTTCATTCTTTGCGTGACTCCATTTGGAAGCCACCAGCACTAAAAATGTGAAACAATAACGCAAAGACGTTCAAAACGGAGCCACCGTTGGCAAAGCCGTTGGCGATGACGCTTCAGGACCTCCAGCATTTTCCTGAAATGTTTTTGCCTTGAAAAACAAGTGAGTTCTGCTGGGATTTTAAGGATGCTGTGTGAACGTACCCCAAAGGCCAGTTTCAAACATCAGTTTTTTTGTTCCTCTTTTGGGGGAAGGGGGGAAATCGCTCTCTGTTTATTTTATGGCTAAATCAGTGACCTTTTTCAGTGAATTTGCCATTTCACGTGTCTTTTCCAAAATGGAAAAGAAATACGGTAGATACAGCAAAACAAAGGAGACATCCTGCTATGATCCATGTTGCAGATCAAATTCACCAATGCAAGTCAATGGCTCTGTGAAAAAAACAGATAGCACACGGATACACGGACGGGTTTCTCCATCTTTTACTGTTAAATGGCTAAGAGAAACTAACAATTTTTTCTCATACATGAAAAATGAATGCAATAAGGAATGTTAAACTGACATATGGACCGAAAATGGATCAAGCACAATGAAAAACCACAGACTGTTTTTCAAGGATGAGAATATCAAAATAGGATGTGCGGAACCAGCGTAACTAAAGTGTAGTGACGCAAAATGCAACATAGCTACTCCAACCAGAGAGTAGTAGAATATATAAAATGTGCACAAAGGAAGCTATATAATAAAAATACAGCAGAAATTCCTCACCAGATGACATGCATAGGAATAGACCTCAGAACTTAAAAATATAGGATGCATTTGCAATATAGTTGAAGTAAGAAACACAACTATATGAATTGGTACTAAGGGTACAATTATACCGCCCCGGGGCTCGGCCGGCTGCCGAGCCACTCGGATCCGTGCTCGTTGATGGGTGGCTCGAGCTCCTCCCGGACCCGGGGGTCACGTCGCTCTTAAGGGGGGTTGGCGCTACGTGTAGGGATTTCGGTGGGGAAGGTTCACGGCCGAGCCTGTGGCATTTAGTGATGTAAGTTCGTAACGCCACCCACTGGTTGTGGTGAATGTGGACACCACCGCTGCCATTAACCAGGCTCCCGGGGACGATGTTATGCAGCCTGGTGTTGACCCCCCACCCCCCGTGGGCAGGGGGTGATGGTCCCGGGGCTCGGTGGTTGTGAGGTGCGGGCAAGATGGTGTGGTGCGGTGCACGACCCGAGGGCACTGTTGTACTCACTATGACAGATACACCGGAGTCTCTGGTAAACCAAAAAGGATGGTGGTCGGTGCCAGCAGCCGGCTGCGCTTTGCCCCTTTCTCAGGTTGGTGGTTCCCGCCTTTCTCCTGCACCTCTTTGGTAGAAATTGACTGCCTATGCTTCAGCAACGGTAGTCCGCTCCCCTGCTTGATGTGTGTCGGGGAACCCATTTGCCCGCAGGCGCTGGCCCGTGGGATCTCTCTGCCTGTGCGGTGGCTTTCTATCCCCCTCGGTGGGCTGTTCCCGTCTTTCGGGTCTTGGGACGGGAAAGGACCTAAGGTCCAGACCTCAGTGAATTCAACGTGGTCCAGTGGCTTCTGGACCTCGTTCTGGGTTTGAGTACCCCTCCTGGTGCTCCGGTTTCCAGTTGGCTCCCCGGTTCGCTACCGGCAGGCCACTACCCTGTCCCGGTCCCTTACGGTTCCACCAGCCATCTTCCCGACTCCTGCAGGCGGCAACCACCGTCTGCCTCCTTGCCACGGTACCAGGGCTACGACCCTGGCATCGGTCAGTGTTGTCGCTGCAGACCTGACGCCTCAGGCCTGCCGCACTTGAACTAGACCTCCACTCCACTTCACTGTACTGACTCAACTGACTGAACTGTTTCCTGTTTCAGGCCCTCTGGACTCCTAGGTGAGCGTGGCCAACCACCTGGCTCAGCCCCCTGGTGTGACCATTGAACACAGAGAGGTGTCAAGGGTTTTGTAGGTTGGCTGCTGTCACCTTATTAGGGGCTGGTGTTTGTGCAGGGGGTCTACCTGTGACTACCTGGCTAGTCCAGGGCGTCACACAATCACACTAGTGTATAAGATCAGAAAGATTATTATTAGGAATGATTGAATACCTCAAATATTCGCCTATGCCCATATTCGACTAATAGGTCGCCGCTATTCGACTATTTGCGAATATTCGATGCGCAATGTAAGTCTATGGGAAACCCCAATAGTTTCCGAATAGCAACTATTCGGGCTTCCCATAGACTTACATTGTGCATGGAATATTCGCATAGCGGCGACCTATTCGTCGAATATTGCCGAATATTTGTGATATTCGATCATCCCTAATTATTATCCAAAAAGTTGGACGAGCGTCATATGTATTTCATTCCATACATCATGTGAATAAGCAATTTATTTTTCTCATGTAACATTCGTATAACATGCGTGTGACGTGTTTTATTCTCAACAACTTTTATTCTACAATCATTAACAGGACAATTTGCCATGATCTATACTACAGAATGTTAATGTAAAAAACAGTTGTCATATGGATGGTCCATGTGCCATGTGTTTATTTTGTCGCACTCATAGGCTTGCATTGGCAATTCTCGTTTGATATACGCAGCCATATACATTTTCTCGTCAAGCCCATTACAGTCAAACCCCACCCCCACCCCCACGCAGATCTGCTCTGACTTATTGAATAATAATGGTTCGGATGCAAGTCGATTTTTTTCTTGCATTACCATGTTAGAGCGAACCCTAAGGAGGTATGGAGGACTGAAAATCATTGGTCCAAGAGAAACAATGAATCTGATGTTAATCAACCAATAAGAAATAGTCACAAGTCATTGAATCCCAAACCAAAACTTAGTTTTCTGGTGGGTCAATCTCATTCCTTCCATAAAATAGGATCCTTCTTTAGATAGGTTACAGTAACCTACTGAAGGAGTATTCTGTAATCACTGCGATCCTCCATTAGCTAAACATATAGAATATTTTAGTGTTATTCAAAATATTAGGCCTACCTTAATTTTTTCAATTAGCAGGTCATTTTCCTGTAGTCCAGGGTTGATTGCAATGACTATATCTTCATAGCTGCCATTTTTCAGCTGGATAAATGAACAATGTGATACCGAAAGCAAGTGAAGAAATATGATAAATTTGAATGTAATCTGCATTGCCTTAGAGGAACTGCTGCCCGCTGGCTGCTCATAGTCTGTAAGGAGGATGGTCCCACTTACGGCTCTACCTATTGCTCTTATGCCTACTGTTGGTGGTGCATATCACAAGTAGGCAGTCATATACTTTTATAATGCTCACATATGAGGTCATTCAACATTATAGGGTAATTTAAACAAATAACTTTATAGGAATATTGCATAATGTGTCCTTGTTTTATTCTTCACTTTAACAATCTTTGAGAATTGACACCATAAATTTAGAGTTTCAAACAACAAACACATATGAACTTTTAATGAACCTTTCATGCCTATCTATTTTAAGAAATTATATGGATCTTAAAATTTCATTAAATATTAAAAATAGGACTCCTGAGTTAAGACGTCAGTTTTTCGCATACTCGTGTTATCTTGGTTTTTCACAGAAAGCAGTCGGACTTATGATAGGCTTTGGGGCTGTTGATGTCTATGATGTTTGTTCATACCAAGTGGACTGTGCAAAATCGCGAAAATATGTCCAATATTGATTTGAGTGTTGAATCACTCAAGTCTAAAGGGTGCTTTACATGCTGTGACATCACTAACGATATATCGTCGGGGTCACGTCGTTAGTGACGCACATCCGGCGCCGTTAGCGTCATCGCAGCGTGTGACATCAAGGAGCGACGATCAACGATTGCAAAATCATTCAAAATCGATGATCGTTGAGATGTCGCTCCTTTCCTTAATGTCATTGCTGCTGCAGGTACGATGTTGTTCGTCGTTCCTGCGGCACCACACATCGCTGTGTGTGACACCACAGGAACGACGAACATCTCCTTACCTGCGTCCACCGGCAATGCGGAAGGAAGGAGGTGGGCGGGCTGTTACGTCCCGCTCATCTCTACCCCTCCACTTCTATTGGACGGCTGCCATGTGACATCGCTGTGACGCCACACGAACCGCCCCCTTAGAAAGGAGGTGCTTCGCCGGCCAGAGCGACGTCGCAGGGCAGGTAAGTCCGTGTGACGGGTGTAAGCGAGGTTGTGCACCTTGGGCAGCGATTTGCCCGTGTCACGCAACCGACGGGGGCGGGTACGCTCACTAGCGATATCAGTAGCGAGATCACAGTGTGTAAAGTACCATTTAGGGTCTGTGAACAAACTGGACAACACTCGGATCCCATGGACTTAGGAGATAGGAGAAGGTAGAACAACTTTTTTTTTTCTTTTCTTATTCGAGAGAAACTAATTAAACATAGAAAAAATTTTGGTGAAACTTGTCCGACACGTGGATAAAAATCATTCATGAAAAAAGGACGTCTGAATGAACCCTTACGGAAAGAATGTAGCTCGCTATTTCGGTTACTGAGTTATTTCAGAACCCCTAAATACTTTTGACTTGCACATAGAGACAGACATTTCTGTTTATAACATAGGTGACCATCAAAATATCCACTAGTATATCTTAAATATGTAAGTTAGGAACAAACCGCTACATAACAAAAAAAATCCTCCAATATAGAAATACTTAACTACAAATGGTGGAATACTTCTAAAAACAAAAAACCTACAAAGGACCTACACAGAGTAATTTAAGTCCACTAAAGATATAGTATATTACAAAAGTAAGTGCATCCCTCACATTTTTGTAAATATTTTATTATATTTTTTCATGGGACAACACTGAAGATATGACACTTTCATATAATGTAATGTAATCAGTGTGCAGCTTGTATAACAGTGTAAATTTGTCGTGCCCTCTAAATAACTCATCAAACAGACATTAATGTCTAAACTGCTGGCAACAAAATTGAATACACCCCTAAGTGAAAATGACCAAATTGTGCCCAATTAGCTATTTTCCTTTCCATTCCACCCTTTGATGTCATGTGACTCATTAGGAGGTTACAGGGGCAGGGGTCAGACTGTCAGTGCTCAGACCATAGGCTCCACATTGCATCAAGTTGGTCTGCATTGCTGTCGCCCCAGAAGGAAGCCTCTTCTAAAGAAAATACACAAGAAAGCCCACAAACAGTTTGCTGAAAACAAGCAGACTGAGGACATGAATTCCTGGAAACATGTCCTTTGGTCTACTGAGACGAAGATAAACATATTTGATTCAGGTGGTGTCAAGCGTATGTGGTAGCAATTAGGTGAAGAAAACAAAGACAAGTGTGTCTTGCCTACAGTCAAGCGTGGTTTTGGCAGAGTCATGGTTGGGGGTGTATGAGTGCTGCCGGCTGTGAGGAGCTATAGTTCATTGAGGTAACCATGAATGCCAACATGTACTATGACATACTGAAGCAGAACACGATAATTTCCCTTTGTATTGCAACATGATAACGGCCCCAAACACACCTCCAAAATGACTACTGCCTTGCTAAAGAAACTGAGGGTAAAGCTGCTGGACTGGCCAAATGTCTCCAGACCTAAACCCTCCTGAGCATCTGTGGGGCCTCCTCAAATGGAAGATGGAGGAGCGCAAGGTTTGTAACATCCATAGCTCCATGATGTCATCATGGAGGAGTGAAAGAGAATTCCAGCGACTCCTGTGAAGCTCTAGTGAACTCCATGCTCAAGAGAGTTACGGCAGTGTTTGAAAATAATGGTAGCCACACAAAACATTGACACTTTGAGCAAAATTTGTCAATTTTCAGTTAGGGGTGTACTAACTTTTGTTGCCAGCATTTTGACATTAATGGCTGTGTGTTGAGTTACTTAGATGACAAATGAGATTTACACTGTAAAACAGACTGTACACTGACTACTTTACAGTATATCGAAGTGTCATCTCTTCAGTATTGTCCCATGAAAAGACATAAACAATTTGAAAAAATGTAAGGAGTGTACACCTTTTTATTATATACTATATAAAAAAAAAATCCATTTTATTAAATTACAACTAAACATAGACAAGTAAAGTAAAAGGTCAGTAAAATTATTTTCAAGGTATGGCAGATCAATAAGAACAATAAAAAGTTACATAATAATCAAATAAATTGATCAATAAATTAATTAGGGACACACTAGGAAGAGTAGTTATAGTATGTATAATCAGAAATATAGCTAAAAATTAATATACATGGCAGGGCATGTTATCATAACTAGTCAATTACACTAGTTAATAAATAGTTATTTTACAGAGAGGGAATAAAGTGCAGGTCGTAGATCCACCATACAAACCAAGATGTGCGCTTTGTGCTGGCATTTTCTAGGGATTTTTTAACATAGTCGTCCTATAAGAAAATCATTTTGGTATGGGAAAACAACTCGGCCTAAAGGTCACTTTACACACAGCGACATCGCGGCCCATGGCACACAACATCGCTAAGAACGGTAACACGTACTTACCTGCCTAGCGACGTCGCTGTGGCCGGTGAACCGCCTCCTTTCTAAGGGGGCGGTTCGTGCGGCGTCACAGCGACGTCACTAAGCGGCCGCCCAATACAAGCGGAGGGGCGGAGATGAGCGGGCGGAACATCTCGCCCACCTCCTTCCTTCCTCATTGCCGGCAGCCGCAGGTACAGTGATGTTCCTCGTTCCTGCGGTGTCACACATAGCAATGTGTGCTGCCGCAGGAACGACGAACAACATCGTACCTGCAGCAGCAACGATATTTGCGATTAGAAAAACGTATCAACGATCAACGATATGGTGAGTATTTTTGATCGTTAACAGTCGTTCCTGCGTTTCACATGCAACTACGTCGCTAACGAGGCCGAATGTGCGTCACAAATTCCGTAACCCCAACGACATCTCGTTAGCGATGTCATTGCGTGTAAAGTGGCCTTAACTTTGAATTGCAGCAGTTAGATTCAATGGTTGGCTTTATAACAAAAGATGAGGGAACTTGTTCAAAAGAGGTTCGCCAATCTCAAATTCAGCAAGAGCCTTGGCTCTTTCGGGAGGGAATTGGATTCACAGACACTTTTCTTGAAAATTGGCAAAGTTCTGCTTTGTTCGGAAACTGTTCGCGTATACACTATTGCAGAAACCATCCACATCCAGCCCCATTACAGCCATGTGAAGTATTGACAGAAATCACTGTAAAAAAAGGAAGCAAAATGGTTAAAGCAGGACATACTTTCCAGTCTCTGCGCAGCTTTAACACTACTTCTGGTCTGCTCATTAATTCTCATGCATAATTCACTGCTTCCCACGACCACTGGCAGTCCTGGTGTCTAAGATTGGTTGCAGTCAGACTGCGCCCCCACCCTGTGTGACAGTGTCTGTGATTGGTTGGAATCACACGCTGTCTACGTCCCTATATTGTAAAAATAAATAAAATTGGTGTAGGATACCCCATATTATGATAATGTAGTGCCCCTAAGACCCTCAGGGCACTACAGGGAACTGCATCTTCTAGGAGATGCAGGACCTACCCCGTGGGACCTGCAGTACCAGTGCCAATTCCACCAAAACAGAATCTAAATCCTAGTTCTCCTCTCCACACTGGGCATAGAGGGTTAACAATGTAAGGGGATGGTCGCCATGGGAACGAGTCCCTAGGTATAGCCAGCCTGGTGGGAGGGGTCATTCAGTTAGTGGTAGTCAGAGGAGAGTGAAGCACACAGGAGAGGTGTGCGGACGTGCCTGAGCTGGGTCCATGTAATGGTGAGTGACCCCGGGGGCACAGGAGAGAGGTCACAAGGATGGGTACCCAGATACCGCTGCTGGGACCAGAGCACGAATGGGGCACGGGGCCCTAGGTCAAGCGCAAGTTTTACACTGTTTTGCAAATACCTGCCCGGTGATAACACCTTCATGGACTTCACCAAACCAAATAATCCGGGGGCGTCAGCAGTAAACTAGGATCGGGATTCGGACACTTACCTCCCCGCAGGGTCCGCACTGCCTGCAATATGGAGAAGGAGACTGTACCCCAAAAGGGACAGTCGGGGTCCCCAAACACTCCATGCTACGGGGACTCAATCTACAGAGAGTGCGGGGGACAGAGCAACCTCGGTCACTACATTGGCACTGGTCCTCCAAGTGACCTGAACCAGCACCTCTGGGTCCACAGTGAGTAGAGACTGTTAAAGACAACCTGGTGTGGTCTCCATTATTGCCCCCACTACATCTCCCAGGCACAGTCCTACCTGCGGAGGGCCTACCATCACAACTGCAATTACCATCAGCTCTGGGAGTACCCACATTCAGCAGCGGCGGTTCCCCATCCTTAACCGCAACCCGCAGGTGGCATCACATTACAAAAACTCTTATCTCCCCTGTAAACACTCCCCATTAACAAAATGGGCCCAGAGCACGGGACCGGGCAACGGCAACCAGAGTGACATTCCCATGTTTTACCGCCCGGCACCGAGTACCCCCTTCTCTGGGCGCTACAATACCCAGCGCAGATATAACAGACAGCTACAGGCTGCAGCCCCCCACCGTGTGCTTATCTTGGCTGTGTATCAAAATAAGAGGAACCCTATGCGGCTTTTTTAAAAATTACCGATTTCACTTGTGACTTCCCCAGTCATAGATACGATACCTGCACCTCACCCTCTTCTACAGTGTTCAGAGATTCTTTTTACAGTATTTATACACTGTGTTCCAAATTATTATGCAAAAAATCTTTTTTCATATTTTCCTAAATTAACTTTATGAATTGCAGTCATTGTTATTTTCCAGTCATCTACTATTCGAGTATAATTGAAATGTTTTTGATCAAACTGCCTATGAAAACAGTATATTTTTAAAAATAACAAACACTCAAAATGCACTCAACATTCATGTTCCAAATTATTATGCACAGCAGAGTTTTCAACCTTTTTATTTTTATTTTGAAAAACTAAAAGGTCAATTGTGAAATTATAAGCATTATCAGCTTATCACAAAATGAATCAAACAGTTTTCAAGTCAAAACTTAATTCTAGGTGATGTTACATTTGCACATAGGACCCCTTGTTCGAAAGAAGCTTCTAAACTCTCTCGTCCATGGAATTTGTCAGTTTTTGGATGGTTTGTGCTTCAATTGTTTTGCATGTGGACAGAATATCCTCCCAGAGCTGTTGCTTAGATGTGAACTGCCTCCCGCCATCATAGACACTCCTTTTGATGATGCTCTAGAGGTTCTCAATGGGGTAGAGGTCAGTGGAAGATAGTGGCCAGACCATAAGTTTGTCCTCTTTTATGCCCATAGCAGCCAGAGATGCAGATGTGTTATTTGCAGCATGAGATGGTGCTTTATCATGCATGAAAATGATCTTGCTGCGGAATGCACGGTTCTTCCTCCTGAACCATGGCAGGAAGTGCTGTTTTAGAAACTCCATATAGATTATGGAGTTCATCTTTACCCTTTCAGGGATCCTAAAGGGACTGACAATCTCTCTCCCCATGATTCCAGTCCAAAACATTACTCCACCTCCTCCTTGTTGGCGCCTTAGCCGTGTTTTCATGGAGTGTCCATCAACCAGCCATCCTCCACTCCATCCATCTGGACCATCGAGCGTTGCACGGCACTCATCAGTGAACAAAACAGTTTGGAAATCAGTCTTCATGTATCGTTTGGCCCACTGTGTTATGGACAAGATTATGAATTATTATGAGTATATCATTGTTACATGGAGATATCCATAAAGAACAAGATTTAAGATGTTGTTTGAACTGTACCCCACATATCTCTTGGCATAAGACTCAGACAGACAGTCTGGGCTATTCTTGTGACCAGTGAATCATGCTGACATTGCTTAATATAAATGAGGAACCAAGCACATTACAGTAAATTGTATATCACAGAATAAGCTGTTCTACTTCATCCAATAGGAGATGTGTTACGTATTCTTGGCACCTAGCCAATAAGCCGGTTATATATACCTGTACAAACTTCCGGAATAAAGGAGTCTTACTTTCTATTCATATCTGAGCACGTCTCTGGTGTGTGTGAAAGAGTGGTTATGCATGCTACCACGAGTGACTCATAATTTGGACTGCAGACAGTTTAAGAGGGATGCATGATTAGATTGCATCAACCTAAATTAAGGCCTTATCATTTGGCGCCCAACGAACCTTAGGACGGAGCTCTGGATGGCGGACGGCCATGCTGACACCTTCAGTCGAAAGACAACTACGCGAGAGGTGGAGAATTGCGCACTCCAGCTGCAGGTGAGCACATTTGTATGATCTCACCTTGCAACCTCATGCGTGTACTTGCATTTCGAAGGGGGGGGTTGGGCTGTCCCAGTCTAGACACCTAATGACCGCCATCTCGCATGAGATAAGCCGTCCTAAGAGATCTCACACCAAGGTGGTCAGGTTCACCTTAAGCTGTCTGTAATTTATGTAATGTAATTGTAAATCACATGAAATGTAATGTGGTCTGAGGTTTTTTTGTCTGCTCTAGGAGAAAAGCAGAAGTTCTATGTTTTATTTTTCTCTGAGTTAACTGCAGGGGAAAATGAGGAAGTTGTTATATACGCTGGATATATGGATATATATGGTTATATCTGCAGGTGAGATCAGCCACCTGGATGGTGTATATAGTGTCCTTATTGTTATGTCATTGTGTTGACCTGTGTCTACCTGTTGAGATGTCTGTCTATTTGCAGCAGGTGGAGTACTTGCTGGTTACGAGAACCGTGAAGTTCTATGTGCTTTGTTCGTACTTACTGGTTTATGCAAAAAGAGGAAGTTGTGTCACGGGAAGGTACTTTGATATATTGAAGCTGTTTATTCTATGAGAAAAGGAAAAATGTACTTTGAAGTATTCTGTTTGAGTATATAGTGTATACACGGGTGTGTAACGTGTCCGGTTGATAGTCAGTAATTGATAAAGACTGAAGGCTAGGTACAGAGTTACGGTAAGCGCCCTGACTGTATCCTAGTGCGTCTTCCACAGAGAGGAGACGATAGGGGGATTGGTTTTGGCCGGTACAGCGTCATGGTGAGACCCTGACTGTATTTGATGTTCTCCGCGATCCTAGGTAGGAGGAACATTGGCAGAATCCCTTGACTTTGGTTTTAAACAGTATTATTGATGTTCTGGACGGACCGTTCAAAGAAGGTGTATATAGTGTGAACAAAGGTTACTGGTACATGAAGTAAGAGATAGTGAGGGTGAATTTAGTTTCTATCACCCACGTGACACATCTTCCTGGTAGGACAGCTCGTTTGTGTTGTGGTTTGTGGACTGAGGTAGAAATTCTGTGTATTCTGTGGATGTGTATAGTCGCTGGCAGGGCCGTATTTGCCACTAGGCACCCGTGGTCCCGTGCCTAGGGCGGCACGTTGCGGGGGGCGGCACTTTCTGGCAGAAAAAAAAAAAAAAAATATATATATAAATTTTTTTTTTTTTTTACATCCCCGCCCCCCGTCCCTCCCTCCGTTACACTCGGCTGTGTTCCGGGGGGGGGGAGGGGGGGGTTGGGAGGGAGGACAGGCGCACTTCTGCTGTCTATTTAAATACATGGCAGGCGCCAGGCATAGTGAGCTGACTAACCCCGGAACCCCGGAAGTTCCATGGCCTGCACTTCCGGGGACAGTCAGCTCACTGCCCCATGCTGCAGCGTCCAATCCTGCAGATGACACACGCCGCGGAGGAGGACGCGTCTGCAGCTGGAGCAAGCCAGAAGAGGAGCCAGCCATAGCAGGGCGGCGGGCACCGGAGCAGGTAAGGCAGAGGCAGAGCCTAGAATGTATGGGCTCCTTACAGGTTAGTTGATGATCGTTGCAAATTGCGATGCCTCTTTTTGTCCACTGTAATCATGCAAGGGGAGGCTGGGGGGAGAGAGGCTGAGGCTGGGGGAGGCTGGGAAGAGAGAGAGGCTGGGGGGAGGCTGGGAAGAGAGGGAGGCTGGGAAGAAAGAGACGCTGGGGGGAGGCTGGGAAGAGAGAGAGAGGCTGAGGCTGGGAAAAGAGAGGCTGGGAAGAGAGAGGCTGAGGGGAGGCTGGGAAGAGAGAGAGGCTGAGGCTGGGAAGAGAGAGAGACTGAGACTGGGGGGAGGCTGGGAAGAGAGGCTGAGGCTGGGGGGAGGCTGGGAAGAGAGAGAGGCTGAGGCTGGGGGGAGGCTGGGAAGAGAGAGAGGCTGGGAAGAGAGAGGCTGAGGCTGGGGGGAGTCTGGGAAGAGAGAGAGGCTGAGGCTGGGGGGAGAGAGGCTGAGGCTGGGGGGGAGGCTGGGGGGAGAGAGAGGCTAAGGCTGGGTGGAGAGAGAGGCTAAGGCTGGGGGGAGAGAGAGGCTGAGGCTGGGGGGAGAGAGAGGCTGAAGCTGGGGGGGAGGCTGGGAGAAGAGAGGCTGATTCTGGGGGAGGCTGGGAGGGGGAGGCTGATGCTGAGGGAGGCTGATGCTGAGGGAGGCTGATGCTGGGGGAGGCTGGGAGGGGGAGGGTGAGGCTTGGAGGAGGGAAGCTGATGCTGAGGGAGACTTGGAGGAGGGAGGCTGAGGGAGGAGGGAGGCTGAGGCTGGGGGAGGAGGGAGGCTGAGGCTGGGGGAGGAGGGAGGCTGAGGCTGGGGGAGGCTGATGCTGGGGGAGGCTGGGAGGAGAGAGGCTGATGCTGGGGGAGGCTGGGAGGGTGAGGCTTGGAGGAGGGAAGCTGATGCTGAGGGAGGCTTGGAGGAGGGAGGCTGATGCTGAGGGAGGAGGGAGGCTGATGCTGGGGGAGGCTGGGAGGAGGAAGGCTGATGCTGGGGGAGGCTGGGAGGAGGGAGGCTGATGCTGGGGGAGGAGGGAGGCTGAGGGAGGCTGGGAGGAGGGAGGCTGAGGCTGGGGGAGGCTGGGAGGAGAGAGGCTGATGCTGGGGGAGGCTGGGAGAGGGAAGGTGAGGCTTGGAGGAGGGAGGCTGATGCTGAGGGAGGCTGGGAGGAGGGAGGCTGATGCTTGGGGAGGCTGGGAGGGGGAGGCTTGGAGGAGGGAGGCTGATGAGGAGGGAGGCTGATGAGGAGGGAGGCTGATCAGGAGGGAGGCTGATGAGAAGGGAGGCTGATGAGAAGGGAGGCTGATGCTGAGGGAGGCTGATGCTGGGGGAGGCTGGGAGAAGGGAGGCTGATGCTGGGGGAGGCTGGGAGAAGGGAGGCTGATGCTGGGGGAGGCTGGGAGGAGGGAGGCTGATGCTGGGGGAGGCTGGGAGGAGGGAGGCTGATGCTGGGGGAGGCTGGGAGGAGGGAGGCTGATGCTGAGGGAGGCTGGGAGAAGGGAGGCTGATGCTGTGGGAGGCTGGGAGGAGGGAGGCTGATGCTGTGGGAGGCTGGGAGGAGGGAGGCTGATGCTGTGGGAGGCTGGGAGGAGAGAGGCTGATGCTGGGGGAGGCTGGGAGGAGAGAGGCTGATGCTGGGAGAGGAGGGAGGCTGATGCTGTGGGAGGCTGGGAGGAGGGAGGCTGATGCTGGGGGAGGCTGGGAGGAGGGAGGCTGATGCTGTGGGAGGCTGGGAGGAGAGAGGCTGATGCTGGGGGAGGCTGGGAGGAGAGAGGCTGATGCTGGGGGAGGCGAGAGGCTGATGCTGGGGGAGGCTGGGAGGAGAGAGGCTGATGCTGGGGGAGGCTGGGAGGAGAGAGGCTGATGCTGGGGGAGGCGGGAGGCTGATGCTGGGGGAGGCTGGGAGGCGGGAGGCTGATGCTGGGGGAGGCTGGGAGGCTGATGCTGGGGGAGGCTGATGCTGAGGGAGGCTGATGCTGGGTGAGGCTGATGCTGGGGGAGGCTGGGAGAAAGGAGGCTGATGCTGAGGGAAGGCTGGGAGGAGGGAGGCTGATGCTGGGGGAGGCTGGGAGGAGGGAGGCTGATGCTGGGGGAGGCTGGGAGGAGGGAGGCTGATGCTGGGGGAGGCTGGGAGGAGGGAGGCTGATGCTGTGGGAGGCTGGGGGAGAGAGGCTGATGCTGGGGGAGGCTGGGAGGGGGAGGCTTGGAGGAGGGAGGCTGATGCTCAGGGAGGCTGGGAGGCTGATGCTGGGGGAGGCTTAGAGGAGGGGGGCTGGGAGAAGGGAGGCTGATGCTGGGGGAGGCTGGGGGGAGGGAGGCTGATGCTGGGGGAGGCTGGGAGGAGAGAGGCTGATGCTGGAGGAGGCTCATTCTGGGGGAGGCTGGGAGGAGAGAGGCTGATGCTGGAGGAGGCTCATGCTGGGGGAGGCTGGGAGGAGAGAGGCTGATGCTGGAGGAGGCTCATGCTGGGGGAGGCTGGGAGGAGAGAGGCTGATGCTGGGGTAAGCTGGGAGCAGGGAGGCTGATGCTGAGGGAGGCTGGGGGGAGAGAGGCTGATGCTGGGGGAGGCTGGGGGGAGAGAGGCTGATGCTGGGGGAGAGGCTGCTGCTGCAGGCGGGGGGAGAGAGGCTGCTGCTGGGGGAATGGGAGAGAGGGGCCAATGCTAGAGACAGAGGACAAGGGTTGAGGGATAGAGCAATGACAATATCGATGGGGGGGAGTGTAAGGACTCAGAATAAGAGGGGGGCAGCATTGGGAGCTCATTATGGAGAAGGGGCAGCATGTGTGGGCTCAGTATGGAGTGGAACAATGTAGGGGGAGTCAATATCAAGAGTGGGGTAGTGTGTGTGTGTGTGTGTGTGTGTGTGTGGGTCTCAGCATAAGCGCTAGTGTGGTGGTCTTAGTATGATGAGTGGGGCAGCATGGAGGTGTCATTATGGAAAAGAGGAAGGCACCATTAGGAGCTCATGGAGAGGGGCAGCATGCACGGGACACTGTGAGGAGGGGGCAGCATGCATGGGACACTGTGAGGAGGGGGCAGCATGCACGGGACACTGTGAGGAGGGGGCAGCATACATGGGACACTGTGAGGAGGGGGCAGCATGCACGGGACACTGTGAGGAGGGGGCAGCATGCATGGGACATTGTGAGGAGGGGGCAGCATGCATGGGACATTGTGAGGAGGGAGCAGCATGCATGGGACACTGTGAGGAGGGGGCAGCATGCATGGGACACTATGAGGAGGGAGCAGCATGCATGGGACACTATGAGGAGGGAGCAGCATGCATGGGACACTGTGAGGAGGGGGCAGCATGCATGGGACATTGTGAGGAGGGGGCAGCATGCATGGGACACTATGAGGAGGGAGCAGCATGCATGGGACACTGTGAGGAGGGGGCAGCATGCATGGGACATTGTGAGGAGGGGGCAGCATGCATGGGACACTGTGAGGAGGGGGCAGCATGCATGGGACACTGTGAGGAGAGGGCAGCATGCATGGGACACTGTGAGGAGGGGGAAGCATGCATGGGACATTGTGAGGAGGGGGCAGCATGCATGGGACATTGTGAGGAGGGGGCAGCATGCATGGGACATTGTGAGGAAGGGGCAGCATGCATGGGACATTGTGAGGAGGGGGCAGCATGCATGGGACACTGTGAGGAGGGGGCAGCATGCATGGGACACTGTGAGGAGGGGGCAGCATGCATGGGACACTGTGAGGAGGGGGCAGCATGCATGGGACATTGTGAGGAGGGGGCAGCATGCATGGGACACTGTGAGGAGGGGGCAGCATGCATGGGACATTGTGAGGAGGGGGCAGCATGCATGGGACACTATGAGGAGGGAGCAGCATGCATGGGACACTATGAGGAGGGAGCAGCATGCATGGGACACTGTGAGGAGGGGGCAGCATGCATGGGACATTGTGAGGAGGGGGCAGCATGCATGGGACACTATGAGGAGGGAGCAGCATGCATGGGACACTGTGAGGAGGGGGCAGCATGCATGGGACATTGTGAGGAGGGGGCAGCATGCATGGGACACTGTGAGGAGGGGGCAGCATGCATGGGACACTGTGAGGAGGGGGCAGCATGCATGGGACACTGTGAGGAGGGGGCAGCATGCATGGGACATTGTGAGGAGGGGGCAGCATGCATGGGACATTGTGAGGAGGGGGCAGCATGCATGGGACATTGTGAGGAAGGGGCAGCATGCATGGGACATTGTGAGGAGGGGGCAGCATGCATGGGACACTGTGAGGAGGGGGCAGCATGCATGGGACACTGTGAGGAGGGGGCAGCATGCATGGGACACTGTGAGGAGGGGGCAGCATGCATGGGACATTGTGAGGAGGGGGCAGCATGCATGGGACACTGTGAGGAGGGGGCAGCATGCATGGGACATTGTGAGGAGGGGGCAGCATGCATGGGACACTATGAGGAGGGAGCAGCATGCATGGGACATTGTGAGGAGGGGGCAGCATGCATGGGACACTATGAGGAGGGAGCAGCATGCATGGGACACTGTGAGGAGGGGGCAGCATGAATGGGACATTGTGAGGAGGGGGCAGCATGCATGGGACACTGTGAGGAGGGGGCAGCATGCATGGGACACTGTGAGGAGGGGGCAGCATGCATGGGACACTGTGAGGAGGGGGCAGCATGCATGGGACATTGTGAGGAGGGGGCAGCATGCATGGGACATTGTGAGGAGGGGGCAGCATGCATGGGACATTGTGAGGAAGGGGCAGCATGCATGGGACATTGTGAGGAGGGGGCAGCATGCATGGGACACTGTGAGGAGGGGGCAGCATGCATGGGACACTGTGAGGAGGGGGCAGCATGCATGGGACACTGTGAGGAGGGGGCAGCATGCATGGGACATTGTGAGGAGGGGGCAGCATGCATGGGACACTGTGAGGAGGGGGCAGCATGCATGGGACATTGTGAGGAGGGGGCAGCATGCATGGGACACTATGAGGAGGGAGCAGCATGCATGGGACACTGTGAGGAGGGGGCAGCATGCATGGGACATTGTGAGGAGGGGGCAGCATGCATGGGACACTGTGAGGAGGGGGCAGCATGCATGGGACACTGTGAGGAGGGGGCAGCATGCATGGGACATTGTGAGGAGGGGGCAGCATGCATGGGACACTGTGAGGAGGGGGCAGCATGCATGGGACACTGTGAGGAGGGGGCAGCATGCATGGGACACTGTGAGGAGGGGGCAGCATGCATGGGACATTGTGAGGAGGGGGCAGCATGCATGGGACACTGTGAGGAGGGGGCAGCATGCATGGGACACTGTGAGGAGGGGGCAGCATGCATGGGACATTGTGAGGAGGGGGCAGCATGATGTGAGGACAATGTGCAGATCATATTTCATAATCGAGGAAGGTGTGGTGGGTATAATTTATAAGGGAGGGCAGTGTGTAGTTTATTAGGGGCAGTGTGACAGTCACAGTATATAAGTGGGGATGGTGTGGTGGAAATATTTTATACCCATGCTATGTTTTGATGTGCCCGTGGTGATCCCCATTGGGGGGGGGGGGGGGTTAGTGCCCTTCGTTTCTCATTGATACTTTTTAGGCTATGTGCGCACGTTGCGCAAATACATGCAGTTACGCTGCGCTTTGTAGCGCAGCGTAACTGCATGCGTCCTGCGTCCCCTGCACAGTCTATGGAGATTGTGCAGGGGCCGTGCGCACATGGCGCTTTAGAGCGCAGCGCTTCGGCTACTGCCGAAGCGCTGCGTAAAAAGAAGTGACATGTCACTTCTTTCCTGCGCTTTGCCGGCAGCTCCTGCTCTGTCTATGGCAGGAGCTGCAGGCAGAGCGCATGGAATCGGCGCTCACTACGGACATTTTCTGCAGCGATTAGAAGCGCACATGTGCTCTTCAGATCGCTGCAGAAATTTCTGCAGTGAACTGTACGCAACGTGCGCACATAGCCTTAAAGTGTTTTACAGAGTAGATCTGCCTTAAACAGATGTCGTGTGCGAAAACTCAGTTTTACGTTATCAATAAGGGGCGCTACCACTTAAAGTGACTAGGGCAGCACGAAGGCAAAATACAGCCCTGGTCGCTGGTCCAAAAAAGGAAGTGGATTACGGCAGATCAGAAATCCAGGTTGACGTGTTAGTTTTAGGTCATATACCCTTGAAGCATGGGGTCTAATCAGTCCACACCTGTCAAGTTAACGGCAGATGAATTAGTAAGCGAGCAAAAAGGTAAAAAGAATGTTACAAATATGAAGTCGCTCTTGAAGGTGGCAGGAATCACTGCCAAGAAAGGGAGATTAGAGGAGCAGGAATGGAAAGATGTTTTGTTAAATAAGCAAGGGATTTAGAAAGATAAAATTGGCATAGTAGATATTTCTATATTGCACCAGATCAGAAAATGGCACCTCAGGAAGTGGCCAAGCCCATTAGGAAACAACGCCCCTCCTCATAAGTCGTCCCCAGAGGGTTGGACTTGTGTAGTTTGTCCCCCTGCCCACCAAACGCCCTCCCTAGCCTGCCCAGACGTCATTTCAGGTTGGGCCGCACCTAGTTCCCTTTTCCAGCCATCTTAAGTCCCAAGGCCTCTGGCCTATTTGTTGCTGGAACAACAGAAGCCACCGAGGGGGGGCAGGAAGATGACAATGATTTAACAATGATCCACCCCACTACTAACAACATTGGGGAAGACCCCTAAACTTTGGTCTTAAATCGAAATTATTGAGTATTCGATAGACCGTTCTCATGGAGGTGTATGTATATCGTGAATTCTCTCCCTGACATAATATCTCATATATAGTTTTTCCTGGAAGATGTTTTCACCCAGATTAAAGATGGGGATTCTTTCTGGCCAGTAATGGAGCCAGGTTTACAGTGAGGGTGTGTGTACCTTATCACCCAAGTGACACTGGAAGATGTTTTATGTATAATGTACGCAGTTTTTGGTGTATAACACCGTAGGGCTGAAATTGGAAAAAAAAAAGGGGAAGTGTTAGTTTCTATTTCAGTCCCACCCCATTATTTTCTGTTCTGAATGTAGATTTCTTTCTGTCACTCAGTGTTTTACCCAGCCCGGGGTATGGTATGGGGATATTATTGCAGGGGCTGACAGGAGATAGGGATACGCTGGAGGCTCGGCCCTGACCACCATCAGGTCTACCGTCGAGATGAGGGCAAGCACAGGGTCCCTAGTTACAGGGTCAGCCCAGGGGTCCCTATATAATCCGTATTCCCAGTGACAGATTGAATACCTCCTGAATGTAGATGTCATAATACATGTCACTCCCTCCCAGGACTCTTCAGACGCCATTTTTGGCCAACACCTACTTCCTCTTTTAGCGGCTGTTTCTTATCGGTAATTATCTTTAGTGGACGTTTTAACTCAGACACTACATAGTTCATCTTTAGACGCCATTTTAGTCCAGCCGACACCCAGTTCCCTATTTTTGTTTTAGCAGCCAAAGTCACTGCTCTGTTTATTGCTGACATAGCAGGGACTGCAGAGGGGGGATATAGGGACCTGAAACAGCAGCAGAGGTTATTGCTGATAGTCCTGTGGAAACCTTTTCCCTTCACTTTTGCATGTTTGTTTTTGTTGTATGTTATACAATTTAGTAGACCATATAGACTGCTCACTATTAGTCCTGGTGGACAGTGAATATTTTTCTGCCTATGGCAGTTGTTACTTAGCCTAGTTTGAGATATTTTCACTTGTATGTTATCCTGCCTGGTATCTTGCACAAGAGTTCTCTGATAGAGAGGGTGGAGGATCATGTGGTCCCAAGGGGACATTGATCATCAGGAGTTGACATATATTAGAGTTTTCGTTGGCAGCACCCAGTAATCCTTTGTGTCTTAGTTTGCAGGGTCTGACAGGAGAGAGGGATACGCTGGAGGCTCGACCCTGACCACCATCAGGTCTACCGTCGGGATGAGGGAGAGTGCAGGGCCCCCAGTTACAGGGTCAGCACAGGAGAGGTAGAGTAGATACGCTCCACTGCTTTTTCCTAGTTGTGTATATGTAGTCATATAGGGGTGCTGCTGGTAGTTTCCAAACCCTCTTGTGCTCTTTTCTCTTTCCCCGGGGTTTTAGGGAGTCTTAGTTTTTAGAATTTCAGTGTTCTCCTGACCCCAAAGTTACACCCATTGCTCTTTCTTACAAACCTGGGTATAGTCCTTTGTATCAGGTCTCCGAGAGCCCACATGTAAACTACAGCTGGTAAGGACCAAGACACCCTCCTTCAAATGGCAAGACGTATGGAGATGAATCTAGCAGTTTACAAGATCACCCCACATACAGATGTGCAGCAGTCACAGTCACCTGAGCTACAGTCAAAGTCACCTGAAGTGTATCATCACGTCATCTCCAGCCCAGAAGTCATTCTACATGTTTGCCATGGAAGAAGATAGCAGCCCTTTGAACACTACTCAGCCAGATTGAACACCTACCTAAAGCACCAGTTGAAGATCAGTGCCCGTATGACATCACTGCTCCCTGACAAAGTCACCATCTCCCGGTGTGGGGTCCTTAATCCTGCTGAACTTCTCCCTCTTCCAAGGGGGGAGTGTCCCACCTCTGACACCTTGGTGGAAGAGGTAGTCGACTCTGGCATAGTTGAGGAAACTCTGGATTCGATACAGTGACTTAACACCTTTGGACCCTGACTTAACATCTTTGCGGATGGATCAAGATGTGCATCAAGAAGACGGTTCAACATGGGTATGGTGCTGGTAGCAGAAGACGCTGTGCTGATAGAGCAGTCGCTACCCGCATGCCTGTCTGTAAAGAAGCAGATGTATGTGCTCTCGCTGAAGCCTGCAAGATGGCAGCCAGCATCTACTCTGTATGGAAGACAAGAGACTTGATCACTGCCAATGGAACTGTACGCCGCCATGAGGCCATGGAAGAACGGATGGAAGCTTTGCTATTGCCAGACAGAGTCACGGTGAGCAGGGTTGAGGCCTACATTGGAGGAGTCAAGGGAAGCAGTAAGAAGTGCCCTCACTGACAGAACATCCAAAGAAGCCCCAAGACCACTTACCAAAGAAAAAGTCAGTCAATCTGTGTTCTTTGAATGACCCCGATGTGAAGAAGAAAGGGAAGATGGAAAGTCTTGAGAAAACGTTGTCCTGACCCTACAAGAGCAAGTCCCAGAAGAAGAAGAGGACTGAGATAGGGTGCAGCTGTGGGCTCCCGGAGACCATAGAAAGTGGCTAGTGACCTGCTTTCACTGCCAGCCAAAGAGATATGGCAGGCCTTAGACACAGAACTGACTCTACACACCCCATACCAGCCACAGAATAGAGGGAAGGTTGGGAAGATGGGGCAGTGTAGAAGGCAAGGGCATGAGAGTCTTCCCCTTGAATTGTTCAGTGTCAGACACACCCCAGCAGGGACCACTAGGTTGAGACCCTATAAAATCCTGTTTAGAAGTACTCCCAGATACTTCAACTAAGCTTGTTGTTTGTTTAAACATTTGCCTAATATACGTTTTTGAGTTTTCTCCTCCAGATCCAACCAGATCTAGATTTTCCTCTCTTTTCTTTTTCTCTCTCTCCTCTTTTCCTCTCTCTTTTCTCAATCTTTCTCTCTCTTCCTCTCTTCTCAATCTTTCTCAATCTTTCTCTCTCTTCCTCTCTCCTCTCACTCTTTTTCTTTTGGACGAAGATCCATGCATTCCACTAAAAAGAGATGTCGGACCTGCCTGAGACCAGGAGATGGCTGTTTTCCCTCTTCTACCCGATACTTTGTGCCAGGACGATGATATCTAAGCATGTGGACTAGAAGACGACTGTGCATCTCACCTTTGATGATGTCCCACCATTACCGCCTGAGGACTGAGGAGCATGAGACTTTGAGTGAAACCAACCCTGATAAATATTAGCCAATTAAAGGACTACTGCCACGTTCCCCCTTCCTGAATAACGTGTGCCAGCGGAACATAGCCATGAGGACAGTCTAGAGAATACGGTCAGGATCTGGCTTCCTATGCATAGTCTGTTGGGTGGGGAGATTCATCCACAAGGGATGGGGTATCTCGTATGTGAGTGAGGTAACCATCGGCATTAGGACAGATCAATAGACTCGGGAAAAGTAAGGAAAGACTTTTTGGCTATCTCCAAAGGGGGGACTGTTATGGACAAGATTATGAATTATTATGAGTATATCATTGTTACATGGAGATATCCATAAAGAACAAGATTTAAGATGTTGTTTGAACTGTACCCCACATATCTCTTGGCATAAGACTCAGACAGACAGTCTGGGCTATTCTTGTGACCAGTGAATCATGCTGACATTGCTTAATATAAATGAGGAACCAAGCACATTACAGTAAATTGTATATCACAGAATAAGCTGTTCTACTTTATCCAATAGGAGATGTGTTACGTATTCTTGGCACCTAGCCAATAAGCCGGTTATATATACCTGTACAAACTTCCGGAATAAAGGAGTCTTACTTTCTATTCATATCTGAGCACGTCTCTAGTGTGTGTGAAAGAGTGGTTATGCATGCTACCACGAGTGACTCATAATTTGGACTGCAGACAGTTTAAGAGGGATGCATGATTAGATTGCATCAACCTAAATTAAGGCCTTATCAACTGGAGCCGTTTCTGCTTGTGTGCAGTGGATAGAGGTGGTCGACAGGATGGCTTACGCACAGCTGCAAAACTCTGAAGGACCCTGCATTTTGTTGTTCGGGGGACGTTAGAGGCAACAGCAGCTTCAAAATCTTGTCTGCTGCTATGACAAGGCATTTTAGCAGCTGCTCTTTTAACCTGACGCAATTCCCTGTTGAAAAGAGTCCTCAATTTTTCCTTATCAGCACGCACACGTGTGTGCTGTGAATCAGCTACATACTTCTTGATAAATACTCCACAATTTGTTGCTTCTCAGCAGCCGACACATCCTTTTTCTTTCCCATTTTGGCAAAAAATGTAGGCTGCTAATAATGTGGAACAGCCTTCTTAAGTAGTCTTGCCTTTATTTGGACACACCTGCCAAATTAATGTGCACAGGTATCTGCAATTGCTTTCAGTGATATAAAGAGCCCTGACACACATCACCATCAATAGGTTTAAATGACAAACAAAAAATGTCTAACCTTATCACTCCTAAACTCTTTTTACATAATAATTTGGAACACAGTGTATAGTAGACTGGTAACAATATATATTATATATATATATATATATATATATATATATATATAATATATATATATATATATATATATGTATATATATATATATATATATATATTTATTCACTTATATTGCGCTATTAATTCGATACCGATTCACATACAACGATTCAAGATACTGTTAAAGTAGAACATGGGAAGTATCTATGGTGCTGCTCCTCAGTCTTATTGGTAGAAATAAATGACTGCTTTATGTTTTCTTTGCATTGTTTTATGCACATAAAAAATTACTAAGTATTTATTTTAATTATCTCTGTATCAAGTGTGTTTTTATTTAAAAAAAAACTTTTCAAATACAATTACATTAATCCTATAAGGAGAGGAAAAATATAACTAGAGATGGGAGAGGAAAGGAACCGCATGAATCTTTATGGGAACGAGGGGGAGGGAAAACAAACTACTAAGGTCCTACTGGGAACAGTGCAAATAGTGGTTAAAAACAAATAAAATCCATAAAAGACAACCATAATTCCATCCAGCCAGCATATTAAACTTGGTTCTAAGGTCTAAAAGTCCTTTAATTTAGAGTCCCTTGGAGATGTTGAATGTTGAATACCTGACGTGGCTTGTCATGGTATGTATTAAAAAACCTAACCTACAGTTCAAACGTTTGGGGTCACCCAGACAATCTTTTCTTTTCCATGAAAAATCATACTTTTATTTATCAAAGGAGTTGCATTATGAATAGAAAATATAGTCCAGAAACTGACGAGGTTAGAAATAATGATTTGTACTTGAAATAATAATTTTCTCCTCCAGACTTTGTTTTCGTCACAGACTGCTCATTTGCAGCAATTCCAGCTTTGCAGACCTTTGGCATTCTAGCTGTTAATTTGTGGAAGTATTCTGGAGATATTTCACCCCATGCTTCCAGAAGACGCTCTCACAAGTTGTATTGGCTTGATGGGCACTTTCTGAGTACCATACGGTCAAGCTGCTCCCACAACAGCTCAATAGGGTTGTGATCTGGTGACTGGGCTGGCCACTCCATTACAGTAGAATACCAGCTGCTGCTTCTTCCCTAAATAGTTCATGCATAGTTTGGAGGTGTGCTTTGGGTCATTGTCCTGTTGTAGGATGAAATTGCCTCCAATCAAGCACTGTCCACAGGTTATGGCATGGCATTTTAAAATGGAGTGATAGCCTTCCTTATTCAAAATCGCGTTTACATTGTACAAATCTCCCACTTTACCAGCACCAAAGCAACCCCAGACCATCACACTACCTCCACCATGCTTGACAGATGGCATCAGGCAGTCTTCCAGCATCTTTTCAGTAGTTCTGCGTCTCACAAATGTTCTTCTGTGTGATCCAAACACATCAAACTTCGATTTGTCTCTCAATAACACTTTTTTACAATCTTCCTCTGTCCAATGTCTGTGTACCTTTGCCCATATTTTCTTTTCTTCTTTTCCTTTTATTAGCCAGTCTCAGATATGGGTTTTTCTTGGCCTCTCTGCCCTGAAGGCCAGCATCCCGGAGTCGCCACTTCATTGTAGATGTTGACACTGGCATTTTGCCGGTACTATTTAAAGAAGCTGCCAGTTGAGGACCTATGAGTCATTGATTTCTCAAACTAGAGACTCTAATGTGCTTGTCTTGTTGCTCAGTTGTGCAGCGCGGCCTCCCACTTTTCTTTCTATTCTGGTTAGAGCCTGTTTGTGCTCTCCTCTGAAGAGAGTAGTACACACCGTTGTAGGAAATCTTCAGTTTCTTGGCAATTTCTCACATGGAATATCCTTCATTTCTAAGAACAAGAATAGACTGTCGAGTTTCACATGAAAGTCCTCTTTTTCTTGCCATTTTGTGAGTTTAATGGAACCAGAAATGTAATGCTCCAGATTCTCAACTAGCTCAAAGGAAGGTCAGTTTTATAGTTTCTCTAATCAGCAAAACTGTTTTCAGCTGTGCTAACATACTTGCACAAGGGTTTTCAAGGGATTTCTAAACATCCATTAGCCTTCTAACACATTTAGCAAACACAATGTACCATTAGAACACTGGAGTGGTGGTTGTTGAAAACGGGCCTCTATACACCTATGTAGATATTGCATTCAAAAACAGACGTTTGCATCTAGAAAAGTCATTTACCACATTAACAATGTATAGAGTGTATTTCTGTTTAATTTAATGTTAACTTCATTGAAAAAAAAAATGTGCTTTTCTTTCAAAAATAAGGAAATATTTAAGTGACCCCAAACTTTTGAACTGTAGTGTATATGTAGAAATCTCAACTTAGGAGAAAAAGGAAAAACATTATTCCATAACTGCCATCACTTGGTATACATTATAAAGGCAATGAGAATTCAAATACCCTAAATGTGGATATCCTTTCTAAAATGTCTGATATTTTAGGAATATCTCTTTCCATCTAGAAGCAATGAATAATTTGATAACTTGTAACATACTAATAATAGTTCTAAATCGAGGTGAAATATCTTGAATACCAAGAGATAACAGAGCAAAATGAGATGTTAAGATCAGATTTAAATTTCTTAATTTAAATATGAGCTTAGAAATGCATTTCACTTTCTGTATCAGCATATTCCCCAATACTTTAGAAACATCATCATCACTGTCCTATTTGGGCTCACAACCTAAATTTACAATCAGTTTGTCTTCATTGTGTGCAAGGAAACCTATGGAGAACATGCAGATTGCTTGCACTTGTTTTTTTGGGATCTGAAGTTGAGATCCCAGTGCTGCAAGGCTACAATGCTAATCACTGTGTCACCAGGCTGCCCATAATAGTAAGAATGAATGACGAAAAAGCCAAGGTCACAGCTGTCAATTTCTTACTTTTATATCCACAGAAATAACATGTTTGTTTTCAGTATTATGTGTGCTTTAAATAGGTATATACCTATATAGTGACACATCTTTCATCCATAAAGTATATATGGCATATATAACTGTCTCCAGGGAAACTATTTTGTACACTAGAAGGTGGCCCGATTCTAATGTATCGGGTAGTCTAGAATGTGTATGTAGGTTAGCAGACTGAATGATAAGGTAATGAATGGACTGCATGGGTTAGGTTTAATTTAGTTTTCTTATAATTGTTTATTGGTTTTAAAATGACAAACAACAGAAGGAACAGTTTTAATAGATGAGTCTAATGTTTAATGATGTCCATGGCTTGTAATGAAAGAAGGCCATGAACAGTGTAAAGTTAAGTAACACTTGTAAAGTTAAGTAAAAATATGCTGATGCTGTGATGTGGCTCATTGCTGGTATGTGCCCCCATCGTGATGCAGCCACCATCCTGACATGTGCCCCCATCCTGCGGGGTAATGTGTATGGGGGGGGCGGAGTTCGGGGGTGGAGCCGAGCGGGGCCATGGCACTGAGGACGCCAGTCCTGGGGACTGCATGGCTGGGGACAGGTGACTATCCAGGTGTGTGTGTGTGTGTTCAGTGTATAAATACGGAGGGCGGAGTGCGGGGGGAGGAGCTGAGTGGGGTAATGTGTGCGGGGGGCGGAGTGCGGGAGGGTGGAGCCGAGCATGGCCATGGCGTTGAGGACGTCAGTGCTGTGGGCTGCATAGCTGGGGATAGGTGACCATTCGTGTGTGTGTTCAGTGTATACATGCGGAGGGCGGAGTGCAGGGGGGTTGGAGCAAAGTGGGGTAATGTGTCCGGGGGCGGAGGCGAGCGGTGGGTATGTGTCAGCTGGGTTGCTGGTGTGGGCTCCCGGAGGTGCAGCACTCACCGGGGAGTCGGGGCTCCGTGTGGGTGCGGGGAAAAGTGTCGGGCGTCGTCCTGTCGGCCCGTAGTTTGGGCTGTTTAGTTAGCTGAGCCGTTGGTCGCAGGCTCTTTAGCGCGCGCAGTGTAACGACGATTGTCACTGTAATGACGTCATTTTGGAGCAAGACAGACAGACAGAATAAGGCAATTATATATATAGACTAGAAGGTGGCCCGATTCTACGCATCGGGTATTCTAGAATTTACGTATTGTGTAGTTCATGTATGATTTTTGTTATATATATAGATGTTGTTGTGTGTACTTACCAAGTGTTTGTGTAGGGCGCTGTACATGTTCTGGGTGTTGTCTGGGTGTGGCGGGGGGTGAGAGCGGTGTTGTATGTGTGTTGTGTGTGTTGCGTTGTTTGTGGAGCGCTGTGTGTCTGTAGCGTTGTGTGTGTGTGTGTGTGTGTTGCACGGTTTGTGTGTGTGTGGTGTGTTTTGGGGGGAGGTATGTTTTGTGCAATGTGTGTGTTGTGCGGTATGTGCGTATATTTATGTATCCCGCGGTGTTTGTGTGTTGGGTGTTGTGTGTGTGCAGCATTGTCTGTGTGTGTGGCTGTCTGTGTAGGGCGGTGTTTGTGGTTCCCAGTGTGTGTGTGTGTTGTGCAGTGCGCGTGTGTGTGTGTGTGTTGGAAGGAGGTGTGCACCTCCCATCGTGCTCCATCCGCCATGCTGCGCACCCCCCATCGTGCTCCATCCCCCATGCTGCGCACTCTCCATCGTGCTCCATCCGCCATGCTGCGCACTGCCCATCGTGCTCCATCCGCCATGCTGCGCACTCCCAAACGTGGTCCATCCGCCATGCTGCGCACTCCCAAACGTGCTCCATCCGCCATACTGCGCACTCCCCACCGTGCTGCATCCCCCATGCTGCGCACTCCCAAACGTGCTCCATCCGCCATGCTGCGCACTCCCAAACGTGCTCCATCCGCCATGCTGCGCACTCCCCATCGTGCTCCATCCGCCATGCTGCGCACTCCCAAACGTGCTCCATCCGCCATGCTGCGCACTCCCAAACGTGCTCCATCAGCCATGCTGCGCACCCCCCATCGTGCTCCATCCGCCATGCTGCGCACTCCCAAACGTGCTCCATCCGCCATGCTGCGCACTCCCCATCGTGCTCCATCCGCCATGCTGTGCACTCCCAAACGTGCTCCATCCGCCATGCTGCGCACTCCCAAACGTGCTCCATCCGCCATGCTGCGCACTCCCAAACGTGCTCCATCCGCCATGCTGCGCACTCCCAAACGTGGTCCATCCGCCATGCTGCGCACTCCCCATCGTGCTGCATCCCCCATGCTGCGCACTCCCAAACGTGCTCCATCCGCCATGCTGCGCACTCCCAAACGTGCTCCATCCGCCATGCTGCGCACTCCCCAACGTGCTCCATTCGCCATACTGCGCACTCCCAAACGTGCTCCATCCGCCATACTGCGCACTCCCCATCGTGCTCCATCCCCCATGCTGCGCACTCCCCATCGTGCTCCATCCGCCATGCTGCGCACCTCCCATCGTGCTCCATCCACCATGCTGCGCACCCCCCATCGTGCTCCATCCCCCATGCTGCGCACTCCCCATCGTGCTCCATCCGCCATGCTGCGCACTCCCAAACGTGGTCCATCCGCCATGCTGCGCACTCTCAAACGTGCTCCATCCGCCATACTGCGCACTCCCCATCGTGCTGCATCCCCCATGCTGCGCACTCCCAAACGTGCTCCATCCGCCATGCTGCGCACTCCCAAACGTGCTCCATCCGCCATGCTGCGCACTCCCCATCGTGCTCCATCCGCCATGCTGCGCACTCCCAAACGTGCTCCATCCGCCATGCTGCGCACTCCCAAACGTGCTCCATCCACCATGCTGCGCACCCCCCATCGTGCTCCATCCGCCATGCTGCGCACTCCCAAACGTGCTCCATCCGCCATGCTGCGCACTCCCCATCGTGCTGCATCCCCCATGCTGCGCACTCCCCATCGTGCTGCATCCCCCATGCTGCGCACTCCCAAACGTGCTCCATCCGCCATGCTGCGCACTCCCAAACGTGCTCCATCCGCCATGCTGCGCACTCCCAAACGTGCTCCATCCGCCATGCTGCGCACTCCCAAACAGGGGTCCATCCGCCATGCTGCGCACTCCCAAACGTGCTCCATCTGCCATGCTGCACACTCCCCATCGTGCTGCATCCCCCATGCTGCGCACCCCCCATCGTGCTCCATCCCCCATGCTGCGCACTCCCCATCGTGCTCCATCCGCCATGCTGCGCACTCCCAAACGTGGTCCATCCGCCATGCTGCGCACTCCCAAACGTGCTCCATCCGCCATACTGCGCACTCCCCATCGTGCTGCATCCCCCATGCTGCGCACTCCCAAACGTGCTCCATCCACCATGCTGCGCACTCCCAAACGTGCTCCATCCGCCATGCTGCGCACTCCCCATCGTGTTCCATCCGCCATGCTGCGCACTCCCAAACGTGCTCCATCCGCCATGCTGCGCACTCCCAAACGTGCTCCATCCGCCATGCTGCGCACCCCCCATCGTGCTCCATCCGCCATGCTGCGCACTCCCAAACGTGCTCCATCCGCCATGCTGCGCACTCCCTATCGTGCTGCATCCCCCATGCTGCGCACAACCCATCGTGCTGCATCCCCCATGCTGCGCACTCCCAAACGTGCTCCATCCGCCATGCTGCGCACTCCCAAACGTGCTCCATCCGCCATGCTGCGCACTCCCAAACGTGCTCCATCCGCCATGCTGCGCACTCCCAAACGTGGTCCATCCGCCATGCTGCGCACTCCCAAACGTGCTCCATCCGCCATGCTGCGCACTCCCCATCGTGCTGCATCCCCCATGCTGCGCACCCCCCATCGTGCTCCATCCCCCATGCTGCACACTCCCCATCGTGCTCCATCCGCCATGCTGCGCACTCCCAAACGTGGTCCATCCGCCATGCTGCGCACTCCCAAACGTGCTCCATCCGCCATACTGCGCACTCCCCATCGTGCTGCATCCCCCATGCTGCGCACTCCCAAACGTGCTCCATCCGCCATGCTGCGCACTCCCAAATCTGCTCCATCCGCCATGCTGCGCACTCCCCATCGTGCTCCATCCGCCATGCTGGGCACTCCCAAACGTGCTCCATCCGCCATGCTGCGCACTCCCAAACGTGCTCCATCCGCCATGCTGCGCACCCCCCATCGTGCTCCATCCGCCATGCTGCGCACTCCCAAACGTGCTCCATCCGCCATGCTGCGCACTCCCCATCGTGCTGCATCCCCCATGCTGCGCACTCCCCATCGTGCTGCATCCCCCATGCTGCGCACTCCCATACGTGCTCCATCCGCCATGCTGCGCACTCCCAAACGTGCTCCATCCGCCATGCTGCGCACTCCCAAACGTGCTCCATCCGCCATGCTGCGCACTCCCAAACGTGCTCCATCCGCCATGCTGCGCACTCCCAAACGTGCTCCATCCGCCATGCTGCGCACTCCCAAACGTGCTCCATCCGCCATACTGCGCACTCCCAAACGTGCTCCATCCGCCATACTGCGCACTCCCCATCGTGCTCCATCCGCCATGCTGCGCACTCCCCATCGTGCTCCATCCGCCATGCTGCGCACTCCCCATCGTGCACCATCCGCCATGCTGCGCACTCCCAAACGTGCTCCATCCGCCATGCTGCGCACTCCCAAACGTGCTCCATCCGCCATGCTGCGCACTCCCAAACGTGCTCCATCCGCCATGCTGCGCACTCCCAAACGTGGTCCATCCGCCATGCTGCGCACTCCCAAACGTGGTCCATCCGCCATGCTGCGCACTCCCAAACGTGCTTCATCCGCCATGCTGCGCACTCCCAAACGTGCTTCATCCGCCATGCTGCCCACTCCCAAACGTGGTCCATCCGCCATGCTGCACACTCCCAAACGTGCTCCATCCCCCATGCTGCGCACTCCCAAACGTGGTCCATCCGCCATGCTGCGCAGTCCCAAACGTGCTCCATCCCCCATGCTGCGCACTCCCCATCGTGCTCCATCCCCCATGCTGCGCACCCCCCATCGTGCTCCATCCCCCATGCTGCACCAGCATCTGCCTCTCTGCCCGCAGCATCCGCCTCTCTGCCCGCAGCATCCGCCTCTCTGCCCGCAGCATCAGCCTCTCTGCCCGCAGCATCAGCCTCTCTGCCCGCAGCATCAGCCTCTCTGCCCGCAGCATCAGCCTCTCTCCTCCCAGCATCAGCCTCTCTCCTCCCAGCATCAGCCTTTTCTGTCCCTAGCATCAGCCTCTCTCCTCCCAGCCTACCCCAGCCTCAGCCTCCCCCAGCATCAGCCTCTCTTCTCTCAGCCTCCCCCTCCCAGCCTTCCCCAGGATCAGCCTCTCTCCTCCCAGCCTTCCCCAGGATCAGCCTCTCTCCTCCCAGCATCAGCCTCTCTCCTCCCAGCATCAGCCTCTCGCCTCCCAGCATCAGCCTTTTCTGTCCCCAGCATCAGCCTCTCTCCTCCCAGCCTACCCCAGCCTCAGCCTCCCCCAGCATCAGCCTCTTTTCTCTCAGCCTCCCCCTCCCAGCCTTCCCCAGGATCAGCCTCTCTCCTCCCAGCCTCCTCCAGCACGCCGTGCTCCTCTGCCGACACAGATCCGATCGCACACACACACACCCGATCGCATACACTCACACACACCCGATCGCATACACTCACACACACCCGATCGCATACACTCACACACACCCGATCGCATACACTCACACACACCCGATCGCATACACTCACACACACACGATCGCATACACTCACGCACACACACATTGGCTTCTGGCCATGTGATCCTCCGGCAGGTCCTGGAAGTTCACTCCACAGCATCGCCGCCAAGAAGCAAGCGATATCCCAGGATGTTGTGAGTGTGTGGATGCGATGTGTGTGTGAGGTGTGTGTGAGAGTGAGTGTGATCTGATGTGTGTGTGTGTACGTGCATGTGTGTATGTTCCGCCGCTGCAGGACCTTGATGCGCTGGTAACTATGCTACCATGGTTACCAGCGTATCTCGTCCCCCGCTCGCACGGGAACCCACACCAGCATACGGCGGCAACCCCAGCAATGCGAGGGTATGTGTCGGCTGGGTTGGCGGCGTACGCTGATGTGGGCTCCCGGGGGTACAGTACTCACCTGGGAGTCGTGGCTCCGTGTCGGTCGGTTCGGGGAATGCGTGCGGGGGGCGGGGCCAGAGCGAGCGTGCATTGCGTGAGGGGGCGGGGCATGGGCGAGTTGCCTGGGCGAGCGGCCAATCCGTGCGGGGGGCGGGGCCATGGCGAGCCCAGCGGCCAATCAGCTTTGTGTCACCGTAAGGACACAATTTTGGAGCAAGACAGACAGACAGAATAAGGCAATTATATATATAGATTAGAGATCAGAGAATCTTTTGAAATTCGAATTTGCCAGCTTAACTGAATTTTCCAGACATATTAAATGTAGCTAAAAAGCATCTAATTGCCTTGAAAATATGTGTATAAGGCCTGTTTCACACGTCAGTGAAAAACACAGGCATTTTTCACTGACATGTTAAAAACGCATATGTCCCACCGTGTGCCGTGATTCATGGCATACGTGGGTTGTCCATGTGCTATCCGCGATCCGTACTCCGTGATACGTGATTGCACATGGACATATACTCACCTGACCCCGCTCCTGCTGTCCGTGGTGCTGAACTCTTCGGCTCTGCTGTGTTTCCGCCCCCGCTGCAGCTACTTCCGGGTCGGCTATGCCTGCATAAATGAATATGCATGCCAGTAATTAGTTAGCTCTGAAGCAGCAGCCAGCAGAGGCTGGACACAGCATCACTGGAGAAGGTGAGTATAAAAAGCTTTTTATTTTCAATGTCCGTGTTTTTCTGGTGTTTCATGGATCACACCACTGTGTGATCCGTGGGACATCATTGATGCCAGAAAAAACAGACATGTCTCCATCTGGAGCACACGGACATGCGTGTATGCCGCACGGATACACGGTTAGTGAAAAATCGCTGATCTGTGCGCAGACCCATAGATTTTAATGGGTCTGTGTATGTCCGTGATTCTGGTACATATAAAAACTAGCACATACGTACTAGAATCACTGATGTCTGAAACTGGCCTAACACTGTAAATCTTTTGAGTCTATACAGCCCATTTTAGGCTCTGGAATGCAAACACAGGCTTTTAATGTCCAACCGAGTGACCTCAGCCTATCCAGCTATGGAAAAATGGATGGTAAATGGAGGTAATCAGCAGTCTACTTAACCACACATAGCAGTTTCTGGCTTTGAAGAATGTAAAAAGTTCAAAAGTGTCCCTTTTTAGGGTCAAATGCATGCCTTGCTATTGTTTATACACAAGCGGAAAAAACTGAAGAAGCCACGGCATTTTCACAAAGATGGGTGCAAAACTTATTGCTGTTTGGAGACTATTTAGACCTTAGCAATTTACTAAGCATTTTAGTAAACAAAGAAGCAGTATCTTTTTCACGAGCCATGCAAAGATTATCCCTAACAGTAGGTGAAGATTAGTGATGAGTGAGCGTGCTTGGCACTGGTCGTTACTTGATCAATCATCGGGGTGCTCAGCAACCTCGATACTCTGCAAGGTTTTGGGGGTGCCTGATCGCCATGCTCGAGTCCCCGCCCCACATGTTTCAAGGCTGTTTTTCAGCCACTAAACATGTGGGGATTGTCTGGCAATACCATAGCCTTTTTGGATACAGGCATTACTGTGATTGGCCAGCCACGTAACATCATCGGGTTTTATATGAGATTGTGCGATGCTTGGCAGAGTGCAGTACAGGAAGAGTTGATGTAGAAGGAATAGCTTAGATTAGAGCAGGTATATAGGCAAGGTTTTACACTTGCACCCTTAAGTGCCTTTCATGTGACACTTCAGAGTGTTTTGGGGCTGGGTTAATCTAATAAATAAATAATTTAAAAGAAAAACGGCATGGGGTCCCCAATTTTTGATAACCAGCCAATATAAAGAAGACAGCTGTATTTGATCGATGTACTTAGTATGGTGATCTGTTCATGCACTAATCATGGCTCTGGTGATTTACTCATGCACTAGAGTGGTTCTGATGTAGTAATGTTCTGATTGTGCTTCTTGGTAATGTCTGTGTGGCGCCCCTGAGTATATCAGGGTGCCACAGGGTACTGCAATCCTTACCCAGGGTGCAGGGCCTACCTCCCATGGTTCCAGGTTCCCAATAACCGATGTCACACCATCAGCACCACAAATCCCAACCACACCTCACATCATGACCTGTCAGATACACCAGTGGGTTGGTTATGCTGGAATAGGGCCCCCCACCTAGGGGTCAGGCAGACTGGTGGGAGGGAGGAAGTGGAGAGCAGAGCAGTTCAGTAGTAGCCCTCAAAGAGTGAGGAGTTGGGAGTTGTAGCTCCTGGGGAGAGAGACCTTGGTTGGATCGCAGACGGTGGTCCGGGACCACAGGAGTCGGGCACCAGTGGCAGCGACATTGGAAAGGGTGCAATGGATATAGTCTAGGAGGACTGTCAGCATCAGAACCCCCAAAGAACTGACCGGTACAGAGCACAGCGGGGTACAGGACCCTAGGTCACGAGCAGGTTCAGCCGTCCTGATAATTAACCTGGGAGGGAGAGTATCTTCACGAACTTCCCTAAGAGTTCAGAGATTAAAGGCATCAGCACAATGCAGGGGATAGGGTTTTCCAGTAAAACACCCCAACTGAAATCCCAAGTGCCAGCCATCAAGAGCACAGCTGCCCTACACACACAGGTAGCCGGGCTCCAACAGCTTCATGCCAAGGGACCACAACAGACAACTAAAATTGTGCACGGAGGCATGGTCCGGACTATCAAGTGACACCGGTGGGAGGGAACACCTGGACGGGCTCCCTGTAGTGGCTGTAATGCACAGACACTTTGGTTTATCTTCAGTGTTAGCGTCTTCTTTATAATCCTCATCCAGCACCACAACTACACAGTGAGTACTCTGTTCCCCCTGCACCCTGCGCTCTCCAGCATTCAACAAAACCCCAGAGGCCGGGGCCTTCCCTACTTGTAGAGGGACTGACACCTTGCTGCCCCACACCATCTGCCCTGGTACTCCTTCCAGCAGCAGCGGTACTCCCATTACCACCATATTTTACTGTTGGTATGATGTTCCTTTTTCTGAAATGCTGTTACTTCTAAGCTAGGCCATAAATACCAACAAAAACCTCATATATTTTTTTGGACAGGATACAGCCAGGCCCCTTTCTGTTGGGCCTTGCACTGTAGAGTGTCTGTCCGTGCATGGTACACAGGTGGGGTACGGCTTGGCAGCCCGCCTGATCTAATAGTATGGGCGTCACCTAATAGACTGCGGGTTTGTGACTGTGTTATCTGTATATGTGAACAGCGCTCTATGCAAGCCACTAGTGTGCAGTTTTATCATCTAGCAATCGCCCTCCTCCATTCCATGGAGGTGTGTGTGTGATTTGCTCCTCCTGCACCTGTGACGCTTCCACTTTAGTGGGGGTTTAGCTGTATCCTGCTAGAGTACTAGTTTTTGGCCAGGGCGATGTACACACTGCAGCCCATCTTGCTGTAATACTTAATTTTTGGAGGATATTTTCCTCTTTTTGTTGCTATGTTTATACCGTGTTTCCCCGAAAGTAGGACCCCCCCGAAAGTAAGGCAGGGTGGGGGTTTCGGGGGGGTCCGCCAATGTAGGGCACCCCCCGATTGTAAGGCAGGGTAGCGGGGGGGCCGGGGAATGTAAGGCCGCATATGGGTGGGGGTCCCTGGGGAAAGTACAGGAACTTACCGCTGCCGCTGTTCCCTCGCTCCATCCAGGCCTTCTCCAGTCTCATGCCACCCGTGGTCCGCCTCCGGTGAATGGCCCCCGCAAGGCTGCCTGCTGGCCATCAGCTCGAGCTGTGATTGGCCAGTCAGCCGGCTCGCAGCTGATTGGCCCTCAGCTCGAGCTGTGATTGGCCGGTCAGCCGGCTCGCAGCTGATTGGCCCTCAGCTCGAGCTGCGATTGGCCGGTCAGCCAGCTCGCAGCTGATTGGCCCTCAGCTCGAGCTGCGATTGGCCAGTCAGCCGGCTCGCAGCTGATTGGCCGAAATCAGCCGCGACGTCACCGCCTGCAGGCTCGCTCCGATTTCGGTAAGTTCCGAAACTCTGTGTGTGTGTGTGTGTGTACACGTACGGTATGTGTATGGGTGCCGTATGGGGCTGTGTGTACGTACGGTATGTGTATGGGTGCCGTATGGGGCTGTGTGTGTGTGTGTGTGTGTACGTGTACGTACGGTATGTGTATGGGTGCCGTATGGGGCTGTATGTGTCAGTGTACGGTACCGGTACGATATGTGTGTGGGTGCCGTGTGGGGCTGTACCGGTACCGTATGTGTCAGTGTGTGTGGTGGCAGAGTGGGGGGCAGAACCACTGTATGGGGAGGCTGCAGGGGGGAGGATGGGGTGGATGCCAGATCTCAAACAATGGGGAGGCTGCAGGGGGGAGGAAGGGGTGGATGCCAGATCTCAAACAATGGGGAGGCTGCAGGGGGGAGGAAGGGGTGGATGCCAGATCTCAAACAATGGGGAGGCTGCAGGGGGGAGGAAGGGGTGGATGCCAGATCTCAAACAATGGGGAGGCTGCAGGGGGGAGGATTGTCATTTTTTTTCCAATGTAAGGCCTCCCCCGAAAGTAAGGCAGGGTGGGACTTTTGGGGGTAAAATTAATGTAAGACAGGGCCTTACTTTCGGGGAAACACGGTACTTCTAAGCTAGGTGTAAACGGAAATACACCTTGCAAAAATTAAACTTTTGTCTCGTCAGTCCACAAAGTATTTTCCCAATCGTCTTGGGGATCATCAAGATGTTTTCTGTCAAAACTGAGATGAGTCTTTATGGTTTTCTTGCTCAGCAGTGGTTTTCATCTTGAAACTGTTCAATGCAGTGTCTTTCTTAAGGTGGAGTCATGAACACTAACCTTAACTGAGGTGAGGTCTGCAGTTCTTTAGATGTTGTTGTGGTGTCTTTTGTGACCTCTTTGATGAGTCTCTGTGCTCTTGGGGTAATTTTGGTCGGCCGACCACTCCTGGGAAGGTTCACAACTGTTCCATGTTTTCGCCATTTGTGGATAATGGCTCTTATTATGGTTTGCCGGACTCCCTAAGTTTTAGAAATGGCTTTATAACCTTTTCCAGACAGATAGTCTCAATTCATTTGTTTTTCGTTTGTTCCTGAATTTCTTTAGTTTGCGGCATGATGTCTAGCTTTTGAGGATCTTTTGGTCACTTTGTCAGGCAAGTCCTATTTAAGTGATTTCTTGACTGAGAACAGGTGGGGCAGTAATCAGGCCTGAATGTGGCTAGGGAAATTGAACTCACAGTTAATGTGTTTTGAAGGGGGAGGGCAATCACTTTTTCACACAGGGCCCTGTAGGTTTAGTTTTCTTTTTCCCTTAATAATAAAGATCTTCATTGTGTTATCTTTGTCTAATATTTAAATTTGTTTGGTGATCTGAAACATTTAAGTATGACAAACATACAAAAGAATCAGAAATCAGGAAGGGGGTAAAAACTTTTTCACACCATGTTTTACAGTATGTTGTTCACTAAAGCTATTTGCACAATAAAAAGTCCTTAGAATAATTCAATGCCCCTTTTCCACTGCTTCCACTCCTCTACACCGTCCTCCCCGTTATCACCCAGTACCTCTGGGCCTTCGTTTTGATCTGCACTGTGCAGATGACTGCTGCCCATCATTGCATGCACCTTTGATGGTGTATGTCTCCGGAAGCGGGTGTTTCCCGCACTTTGCTGGCCAAATGAGGGGCTCTAGTGAAGTGCCATGGGGATCTCCCCTCTCTGCTCCAGTCAGCACTGATCAGGGGATCCCCTCCTCTACCTTCGGGTCACCATGGTAGGTGTCCCCTGCACCTCTCTGGAAGGCTCCCTCTCCTCAGTCAGGTATGGTTGCCTCTCCTTCTCCTGTAGAGCCTCTACAGAGGTCCTTGCTTATACCTGTGCCTGAAGTCTGGCATCACCCACACTTCACCAGCAGTTAAGGGGCTTTGGCTTACTTTCAGGCCAGATGGAGCTTCAGTTTTCAGACACTAGAAGTGTAGTACTCAGTTGGGCACCTCTTCTCCTTCAGGGCTTCATTGATGGCAGTCTTTCCTGGCAGTTGGTGACCTCAGCACCCCACCAGATAGACGACGGCAAAACCCCGGCAGGCAACGCTTCTCCTCCAGGGCTCTCTTTAGCAGTCGGCTTTGGACGTCAGGCACCTTCCACTCCTCATCAGATAGGTGTGTTTGAGTGGTGCTCAAGCCTGGCTTCTTCCTCAGGGTTCTCTCCTCAGTAGTCTAATTCAGCAACATGTGACTTTCACCTCTCTCTGGGTAGTCAAGGTGCTCTAAGGATTTACTGGGAGGGAATTTGAAGGGGTTTATGGGGGTAATGTATAAACCACTTTTGTAGTTGCTTAGGGCTAGGAACCTCTACTGTGCCATTTTTTTTTCAATTGAGAAAGACGCTAGTCCAGAGTTGAAAAGTGTTTTGGAAATCAAAGCAGTTCAACTCATCCTGGTCCTAAGGAATCTTCAATACAGCAATGGGGCCTAAAATTTGTCAACAATCCTGTAGGAGTTCATCCTCCAGCCACGAGGCAACAACAGCTCATATTCAGGAAAAATAAAACTGTGGGAAAAATCACAGTGATTCCTTATATTGTTATCAAATAGGTAACCCTAGTGTTGGACTCTAAATAGGGATGAGCTCTACTTATGCACAGATAACTCAGGTAGAAGTTCAACAAAGTAACATCAACAACACTACAGCTGAGTAGAAGCCACATTCTTGCAACCAGAGCTTGAATGAACTCAATAATAATGCCAGCACAAGTCCAGGGAGGATGGGAGTATTTAAGCACATGTAGAATAGTAATAATCAGCAGCTGGATGGAAGGAGAGCTCTGCTGTGTCTTAAAGGGGAAGAGATGCAAACCCATCAGAAAAGCTACCTAATACAATGAATACAAACAGCAGGAGCAATAGAAAGTCAGAGAGCATTTTGAGCAGCCAAATGCTGTGACCTTCTACTGCCAGAAACCACATGGCTGTCTGTCACCCCTGTGACAGTACCGCCTCTTCTACTAGAGGTCTCCAGACACTCAGGAAAAGACCTAACAGGATGGGCAGCATGAAATGAATGAACCAATCTTGGGGCATTCACATCCAATGCTGGGACCCACATCCTCTCCTCTTGTCCGTAACCCGTCCAATGCACCAAGTACTGAAGGGAACGATGTAGAAACCGAGAGTCAACAATTTTAGCTATTTGAAACTTCAAATTACCATCAACCATGATTGGGGTTGATGGCAAAGGGGATGGCTCCAAAGGTTCCACATACGTTTTGAGTAGTGTCCTGTGGAACACATTGTGGATCCTAAGAGCCTGAGGTAACTCCAGATAAAATGCTACTGGGTTAATGACGGCGGTTATTTTATAGGGACTAATAAACCTAGGCCTCAGCTTCCTGGAATGAATCTTCAACTTTATGTTCCTGATAGACAACCACACATAGGCATTCACACTTAGGTCCGGACCTGGCAGCCATACGTTTGTATGTGTCCCATGAGCTTCAAATTACTCTGCAGCCTTTACCTAATCCCCATTTCTTCCAGAGGGCTGGACCATCATTGTAAATAAACACCTGTACTTTGTATCACCCCCACCTCATTGTAGATTGTAAGCCCTTACGAGCAGGGATGTCATAATTTTTGCTTTAATTATTATATTTTCAATAACTGTTACCTATGACTGTTTGTGTATGAACCTCTGAATTGTAAAGCGCTGCAGAATATGTTGGCGCTATAGAAATAAAGATTATTGTTATAAAAAAATCTTCTGAGAATAAGCATAGCTACACGCTTTTCTGTTCTTACTATACTGTATATAATCCTATGATGTCACTGTGTATACCACACTTTGTCACCCAGCAGTGACGTCCCACCTGTCACAGTATCTGGCCTCATGCTCTGAAGGTTATTTTCAGCTGGTCACGTGTCACATTCAGATGATGGGTGACATTCCATTATGTACAGACTGAGCACAAGGTCTGCAACAGACGTCCACTAGAGCATTTCCCAGTATTGATTTGTATATTGCCCTGAGCTGTTATTATGGATTTCTACAGATGATACCATGTAGTTCTGAGATGGTATATTTAGTGCTTCCGCTACAATTCTATTCTGAGTACACAAGTTTTGGACATGGGAATGCCTCATTGAGCAGGATACAGGCATTAGGCAAATCTGGGTAAGTTACATTTACGGATGCCTATAGGTACCACATGGAGTAATAATTGATCTGATATAATGATAATAACAAACTTCTCTTTATACATCCCATGAAGAATATGTAAGATGTGTATCTTTTTTCAGGAACACATGAATAATCTGACAAAACGTGTTTTTTTTATGTGTTACTTTAGGCAATTATTCATCACAGAATAGCACAATAAATTAATGAACTATAATACTAAATCAAATAGTTGAATGGTCCTGTTCAAAAATTCCAATAAATTTGGTTCCTAATATTGACAATCAGTGTCGACTTCAGGGAAAACAGTAAAAGTTAATTCCACAGAGCCCACCCTAGTGCTACTCTACATAGACATTTTTCTTGTTCGTTCTCCAGGCTCATGCACATATACATGAGACACAGTACAGGGTGTAAGGCCTCATACACACATCAGTATTTTTGGTCAGGATTTCATCTACATTTTTATGCCAAAACCAGGAGTGTTTCCAAAACACAGAACAAGTGTTTTTCTCTGTAAATTCCACCCCTGGCCTTGGCATACAAACAGTGACACAAAAATGTGAATGTGGATCGGGGCCATATTTACCATTAGGCTCTGGGCCAGAGTTATATATATATATATATATATATATATGAGAGAATTTTTTTTTTTTTAACAGTTCCCTCTCCTCCCCAGTATATGTGTGGCACCCTGGACAAGCCAGGACGTCACAGGTACTGCAACAACACACCCTACACCCCGGTTAGGAACATCTAAGTCAGACACAAATCCTTGTTGCCTCCCTCCAGGGGCTGATGTCCACACCAGGTGGGGCGGAGCCAGGCGGTTGGCTCCAACCACCGAGGAGTTCACAGTCCTGGAGGCGGGAAAAGAGTTCAGTTGAGTAGAGAGTGACGTGGAGTAGAAAAAGGAAGGAGTAAGTGGGAGTAGAGGAGCAGACTGACCGTGTTCGGGTACGTGGCCTGGGCACCTGAGAGCAAGGTTGGCAGACGGTGGTGACCGTCTGCAGGAGAGGCCGATTGACGCACTACCGTAAGGACCAGGGACGGGCGGTGGCCCGCCGGTACCGGAGCGGGGAGCGAAGAGAAGCCAGCACCATCCGGCAGGGCCTACGGACCCCAACCAGGCTTGGAGTTGCCGTTAAACCGGTCAAATCCGTCAGCGACGGGAACCTCCGGGGTTTCCCAGCAGTAAAGACCCGACTAAAGGCAACCGCTCAACCGTGAAGGAAAATACAGCTACCGCCACAGCTAGAGTTCCCAGGGCCAGCGCCTGCGGGCAAAAGGGGCTCCTCCGGCAAACATACCGCTGGGGAGCGGGTTACCGGTGGGAAGCCATCGGGGCCGAGAACATAACACCGGTGCAGGGAGAGACAGTTACCGCCAACCTACCGGGAGTGACCGTTGCAGCCGTCTGTGGGACTCGTCCATCCAGCCGTTTGTTTCACCAGAGACTCCGTGTACGTTACTGGCTGAGTAAGTACCACCGTGCCGTCTGGCACTGCGCTGCCCCGCGACCCTGCACCTGGCCAAGCCCCGCAATCCACCTTACAGACAACAACTCCGGGCCTCGGGACTACCAAAATCTCCCTACCCACGGAGGGGAGGAAAACATCCCAGCTGCTCCCTGTCATCGCTCCAGGGATCCCCATACAGAGCAGCGGTGGTGCCCCAACCTCACCACACACCGTGGGTGGCGTCATAAACCGACATTCCAAACACCAACAAACCACCCCTTTCACTCATGGGCGAGGAGCGCCGCTCGAGCCACCGAGCAGCAGCAGCAGCGCCGGACCAGAGCATGGTGAGTGCAGCGCCCTCCCCGCCTGCGACATATGCAAGCGCATATTAAAAATAGTTTATATTTTGGCGCTAAATAGATAGGGATTTAGAATGAAAATTACTTTGTCTTCAAGCCTTCAAGTTACTCTTTGAATGTTTGAATGTTGAATGTTTGAATGCATTGCTACCTGCAAGTAATCAGAATTGTGGTTCTCATATGGTCCATAGTTTGATGGTAGTTGGTAACAACAACAACTGAAATCATCTCCTTACCATTGTTAAGGTGTACACATTTTTATGCTAGGGTCTTACATGACACTGAAATTGATGACTGTACTAATTTTGGTGATGTGTCATGTATTGAGGGTGGATCTGAGGCTGTATTTCTGTACTGTTGATAGTTCTGGTGATGCAGTGATGTACTGACAGTGATTCTGGGGCTGTATTTCTATACTGATGATTGTTCTGGTGATATAGGCATGTCCTGACTGGTTCTGGTTATGTATTTATGTACTGATGGTTGTTCTTGTGATGTAGTTATGTACTGATGATTGATTTGGTACTGTACTCATGTACTGATGGTGGTTGTGGTGAATTATCAATGTAGATGTTGTAATCTTTAATTTATTAGACATGATACTTGATGATTACATGTTCATTGTGCCGGGCTGATAATACAGCCATCTGAATTAGGCCACAATTTTCAGCTGTTCATTTTTCAACAAGTGTTTAACTAGTGCCCCTATACATATAGACAACTGTCTGATCATTTGGCCGGCAGCTATCTTGCCAGACTCTCCCTTAGGCTGGAGTCACATCAGTGTATGGCATCCTATGTCATGACGTTAATAAAACTTAACTTTTATTTTATATTCATAAAAAAATGTGCAATGTGCAGTAAAAAATACACTTTGGATCACCCGATGGGTAGCCAAAGGCACGTTATCCTATACCATATCAGGATACCCTTGGGAAAAAAAACATTGGTGGGATAACCACTATGTGTGTTGTTGAGGGCAATTCAAAACCAGCCGTGTACATATATAGTAGTTCAAAGAAATCGGTATGGACAATGGTCCCACTACCAACATGTAATGTAATTAATCTTAGAAATACCAACGGCAAAGGAACAATCTTTACCCCTTTATCAAGTTAGTTAACACACAAACAAAGCATAATATGGAGAGATCTCACCCGTTTAGATGATCTTCCAGTGCTTAACACAGCATTTTTTTAATGGAGGGGTCACAGCGGGGCTTGCAAACAGGCTTGATGTAACTTGCCCTAAACCCCATTGACTCCCGTCTTTACAAGGACAGTCCACATCTGAACCTATGTCCTTGTAAACAGATGTCCCACATGCCTCCCGACACGTTTCGTCACAAGTTGTGACTCCTCAGGGGACCAAGCATGAAGACAGATGTAGAGGGTCAAAAAATGGTGTGGCACCTGCAAGGTCCGTACACCAGATGCTGTAAGACGCTAGCCCCGTAGGTTATGACCTATAAATAGATGGTCGAGGCCCACATGCCAATCCAAACAACTTCCAGTCAGGTGCGATTCATGAAAAACGATTAAACACTCACCACTCCTTTTTGGGGGGTCGTGCCATTTGAATTCCACGTGTCTAGGCGTCTCTCTGATATTCAGACTCCATTAACGCAGCTGTACACCGCATTTCCGGGTTGTCCGTGCGACAGAGGCTTGGACCACGTCACGTGGTGTAACCAGCGTCACGTGATAAACCACGTGACCTACCGTGTCACCGCTACATACAGGGAAGTGCTGTGAGACAGGGACACGCCCCCCGAAAGGCATCCGGGAGGGCTGTGCACTACCTATTCCTTGTTTATTAGGCTGCACTGCCCTGATTACACTTGAATAAGCATATAAAGGACACAGCAGCGTCACCCGTCAGCAAAAGCGGGTAGCGTCATTCAATGCAATCATTGTCACGTGATACGTCACGTGACCCACCGCGTCACCGCTATGTACAGGGAAGTGCTGTAAGACAGGGATACGCCCCCGATAAACATCCGGGAGGGCTGTGCACTACCTATTCCTTGTTTATTAGGTTGCACTAGTATTTCCTGGAGAAAACGAGATGGAGGACATCCACAGAGTGGAGCTCTGGACACGGTATATTGATGACGTGTTTATAATCTGGCGTGGCTCAGAGAGCGCCCTTGAAGGTTTTGTGAAAAATTTGAATGACAACCCCATTGGACTCCACTTCACTTATGAGGCAAACCGCACCACCCTACCCTTTTTGGATATCCTGGTCACGAAAATAGAGGGAGGCATCCTTAAAACAAGCACGTACAGAAAACCAACATCTACCGTACCAATTCTATACTAAGATGGGAAAGTAGTCACCCAACTCCCCTCAAGAAAGGAATACCTAAGGGGCAGTATCTTAGGATGCGTAGAAACTGCTCAGATGAGGACTCCTTCCAATATCAGGCAAACGATCTCAGAAATAGGTTTCTGGCAAGAGGTTACCCTGAAAGGGTTCTAAAAAAGGCCTATAAAGACACCACGTGACGCGGTCCAAGCCTCTGTCGCACGGACAACCCAGAAATGCGGTGTACAGGCGCGTTAATGGAGTCTGAATATCAGAGAGACGCCTAGACACGTGGAATTCAAATGGCACGACCCCCTCAAAAAGGACTGGTGAGTGTTTAATCGTTTTTCATAAATCGCACCTGACTGGAAGTTGTTTGGATTGGCTTGTGGGCCTCGACCATCTATTTATAGGTCATAACCTACGGGGCTAGCGTCTTACAGCATCTGGTGTACGGACCTTGGTTCAGATGTGGACTGTCCTTGTAAGGACGGGAGTCAAGGGGGTTTAAGGCAAGTTACATCAAGCCTGTTTGCAAGCCCCGCTGTGACCCCTCCATTAAGAAAATTCTGTGTTAAGCACTGGAAGATCATCTAAACGGGGGAGATCTCTCCATATTATGCTTTGTTTGTGTGTTAACTAACTATTACTATTAACCAATTACAGAGTGCCAAATCATCAGTGACGTCACAGCGGCCTATCCGAAACCGTCATGTCACTGATGACACAGTAGCAGCACCGCCCCAAACACCTCACCAGTTATCGACACATGACCAATAGTGAAGTGCCAGGTCATAGGGGTGGGCCTCCGCGAGCCAGTCCAGAGTGGCCACATCATCAGGACACCTGATGCCCTCTGACCTATTAGAGCCTGCCACCTCACGGACATGCCCAGTGAAGACCTTACCGGACTTAGCTTCCAATGTACTAAGTGCCTGGTCATGCTCAGTAGCCTGAACAACGGACTTAAGGGTACTTTACACGCTGCGATATCGGTACCGATATCGCTAGCGAGCGTACCCGCCCCCGTCGGTTACGCATCTTGGGCAAATCACTGCCCGTGGCGCACAACATCGCTAACACCCGTCACATGGACTTACCTGCCTAGCGACGTCGCTCTGGCCAGCGAGCTGCCTCCTTTCTAAGGGGGCGGTTCGTGCGGCATCACAGCGACGTCACACGGCAGCCGTCCAATAGCAGAGGAGGGGCGGAGATGAGCAGCCGGAACATGCCGCCCACCTTCTTCCTTCCTCATTGCCGATGGACGCAGGCAAGGAGATGTTCGTCATTCCTGCGGTGTCACACATAGCGATGTGTGCTGCCGCAGGAACGATAAACAACATCGTACCTGCAGCAGCAACGATATTTGGAAAAGGAGCGACATGTCAACGAGCAACGATTTTTCACGTTTTTGCGCTCGTTGATCGTCGCTCCTTGGTGTCACACGCTGCGATGTCGCTAACGGCGCCGGATGTGCGTCACTAATGTCGTGACTCCAACGATATATCGTTAGCGATGTCGCAGCGTGTAAAGCACCCTTTAGTCTCCTAAATCAGCACTAGCATACTCAGTAGGCACAACACAGGACTTAGACACGGCACGAAGTCCAAGTACCTGTGTAAAGAGGCTTTTTGCACTAAGTGTAGGAGCAGGCTCAGTAGCCTGCACTGAGGACTTAACCTCAGAAATGGCACTATCAAGCTGAGCATGCTCAACAGGCGAAACACTGGACTTAGGCTCTGGCTGCGGCAAATCAGCACGCGCATGCGACCTAGCCGCCTCTCTACACTTAAGGGCTCTTTACACGCTGCGATATGGCTATCGCTAGCGAGAGTACCCGCTCCCGTCGGTTGTGCGTCATGGGCAAATCGCTGCCCGTGGTGCACAACATCGCTAACACCCGTCACACATACTTACCTGCCTAGCGACGTCGCTGTTGCCGGCGAACCACCTCCTTTCTAAGGGGGCGGTTCGTTCGGCATCACAGCGACGTCACTAAGCGGCCACCCAATAGAAGCGGAGGGGCGGAGATGAGCGGGACGAACATCCCGCCCACCTCCTTGCTTCCTCATTGCGGGCGGCCGCAGGTTCGAGGTTGTTCCTCATTCCTGCGGTGTCACACGTAGCGATGTGTGCTGCCACAGGAACGACGAACAACCTGCGGCATGAATGTGACGCCCTGGACTAGCCAGGTAGTCACAAAAATACCAACACACACACACTCCCACCCTAGGCAGATACATCAGCCAAACACAAATCCCTTGTTGCCTCCCTCCAGGGTCTGATGTCCACACCAGGTGGGGTGGAGCCAGGCGGTTGTCCCCACCCACCGAGTTCACAGGCCTGGAGGCAGGAAAAGTGACAGTTTATTTTTGGAGGAGGAAGTGAGAGGAGTGAACACTTGGGTGTCTGGGTTGGAGCACATACACTAACAGCAAGGTTGGCAGACGGTGCTGGCCGTCTGCAGGAGTTAATGGAACTCTGCTGAGCCGTAAGGACCGGGGTCGGGCGACGGCCCGCCGGTACCGGACCGGGGAACGGAGTGAAGCTAAGCACACAGGCAGAGCCATCGGACCCTGACCAGGCTTGGAGCCGCCGTCAATAGTCAAATCCGAATGTGACAGGAACCCCAGGGGTTTCCCACCTAACTAGTCCCGATTGAAGGCAACCGTCCACCCAGAGAGGATATACAGCCACCGCCACAGGCTAGAGATCCAAGGGCCAGCGCCTGCGGGCAACACAGGCTCCTATGGCACCTATACACCGGGGAGCGGACTACCGGTGGGAAACCACAGGAGTCAAGAACTTACTAAAAGGTGCAGGGAAAGAGAACCACCATCAGCCGTCCGGGGAGAGCACAACAACAACACTGCAGCCGGCTGCGGGACCTGTCCATCCAGCCGTTTGGTTTACCAGAGACCACTAACTCCTGCAGACGGCCACCACCGTCTGCCAACCTTGCTGTTAGTGTCTGGGCTCCAACCCAGACACCCAAGTGTTCACTCCTCTCTAGAGTTGAGCGCGGTTCGTGGTTCGTGGTTCTCCAGTTCTAGGCTCGAGTGATTTTGGGGCCTGTTCTAGATCGAACTAGAACTCGAGCTTTTTGCAAAAGCTCGATAGTTCTAGAAACGTTCGAGAACGGTTCTAGCAGCAAAAAACCAGCAAATTCCTAGCTGGCTTTCCGCTGTAATAGTGTAAGTCACTCTGTGACTCACACTATTATGACATTTCAGTGTATAGTGTGCGTGAACAGCGCCTTCAGATCACTCCTGTTTGTATAATGGCGATCGCCATTTTTTTTTTTTTCCTTGTCTTCCTTCCCTAAGCGCGCGCATCTTGTGGGGCGGGCCAGCATGTCAGCCAATCCCAGACACACACACAGCTAAGTGGACTTTTAGCCAGAGAAGCAACGGCATGTGTGATAGGATGTCCATGTCACATGTCCCTGCATTATAAAACCGGACATTTTCCTCCAGGACGCCATTATCTCTTCTGCGTCCTTGGTGTCAGACATCACTTGGACTGCCTTCATTTTTTTCCCCTGAGGAAGCCACCACTACAGGTGGCGATACGCGTGGGGTCACCACGCCAGGAACTTTTTTACTCTCCTCATCACCCTTGCCCACATGGGTGTTAGACACCCCTGGTAGTAAGTACGGGACTGTGATTGTCATGCTGTAGGCAGCCTCCCATCACCAGCCTGCCTTATTAGGTTTGCAATACCCTTACCATTCAGGGTCAGGGCTGTCGTATTTCTACCTAGTGTTCAGGACTTGCCTATGTGATATTTTCCTAGGTAGTTCATTGCTACCATTTATTACTGGCTTATAGTGCACAGTCTTGGGGGCATAACTGAGCGTGATTCCTTTGATTTATCCAGTTGCTGTCTGTTTGTGATTGTGGACCAGCTATATTGCATATATGCCTTTTGTTTGTCTAGTATTAAGTGCAAATTCCAACTTTTGCTATTGGCTCACACATTGTGTAAATATATCGAGTATCTGACTAGTACAAATTGTGCTATACATGCAATTAGAGACCAACTGGAATATAATTTTGTTTCTTTAACATTAAATACCAGCCTGAATTCGGTTACTGGTCCTTATATTACGTGACTTACTGCCTTCTTCCTTAAACACTGTTCATTTTGGGTGTATGACTGGACATTAACTTTGTCCATAAGAGAGTTTTATATCATAAATTTATCTTGTATTGTGATTTCAATATATTGTTCCTGGCGGGTTGGTTCACTATGCCATCGGCTTTTTAAGTGTTTTTAATCATGTTCTCCTGTGTGCCTCACTCCAAAGTGTGGCTATATGTGATTAATGTATTCATGATGTAATAAAGTCTTTTTCTATTAACTTTGGTGCTGTGATCCCTTTTTGGTATACCTTTTCTTTGTTACCTACGGCATGTGTGATAGGATGTCCATGTCACATGTCCCTGCATTATAAAACCGGACATTTTCCTCCAGGACGCCATTATCTCTTCTGCGTCCTTGGTGTCAGACATCACTTGGGCAGCTCCGTCCTGAGTCCTATCGCTGATACAGCTGTATGCGCTCCATACACAGCGCTGGACAGCATAGGGATAGCATTTTCCATCAGTCCTTTTAAGGGCTCGTACGGGCAGGGTCAGAGTTAAGGTGACAGGTCCTGAAAACAGCGACAGCGTCTGTGTAGCAAAGGTCAGGGATTTCGTCGCTGCATTTCCCCATTAGGAGGGAATAGAAAGGCAGGCTTCCATTCCTCTATCCATACCCACAATCCTGGCACTGTACCCTCCTGTCCTCTGCACACTCCAACTCCTTATAACTAAGCCATTATACTAGCAAACACTCAGTGTACCTAGTGGCATCCTAAACGTGGCTATTGGACTTTGCTATAGTCCCACTAGTGCAAAGACATTTGCAGCACCTCTGCCTGCATTGCACACTCCAACTCATTATAACTAAGCCATTATACTAGCAAACACTCAGTGTACCTAGTGGCATCCTAAACGTGGCTATTGGACTTTGCTATAGTCCCACTAGTGCAAAGACATTTGCAGCACCTCTGCCTGCATTGCACACTCCAACTCATTATAACTAAGCCATTATACTAGCAAACACTCAGTGTACCTAGTGGCATCCTAAACGTGGCTATTGGACTTTGCTATAGTCCCACTAGTGCAAAGACATTTGCAGCACCTCTGCCTGCATTGCACACTCCAACTCATTATAACTAAGCCATTATACTAGCAAACACTCAGTGTACCTAGTGGCATCCTAAACGTGGCTATTGGACTTTGCTATAGTCCCACTAGTGCAAAGACATTTGCAGCACCTCTGCCTGCATTGCACACTCCAACTCATTATAACTAAGCCATTATACTAGCAAACACTCAGTGTACCTAGTGGCATCCTAAACGTGGCTATTGGACTTGCTATAGTCCCACTAGTGCAAAGACATTTGCAGCACCTCTGCCTGCATTGCACACTCCAACTCATTATAACTAAGCCATTATACTAGCAAACACTCAGTGTACCTAGTGGCATCCTAAACGTGGCTATTGGACTTTGCTATAGTCCCACTAGTGCAAAGACATTTGCAGCACCTCTGCCTGCATTGCACACTCCAACTCATTATAACTAAGCCATTATACTAGCAAACACTCAGTGTACCTAGTGGCATCCTAAACGTGGCTATTGGACTTTGCTATAGTCCCACTAGTGCAAAGACATTTGCAGCACCTCTGCCTGCATTGCACACTCCAACTCATTATAACTAAGCCATTATACTAGCAAACACTCAGTGTACCTAGTGGCATCCTAAACGTGGCTATTGGACTTTGCTATAGTCCCACTAGTGCAAAGACATTTGCAGCACCTCTGCCTGCATTGCACACTCCAACTCATTATAACTAAGCCATTATACTAGCAAACACTCAGTGTACCTAGTGGCATCCTAAACGTGGCTATTGGACTTTGCTATAGTCCCACTAGTGCAAAGACATTTGCAGCACCTCTGCCTGCATTGCACACTCCAACTCATTATAACTAAGCCATTATACTAGCAAACACTCAGTGTACCTAGTGGCATCCTAAACGTGGCTATTGGACTTTGCTATAGTCCCACTAGTGCAAAGACATTTGCAGCACCTCTGCCTGCATTGCACACTCCAACTCATTATAACTAAGCCATTATACTAGCAAACACTCAGTGTACCTAGTGGCATCCTAAACGTGGCTATTGGACTTTGCTATAGTCCAACTAGTGCAAAGACATTTGCAGCACCTCTGCCTGCATTGCACACTCCAACTCATTATAAGTAAGCCATTATACTAGCAAACACTGCTGCCAGTTTAAGGGCCGTAGTTGCATTGTTAGGGATAATTATTCTTTATTATTCTGCTGTTAATAAAGCTAGACCACCGCTGCAATCTACACCACCTCTCAATTTTTACTACCACATTTTCAGTGCACAATCTTGTCGCAATCAACATGAGTGGCAAAATGACAGATGCTGGTGGAAAGGGGAAGAGGCGTGGTGGAAAAGGCAAAAAAGGTTTTGTTCGTGGGGAGGGTGGCAAAGCTCCATTATCATCTGCTGAAGATAGACCATCTACCAGCAAAAGTAAGATGTCTACTACTTACCGTGGACAATCCGATGTGCTCCCTTTTTTACGGACACGAACAACAGGAACAAAGGTAGATGATAGCCAAAAAAGAAAAATGCTTGAATGGATCTCAAGTGGTCCAACAAGTGCCCTCTCAGCCACTTCAAGTACCAAATCCAAAAAACACCAGTCCTCAGAGTTGTCATCCCAATCAAACTTGCTTTCTCCCAGCTCTGAAGTCTCCATCAGCCCTGAACAGTATGGTGGAACTGAGATGGCTGAGTCTGCAGAGCTGTTCAGTCACACTATAGCCTGGGAATCAGAGGTCTGCTCCCAAGCTACAGTGAGTACAGAACAGGAAATGGTCTGCAGTGATGCCCAGAACCTTTGTGACTCTGATTCAGGCCGTGAGGACCAAGTTTCTGAGCATAATGTTGACCCTTTGTCACAAACTGTAACACCTGTGGTTATAGACAATGAGGAACATACTGATGAAGATGAGACGCAGATACCCGATTGGGATGACAACTTAAATATTCGGTCAGGGCAAGAAGAGGCTCGGTCTGAGGGGGAGGGGAGTGCAAACACAACAATTGATGATGAAGTTCTAGATCCCACCTACTGTCAACCCCCAGTCAGGCACTCGAGGAGGTCAACAGAGGCGGTGGAGGAGGATGCAACCGACGACGAAGTTACCTTGCGCCTTCCTGGACAGAGTCGGAGCACTGGTAGCACGTCTACAACTGCATCCTCAGCCACCACTCTGCCTATGAGCATTATTCGGGGTGGATCAACAGGTCGCATGACCTCTAAGCCTTGCCTAGCCTGGTCCTTTTTTGACATAGAAAAAGATCGCCCAAATTATGTGATCTGTAAACTTTGTCATGGTTCTCTTAGTAGAGGTCAAAACCTCAGCAGTTTGACAACTTCTTCCATGAATCGTCACATGAATAAATATCATAGGTCCCGGTGGGAAGCTCACTGTGCTGCAATGCGGCCTAGCGGAGCGAACCATCCACGGCCTGCCCCTTCCAGTGCATCCGCGCGCTCTTCATCTTCTAGGACTGTGGGGACAGCTGTCACACCTGTTTTTCCACGCACAACTTCCACCACTGTAACCGCAACAGGCAGTTTGCTTGGTAGGTCGTCAGTTGGTTTGGAAGGGGAAACAAGTGAGTGTGTACAGCTCTCTCAGACATCGATAGCACCAACGTTGGATGAAGGCAACATCATGTCTCCACCTGCACTTTCCTCACAAACCTGCATTTTTCCAGGGACACCCTACTCAACACCGTCTACACACAGCAGCCAGATCTCTGTCCCTCAGATGTGGTCAAATAAAAGGCCACTTCCTGCGACCCATGACAAAGCTAAGAGGTTGACTCTATCCCTCTGTAAGCTCTTGGCTACCGAAATGCTGCCTTTCCGCCTAGTGGACACACAGGATTTTAGAGACCTTATGTCTGTCGCTGTGCCCCAGTACCAGATGCCTAGTCGCCACTACTTCTCTAAGAAAGGTGTGCCCGCGCTACACCAGCATGTCGCACACAACATCACCGCTTCCTTGAGAAACTCTGTGTGTGAACGGGTGCATTTCACCACCGATACTTGGACCAGTAAGCATGGACAGGGACGTTACATGTCGCTGACTGGGCACTGGGTAACTATGGTGATAGATGGTGAAGGGTCTGCTGCACAAGTCTTGCCGTCCCCACGACTTGTGTGTCAATCCTCTGTCTGTCCAAGTTCCGCCACTGCTTCTGCATCCTCCACCTCATCTGGGTCCTCCACCTCCGCCCCAAGCCTGCCTGGTCAGGCCACCAGCGTTCTCACTGCGCAGAAGGAATCACGCACCCCTCATTACTATGCTGGCAGCAGAGCGCAACGGCATCAGGCGGTCTTTAGCTTGACATGTCTTGGGAATGAGTCACACAGCTGAGGAGTTGTGGTCAGCTCTGCGGTCCGAGTTTAATAAATGGTTGTCTCCACTCAACCTGCAGCCTGGTAAGGCCGTGTGCGACAATGCTGCAAACCTGGGTGCGGCCCTTCACCTGGGCAAGGTGACACACGTACCTTGTATGGCTCACGTGTTGAACCTTGTCGTCCAGCAATTTTTAACACACTATCCCGGCCTAGATGGCCTTCTGAACAGGGCACGAAAACTGTCTGCTCACTTCCGCCGTTCAAGCGCCGCAGCTGAGCGACTTGCATCGCTCCAGAAGTCTTTCGGCCTGCCGGTTCATCGCCTGAAATGCGATGTGGCGACACGCTGGAATTCAACTCTCCACATGTTACAGCGACTGTGGCAGCACCGCAGAGCCCTGGTGCAATACGTCATGACGTATAGCCTGGGCCAACGAGATGCAGAGGTGGGGCAGATCACCCTGATGGAGTGGTCTCAGATCAAGGACCTATGCACCCTTCTGCACAGTTTCGACATGGCGACGAATATGTTTAGCGCTGACAATGCCATTATCAGCATGACGATTCCAGTCATTTACATGCTGGAGCACACGCTAAACACTATTCGGAGTCAGGGGGTGGGACAACAGGAAGGGGAGGAACTACAGGAGGATTCATATGCGCAAGGGACAACAACATCACCAAGGTCCAGACGTTCATCATCACCAACGCAGCAGGCATGGGACCATGGGGGACAGGGATCAACAAGGGCGCATAGTAGCAGGCGAAATGTTGAGGAAGGTGCAGGAGAACATGAAGAAATGGAGGACGAACTGTCCATGGACATGGAAGACTCAGCGGATGAGGGAGACCTTGGTCAAATTTCAGTTGAAAGAGGTTGGGGGGAGATGTCAGAGGAAGAAATAACGGGTAGCACCTCTATGCCACAAACACAGCGTGGACTTGGTCCGCATGGCTGCGCAAGACACATGAGTGCCTTCTTGTTGCACTACCTCCAACATGACTCTCGTATTGTCAAAATTAGAAGTGATGATGACTACTGGATTGCCACACTATTAGATCCCCGGTACAAGTCCAAATTTTGTGACATAATTCCAGCCATAGAAAGGGACGCACGTATGCAGGAGTATCAGCAGAAGCTGTTACTCGATCTTAGCTCGGCTTTTCCACCAAACAACCGTGCAGGTGCAGGGAGGGAATCTCCCAGTTGTAACTTGCCAAACATGGGACGGTCTCGTTATCTTCAACAGTCTACCCGTACCAGTAGGAACGTATCTGGTGCTGGTAACAGCAATTTTATGGAATCTTTTCATAATTTTTTTAGACCCTCTTTTGCAAGGCCACCAGAGACAACAAGTCTGACACATAGTCAACGGCTGGAGAGGATGATACAGGAGTATCTCCAAATGAACATCGATGCCATGACTTTGCAAATGGAGCCTTGCTCCTTTTGGGCTTCAAATCTAGAAAAATGGCCAGAGCTCTCCAGTTACGCCTTGGAGATTTTGTCGTGTCCAGCTGCCAGCGTTGTCTCTGAACGTGTCTTCAGTGCTGCTGGGTGTGTGCTAACAGATAAGCGCACGCGTCTGTCCAGTGACAATGTGGACAGACTGACGTTCATCAAAATGAACAAGTCATGGATCCAGAAGGAATTTACTACCCCTGTGTCATCCTGGGGAGAGTAAATGCTTGTGGATTTGGAATGTGCTTGATGCAAATCTAGCTGTGAAGTGCCCAACTAGGGCACAAGTGCTGCCACTGAATGGGTGGGTGTGTGTGGGGCACAATTTTTGGAAAAAAAGGGAGACTCCGCTTGGAGTAACCCTTACTTGCTGTGTTTTTTAAAAATGATCCAAGATGAACAGAGCTGGGATCAGGAAAGAATTTGCTACCTACCCCGGTGTCATCCTGGGGACGGTTAAGAAGAGCGTATTTTTGAATGTGCTTGATGCAAATCTAGCTGTGAAGTGCCCAACTAGGGCACAAGTGCTGCCACTGAATGGGTGGGTGTGTGTGGGGCACAATTTTTGGAAAAAAAGGGAGACTCCGCTTGGAGTAACCCTTACTTGCTGTGTTTTTTAAAAATGATCCAAGATGAACAGAGCTGGGATCAGGAAAGAATTTGCTACCTACCCCGGTGTCATCCTGGGGACGGTTAAGTATGGCATATTTTTGAATGTAGAAAAACAAAAAGCCAGCACCAAATGTGCACTTCAGCACTAAAAATTCCAAACTGTACTTATTATAAAAATTTTTGAGATTTTTGGCAAAAAATTGCAATTTCTTGAGCTGCCTCGCCACGTCACGGCAAATCTCATTTGAGGCAGTCCTACACTAAAATATTTTTATAAAATGTGCCATACGGACTCACATATGAATAGTAGAACTGCTCTTAGCAGCACTCACCTGGTCTATTTCAATCCCGTACCCATGACTGAGTCATGGCTGTGGGCGGGACAGGTCCAAGCAAATGCTGCATGAAGTAAATAGCCTGTGGACAAGGCCTGATGACAATGTGAACAGTCACCAACCGCCAAAATCTAGACAGATGGAATACATCCCAAATCGGGGTGCATAGCATGGTGGGGGTCAGCCACCGACCAATTCAATGAAGAAAATCAAAATGAACAAGTCATGGATCCAGAAGGAATTTACTACCCCTGTGTCATCCTGGGGAGAGTAAATGCTTGTGGATTTGGAATGTGCTTGATGCAAATCTAGCTGTGAAGTGCCCAACTAGGGCACAAGTGCTGCCACTGAATGGGTGGGTGTGTGTGGGGCACAATTTTTGGAAAAAAAGGGAGACTCCGCTTGGAGTAACCCTTACTTGCTGTGTTTTTTAAAAATGATCCAAGATGAACAGAGCTGGGATCAGGAAAGAATTTGCTACCTACCCCGGTGTCATCCTGGGGACTGTTAAGAAGAGCGTATTTTTGAATGTGCTTGATGCAAATCTAGCTGTGAAGTGCCCAACTAGGGCACAAGTGCTGCCACTGAATGGGTGGGTGTGTGTGGGGCACAATTTTTGGAAAAAAAGGGAGACTCCGCTTGGAGTAACCCTTACTTGCTGTGTTTTTTAAAAATGATCCAAGATGAACAGAGCTGGGATCAGGAAAGAATTTGCTACCTACCCCGGTGTCATCCTGGGGACGGTTAAGTATGGCATATTTTTGAATGTAGAAAAACAAAAAGCCAGCACCAAATGTGCACTTCAGCACTAAAAATTCCAAACTGTACTTATTATAAAAATTTTTGAGATTTTTGGCAAAAAATTGCAATTTCTTGAGCTGCCTCGCCACGTCACGGCAAATCTCATTTGAGGCAGTCCTACACTAAAATATTTTTATAAAATGTGCCATACGGACTCACATATGAATAGTAGAACTGCTCTTAGCAGCACTCACCTGGTCTATTTCAATCCCGTACCCATGACTGAGTCATGGCTGTGGGCGGGACAGGTCCAAGCAAATGCTGCATGAAGTAAATAGCCTGTGGACAAGGCCTGATGACAATGTGAACAGTCACCAACCGCCAAAATCTAGACAGATGGAATACATCCCAAATCGGGGTGCATAGCATGGTGGGGGTCAGCCACCGACCAATTCAATGAAGAAAATCAAAATGAACAAGTCATGGATCCAGAAGGAATTTACTACCCCTGTGTCATCCTGGGGAGAGTAAATGCTTGTGGATTTGGAATGTGCTTGATGCAAATCTAGCTGTGAAGTGCACAACTAGGGCACAAGTGCTGCCACTGAATGGGTGGGTGTGTGTGGGGCACAATTTTTGGAAAAAAAGGGAGACTCCGCTTGGAGTAACCCTTGCTTGCTGTGTTTTTAAAAGAAGCCAAGATGAACATAGCTGGGATCAGGAAAGACTTTGCTACCTACCCCGGTGTCATCCTGGGGACGGTTAAGTATGGCATATTTTTGAATGTGCTTGATGCAAATCTAGCTGTGAAGTGTACAATTGGGGCACAAGTGCTGCCACTGAAGGGGTGGGTGGGTGTGTGGCCCAATTTTTGGAAAAAAGGGAGACTCCGCTTGGAGTAACCCTTGCTTGCTGTGTTTTTAAAAGAAGCCAAGATGAACAGAGCTGGGATCAGGAAAGACTTTGCTACCTACTCCGGTGTCATCCTGGGGACGGTTAATTAGGCCGTATTTTTGAATGTGCTTGATGCAAATCAAAAAATCATGTTTGCAACTAGGGCACAAGTGCTGCCACTGAAGGGGTACGTGTGTGTGGGGCACAATTTTTGGAAAAAAAGGGAGACTCCGCTTGGAGTAACCCTTACTTGCTGTGTTTTTTAAAAATGATCCAAGATGAACAGAGCTGGGATCAGGAAAGAATTTGCTACCTACCCCGGTGTCATCCTGGGGACGGTTAAGTATGGCATATTTTTGAATGTGCTTGATGCAAATCTAGCTGTGAAGTGTACAATTGGGGCACAAGTGCTGCCACTGAAGGGGTGGGTGTGTGTGGGGCCCAATTTTTGGAAAAAAGGGAGACTCCGCTTGGAGTAACCCTTGCTTGCTGTGTTTTTTAAAAGGAGCCAAGATGAACAAGTCATGGTTCAGCAAAGACTTTGCTACCTACCCCGGAGTCATCCTGGGGACGGTTAAGTATGGCGTATTTTTGAATGTGCTTGATGCAAATCTAGCTGTGAAGTGTACAACTAGGGCACAAGTGCTGCCACTGAATGGGTGGGTGTGTGTGGGGCACAATTTTTGGAAAAAAAGGGAGACTACGCTTGGAGTCACCTTGCAGTGTTTTACATGATTTTAGAAGGGCGTGCCATGCCTATATCTGTGTGTCCTCCTCTTTTTCCTTGTCCAGCTGTTTTGTTTTCGCATGAGTATATGTCCTTGTCACTTTCCCATGTGTTTGTGTTGTGTTGTGAGTTGTTTGTCACCTTTTGGACACCTTTGAGGGTGTTTTCTAGGTGTTTTTATGTGTTTGTGATTGCCTGCCATTGTTTCCTATGCAGTTCGAGTTCGGTTCGTCGAACGTTCGACGAGCCGAACTCGAACGGGACCTCCGTTCGGCGAGCCGACCTCGAGCCGAACCGGGACCGGTTCGCTCATCTCTACTCCTCTCACTTCCTCCTCCAAAACTAAACTGTCACTTTTCCCGCCTCCAGGCCTGTGAACTCCTCGGTGGGTGGGGCCAACCGCCTGGCTCTGCCCCACCTGGTGTGGACATCAGACCCTGGAGGGAGGCAACAAGGGTTTTGTGTTTGGCTGATGTATCTGCCTAGGGTGAGGGTGTGTGTGTTGGTATGTTTGTGACTACCTGGCTAGTCCAGGGCGTCACATGAATAACCAACAATATTATGAAAATGGACGACGTGACATTGATCAACGATTTTTGACGCTTTTGCGATTGATGATCGTCACTCCTAGGTGTCACACGCAACGATATCGCTAACGACGCCGGATGTGCGTCACTAACGACGTGACCCCAACGATATCTCGTTAACGATATTGTTGCGTTTAAAGCACCCTTTAGATGTGGAGGCATAAGCAGCCAGCTGGACGACCCGAGGCAAAGCCAAAAGTGGCGGCTGGCGCCTGGGCGTAGCAGCAACCGCAGTAGGCTTCTTGTGGCTACGGCAGCACCGATTCGTAACATAATCACAGAATGCTGTGGTTTTTTCCTCAGTTCGATTAGGGCTCAGCAAAAACTCATAGATCTGAGCTGTAGTATTGTCTTACATGGAGGTGAGTGCAATATGAGATTGTCTCCAATTGCACTTATGTGAGTCGTACGCTAGTGTGAACATACCCTTATACAGGATTGCTCATTTTGCCGAGCGCTCCTGTGTGCTCTATAAAGCCGCTGCCAAACAACTCTGGAGGCTTATCATTTAGAGAACATATAGATCTTCAGCAGTGGCGTAACTAGAGTTTGATGGGCGCGGTGCAAAGTTTGGACCTGGGCCCCCCTCCACGTACACCAACACTTGGGGTACGATAAAATGAAGCAGACACTCGGAATATGGGATAATGACGTTTACACTTGGCTCTTTTCCTCAGCACCCAGGTTTCCCATGATCTGAAATCCCTCTTTCTATCAGCACCCAGCTTTCCCATGTTCTGATATCCATCTTGTCCTCGGCACCCAGCTTCCCCATGCTCTGCTATACATCTTTCCCTCAGCACCCAAGTTTCCTTTATCAGAGCATGGGAAAGCAAGATGCTGAGAGAAAATGTATAGCAGAACATGGGAAAGCTTGCCTCTCCCCATGCAACTGCTGAGTAAGATGTGATGACATCTATTGCAGCATATGTGTGAAGCCCAACTCTTGTCCTGATCTCCTATTCTATAGCCAAAATACAAGTTGTAGGCTTTCCTTATCATGGTAGTTAAGTTTTGCCTTTGTGACGTAAAGGTGACTTCTATGCATGTGTCCAAAAAACATCTGCATTTTTAATGCAAGAATGACGCATATCTGAAAAAATATATAGAAACAAGTAAATATGCTAAGAAACTGAGCTAAGAGATCCTAAAACTGTATACCTAGCACAGAGAGCATTCATAAAAGTAGTTGATGTAAGTGTAATTAGGATTACATCATCGGAGTTGAGGTGGCTTCTTTTTGATTAATCACCCTAAGATGATAGAATACTGAAGGCTCAATAGACTAAACAGAAGATGTAGTAAACGAGCTACTACAATACATGTGCAGTGGCATGGAAAAGTTGTATCACTCCTGGTACAATTACTGTTATTATGAATAGAGATGACCCATGGAAGTTTCCATATACAGTATATATACTTATTTTATACGATTGTGATGAGATAAGAGGGGAGTAGAGAAGGAGATCTTGTGAGGATCTGAGGTTTGCGTGTAGGTAAGTACCGGGAGACTAGGTCACAGATATATGGAGGAGATGGCTTGTGGGTGGCTTTGTATGTCATGGTTAGTGTTTTATAACTGAGTCTTTGGCCAATGGAAAGCCAGTGATATTAAAATATGTCTGTCTTTTATAAATGCAGGAATAAGTACAATCCTTGTTCTGAGGTTGGAACATGACAGCTGTGGTTTGCATAGGCTCAATCTCTAATATCAAAGCCTTGTGGGAGAGCAGAATCAAGAAACACCAGGAAGAGCTGAAAGCGGAGAGCTGCCGGAGAGGAAGGGGTTCTCTGGGAGAGTAAGTAGAAAGACACCACACCATATAGTCAGAGATAATTGCATACACAATATTTTTGAGCACTGATATGTGCTGCCTACTGTGTGTACATAGTCTGGGAAGGGACATATTTGTGTGTGACACTATGCCCGCTATCAGTTTATATTCCAGTAATGGTTTTGTGAAGCTAAGGCCAGCGTCACACGGGACGATATATCGTGTGATCACATGAGCGATCGCACCCGCCCCCGTCGTTTGTGCGTCACGGGCAATTAGTTGCCCGTGGCGCACAAAGTCGCTAACCCCCTGTCACACGCACTTACCTCCTGGACGACCTCGCTGTGGGCGGTGAACATCCTCTTCCTGAAGGTGGAGGGACGTTCGGCGTCACAGCGACGTCACACAGCGGCCGGCCAATAGAAGCGGAGGGGCGGAGATGAGTGGGACGTAACATCCCGCCCCCCTCCTTCCTTCCTCATTGCCGGCGGGACGCAGGTAAGCTGTGTTTGTCTTTCCCGAGGTGTCACACAGAGCGATGAGTGCTGCCTCGGGAACGACGAACAACAGGAGCACAGAAGGAGGACGGACATTTTGAAAATGAACGACATGTCAACGAGCAACGATAAGCTGAGTATTTTTGCTCATTCACAGTCGTTCGTAGCTGTCACACGCTACGATATGTCTAACGATGCCGGATGTGCGTCACGGAATCCGTGACATTGACGACATATCGCCCGATATATCGTAGCGTGTGACGCCGGCCTAATACTCCAATAGAGAGGGTACAATGTATTCTCTAAGATATTGCTCAGGGAAGAACAGAGATACTCAAATCAATATATTGTGTATATGTACAGTTGAAACCAGAAGTTTACATACACCATCTATAAAGACACATCTGCATGTTTTTCTCACTATGTGACATGAAATCAGAATAAACCTTTCCCGTTTTAGGTCAATTAGGAACCAAAATTATTTATATTTGCCGAATGCCAGAATAATGAGAGAGAGAATATTTAAGGCATTTTTATTGGTTTCTGTAAAGTCATTTACATACGCTAGGAGTACTATATCTTTAAACAATGTGGGGCAGCCCATATGATGATGTTGTGTCTTTGGAAGCTTCTGATAGGTTTATTGGCAACATCTGAGTTAATTAGAGACAAACCTGTGAATATATTTTAATGCACACCTGAAACACACCATGCTTCTTTGTGTAACATCATGGAAAAGTGAAAAGAAATCAGTCAAGATCTCAGGAAGAGAATTGTGGACTTGCACAAGTCTGGTTCATCGTTGGGTGTAATTTCCAGATACTTGAAGGTGCCTCGTTTATCTTGTGCCCGTAACTTCTGACTAACTGGAAGTCAGAAGTTACATCACAAATGCTCAATGCAACTCTAAGGCCCCCTTCACACGTCAGTGATTCTGGTACGTTTGTGCTTTTTTTTTATACGTACCAGAATCACTGACATACGCAGACACATTATATCAATGGGTCTGCTCTCACATCAGTGATTTTTCACTGAACGTGTCTTCGTGCAGCGTACACGCGTGTCCATGATTCTGCACGGAGAAAAGTCCGTTTTTTTCTGGCATCACTGATGACCCACGGACCACACTATGGTGTGATCCGTGTGTGATCTGTGAAACACGTGCCAGAAAATCACTGACATGTTAAATATTAAACATTTTCAACTAACCTTTCCAGCAATTCGCTGTGCAGCCTCCGCTCTCTGCAGCTCCTGCCCGGCTCATGAATATTCATGAAAGCAGGAACAGCCGACCCGGAAATAGCTGCAGAGAGCGGTGGGCGGACGCTGCAGAGCTGAGGAGTTCAGCAACATGGACAGCAGGAGCGACGGCAGGTGAGTAATGTCCATTTGCAATCACGGATCACGGATTGCACATGGACAACCCACGTGTGCTGTGAATCACGGAACACAGAGGGACATGTGCGTGTTTTACACGTCAGTGAAGAACGTCAGTGTTTTTCACTGACGTGTGAAACAGGCCTAAGGCCCCTTTCACACGTGAGTGATTCTGGTACGTTTGTGCTTTTTTTAAAACGTACCAGAATCACTGACATACGCAGACCCATTATAATGAATGGGTCTGCTCACACGTCAGTGATTTTTCACTGCACGTGTCGCCGTGCGGCGTACCCGCGTGTGCGTGATTGCCGCACGGAGACATGTCCATTTTTTTCTGGCATCACTGATGTCCCACGGACCACGCAGTGGTGTGGTCCGTGAAACACGTGCCAGAAAAAAACGTGCTTTTAAAAAAAAAACATTTTAACTCACCCGGCGTCCAGCGATGTCCTCTGCAGCCCATTCTCCCTGCTGCTTCTGAGCCGGCTCATTATTGTCGCGCGTATTCATTATGCGCGACACAGCCGACCCGGAAGCAGCTGCTGCGGGGGTCAGCGCCGGCCGGATGCTGCACCGCGGGAGGGATCAGCACCATGGACAGCGGGAGCGCGCACAGGTGAGTTGTTTTCTAAGTGCAATCACGGGCCACGGAGAACGGAGCCCGGATTGCACTTAGACAACCCACGTGTGCCGTGAATCACGGCACACGCAGGGACATGTGCGTGTTTTACATGCCAGTGAAAAACGTCACTGTTTTTCACTGACGTGTGAAACGGGCCTTAGAGACAGAACGAGGCTGTCATGGAGTGGTCTTCAGTGGTGACCTCCATGAAACACTAAAGTTGCTGACAGGTCACAAATTGCTAGAGATCAACACTGGAAACAGATGAAGACGGTGGCAGGTGAGTATAAAACGGGCATGGGGACTTACATTTAAAGCAGCATTCAAGTGGTGAAATAAAGAAAATCAGGTACTAGTGCTTTAAGTAGTTTTTTCTTTGGGCTCACCTGGCAAACTAATTTTCACAGGTGTTTGAGATTGATTTCAGTGATCCAAAGAGTCACGAGACACAATACCGTTCATGAAATTATTTTGAAAACCAAAAAATAAGTACCCTTAATCCAATTTGAATAATATTTTGGAACATGGTGTATGCTTCTTCCATTGTCCAGGAGCTGTTATGTGCCCACCATGAACTGTAGCAGCGCTGCATGGCCGTACAAAGCAAATAAGTAGTCTACTACATCTGGGTGTCAGCCTGCAGAAAACGTATATGACCGAAAATGGTGCAAGACAGAGCCCACGCCAACTCCATCTGCTCCATTATAGTCAATGGCTTCGTCGGTTCATGCGTCCTAAACATGTTTTGCTAGGGGGGAGGGGGGTTCAAACGGGTGCCCCGACGGGACCAGTGAGCGTAGGTAAAAATGCAATGTAAAAGCGGCCTAACACATCCAATTGTGGAAATTATTATTATTCCAAGATCTATTAATTAAAATGTACCTTGTTCCTGGGAGAACCCTTTATGATTATGTGTCATTCTTTATTTTACTGAAACAGAATCTCTGATATCTGGGAAAGTCGAATCCAGTTATCAAAACTGAAAGAAAAAGTTTACAATGAAGAAGGAAGGTTAATTCTAAGGATAGAAAAAGAGGAGTGGAAGGTAATTTATGCCCTAAGGTATTTTTAATTGGAGATAAATAATAATAATTGCTATTTTTGTTATAATTATTTGTTTTTGTTATTATTTTGTTTTGTAAAAGCAATAATTGTAAATGTTAGTAGAACCCTCGCACTAATCTGAATGCTTATAATGAGTATTACTTGCTCATATTTTATTTAGATTCAGTCCGATATGCCACAAAAATTTCTCCAGCAAACTTGGAAAGTGTAAAAAACAGAAAAAAACAATAAATATACTCCATGACACTGAAACTATGACACCAAGAAGGAAAAGTCATAGAATTATGGAAATCACAGGATAGACATATTATTAATGATATGCAAATGATAAAAATGAAAACTACGTTTTAAAGCATCTTGATTTAAGTTATTTAGTATTGAGTATGAGCATGACACAGAAATCACTGCACATACACACCTTGGCTGCAATCAGTGAGGTTATTAATGGTTGTTTGAGGAATATTCTGCCATGATTAATGCCCTTGGGCACACAATTCATCAAGATCATTTGCAAATGCCGACCAACGATGTGTCAGGTGTGCTCAATGGGAGACAAGTCCGGAGATGCTGCACGTTTATGTCAAGCAGGCTGCTCAAAGTGGCAAGAGCAACGTACGGCCTGGTGTTGTCAAGTTGAAAAATGAAAAAATTTCTTCTGGGGCACGTTGGAGTAATGGCCATACCACTGGATTCCTTATTGATCCATTCTGTACTGCAAGTGAAATTAGATATCACATACAAAACCCAAGGTATGAAATAGAGTCTACAGAGACCATCAGAAGGCACTTACACAACATTGGGCTGCGATCTAGACTTCCAGCTACAGATATTCTACAGACCTCATGCCACAAAAGCTATCATGGTGCAGTGTAACATGGCAAAGGAATCTGGAAAGGAGGTCTATCGTCTTCAGCAATGAATCCCACTTTTGTCTTGGATGCAATGAGATTGGTCTGGAGACCATGTGGGCAATGACATAAAAAGGCTTTTACAAGGGAATGTCACACCAGCCCTAGTCTCGGGATTATGGTGTGGGGTCACATAATGTACGGTAGCCGGATTCCTTTAGTCCTCATTCCAGGTACACTAACAATTCATCATTACATTGATATGGTCATGGAACCAGTGGTTTCTCAAGTGTTCCACTAACCATTTTTCAGCACGACAAAGCCAGGCCATATATTGCTGGTGCTTTTGTGAGCAGCCTGTGTAGCCTAAGGCTATGTGCACACAGGACAATGTACCCGCGGATTTTGCAGTGGAAAACCTGGATTTTCTAGATAAATCCGCAGGTTTTAGCAAGTACAGACACTCCCCATGTTATCCTATGGGACATGGCAAGTGCTGTGTCCATGCTGCAATATGTGCGGCTGCGGAATATGCTGCGGATTTCCCCAGCCGCACGTAATTGCATGTCAATTATTTCTGCGGAAATACCTGAGGAAATCCCGCCTCTCCACTATGGAGATAGAAGCTTTGACTTCTGCAGGTAAGTCGCATGAATGTCCGGTTTACCGCAGATATTTCGCTGGAATCCCGCAACAATTGGCTAGCTGCAGATTCCGGCGAGCAGTTGCAGGAAACCTGCGGACGTACCTGCAGATATATCCGCAGGTACAATGTTCCGTGGACACATAGTCTAAAGGGTGCTTTACACGAGACGACGGATCGTGCGATGCATCGTCGGGGTCACGGTTTTCGTGACGCACATCCGGCATTGTTCACGACGTCGTCTCGTGTGAAACCTCTGAGCAACGCAGTATACCTCACAAATCGTGAGTCGTGTAGTCGTCGCTCAGTTTCATAATATCGTTTATTTTTACTTGTGCCGGTTGTTCATCGTTCCCGTGGCAGCACACGTTGCTCTGTGTGACACCACGGGAGCAATGAACTCTGCTTACCTGCATCCCACGGCTCCCGCCGGCTATGCGGAAGGAAGGAGGTGGGCGGGATGTTTACATCCCGCTCATCTCCGCCCCTCCGCTTCTATTGGCCGGCGGCTGTGTGACGTCGCTGTGACGCCGAACGTCCCTCCCCATTCAGGAAGTGGACGTTCGCCGCCCACAGCGAGGTCACTCAGCAGGTAAGTACGTGTGACGGGGGTTTCACGACTTTGTGCGACACGGGCAGCGATTTGCCCGTGACGCACAAACGACGGGGGCAGGTACGATTGTGAAATCGCCAAATCGGTCGTCCCGTGTAAAGCAGGCTTAAATGTTCTACCATGGTCTGCAGTGTCTCCCATCAAGCACATCTTATACATCATTAGTTTGGAAATACACAGGGAGCTACAGTAGCAGATCTTGATGATTTACCCAAGTGCATTCAGTGTGGAGGAACATTTCTCTGACAATCATTAATAACTTCACTGATATGCCACGGTGTGCAAGGATTTATGAGTGTGGTGCTCATACTCGATACTGAATAAATATGAATGTTTTAAAATTTATGTTTCCATTTTTTCATCATTAGTTTATCAGTAACATCTTGTTCCATCCTGTGATTTCCATAACTTCATGACTTTTTCCTCTTGGTGTTACAACTTCAATGTTGAGTAGTATATAATATAAATTGTAAGAGGTTGACCAGGCATATTAAACTGATGACCTTTCTTAAAGGCCGCCCCGTCACACACAGAGATAAATCTTTGGCAGATCTGTGGTTGCAGTGAAATCATGGACATATTGTTCCATTTGTACACAGCCACAAACCTGGCACTGATTGTCCACAATTTCACTGCAACCACAGATCTGCCACAGATCTGCCACAGATTTATCTCTGTGTGTGACAGGGCCTTTAGGCTAGGCAATCAATACCAGATTGGTTGGGTGGGGGTGCTGGGTGTCAGATGCCCACCAATCGATGATTAATTCGAATGGTAGATCATCAATATGGTAAGCCTTGACAACCACTTTAACTTTTGTAATCTGATCATTAAAAAATATAGTTTTGTACATTTGTTTTCATTTCAGAAGTCATTATATATAGCCTTTTTCCTATTTCTTCACAGTTGTTGGTCTTTAATTTCTTTTAATCTAAGGCACCCTGTATATGAAAATAACAAAGTCATATGTACTTATCAGCTCCAACACTGGTTCTCTGCTGCTGCTCCCGATCTTTGTTGATATGCACAGCTGCCGACAATCATTGGGATCAGCAGCAATGCAGATGACACCAGACCGCTGAGCCCATTGATTAGCTGCAGCGGTTATGTAATGTCACTGCTGCGGCCAAATCAACAAAGACCGGGGGACATTTCACATTTAGGAAACTTATAGATTGAAGAAATATAAAGACCGACAACAGTTTTCTGCATATAGTGGTGACATACTGTATATATTTAATGGCTCTATCATTCCCATAGCTGACATGTAACAATAGAAAAGCTATACCGCAACTTCTGAGAATTTCTCTAGCATCTTCTCTCTTCACATAGACATTACCAGCATGTTTGGTGAAGTTACCACAGCTTCAAGAATGGCAATTACACCGCACGGGTCTGACCACTATTCCCACATTTATCAACAACTTTAATGATCTACTGGTCCTGGACTTATCTCGAAATGTGATAAGTAAAATTCCTCGTGAGATTGGTGAGTTATTTTATTGGCTTGGTTTGTTTGGCAATACCTTATGTATGTAATACTTTTTATAAACCATATTACAATTATGTCATGGTCATTATGTAAGAAGTCATCTTAGGGCTCTCATTGAGGTATCAGAGCCCACTTCTGTACCGCAGAGTTTGAATCTGGCCATACTCAAATTACATAATGTATAATGTACAAAGGAATTCTACCTAAAAGCATTGTTTGATTAAAAAAAAAAAAAAAAACAAGCAAAAAAACCCAAAGTGTAACGTGGAGATTATGTAATGATGAGATACGGGGAATAGGATGGAACAGGGCTCTTATGCTGACCCTATGATTAGGGACCCTGTGCTGTGTCTTATCCCGATGGTAGACTTAGTGGTAGGCAGGGTTGAGCCTCCAACATGACCCTGTCGGCTGTCCAGGCCCTAATAATGTCCCCACCACACAGGGGATTGAACGAGACGGAGCCCAACAACTCACCAACCCAGAACAACAGACGGTGATAACAAAAAACCTCATACAAACCAAAAACCTACTACAGGAACAATCAAGGAATTACGGGTGAGGAATAATAAGGGAAAGGAGGTAGAACAAAAACACTCATCTTCCACAAACCGCAGCAGGCTGCACAGCAGCAACCACCACATCCTCTCTTCCCCCAGACTAGTTCCTAACTGGATAGAATAACCAGCACAATACCCAGGAAGCAGAGGGCTGATATCCAAGATGGAAGTGATGAAGTGCTGACAGCTGAGCAAGACTCCTGCTGCACCAGTGAAGGAATTTACCCTTAATGTGCCCGAAGAAAAAAACTACATTTAAAGTGCATGGTCCCAGATGGTAAATGAGAAAGCTGACCCTCAGTCTGTCGTTATGCACGTGACACAAAGGAGCTATACAGGCTCCATGAACAACTTTCTAACATATGCGTGTGCCAAAGGAGTATTAAAATTTGAAATGTATTCCTTTTCCAGAGGATATGGGATAATTTCCCGATTGTTGAGGGTCTGAACGCTGGTCCCCCAACAAACATCAGGAAGGAGGGTACAGATAAAACAATAGATTCCATGAAACTGCAACATAGTTACAAGAGGCCCATAATATCCAAATATTAAACTACTCCAAATGGGTAGTGGAAGGTAAGGTATAGATTTGGGCAGACGATTGTTCTTGGATTTTTTAATCTTGCTTTTCTAACACTTTCAGGTAGGCTCACCAAGCTCCGTGAACTGCTACTTAGTTATAACAGGATCACAGAAGTCCCTGCGGAAATAAGCGGCTGCGAGAATCTAGAAAGATTGGAGTTAGCGGTGAACAAAGATATATCAGAGCTCCCAGCTCAGGTAAGAGAACATGTAGCTTCCCTGTTTTTACCAACACATGTATTATAGTATACTATCACTCGGTGTTTGGCTCTTACCTCGCCAAGTGCCATGGGCGCCATCAGATACTGTTTAGACAACAGACTTCGACGTGCCTCACTATGCTTTCTATGATGCTTCTGAGTTGCACAGGCAGGCTCAGGCGTTGACCAGCTGTGTGCTCATTAGCGATAGGGTTAACAGGAGTTAACCTCTGCGTTGGTTACCTATTGGATCACATGTTGCGGGAGACCTACCACGGTTACTCCCCGCATTTTTAAGATGGAGGAACTGGTCTTCCCATGCCGACAATAGCTTTTGCTAATACAGACTGTGTGCTGTTGTGTTCCATTAACTGGTGATTTACTGCGCTTGCTTGGTGTGCTGTGGAATTGCTCCTGTTGTCTGGTTATTGTCTCCCTGCTCTTTATATTCCTCCTTATCATATGTTGGCCGATAACTCTGTGAGAGCGTGCTGCATGATAGCTTTTTAGTTTCCCCTGTTTATACATATCTGTGGGTTCACCCACCTCTGCCCCAGCCTTCCTCTAGGTTGGGGGAGAGAGGGTATTAGATCAGGGCTGGCCAGAAGCAGGCCAAGGAAGGTGGCCCAGACATCGTTACCATTAGACATATCTCTAGGAGTAGGGACAGCTAAGGAACCATAGCCTGAGGTCCCGTCTAGGAGTCGCGGTCCGCTGTTATCCCTTCATAACTCATGACATTCTGTATACCCAGTATAAGCCCGACTATGTGAAATGGCAGCACAGTTTCTGTAGGATAAAAATAAGCGAAGTCTTGTCCCTTCTTCAGCTCAGCAAACTCACCCAGCTGACACACCTGGATCTAAATATGAATCAGTTTTCAACCATTCCAGAGGCGGTGTTAGAGCTCCCTGCGCTGGAGTGGCTGGACATCGGGAGCAATAAGCTGAAGACTCTACCCCAAGATATAGACAAGTGAGTGCGCAGTGCCACCAGCTTTATGGCTTCAGGTCTCTAAATGAAATAACGGCACATGATGGTTGTCTTACTACAGAATGCAAAATCTGCACACCTTGTGGCTTCAACGGAACGAAATCTCACAGCTGCCCGAATCCATCAGATGTCTACAGAACCTCAGTACGCTTGTCCTAAGTAATAATCGGATGAGGATGATTCCAGTTTATCTCCAGAGCTTACAGAATCTTCGGTAAGGGCACAGAAGTGCCAAGAAGTTTAAACAATTAAAGGGGTTGTCCAATGCAAACAAAGGCCTTAAATGTGCAAATTATACAACTTACTAATATACTCAAAAATCCTCTTCAGGTTTGCGCCATAGTACAGCAATCTCTGTAATGACAGAAACCCCCCCAAAAAAACTGACTTCTCATATCAGGCTGAGAAAGGGGCGGCATTAGCTACTGAAGGTAGCAGCCAGCCCCCTTCACATATATCTTTGGTGGCATGCTGACGTAGGACCAACTAGACGTAGGACCAGCTAGACCAGCTAGAACCAGGGCTTAGAACTGAAACTCCAAGCACCTGTGAGATATTGAGTATAACTCAAACAGTCCACGTTCTGTTCTCACTGCAGCTGAAAATAATCTGTGGTTCTTCAAAGCCAAAGAAGGGAATTTTGTTTACTAACCGTAAATTCCTTTTCTTCTAGCTCCTATTGGGAGACCCAGACAATTGGGTGTATAGCTTCTGCCTCCGGAGGCCACACAAAGTAATTACACTTTAAAAAGTGTAACCCCTCCCCTCTGCTATACACCCTCCCGTGCATCACGGGCCCCTCAGTTTTGGTGCCAAAGCAGGAAGGAGGAAACTTATAAATTGGTCTAAGGTAAACTCAATCCGAAGGATGTTCGGAGAACTGAACCATTAACCAAAAGAACAATTGAACATGAACAACATGTGTACACAAAAGAACAACAGCCCGAAGGGAACAGGGGCGGGTGCTGGGTCTCCCAATAGGAGCTAGAAGAAAAGGAATTTACGGTAAGTAAACAAAATTCCCTTCTTCTTTGTCGCTCCATTGGGAGACCCAGACAATTGGGATGTCCAAAAGCAATCCCTGGGTGGGTAACAGAATACCTCGATAAAAAGAGCCGGAAACCGGCCCCCTCTTACAGGTGGGCAATTGCCGCCTGAAGGACTCGCCTACCTAGGCTAGCCTCTGCCGAAGCATAGGCATGCACCGGATAGTGTTTTGTGAAGGTGTGCAGACTCGACCAGGTAGCCGCCTGACACACCTGCGGAGCCGTAGCCTGGTGCCGCAAAGCCCAGGACGCGCCTACGGCCCTGGTAGAATGGGCTTTAAGCCCTGAAGGAATCTGAAGCCCCGATGAACGGTAGGCTTCAAGAATCGGTTCCTTGATCCACCTAGCCAAGGTTGACTTGGAAGCCTGAGACCCCTTACGCTGGCCAGCGACAAGGACAAAGAGCGCATCCGAACGGCGCAGGGGCGCCGTGCGAGAAATGTAGATTCTGAGTGCTCTCACGAGGTCTAACAAGTGCAAATCCTTTTCACATTGGTGAACTGGATGAGGGCAAAAAGAAGGCAAGGAGATATCCTGATTGAGATGAAAAGGGGATACCACCTTGGGGAGAAATTCCGGGACCGGACACAGGACCACCTTATCCTGGTGAAAGACCAGGAAGGGGACTTTGCATGACAGCGCTGCTAGCTCAGACACTCTCCTAAGTGAAGTGACTGCCACTAGGAAGGCCACTTTCTGTGAAAGGCGAGATAGAGAGATCTCCCGCATCGGCTCGAAAGGTGGCTTCTGGAGAGCCGTCAGCACCTTGTTAAGATCCCAGGGTTCTAGCGGACGCTTGTAAGGTGGGACTATGTGGCAAACTCCCTGCAGGAACGTGCGGACCTGCGAGAGTCTGGCTAGACGCTTTTGAAAAAACACTGAAAGCGCCGACACTTGTCCCTTGAGAGAGGCAAGAGACAAACCCTTGTCCAATCCTGATTGAAGAAAGGAAAGAAAAGTGGGCAATGCAAACGGCCAGGGAGCAAAACCCCTATCCGAGCACCAGGCTAAGAAGATCTTCCAAGTCCTGTGGTAGATCTTGGCGGACGTTGATTTCCTGGCCTGTCTCATGGTGGCAATGACATCTTGAGATAACCCTGATGACACTAGGAGCCAAGACTCAATGGCCACACAGTCAGGTTGAGGGCCGCAGAATTCTTGTGCCGAGACGCCATTAGATCGACGTCTGGCGTTCCCCAGCGGCAACAGATCTCTTGAAACACGTCCGGGTGAAGAGACCATTCCCCTGCGTCCATGCCCTGGCGACTGAGAAAGTCTGCTTCCCAGTTTTCTACGCCCGGGATGTGAACTGCGGAGATGGTGGAGGCTGTGGCTTCCGCCCACAGCAGAATCCGCCGAACTTCTAGGAATGCTTGACGACTGCGTGTGCCGCCCTGGTGGTTGATGTATGCGACCGCCGTGGCGTTGTCTGATTGTATTCGGATCTGTCTGCCCTCCAGCCACCGCTGGAACGCCTGTAGGGCTAGATACACTGCCCTTATCTCCAGAACATTGATCTGCAGGGCGGACTCCGTCGGAGTCCAGGTTCCCTGAGCCCTGTGGTGGAGGAAGACCGCTCCCCACCCTGACAGGCTCGCGTCTGTCGTGACCACAGCCCAGGATGGGGGCAGGAAGGATTTTCCCTTCGACAAAGAAGTGGGAAGAAGCCACCACTGAAGGGAGGTTTTGGCTGCTCTTGACAGGGAAACGTTCCTGTCTAGTGACGTCGACCTCTTGTCCCATTTGCGGAGAATGTCCCACTGAAGTGGACGCAGATGAAACTGCGCAAAGGGAACTGCTTCCATTGCTGCCACCATCTTCCCTAGGAAGTGCATAAGGCGTCTCAAAGAGTGTGACTGACCCCGAAGAAGAGATTGGACCCCTGTCTGTAGTGAACGCTGTTTGTCCAGCGGAAGCTTCACTATCGCTGACAGAGTATGAAACTCCATCCCGAGGTAAGTCAGGGATTGGGTCGGTGTCAATTTTGACTTTGGGAAATTGATGATCCACCCGAACCTCTGGAGAGTCTCCAGGGCAATGGTCAGGCTGTGCTGGCAAGCCACCCAGGAGGGTGCCTTGACTAGGAGATCGTCTAAGTAAGGGATCACCGAGTGGCCCTGAGAGTGTAGGACCGCCACCACTGTTGCCATGATCTTGGTGAAGACCCGTGGGGCTGTCGCCAAGCCGAAAGGCAGTGCCACGAACTGAAGGTGTTCGTCCCCAATGGCGAAACGCAAGAAGCGTTGATGTTCGGGTGCGATCGGCACATGGAGATAAGCATCCTTGATGTCTATTGATGCTAGGAAGTCTCCTTGTGACATTGAGGCGATGACCGAGCGGAGAGATTCCATCCGAAACCTTCTGGTGCTGACATGCTTGTTGAGCAGTTTGAGGTCTAGAACGGGACGGAAAGATCCGTCCTTTTTTGGCACCACGAACAAGTTGGAGTAGAAGCCGTGACCATGTTCCTGAGGGGGAACGGGAATCACTACTCCTTCTGCCTTCAGAGCATTCACCGCCTGAAAAAGTGCAGCGGCTCGCTCTGGGGGCGGAGATGTTGTGAAGAAACGAGTTGGAGGACGAGAGCTGAACTCTATCCTGTAACCGTGAGACAGAATGTCTCTCACCCATCGGTCTTGGACATGTGGCCACCAGGCGTCGCAAAAGCGGGAGAGCCTGCCACCGACCGAGGATGCGGTTTGGGGAGGCCGAGAGTCATGAAGAGGCCGCCTTGGTGGCGGTGCCTCCGGCGGTCTTTTTAGGCCGTGACTTAGACCGCCATGCAGAAGGGTTCCTCTGGCCCTTCTCCGACCTGTTTGACGTGGAGGAATGTGACTTGGCCGAAGGCCGAAAGGACTGAAACCTCGATTGAAACTTTCGCTGTTGAGGTTTGTTTTGTTTAGACTGGGGTAAGGACGAGTCCTTTCCCTTGGATTGTTTAATAATTTCGTACAATTGCTCGCCAAACAAACGGTCGCCAGAAAATGGCAAACCGGTTAAGAATTTCTTGGAGGCAGAGTCTGCCTTCCATTCACGTAGCCACATGGCTCTGCGGACTGCCACCGAATTGGCGGATGCTACCGCTGAACGGCTCACCGAGTCCAGGACGGCGTTCATGGCGTAGGACGAAAAAGCCGACGCCTGAGAAGTCAGAGCCACAACCTGCGGAGTAGCGGTGCGTGTGACCGCAGTAATCTCAGACAGACAAGCTGAGATAGCTTGGAGCGCCCACACTGCCGCGAATGCCGGAGCAAAAGATGCTCCTATGGCTTCATAGATGGATTTCATCATGAGCTCTATCTGCCTGTCAGTGGCATCCTTGAGCGATGAGCCATCTGCCACTGAAACCACAGATCTGGCCGCCACCCTAGAGACTGGAGGATCCACTTTTGGACACTGAGCCCAACCCTTCACTACTTCCGGGGGGAAGGGATAACGTGTGTCATTAAGGCGCTTAGTAAAGCGCTTGTCCGGGTATGCTCTGTGCTTCTGGACAGCATCCCTGAAATTAGAGTGATCGAAAAAGGCACTCCGTGTACGTTTGGGAAACCGAAACTGGTGTTTCTCCTGCTGTGAAGCCGCCTCCTCTACAGTTGGAGTTGGAGGAGAAATTTCTAGCACCTGGTTGATGGACGCTATAAGGTCATTTACTATGGCGTCCCCTTCAGGTGTATCTAGATTGAGAGCACCGTCAGGGTCTGAGCCCTGAGCTGCGCCTTCCTCTTCATCCTCTAGAGAGTCCTCATGCTGAGACCCTGAGCAGCGTGATGAAGTGGAGGAAGGTCCCCAGCGAGCCCGCTTCACCGGTCTGGGACTGCGGTCCGAGTCGGAGTCCTCACCGTGGGACCTATGTGTCACCTCAGGAGCAGATTGCTGCGCCAACTGATGGGGACCTGGGGACGAAGAACGCACAGTGCCCTGCATCTGTGTTGTTGGTCTGGACTGCAAGGCTTCTAGTATCTTAGCAGACCATTTGTCCATAGACTGAGCCATGGACTGTGAAAGCGACTCAGACAGTTTGTCAGCCAAAACTGCAAACTCTGTCCCTGTCACCTGGACAGTGGGAACCGGTGTCTCTACCTGAGCCGGGGGTCCCACCAGTGCCTGAGGCTCCGGCTGAGTGAGTGTCACAGGGGCCGAGCATTGAACACAATGAGGGTAGGTGGAACCTGCAGGTAGCATAGCCGCACATGAGGTACAGGTTGCAAAATAAGCCTGTGCCTTGGTACCCTTGCTCTTTGCGGACGACATGTTGTTGTCCTCCAAGAGATAAGTAAGAGATCATCGTGATCACTGAGGGATATATATAGCCTCAAGTTAACAGTACAGCCGAACCAGCAAATGTATACACAAAAGATATATATATATATATACAGTTCGGCACTCTGGGGGGTCCAGCCCGGCAGACCGGTGTGGCATACCAACCGCTCTGTGTGGCCACCAGATTCCCTGCCCCGGGTCTCCCTCAGCTGCAGCCAGAAGTTCTCCACCGCAGAATGTGCTGAAAAAATGGCTGACGGCGTTCTCAGAGGAGGAGGGAGGCGTGGGCGTAGTCACAAAAGTGCGGGAATCTGGTGCCCCAGCGTGAGTAGTGAGGGGGGCGGAGGACAGCTCAGTGTACTCCAGCCCTCACTGTCGGCATCATACCGACCGTCCCGCCCTTTTCCCTGACTGGCAGGCCTGGGGGCGGGAGAATACTATACTAGGCCGCAAAAGCCGGGGACTAAAGTTAAAACCGCGGCCGGCCGGCAGTGCACAGTCGGCGCGGTAGTCCCGGACCCATACCCACGCCGCAGTCGCTGCAGCGTCTGGGCCCAAGGTGCTTTATGCGCCGTCCCAACGGGGACACAGTGTACCTGTGGATGCAGGGCCATGTCCCTGACGATACTCCGTCTCCTGTCCGGCAGATTCCCCCAGGGGCTGCGGAGGGAGACCGGTCCCAGTGTCTGGATGACCGGATAGGATCCTACTTCCCCAGAGCCCCTAAGGGATGGGGAAGGAAAGCGGCATGTGGCTCCAGCCTGTGTACCCGCAATGGGTACCTCAACCTTAACAACACCGCCGACCTGAGTGGGGTGAGAAGGGAGCATGCCGGGGGCCCCATAGGGGCCCTCTTTTCTTCCATCCGATAAAGTCAGCAGCTGCTGCTGACTAAAACGTGGAGCTTGCGTGAATGTGTGCCTCCTTCAACACAAAGCAAAAAACTGAGGGGCCCGTGATGCACGGGAGGGTGTATAGCAGAGGGGAGGGGTTACACTTTTTAAAGTGTAATTACTTTGTGTGGCCTCCGGAGGCAGAAGCTATACACCCAATTGTCTGGGTCTCCCAATGGAGCGACAAAGAAATAATGAAATCACACATTAGTCATCCATTAGTCACCATAATGTACTTACCCTGCTAGATCATCAAATTTTTTTTTCAGTGGACCCCTCTACCTTAGATTGTCACTAGTGATGAGCGACCACCAAGATGCTCGAGTGCTCGTTATTCGAAACGAGCAGGTCGGATGTTTGGACGGTCTCAAATTGATTACCAAGTATAATAGAAGTCCATGGGAAACTCAAGAATTATCTGGAAGAGTCTTCTGGAAAATTGATTGAGTATCCCATTGACTTCTTTGTACTCAGGAATTGATTCGACGCTCATCCAAGCGTCCGACCTACTTGTTTAGAGTACCGAGCACTTGAGCATCTTAGTGCTCACTCATGACTAATCGTCACACATAAGAACCGTTCTCCAAACCTCATTTCTTTTTCGCTCCTAATTGGGAGACCCAGACAGTGGGTGTATAGCTACTGCCTCTGGAGGCCGCACAAAGAACTACACTTAAAAGTGTAAGGCCCCTCCCCTTCTGGCTATACACCCTCCCGTAGGAGTACAGATTCCTCAGTTTTAGCTTTGTGCGCAAGGAGGTCAGACACGCACGCATAGCTCCATTGTTTTTAGTCAGCAGCAGCTGCTGACTATGTCGGATGGAAGAAAAGAGGACACATATAGTGTCCCCAGCATGCTCCCTTCTCACCCCACTTATGTCGGAGGTGTTTGTAAGGTTGAGGTACCCATTGCGGGTACGGCGGCAGGAGCCCACATGCTGATTCCTTCCCCATCCCTTTTTACAGGGCTCTGGGTGAAGTGGGATTTACCGGTCTCCAGGCACAGAGACCGTGCTCCATCTACAGCCCCTGGAGAAGATGCTGGATGGAGCGGAGTACATCAGGGACATGGCCCTGCATCCTCAAGGTACTCTGTGTCCCCGTGTATCTGGCGCTCACACCGCAGCATGCTGGGTGTTGTAGTGCGCCGGGGGACATCAGCGCTGCGGCGCCTGTGCCATGGCCTCATTCAGCTTTGCTGAAGCAGGCACATTTATGGGAATAGGACGCGCCGGCCGCTGGGACTGCGGCGCGGCTGGCACTTGTAGTGCGCCGGGGACTTCAGCGCGGCCTGCGCTTTTACGGCGGCCGCGCTGATAACTACAGTCCCCGGCTTTTGCGGCCTGCTTCCTTTCGTTCCCGCCCCCACACCTGCCAGTCAGGAGAGGGGCGGGACGCTGCCCACGTCCAGAACTCGGTCGCGCCGGCCGCTCGAACAGCGGCGCGGCTGGCACTTGCGGTGCGCCGGGGACTTCAGCGCGGCCCGCGCTTTTACGGCGGCCGCGCTGATAACTCGAGTCCCCGGCTTTTGCGGCCTGCTTGCGTTCGTTCCCGCCCACAGACCTGCCAGTCAGGAGAGGGGCGGGACGCTGGCCAGGGCATCAGCGCTGAGGGCTGGAGTCGTTTTTACATACTCCAGCCCTCACAGTCAGCACAGAGGGGACACTGTTCCCGCACTTTTGTTTGGGAACTCCCACGGACCGCCCCTCTCCACAGTAGCCGGCAGCCATTCTTGCAGACACGCTGAGCTGCAGAGGGGAGCCGGGGAGACCCAGACAAGGCATTCAGCAGCCTCTTACCCGCTGTTCAGCGGGCGGTAAGCAGCCCTCAGGGCTCACCCCCTCTTGTGCTCATAGTATTCTTAGTATTTTGTTGTTACTACAAATACTTGGTATTACATAGCGCTGGTCGCCCTTTGGCTATAGACTCTCTCACATGCAGAGAGCCAGCAGCATGTCGCCCGTAAAACGCAAGGGTGCCAAGGCACAGACATTGTATGCTTCCTGCACCGCATGTGGGACTTTTCTACCGGCAGGCTCCACGGACCCCCATTGTGTGCAGTGCTCGGCCCCTGCGGCGCTTGCACAGTCGGGACCTCTGCTGGACGTGTCCCAGGGTGTACCACCTGTGAATGCTGTCCAGGTGACAGGAACTGAGTTTGCAGCTTTTGCTGACAGAATGTCTCTCACTATGTCACAAATTCTTGACACATTGCGAGCTAGGCCTGTACTTCAGACCACGGACACTGTGCATGTATTGCCCCCTGGTCCCCCTCAGCTCCTAGCTCCGGGACGGGCATCTACACCTCAGGGTGAAGACTCTGACTCGGACGATGGCCCCGGGCAGCCTAAGCGGGCTCGTTATGACGGGCCTTCACATTCATCTCAATGGTCTGGATCCCAGCGGGATGAATCTATGGGTGATGAGGCGGACTTAACTGATCAGGATTCTGATCCTGGGACCGCTCTCAATCTAGATACACCAGATGGTGACGCAATAGTTAATGATCTTATATTTAACATCAATAAGATGTTGAATATTTCCCCACCAGCTCCTCCTGTAGAGGAGTCAGCTTCGCAGCACGAGAGAATCCATTTCAGATACCCTAAGCGTACATTAAGCACTTTTCTGGACCACGCTGACTTCAGAGACGCAATCCAGAAACCCCACGCTTATCCTGAAAGGCGTTTTCCTAAACGACTTAAAGATACACGCTACCCTTTTCCCTCTGAAGTGGTCAAGGGTTGGACCCAGTGTCCAAAAGTGGATCCTCCAATTTCCAGGCTTGCAGCCAGATCCTTGGTTGCTGTTGAAGATGGAGCGGCACTTAAAGATGCCACTGACAGGCAGATGGAGCTCTGGCTGAAATCCATCTATGAAGCGATTGGAGCGTCATTAGCGCCTTCTTTTGCGGCCGTATGGGCACTCCAAGCTATCACGGCCGGGCTTGCGCGAGTCGACTCGGTCACACGTGCATTTGCCCCGCAGGTAGCACCATTGACCTCGCAAATGGCGGCATTCGCGTCGTACGCGATTAATGCTGTTCTTGACGCTACAAGCCGCACGGCAGTGGCGTCAGCCAACTCAGTTGTTTTGCGTAGGGCTCTGTGGTTGAGACATTGGAAAGCAGATTCTCATTCCAAGAAGTGCTTAACCAATTTGCCTTTTTCTCGTGACCGATTGTTTGGAGAGCGTTTGGATGAAATCATCAAACACTCCAAGGGTAAGGACTCTTCCTTACCGCAACACAGACAAAACAAGCCCCAACAGAGGAGGGGTCAGTCTGGTTATCGGTCCTTTCGAGGACAGGGCAGGTCCCAATTCGCCTCGTCAAAAAAGACTCAAAAGGACCAGAGACGTTCAAATTCTTGGAGGTCTCAGTCACGCCCAAAAAGACCAGCCGGAGGAACCGTTGCCAAAACGACGTCCTCCTGACTTGCGGTCTCCGATGCCCACACCCGCGGTCGGTGGGAGGCTGTCCCACTTTGGCGACATTTGGCTAGCAAATGTCAAAGACCGGTGGGTGAGAGATATTCTATCTCACGGGTACAGGATAGAGTTCGGTTCTCGTCCGCCAACTCGTTTCTTCAGAACTTCTCCACCACCAGACCGAGCCGATGCTCTGTTGCAGGCGGTGGCCGCTCTAAAGGCGGAAGGAGTGGTGACCTCCGTCCCTCTTCAGGAACAGGGGCACGGTTTTTACTCCAATCTGTTTGTGGTCCCAAAAAAGGACGGATCGTATCGTCCCGTCCTGGATCTGAAGTTGCTCAACAGACACGTAAAAGTCAGGAGGTTCCGGATGGAATCCCTACGCTCCGTCATAGCCTCAATGTCTCAGGGAGATTTTCTAGCATCAATAGACATCAAAGATGCGTATCTCCACGTGCCGATTGCACCAGAGCATCAGCGTTTCCTACGTTTCGTCATACACGACGAGCACCTACAGTTCGTAGCGTTACCCTTCGGTCTGGCAACAGCCCCCCGGGTCTTCACCAAAGTCATGGCAGCAGTAGTAGCTGTTCTGCACTCGCAGGGTCACTCGGTCATCCCGTACCTAGACGACCTGCTTATAAAGGCATCCTCTCAAGAAGCATGCCAACACAGTCTGAAGGTGGCGCTAGACACTCTCCAGACTTTCGGGTGGATTATCAACTTTCCAAAGTCTCATCTAACCCCGACCCAATCTCTGACTTATCTTGGCATGGAGTTTCTTACTCTATCAGCGATAGTGAGGCTTCCACTGGACAAGCAGTGCTCGCTACGGACCGGAGTGCAATCTCTCCTTCACAGCCAGTCGCACTCACTGAGGCGCCTCATGCATTTCCTAGGAAAGATGGTAGCAGCAATGGAGGCAGTCCCGTTCGCGCAGTTTCATCTGCGCCCTCTACAATGGGACATTCTACGCCAATGGGATGGGAAATCGACGTCCCTCGACAGGACTGTCTCCCTCTCTCAGACTGCCAAGGATTCTCTACGTTGGTGGCTTCTCCCCAACTCATTGTCACAGGGAAAGTCGTTCCTTCCCCCGTCCTGGGCAGTGGTCACGACAGATGCGAGCCTATCAGGGTGGGGAGCGGTGTTTCTCCACCACAGGGCTCAGGGGACGTGGACGCAGGAAGAGTCCACCTTGCAGATCAATGTTCTGGAAATCAGAGCAATCTACCTTGCCCTGCGAGCCTTCCAACAATGGCTGGAAGGCAAGCAGATTCGGATTCAGTCGGACAATTCCACGGCGGTGGCGTATATCAACCACCAAGGGGGAACACGCAGTCGCCAAGCTTTTCAAGAAGTCCAGCGGATTTTGATGTGGGTGGAAAGCAGAGCGTCCACCATATCTGCAGTTCACATCCCAGGCGTGGAAAACTGGGAAGCAGACTTTCTCAGTCGCCAGGGCATGGACGCAGGAGAATGGTCCCTTCACCCGGACGTGTTTCAACAGATCTGTTGCCGCTGGGGGTCGCCGGACGTCGATCTGATGGCGTCACGGCACAACAACAAGGTCCCAGTTTTCATGGCACGGTCTCACGATCACCGAGCGCTGGCGGCAGACGCCTTGGTTCAGGATTGGTCGCAATTCCGACTCCCCTATGTGTTCCCACCTCTAGCATTGTTACCCAGAGTTCTCCGGAAAATCAAGTCCGACTGCCAGCGAGCCATACTCGTCGCTCCAAATTGGCCAAGAAGGTCGTGGTACCCGGATCTGTGGCATCTCACGATAGGCCAACCGTGGGCACTACCAGACCGTCCAGATCTGCTGTCTCAAGGGCCGTTTTTCCATCTGAATTCTGCGGCCCTGAACCTGACTGTGTGGCCATTGAGTCCTGGATCCTAGCGGCCTCAGGTTTATCTCAGGGAGTTGTTGCCACAATGAGACAGGCTAGAAAACCATCCTCAGCTAAGATCTATCACAGGACGTGGAAGATATTCTTAGCGTGGTGCTTGGCTCAAGGGTTTTCTCCCTGGCCATTTGCATTGCCAATTTTTCTTTCCTTCCTGCAGTCTGGGTTGGAAAAAGGTTTGTCCCTTAGCTCGCTTAAGGGTCAAGTCTCCGCGTTATCCGTATTCTTTCAGAAGCGCTTGGCACAGCTTTCTAAAGTACGCACGTTTCTCCAAGGAGTTTGTCATATCGTTCCTCCTTACAGACGGCCATTGGAACCCTGGGATCTGAACAAGGTTCTCCTTGCTCTTCAAAAGCCGCCTTTCGAGCCTTTGAAAGAGGTTCCCCTTTCTCGGCTTTCACAAAAGGTAGTTTTTCTTGTAGCGGTCACGTCTCTTCGAAGAGTGTCCGAGCTGGCGGCGTTATCTTGCAAATCTCCCTTCCTGGTATTTCACCAAGACAAGGTGGTACTGCGTCCAATTCCAGAGTTTTCTCCCAAGGTGGTTTCTTCCTTTCATCTCAATCAGGATATCACTTTGCCATCTTTGTGTCCGCATCCAGTTCACCAATTTGAAAAAGGTTTACATCTGTTGGACCTGGTGAGAGCACTCAGGATTTACATTTCTCGCACGGCGCCTCTACGCCGTTCGGATGCGCTCTTTGTCCTAGTCGCTGGTCAGCATAAGGGATCGCAAGCTTCCAAATCCACCCTGGCGCGGTGGATCAAGGAACCAATTCTTCACACATACCGTTCTGCTGGGCTTCAGATTCCATCTGGACTGAAGGCCCATTCTACCAGAGCCGTTGGTGCGTCCTGGGCGTTGAGGCATCAGGCTACGGCTCAGCAAGTGTGCCAGGCGGCTACCTGGTCGAGTCTGCACACGTTTACCAAACACTATCAAGTGCATACCTACGCTTCGGCAGACGCCAGCCTAGGTAGACAGGTCCTTCAGGCGGCGGTGGCCCACCTGTAGGAAGAGGCTGTATGACAGCCCGTTCATGTGGTATCTTTTTACCCACCCAGGGACTGCTTTTGGACGTCCCACTGTCTGGGTCTCCCAATTAGGAGCGAAAAAGAAGAAGGGAATTTTGTTTACTTACCGTAAATTCCTTTTCTTCTAGCTCCAATTGGGAGACCCAGCACCCGCCCTATCTGTTTTTAGGGTTTCGTTTTTTCGGGTGCACATGTTGTTCACGTTGTTTCTTAAGTTCTCCGATCTAGTTATCGGATTGAATTTGTTTTTGAAACTGTTATTGGCTTTCCTCCTTCTTGCTTTGGTACTAAAACTGAGGAATCTGTACTCCTACGGGAGGGTGTATAGCCAGAAGGGGAGGGGCCTTACACTTTTAAGTGTAGTTCTTTGTGCGGCCTCCAGAGGCAGTAGCTATACACCCACTGTCTGGGTCTCCCAATTGGAGCTAGAAGAAAAGGAATTTACGGTAAGTAAACAAAATTCCCTTCTTTCTAACCTTTATTGTAAAAACGACAGCTGGTATCAGACTGGTTGCCATGTATTTATTCCTGGTGCCCACCTAGTAAGTAGAACTGGTCACCTGAATTACACAGCCCGAACCACAGACAGAATGAACCAGAAATTGGGTCCCTCATTACAAACATTTGTGCTTTACTCTCAAATTCTGTGACAATTCAGAGAAAGACATAGTTGACAAAATGGCTGGGGATGAGTGACTATTTGATGGGGTGATGGGTGGAGGGAGGGGGGTACAGTATGGCCCCGCCGGCTTTTTCAGACCTGCTCAGCTAGAATGATAGGTCAGTTGCTATATGTTTGTATAGGGCCAGATCTGCTATTGTAGCTGAGCAGGTGGGAAGCAGCGAGCAGGGACATACAGATCCTCCACAACTAGTCACCTACCTGGCCATGTGTAAAGCTAATGCCTCAACGTTTCAGAGCAAAACGTATGTTTGTAATTAGCATACTGCCCACGGATCAGTCAGCATGAATAATGTGACAGGTTCCCTTTAAGGGTCAGGTCACTTTCTCACTACTAAGCAGGCTATAAAAAGGTCTATACTAGTATTAACTGTTTAATGACCAGGCGATTTTTCATTTTTGCGGTTCCTTTTTTCCTTCCGTTATTCCAAGAGCCATAACTTTTATTATGTTTCCATCGACCTAAGTGTGCGAAGACTTATTTCTTTTGCGATTCGACTTGTAGTTTCGAATGACACCATCCACTTTATCATGTGATGTACAGGAAAGCGTGAGAAAAACTTCAAGTGTGGCAAAATAGCAACAAAAAGTGGATTTCAGCAATGTTTTTTCTTTTTTTTTTTCTATTATTGACAGCATTAATTTTACTGTAAATTTGACCAGGCAATAAAATTCTCTAGGCTAGTACAATTACACAGATACCAAACCTGCATTGTTTTTATTTTTATTTAAGTGGTTAAAAAAACAAAACAAAAACCCGAACCATAATGTTTGCTGTAACGTTTTAAATTTTGACGATACGGAACTGTTTGAGGGCTTTATTTTTTGCTCACTGAGCTGATGTTTTTATTGACTTTTTGGGGGCAGAGAAGATGTTTGGATTTCTTTGTTATAAAAAAAAAGAAGGGAATTTTGTTTACTTACCGTAAATTCCTTTTCTTCTAGCTCCAATTGGGAGACCCAGACAATTGGGGTGTATAGGCTATGCCTCCGGAGGCCACACAAAGTATTACACTAAAAGTGTAAAGCCCCTCCCCTTCTGCCTATACACCCCCCGTGCTCCCACGGGCTCCTCAGTTTTGGTGCAAAAGCAAGAAGGAGGAAAAAATTATAAACTGGTTTAAAGTAAATTCAATCCGAAGGAAAATCGGAGAACTGAAACCATTCAACATGAACAACATGTGTACACAAAAAAACAGGGGCGGGTGCTGGGTCTCCCAATTGGAGCTAGAAGAAAAGGAATTTACGGTAAGTAAACAAAATTCCCTTCTTCTTTGTCGCTCCATTGGGAGACCCAGACAATTGGGACGTCCAAAAGCAGTCCCTGGGTGGGTAAATAATACCTGAAAATAGAGCCGTAACGGCTCCGTCCTACAGGTGTGCAACCGCCGCCTGAAGGACTCGCCTACCTAGGCTGGCATCTGCCGAAGCATAGGTATGGACCTGATAGTGTTTCGTGAAAGTGTGCAGGCTCGACCAGGTAGCTGCCTGACACACCTGCTGAGCCGTAGCCTGGTGCCGCAAAGCCCAGGACGCTCCCACAGCCCTGGTAGAATGGGCCTTCAGCCCTAAGGGAACCGGAAGCCCCGAGGAACGATAAGCTTCGAGAATTGGTTCCTTGATCCACCTAGCCAGGGTTGACTTGGAAGCTTGTGTCCCTTTACGCTGGCCAGCGACAAGGACAAAGAGTGCATCCGAGCGGCGCAGAGGCGCCGTACGAGAAATGTAGAATCTGAGTGCTCTCACCAGATCTAACAAGTGCAAATCCTTTTCACATTGGTGAACTGGATGAGGACAAAAAGAGGGTAAGGAGATATCCTGATTGAGATGAAAGGGGGATACCACCTTCGGGAGAAATTCCGGAACCGGACGCAGAACCACCTTGTCCTGGTGAAAAACCAGGAAAGGGGCTTTGCATGACAACGCTGCTAGCTCAGACACTCTCCGAAGTGAAGTGACTGCTACCAGGAAAACCACTTTCTGCGAAAGGCGTGAGAGAGGAATATCCCTCATTGGCTCGAACGGTGGTTTCTGGAGAACCATCAGCACCCTGTTCAGATCCCAGGGTTCTAACGGACGCTTGTAAGGAGGGACGATGTGACAAACCCCCTGCAGGAACGTGCGTACCTGCGGAAGTCTGGCCAGGCGCTTCTGAAAAAACACAGAAAGCGCCGAGACTTGTCCCTTAAGGGAGCCGAGTGACAATCCCTTTTCCAATCCGGATTGAAGAAAGGACAGAAAAGTGGGCAAGGCAAATGGCCAGGGAGAAAAACCCTGAGCAGAGCACCACGACAGGAATATTTTCCACGTCCTGTGGTAGATCTTGGCGGAAGTTGGTTTCCTAGCCTGTCTCATAGTGGCAATGTCCTCTTGAGATAATCCAGAAGACGCTAAGATCCAGGACTCAATGGCCACACTGTCAGGTTGAGGGCCGCAGAATTCAGATGGAAAAACGGACCTTGAGACAGTAAGTCTGGTCGGTCTGGTAGTGCCCACGGTTGGCCGACCGTGAGATGCCACAGATCCGGGTACCACGACCTCCTCGGCCAGTCTGGGGCGACGAGGATGGCGCGGCGGCAGTCGGCCCTGATCTTGCGTAACACTCTGGGCAACAGTGCCAACGGAGGAAACACATAAGGGAGTTGAAACTGCGACCAATCCTGAACTAAGGCGTCTGCCGCCAGAGCTCTGTGATCGTGAGATCGTGCCATGAATGCCGTGACCTTGTTGTTGTGCCGGGACGCCATTAGGTCGACGTCCGGCATCCCCCAGCGGCAACAGATCTCCTGAAACACGTCCGGGTGAAGGGACCATTCTCCTGCGTCCATGCCCTGGCGGCTGAGAAAGTCTGCTTCCCAGTTTTCTACGCCCGGGATGTGGACTGCGGATATGGTGGAGGCCGTGACTTCCACCCACCTCAAAATCCGCCGGACTTCCTGGAAGGCTTGCCGACTGCGTGTTCCCCCTTGGTGGTTGATGTAAGCCACCGCTGTGGAGTTGTCCGACTGAATTCGGATCTGCTTGCCTACCAGCCACTGCTGGAACGCTTTTAGGGCAAGATAAACTGCCCTGATCTCCAGAACATTGATCTGGAGTGAGGACTCTTGCTGAGTCCACGTACCCTGGGCCCTGTGGTGGAGAAAAACTGCTCCCCACCCTGACAGACTCGCGTCCGTCGTGACCACCGCCCAGGATGGGGGTAGGAAGGATTTCCCCTTCGATAATGAAGTGGGAAGAAGCCACCACTGAAGGGAAGCTTTGGTTGCCTGAGAGAGAGAGACGTTCCTGTCGAGGGACGTCGGCTTCCTGTCCCATTTGCGTAGGATGTCCCATTGAAGAGGACGCAGGTGAAACTGCGCAAAAGGAACTGCCTCCATTGCTGCTACCATCTTCCCTAGGAAGTGCATGAGGCGCCTCAGGGGGTGCGACTGGCCTTGCAGGAGGGATTGCACCCCTGTCTGTAGTGAACACTGTTTGTTCAGCGGAAGCTTCACTATCGCTGCTAGAGTATGAAACTCCATGCCAAGATATGTTAGAGATTGGGCCGGTGTCAGATTTGACTTTGGGAAATTGATGATCCACCCGAAACTCTGGAGAGTCTCCAGAGTAGCGTTGAGGCTGTGTTGGCATGCCTCTTGAGAGGGTGCCTTGACCAGCAGATCGTCTAGGTAAGGGATCACTGAGTGACCCTGAGAGTGGAGGACCGCAACTACTGTAGCCATGACCTTGGTGAAAACCCGTGGGGCTATCGCCAGGCCGAACGGCAGTGCCACGAACTGTAGGTGTTCGTGTCCTATGGCGAAGCGCAGGAAGCGCTGATGCTCTGGAGCAATCGGTACGTGGAGATAAGCATCTTTGATATCGATCGATGCAAGGAAATCTCCTTGGGACATTGAGGCGATGACGGAGCGGAGGGATTCCATCCGGAACCGCCTGGTCTTTACGTGTTTGTTGAGCAGTTTTAGGTCGAGGACAGGACGGAAAGACCCGTCCTTTTTTGGAACCACAAACAGGTTGGAGTAAAAACCGTGACCCTGTTGCTGAAGAGGAACAGGGACCACCACTCCTTCCGCCTTCAGAGTGCCCACCGCCTGCCGAAGAGCATCGGCTCGCTCGGGAGGCGGAGATGTTCTGAAGAATCGAGTCGGAGGACGAGAGCTGAACTCTATCCTGTAACCGTGAGACAGAATGTCTCTCACCCAACGGTCTTTTACCTGTGGCAGCCAGGTGTCGCAAAAGCGGGAGAGCCTGCCACCGACCGAGGATGCGGTGTGAGGAGGCCGTAAGTCATGAGGAAGCCGCCTTGGTAGCGGCACCTCCGGCGGTCTTTTTTGGGCGTGCCTTAGACCGCCATGAATCGGAGTTCCTCTGATCCTTCTGAGGCCTTTTGGACGAGGAGAATTGGGACCTGCCCGCACCCCGAAAGGACCGAAACCTCGACTGTCCCCTCCTCTGTTGGGGTATGTTTGGTTTGGCCTGGGGTAAGGATGTTTCCTTTCCCTTGGATTGTTTGATGATTTCATCCAATCTCTCGCCAAACAAACGGTCGCCAGAAAATGGCAAACCGGTTAAGCACTTTTTGGAAGCCGAATCTGCCTTCCATTCCCGTAGCCACAAGGCCCTGCGTATTGCCACCGAATTGTCGGCTGCAACCGCCGTACGGCTCGCAGAGTCCAGGATAGCATTAATAGCGTAGGACGCAAATGCCGACGTTTGAGAGGTTATGGACGCCACTTGCGGCGCAGATGTACGTGTGAGTGCGTCAATTTGCGCTTGACCCGCTGAGATAGCTTGGAGTGCCCATACGGCTGCGAATGCTGGAGCAAAAGACGCGCCGATAGCTTCATAGATGGATTTCAACCAGAGCTCCATCTGTCTGTCAGTGGCATCCTTGAGTGAAGCCCCATCTTCAACTGCAACTATGGATCTAGCCGCCAGTCTGGAGATTGGAGGATCCACCTTGGGACACTGAGTCCAGCCCTTGACCACGTCAGGGGGGAAGGGATAACGTGTATCCTTAAGGCGCTTGGAAAAACGCTTATCTGGACAAGCTCGGTGTTTCTGGACTGCCTCTCTGAAGTCAGAGTGGTCCAGAAACATACTCATTGTACGCTTGGGGAACCTGAAACGGAATTTCTCCTGCTGAGAAGCTGACTCCTCTACAGGAGGAGCGGCGGGGGAAATATCCAACATTTGATTTATGGACGCGATAAGATCATTCACTATGGCGTCCCCATCAGGAGTATCAAGATTGAGAGCGGCCTCAGGATCATAATCCTGATCAGCTACCTCCGCTTCATCATACAGAGAGTCCTCCCTCTGAGACTCTGAACCATGTGATGATGTCGAGGGCCTTTCCCAGCGACCCCGCTTAGGTGGTCTGGGGCTGCGGTCCGTGTCAGAGACCTCACCCTGGGAGCTATGAGACACCCCTGGAGGACATTGTTGTTCCAACTGAGGGGGACCAGGGGGCAATGATTCCACAGTGCCCATGGTCTGAGATACCGGTCTGGACTGCAAGGCTTCTAGTATCTTAACCATAGTCTCAGAAAGTCTTTCAGTAAAAACTGCAAACTCCGTCCCTGTCACCTGGACAGTGTTAGCAGGTGGTTCCCCCTGGGCCACCCTTAGCAGAGGCTCCGGCTGAATAAGTGCCACAGGGGCCGAGCATTGCACACAATGAGGGTCAGTGGAACCTGCCGGTAGTATAGCCGTACATGCAGCGCAGGCAGCATAGTAATCCTGTGTTTTGGCCCCCTTGCTTCTTGTGGACGCCATGCTGTTGTCTCCCCTAAGCAATGCAGGAGGGTATATAGCCAAAATCAACCGTGCCCCATACAGTGTAAATTATAGCCTATAATCATATAATCTATAAATACACCTCTGCACAAGTGGGGCCAGCACCTGAGGTGCTGCTTACCGCACCGCTCAAAGCGGTTGAGTGGTCACCAGAAGCCCTGCCTGGGTCTCCCTGAGCCTGTCTCCCCTCTCCAGCGTCCGAAAAGCTAATAGGAATGGCTGCCGGCGTCCTGAGGAGAGGAGGGGGCCGTGGGCGTGCCCTGGAAAGTGCGGGAATCTGGTGCCCCACTGTGCACAATGAGGGGGGTGGAGTATGCAAAGCATGTTCCAGCCCTCAGTGCTGACTCCTGTACAGCGTCCCGCCCTTCCCCTGACTGGCAGGCCTGGGGGCGGGAAGAGAATGAGACTAGGCCGCAGAAGCCGGGGACTATAGTTATAAGCGCGGCCGCCGTATAAGCGCGGTCGGCGCGGATGTCCCCGGCGCACTAACAGTCCCAGCCGCGCCGCAAGTATAACAATGGCAGCGGCGGTCAGCGCGGTAGTCCCCAATACACTACACACGCAGCCACGCTGCAGCGTGTGATGGCACAAGTGCGGTCAGCGCCGCGGTCCCCGGCGCACTAACACACCCAGCAATGCTGGAGTGTTTCTGTGCGCAGTCCCCACGGGGACACAGAGTACCTCAAAGTAGCAGGGCCATGTCCCTGACGATACTCGGCTCCTTATCCAGCAGAGTCCCCAGGAGCTGTGGATGGAGCACGGTCTCCTGTGCCTGGAGACCGATAGGATCCCACTTCACCCAGAGCCCTAAAGGGGATGGGGAAGGAAAAAACAGCATGTGGGCTCCAGCCTCCGTACCCGCAATGGATACCTCAACCTTAACAACACCGCCGACAAGAGTGGGGTGAGAAGGGAGCATGCTGGGGGCCCAGTTATGGGCCCTCTTTTCTTCCATCCGACATAGTCAACAGCTGCTGCTGACTAAGCTGTGGAGCTATGTGTGCATGTCTGCCTCCTTCGCACAAAGCATAAAAACTGAGGAGCCCGTGGGAGCACGGGGGGTGTATAGGCAGAAGGGGAGGGGCTTTACACTTTTAGTGTAATACTTTGTGTGGCCTCCGGAGGCATAGCCTATACACCCCAATTGTCTGGGTCTCCCAATGGAGCGACAAAGAAATAAAAAATGTTGTATGTTGTGTGTTGTTAAGGGGTTAAAGGCAGTTTTCAAAGAGCGGACTGAGTGAATGTTAAAAAAAACCCCAAACAAATTAAAAAAAAAAAATAAATAAATAAAAAAGAGCATTTACTTATGACTTGAATACACCAGTACTTCAGCTTCACCACCTTGGTAGACCTGCTGTCCCTAGAAGCGATCATATCCTGTTAAGCATTTACATGACTGCTGCAGCCAATCATTGGCCTCAGCAGTCTGGTGCAGTAAATACAAAATTCATATCTGAAACTCCAGATTAGCGGCACATAATGGAATGGGAAAGGACCACCTGAGGATTGACGCCAGATTCAAAGGATAAGTAATACTTGTTTCTTTATTTTATAATTTTATAACAATTCCTACTTCTGAAAAATTGTTTACAAAATAAGGAAATGAAGGGAATTTTGTTTACTTACCGTAAATTCCTTTTCTTCTAGCTCCAATTGGGAGACCCAGACAATTGACAATTGGTGTATAGCTACTGCCTCCGGAGGACACACAAAGTATTACACTTAAAAGTGTAAAGCCCCTCCCCTCTGCTATACACCCTCCCGTGCATCACGGGCTCCTCAGTTTTGGTGCAAAAGCAGGAAGGAGGAAACTTATAAATTGGTCTAAGGTAAATTCAATCCGAAGGATGTTCGGAGAACTGAAACCATGAACCAAAAGAACAATTCAACATGAACAACATGTGTACACAAAAGAACAACAGCCCGAAGGGAACAGGGGCGGGTGCTGGGTCTCCCAATTGGAGCTAGAAGAAAAGGAATTTACGGTAAGTAAACAAAATTCCCTTCTTCTTTGTCGCTCCATTGGGAGACCCAGACAATTGGGATGTCCAAAAGCAATCCCTGGGTGGGTAAAAGAATACCTCGATAAAAAGAGCCGAAAAACGGCCCCCTCTCACAGGTGGGCAACTGCCGCCTGAAGGAGTCGCCTACCTAGGCTGGCATCTGCCGAATCATCGGCATGCACCTGATAGTGATTCGTGAAAGTGTGCAGACTCGACCAGGTAGTCGCCTGACACACCTGCCGAGCCGTAGCCTGGTGCAGCAATGCCCAGGACGCACCCATGGCTCTGGCGGAATGGGCCTCCAGCCTGAAGGGACCGGAAGCCCAGCAGAACGGTAGGCTTCAAGAATTGGTTCTTTGATCCACTGAGCCAAGTTGACTTGAAAGCCTGCGACCCTTTACGCTGGCCAGCGACAAGGACAAGAGCGCATCCGAGCGGCGCAGGGGCGCCGTACGAGAAATGTAGAGTCTGAGTGCTCTCACCAGACCTAACAAGAACAAATCCTTTTCACATCGGTGAACTGGATGAGGACACAACGAGGGTAAGGAGGTGTCCTGATTAAGATGAAAAGGGAATACCACCTTAGGGAGGAATTCCGGAACCGGACGCGGAACCACCTTGTCATGGTGAAACACCAGGAAAGGAGCTTTGCATGATAACGCTGCCAACTCAGACACTCTCCGAAGTGAGGTGACTGCTACTAGAAAAAAACCACTCTCTGCGAAAGACATGTGAGCGAAATATCCCTCACAACAAACCCTTTTCCAATCCGGATTGAAGAAGGACAGAAAAGTGGGCAAAGCAAATGGCCAGGGAGAAAAACCCCTGAGCAGAGCACCACGACAGGAATATTTTCCACGTCCTGTGGTTGATCTTGGCGGACGTTGTTTTCCTAGCCTGTCTCATAGTGGCAATGACCTCTTGAGAAAATCCTGAAGACGCTAGGATCCAGGACTCAAAGGCCACACAGTCAGGTTGAGGGCCGCAGAATTCAGATAGAAAAAACGGCCCTTGAGACAGCAAATCTGGTCGGTCTGGCAGTGCCCACGGTTGGCCGACCGTGAGATGCCACAGATCCGGGTACCACGACCTCCTCGGCCAGTCTGGAGCGACGAGGATGGCGCGGCGGCAGTCGGCCCTGATCTTGCGTAACACTCTGGGCAACAGTGCCAGAGGAGGAAACACATAAGGAAGCCGAAACTGCGACCAATCCTGAACTAAGGCGTCTGCCGCCAGAGCTCTGTGATCTTGAGATCGAGCCATGAATGTTGGGACCTTGTTGTTGTGCCGTGACGCCATTAGGTCGACGTCCGGCATCCCCCAGCGGCAACAGATCTCCTGAAACACGTCCGGGTGAAGGGACCATTCCCCTGCGTCCATGCCCTGGCGACTGAGAAAGTCTGCTTCCCAGTTTTCTACGCCCGGGATGTGAACTGCGGATATGGTGGATGCTGTGGTTTCCACCCACAGCAGAATCCGCCGGACTTCCTGGAAGGCTTGACGACTGCGTGTCCCACCTTGGTGGTTGATATAAGCCACCGCTGTGGAGTTGTCCGACTGAATTCGGATCTGCTTGCCTTCCAGCCACTGCTGGAACGCTTTTAGGGCAAGATACACTGCCCTGATCTCCAGAACATTGATCTGAAGTGAGGACTCTTGCTGAGTCCACGTACCCTGAGCCCTGTGGTGGAGAAAAACTGCTCCCCACCCTGACAGACTCGCGTCCGTCGTGACCACCGCCCAGGATGGGGGTAGGAAGGATTTTCCCTTCGATAATGAGGTGGGAAGAAGCCACCCCCGAAGGGAAGCTTTGGTTGCCTGAGAGAGGGAGACGTCCCTGTCTAGGGACGTCGGCATCCTGTCCCACTTGCGTAGGATGTCCCATTGAAGTGGACGCAGGTGAAACTGCGCGAAAGGGACTGCTTCCATTGCTGCCACCATCTTCCCCAGGAAGTGCATGAGGCGCCTCAAGGGGTGCAACCGGCCTTGAAGGAGAGATTGCACCCCTGTCTGTAGTGAACGCTGTTTGTCCAGCAGAAGCTTCACTATCGCTGGAAGAGTATGAAACTCCATGCCAAGATATGTCAGCGATTGGACCGGTGTCAGATTTGACTTTGGAAAATTGATGATCCACCCGAAACTCTGGAGAATCTCCAGATTAACGTTGAGGCTGTGTTGGCATGCCTCTTGAGAGGGTGCCTTGACCAGCAGATCGTCTAAGTAAGGTATCACCGCAACTACTGTAGCCATGACCTTGGTGAAAACTCTTGGGGCTGTCGCCAGGCCGAACGGCAGTGCCGCGAACTGAAGGTGTTCGTCTTTTATGGCGAAGCGCAAGAAGCGCTGATGCTCTGGAGCCATTGGTACGTGGCGATAAGCATCCTTGATATCAATCGATGCTAGGAAATCTCCTTGGACATTGAGGCGATGACGGAGCGGAGGGAATCCATCCGGAACCGCCTGGTCCTTACGTGTTTGTTGAGCAGTTTTAGGTCCAAAACAGGACGGAAGGACCCGTCCTTCTTTGGAACCACAAACAGGTTGGAGTAGAAACCGTGACCCTGTTGCTGAAGAGGAACCGGGACCACCACTCCTTCTGCTTTCAGAATGCCCACCGCCTGCAGAAGAGCCTCGGCTCGCTCGGGAGGCGGAGATGTTCTGAAGAATCGAGTCGGAGGACGAGAGCTGAACTCTATCCTGTAACCGTGAGACAAAATGTCTCTCACCCAACGGTCTTTTACTTGTGGCAGCCAGGTGTCGCAAAAGCGGGAGAGCCTGCCACCGACCGAGGATGCGGTGTGAGGAGGCCGTAAGTCATGAGGAAGCCGCCTTAGTAACGGCACCTCCGGCGGTCTTTTTAGGGCGTGATTTAGACCGCCATGTGTCGGAGTTCCTCTGATCCTTCTGAGGCCTTTTGGACGAGGAGAATTGGGACCTGCCCGTACCTCGAAAGGACCGAAACCTCGACTGTCCCCTCCTCTGTTGGGGTGTTTTTGGTTTGGCCTGGGGTAAGGATGTTTCCTTTCCCTTGGATTGTTTGATGATTTCATCCAATCTCTCACCAAACAAGTGGTCGCCAGAAAATGGCAAACCAGTTAAGCACTTTTTGGAAGCCGAATCTGCCTTCCATTCCCGTAGCCACAGGGCCCTGCGTATTGCCACCGAATTGTCGGCTGCAACCGCCGTACGGCTCGCAGAGTCCAGGACAGCATTAATAGCGTAGGACGCAAATGCCGACGTTTGAGAGGTTATGGACGCCACCTGCGGCGCAGACGTACGTGTGAGTGCGTCAATTTGCGCCTGACCAGCTGAGATAGCTTGGAGTGCCCATACGGCTGCGAATGCCGGAGCAAAGGACGCGCCGATAGCTTCATAGATTGATCTCATTAGGAGTTCTATCTGTCTGTCCGTGGCATTTTTGAGCGTGGACCCGTCAGCCACTGTTATAAGACGTTTAGAGCCACGTCCGGACAGAGTCCTGGGTTGCGACCTCGGCCCCATCCTCTAGAGGGTCCTCAAGCTGAAACCCTTGAAGAAGTCGGGGAAGATTCCAAGCAAGGCTGCTTAGCCGGACTGGGACAGCGTTCGTGCCGGAGTACCCCACGTCATAACTAGAGGCCACCCCAGGAACACGCTTCGTCGCAGACCGACAGAGGCCTGGGGCGATCTCGCAGTGCCCGGGGCCTGTTTAAGGGACCGGTCTGGACTGCAAACTCCTAGTCTCTTAGCCGACCACTTGTCCATAGCCTGAGACATGGATAGGGAAAATGACCCAGAGAGTTTCTTAGCAAGCTGTAACTCTGTCCCTGCCGCTTGGACCGGGAATGCCGGCGAAGCTGTTATCTGTGCAGTGCCTGTAATATAGGCGCACAAGAGGTTAAAATAAGCCAGTGTTTTGGCACCCTTACTCTTTAAGAGCAGACAACAGCCTGTCGTCCGCAGAGTAATCAGTGAGGGTATACAGCCAAAAACAATAATGCTGCCGAACAGTGAAATCATATAGATAGGCACATATATATATATATATATATATATATATATATATATATATATATATATATATATATATATACACTGCGGCACCCAGGGGGTGACAACACCCTAGGAAGACCACCTTTGAAAAACTGCCCAGTGCTCAGCGAGGGGGAAGGAGGATAGCAACGTATGCTCCAGCCCTCCCTACGTTATGATGCAGGTGTCTGCAGGAATCCGGTGGTCTATAGGGATCAGTGCGGGGGGGCGGAGGACAGCGAGGTGTGCTCCAGCCCTCACTGCCGGCAACCCACGGACCCTCCCGCCCCTCTCCCTGACTGGCAGGCTCAGGGGCGGGAGTGTTAACCCACTAGGCCGCAAAAGCCGGGGATTCAAGTAAAACCGCGGCCGGCAAACATGCATGGTCGGCGCGGTAGTCCCGGACAAAGAATGCCCACCGCAATCGCAGCTGCGTCTGAGGCCAAGGTGCTTCAGGCACCGTGCCAACGGGGACACAGAGTACCTGTAGCTGCAGGGTGTCCCTGACGATACTCCGTCTCCGGCAGGGTAGCCCTCAGATTCTCTGACCCGGATCTCCCTCAGCTGCAGACAGAATGTTGAAAAAACATGGCTGACGGCGTTCTCTGAGGAGGAGGGAGGCATGGGCGTGTTCACACAAAAGTGCGGGAATCTGGTGCCTCAGCGTGGGTAGTGAGGGGGCGGAGGACAGCTCAATGTACTACATCCCTCACTGTCGGCATCACACCGACCGTCCCGCCCTTTTTCCTGACTGGCAGGTCTGAGGGCGGGAGAATCCCATACTAGGCCGCAAAAAGCCGGGGATTAAAGTTGAAATTGCGGCCGACCGGCAGTGCACGGTCGGCGCGGTAGTCCCGGACCCACACGCACGCCGCAGTCGCTGCAGCGTCTGTGCCCAAGGTGCTTTATGCGCCGTCCCAACGGGGACACAGAGCACCCGGAACATGCGTTACTAGGCAGAAGCCGGAGACTAGAGTGTAAGCGCAGCCGGCCACAAGCGCGGTCCCGGCGCACTAACACGCCCAGCAGTGCTGCAGCGTGTACGACACAAGCGCGCCATGCGCCGTCCCCAAGGGGATACAGAGTACCTCGCAGTAGCAGGGCCATGTCCCTGATGATACTCAGCTCCTGTCCAGCAGATTCCCAGGGGCTGCGGAGGGAGCACGGTCCCAGTGTCTAGAGACCGATTATGGATCCCACTTCACCCAGAGCCCTGCAGGGATGGGGAAGGAAAAACAGCATGTGGGCTCCAGCCTCCGTACCCGCAATGGGTACCTCAACAACACCCGACCAGAGTGGGGTGAGAAGGGAGCATGCTGGGGGCCCTATATGGGCCCACTTTTCTTCCATCCGAAATAGTCAGCAGCTGCTGCTGACTAAGTTGTGGAGCTATGCTTGCATGTGTGCCTCCTTCGCACAAAGCTTAAAAACTGAGGAGCCCGTGATGCACGGGAGGGTGTATAGCAGAGGGGAGGGGCTTTACACTTTTAAGTGTAATACTTTGTGTGTCCTCCGGAGGCAGTAGCTATACACCAATTGTCAATTGTCTGGGTCTCCCAATGGAGCGACAAAGAAATCCATATTTGTTGGTATTCGTTAATAATTGTTTTTCTAATAACAGGTTTGTAAACTTCCGGGATAATCCTCTGGAGCTGGAGGTTTCACTACCCCCGAGTAAAGATGAAGAGGATGAGGAGAGAGAGCTGTTTGGATTACAGTTCATGCATGCCTATATTCAAGAGAGCAGAAATGCTGGGATATTGGGTAAGGTCCACACAGGTCTTATAGAAGGTGACGATATGTAAACGGCAACTGTATTTACACATTACGAAACCAAAAGGGAACTGCTCTATGTGGAAATATAAAACATATTACCACTTGAATATTAAATTGTACGTCTTAAGCCTGCTTTACATGTTACGATTCTGCATACGATATCGTATGCGATCGTAACCGGCCCCATCGTATGTGCGGCACGTTCAATTTGTTGAATGTGCCGCACAAACGATTAACCCCCGTCACACATACTTACCTTCCATACGACCTCGATGTGGGCAGCGAACGTCCACTTCCTGGAGTGGGACGTTCGGCGTCACAGCGACGTCACGCGGCAGCCGGCCAATAGAAGCGGAGGGGCTGAGCTGAGCGGGACATAAACATCCCGCCCACCTCCTTCCTTCCGCATTACCGCCCGGGAGCCGCAAGACGCAGGTAAGATCTGTTCATCGTTCCCGGGGTGTCACACACAGCGATGTGTGCTGCCCCGGGAACATTGAACAATCTGACGTTCAATTCATGAGAAATGAACGACGTGCGTGCGATGAACGTTTTACCATTCAATCGCAATCGCACGTAGCTGTTACACACTGCAATGTACCTTACGATGCCGGATGTGAGTCACTTACGACGTGACCCCGCCGACACATTGTAAGATACATTGCAGCGTGTAAAGCGTGCTTTCGACCTGACATTTACATAAATCCTGGAACCGGCGTCATAACCCTGGACTCAGAAGGTGGTGAGGAGCGGATGCAGAATTTGGATCAGGAACATATCTGAGAGATTGTGTCCTGGATAGTACAAAAAAAAAAAACCTGCCAGCACGACCAGTCGGAGCTTATACCTGGGTAAAAGATCACTGGTCCAGTCTCAAATTTGTCTGGACACCAAAATATATAACAAGGCAATGGTGCACATGATCTAAAAGCATGTGGAAATATTTAAACACATTTTAGAGCTATTCGCTAAATGTATGTCCATTGGAAGCTTAATGGGGTGGTTCACTACTCTGCCGTAGTGGCCACATCTCTGTAAAACTGATATGGGAATCTTTTCTAAACACCTTGATCAGCCATTTCTGCCTCTGAGTGGCTCTACTGTGGACCAATCATCCCTATGAAGTGACTCCCGGGGCTACGTGACCTCTGGAATCCAGTGATTTCACGTCAACTTCCAGTTCATCTAACATCATCGCGGCCGGCCCGTCTTCCGTGAGTGACTGGGCTGTGGGTGGCGCACGCGCTCTCCTTCACTGCATAGTGTTGCAAGCAGGGAGATGCTGGTCTGTGATGAGCGGTGAATCCCTGCCCACAGCCCAGTCACTCAGGGAGACTGGGCCCGCCTTGATGATGTCAGGTCAACTTCCAGTTGACCTGACATCACCAGATCTCAGAGGTCTCGGAGCTCGAGGGTCACCTGATAGGGATGAGCAGTCAACAATAGTGCTACTCACAGGCAGAATTGGCTGATCAAGGTATTTAGAAAAAGTCTTCCCTATCAGTTTTACACAGATGTGGTCACTATTGCAGAGTAGTGAACCATCTCTTTAATGATATTTCACCAAGACAGCCACAAGAAATCCATATTTTGCACAAAATTTTATCCTACGCAGATATGGGCAGCCTTGTCTGCCCTCAGATTATAAGCTCCCATAAACAACAAATTGCTTTCTGCTAAAAGAATAGCATGACAATGACTGGTAACGTGAAATATTTCATGTTGGACGAGTCTATGCATACGATGCAGTAAACAGTGTTTGGCTACAATTACCAGAAAAGTGTGAAACTCTGCATTATGCTGTATTTTCACCGTAATTAGAGCAATAAACTAAGATCTGACCCCACAGAATTGGTGGCCACATAGTGTAACAGAGAACTGTCACTTATCCCATCATATTGTGCATAATTCACAGCAACCAGTCAGAAGCTGTACTCAAAAACTGCATCACAGGGTCTGTGCCAAGTGTTAAAGTTATAGAAAAGGTGATAAATTACTGATTGCTGGGAGCCCGACTACTAAGGGCACAACCAATCCTGAGAATGGGGTTCTGCAGAGCCGTGTCTGGATAGCCCAAAGGTTGAGCTCCTCCACTCATTCTCCATTGTACTGCCTGAGAGAGCCCTGATTTTGCTACCACTGGAGGCCTCGGAGGTTGGACGACCAGCGATCAGTATGTTATCCCCGATATGGTGCACAATTTTATTTAATAATGATAATGTAATAAGTTAGAAAAATTCCTTTTAAATATTGGTGTAATTTGGAAGGGTCAAACATTTTAGAAAAACTTTCTATATTTCAGATATGGAAGATCTGAAGATGCTGTGAATTGCGATGGACAGGTTTGGTGAACTAATTACAAGCCTGGAGGAGTCGTAGATTATGGAGTCCTTGTTTTATTCCGTCTCCTTCTTTAGGAATTTTCAGCACTGAAGTTGGTGATACACAATAATTTTACTGGTGCCCAAAATATTTCAACGAATCCTTTTTTTACCGATAATATGTCCAACTTGTAGCTGCACTTCATGTTAAAAAAAAATAGGTAGACAAAATAAAATCTATTTGGGCAAATCAGGAGTTTACTTTATGTAGCAGAGGTAGGTACTGCCGTCAATAGGACGTTCTCTAATGATACCTCGGGCTCAGTATAATACTCTAAGTTGGCTTCATATCCCATATTTTTCAAGTAGTCCACACGCCCGCGATCTATTAGCAGTTTGCAAAGACGTCCTAAATGCTCTCGTTCCTCAACAGAAAGATGTAACCTGGTAAATAAAGAGAGGAAGCAATTATAGAGAAGATAGAGAATGATAGCTATGAGGAAAGCCCACACCATCGTGTCCTCACCCTTGCACAGACTCTGTGTTACAGTCATTATTCTTCTGGTCCATGTCGTGCTCTTCTATATCCTCAGACTTTCCATTTCCACTGGCCTCCTCTGTTGGAGATGGATTCCTGGCACCACACGTAGCCCAGCTGGACATTCGCTGGAAAAAGCCAAATTCCCGTTGCCCCAGACCGAGCTCTGCAAAAAAGTCTCTCCCCACATAATGCTGCCAATCACAGCGATGGTGGCAGCACAGGGCAATAACAATTCCCCGCACATTGCAGTGATCTGAGGGTTCAACATTCTCCATGTCCATCCTGAGACGCTTTGACTGCGGTTCTCTGTCTGAATTACTGCAACTGCGAACAAGACATCGAAGAGCCAAATCTGCAACATGTGAGAGGAAGACGACAGAAACTGAGAAATACACAACTGCAGTGATACGAGCCTTCCATATTGGCAGAGCTTTATGGCATGTGCAGACATAGTTCTTTGAGACTTTCAAAAGTATTAAAGGGAACTTGTGACTAGATTTGGCGACAATAAGTTGCGGTCTCAACCAGTAATCCCTTGTATACAGTATTCTAGAATACTGTATTCAAGAGTCCAGGCTGCTCTGTAGAACACAAAAAATATCTTTTATAATACTCACCTGGTGATGGGGAAGGGGGGTAGGGGCGGCCCGGTCCAATGGGTGTTGCTGGTCTCCAGTCTGGCGCCTCCTTTCTGCTGCATTCCCCGTCCTCCTTCCTCTGAGCCTTGTATGGATGACGCGACCTACATCATCCACGCAGGCCGGCATTGCTTTCCTGCACAGGCGCACTTTGATGTGTCTTGTTCAGGTTAGATCAAAGTACAGTAATGCGCAAGCGCGAGGAAAGGTAAAAAAAAAACTGTCCACACATGTGCACTACAATACTTTGATCTGCTCTGCTCAGGGCAGAATAAAGTACAACTGCGCAGGACCGCAATTGCATTCATTGTGGATGACGTAGGACGCACCATCCATACGAGGCTCAGAGGAAGGAGGACAGCAATCGAATTAGAGAGGAGGTGTCGAACAGGAGAGCAGTGACACCCATCGGACCAAATCGCCCCCTAGGTGACTATAATAAGTGTTTTGTACTTTCTACAGATCAGCCTGGGCTCTTGTATACAGCATATTAGAATCCTGTATATAAGGTCTCACTGATGGTGGCCGCAGCTTATATTCGCCAAATCTGGTGACAGGTTCCCTTTAAGCTTTTCAAGTGGAAATCACCAAAAGAATCTCTCCCACTATTTAGAAGAAGTTGTTTTGTTCCCTAATGTGGTCTTGAGTATTTCCTGAAGTGTTTTTTGCATTCTTTTGATTGGACAGTGCCTAGTATGGAGCGGGTTTAATCATAATCCGCTTTCTAGAAGTGACACCCGAAGTGGAAAAGAATATAAAGAACCTTATATTTATGAACAGTTAAGGGGATTACCATTGAAATAAGTGAGAAGAGTTTTAAGCCAATTTTTCCGCTCAAAAAAGCTCCTCACAAAACTTGTCTGCACACGGCCTTAGGATAAGTTCACACTGCATCTTTTTCTAAAAGTCAAAAATGTTAATTTTTTTTTAGCGGAAGAATCTCCCTTTCTCTGATGTTTTGTAATCCTGAAAAGTCTTTTCTTTCCTGCTTTTTAGATCTTTCCTGAGCATTTTTCAGTGTTCTTTTTTTTTCCAAGTGACTTTTGGCCGTTTTTTGACATCCTTAACCCCTTCAGCCCCCGGGTACTTTCCGTTTTTGCGTTTTTGTTTTTTGCTCCCCGTCTTCCGAGAGGCGTAACTTTTTTATTTTTCCATCAATCTTGCCATATGAGGGCTTGTTTTTTGCGGGACGAGTTGTACTTTTAAATGAAACCATAAGTTTTACCATATAGTGTACTGAAAAACGGCAAAAAAATTCCAAGTGCGGAAAAATTGCAAAAAAAGTGGGATCGTACAATAGTTTTTGGGATATGTTATTCACCGTGTTCACTATATGGTAAAACTGAGGTATCTATGTGATGCCTCAGGTCGGTGCGAGTTTGTAGACACCAAAGATGTATAGGTTTACTTGTATCTAAGGGGTTAAAAAAAATTCACAAGCTTGTCCAAAAAACGTGGCGCACGTTTTGCGCCATTTTCCAAAACCCGTAGCGTCCTCATTTTTCAGGATCTGAGGCTCAGTGATGGCTTATTTTTTGCGTCTCGACCTGACGTTAACGGTACCATTTTTGCGCAGATGCTACGTTTTGATCGCCTGTTATTGCATTTTGCGCAAAATTTGCGGCGACCAAAAAACGTAATTTTGGCGTTTGGAATTTTTTTGCCGCTACGCCGTTTACTGATCAGATTCATTGATTTTATATTTTGATAGATCGGGAATTTCTGAACGCGGCGATACCAAATATGTGTGTATTTTTTATTTTTTTAACCCTTTAATTTTCAATGGGGTGAAAGGGGGGTGATTTGAACTTTTAGGTTTTTTTATTTTTTTTTAATTTTTTAAAACTTTTTTTTTACTTTTTTTTTTTTACTAGTCCCCCTAGGGGGCTATAGCGATCAGCAATCCGATCGCTCTGCACTATCTGCAGATCTCAGCTACAGAGCTGAGAACTGCAGATTTGCTGCTTTACTTTCAATGCCGGCTGTATTCCGGCATTGAGAGGAAGTGACTCATGTTAGCTACAGGCGTCATAACATGACCCTGTGCTACCATGGCAACCACCCAAAGTCACGTGATCATGTCACGTGACTTCCGGTGGGGGCGGGGTAAGTGACTGTCATGGCGGCGCCCATATACATATCGCTGCCAAGATTTTGGCAGCGAAATGTAAGGGGTTAATGGCCGCGAGTGGAAGCGATTCCACCCGCGGCTAGCAGGCACACATGTCAGCTGTTGATAACAGCTGATATGTGCGCGGATCGCCGCCGCCTGCCGGCGGCAGGGGGCGGGGCTTACCGGCACACTATCCATGACGTACCCAGTACGTCATGGGTCGTTAAGGGCTTAAAGGCAATAAAAAAAAAAAAAATCACATTTTTTGAGGTTGAGATTATCTGCATCTCCCTTTGGGAGCTCACGGGGCTGCTGCAGCCAGACCAGGATCTTATGATCCAATTGATGCTAAACCAAGGGATTGGTGTATCACCGTTACTGTGATTACGGGACCTTCCGACTCAGAGGAGGAGCTGCTGCCTGACGCCGGTCCGGCGGCTGTGTGCTGGACGTGGGTGCACCGATCGTGTGAGCGGCCGCCTAAGCCAGGACTCCTGTGGGTCTAAGAGGACGGGATCCCCGTTGATGAGGAGCGGTGAACCCTCAATTCCTCTTCAGCACCTTTAACAGCGTTGTACCTGCTGTACAACATCATCAGGTGAGTGTGTATCTTACACCACTATTCATTGTGAAATTAAGGTTCCACACAGGAGCGCCCTCTTTATTTCTTTATTTCAAAATAAAGTGAAGCATCTTTTAGCCTTTCCATTGACTTGTCTTCTTCTTGAGTCTTCTTAGCAAAAAATGCCTGCATGCTGCACAGGTTACTTCTTTTGAAGGGAACCTGTCAGGTCCCTTATGTGTACTAACCTACAAGCAGAGTGATGTGTGGCCTAGTAACCCCTTCCTACCCATCCCTGTGTTGTAATATTGTGTAATATGAATTTATAAAAAGTTTTATAACTTACGTTTTCCCTATGTAAGTAAGCAGAGGGTCTAGTCCACTGAGCGTCGCTTCGCCCTGTGGGCATTTGCATGCTTTCCGTGGTATCACGCCCCAATGGGCATGATACCATGGATTTACATGGGTGATGTCACCGTCAGCTCCTGGAGATCCCGTGCATGCGCACTTACCATTTCCGCAGCCTTCTTATCCGGTCGGTTTCACAAGCGCATGATCAGAAGACTCCTGCAGTTCCGCACACTGTTCAGAGCGCGTCTGAAGCTGGCAAGCAAACACCTGGCTAAGAAGGCTGCGTGAATGATAAGGATCTCCAGGAGCTGACGGTGACGTTGCACATGTAAATCCATGGTATCACGCCCACGGGGGCGTGATACCACAGAAAGCATGTAAACGCCCATGGGGCGAAGCGACGCCCAAGGGACTAGACCAGGGGTGGGGAACCTTTTTTCTGTCGGGAGCCATTTGGAAATTTCTACCAACCTTCGGGGGCCGCACAAAATTATCAATGTTTAAATGACCCTGCTATATTGGGTGAAGCAATTAATTAACTGGGGGCATGGGGCTGGGGGCACAGACACCACTGGAGGGGCTGGGGGCACAGACACCACTGGAGGGGCTGGGGGCACAGACACCACTGGAGGGGCTGGGGGCACAGACACCACTGGAGGGGCTGGGGGCACAGACACCACTGGGGGGGAGGGGGCACAGACACCACTGGGGGGAGGGGGCCCAGACACCACTGGGGGGGAGGGGGCACAGACATCACTGGGGGGAGGGGGCACAGACATCACTGGGGGGAGGGGGCACAGACATCACTGGGGGGAGGGGGCACAGACATCACTGGGGGGAGGCACAGACATCACTGGGGGGAGGCACAGACATCACTGGGGGGAGGCACAGACATCACTCATCACTGGGGGGGCTGCACACAGGACTGGGGGGGGCTGCACACAGGACTGGGGGGGGCTGCACACAGGACTGTGGGGTGGGGGCTGCACACAGGACTGGGGTGGGGGCTGCACACAGGACTGGGGTGGGGGCTGCACACAGGACTGGGGTGGGGGCTGCACACAGGACTGGGGTGGGGACTGCACACAGGACTGGGGTGGGGACTGCACACAGGACTGGGGTGGGGGCTGCACACAGGACTGGGGTGGGGGCTGCACACAGGACTGGGGGGGTGCACACAGGACTGGGGGGGTGCACACAGGACTGGGGGGGTACACACAGGACTGGGGGGTGCACACAGGACTGGGGGGGTGCACACAGGACTGGGGGGGTGCACACAGGACTGGGGGGGTGCACACAGGACTGGGGGGGTGCACACAGGACTGGGGGGGTGCACACAGGACTGGGGGGGTGCACACAGGACTGGGGGGGTGCACACAGGACTGGGGGGGTGCACACAGGACTGGGGGGGTGCACACAGGACTGGGGGGGTGCACACAGGACTGGGGGGGGTACACACAGGACTGGGGGGTGCACACAGGACTGGGGGGGGGTGCACACAGGACTGGGGGGGTGCACACAGGACTGGGGGGGTGCACACAGGACTGGGGGGGGTGCACACAGGACTGGGGGGGTACACACAGGACTGGGGGGGTGCACACAGGACTGGGGGGTAGTGCACACAGGACTGGGGGGGTGCACACAGGACTGGGGGGGTACACACAGGACTGGGGGGGTACACACAGGACTGGGGGGGTGCACACAGGACTGGGGGGTGGTGCACACAGGACTGGGGGGGTGCACACAGGACTGGGGGGGTACACACAGGACTGGGGTGGTACACACAGGACTGGGGGGGTGCACACAGGACTGGGGGGTGGTGCACACAGGACTGGGGGGGTGCACACAGGACTGGGTGATGGGCTGCACATAGGATTGTGTGGGGGTGCACACAGGACATTGGGGGGCTGCACACAGGACATTGGGGGGCTGCACACAGGACTGGGGGAGGGGTGCACACAGGACATTGGGGGGCACACTGCGCTGAGACTTTCATGCAACTCTGGGGGAGAAGGTTTACAGAACTGGTGTGGGGAGGCACAAAGCATTGGGCAGGGCACATAGCAGCAGAGGGTCGGCGCTGGACTCACAGCAGCATTGCATTCACATCACCGGAGTGCAGGAGCTGGACACACTGCATCAGAAGGAGAAGGCAGGCACTGATCTCCGGAGGGCAGGGGGCGTGCACACAACGCTGGAAGCTGTGAGGCTGCTGTGGACCCACCCACAATTGGCACTGGCCAACGGGAGAACACATTGCAGCACAAACAGCAATGTGTGGATTTAAAGGGCCGGCGGCAGCAAGACCGCGGTGACAGCACCAGCACTGCCTCCCCCGGGAATCTGCCCGGGGGCCACATAAAAGGTCATGGCGGGCCGCAGGTTCCCCACCCCTGGACTAGACCCTCTGATCATTTACATAGGGATCACGCAAGTTATAAAACTTTTTTTATATATTCATATTACACAATATTACAACACATGGATGGGTAGGAAGGGGTTACTAGGCCACACATCACCCTGTTTATAGGTTAGAACGCATATGGGACCTGACAGGTTCCCTTTAAGAGCATGGCGACTGTAAAAGCTGGAATCATTTAAAAGAAGTGCAAAAACCTTAACATGTGTAGAGAATCAATAGGAGCATTCTTTTTATCATTTTATTAGCGTATTTTACGAGCAAAAATATATTGGAAAATTAAGCATTATGGACCTACCCTTCAAGTAATGGGAAAATACAGTGTCATCATTTTCACATGTCTTTACTTCCCCATATGCAAGATGTACTTGCTGTCAGTGAATGAAAACATTATCATTTCCATCCTAAAGCGAACACGGACCTAATACTACTCACAATTGTACCAGTTTTGGTAACCAGGACCAATATATTTTGCTTACACTAAAAGATTGTAGGAAACTGTCAGCAAAGAAATAAGTAATAGAGTAGAAACGCTTGTGCGATGGCTATCCCAATGCTTACGTACCTGTGCCAGCTCCACAGAGGTGCTTACCGACCCCAATGACCGGAAGACGTTTCTGAACAAGACTGGGGACTCGATCTAGAAATTGGAAAAACAAAAAGTTATATAGAATCTCATTATTGGTCCCTCTAATATTGAAAATACCCAACCAACCTATACACAGGTGCTGGATGTCAATATGGAGTCTCTCAAAAGTCGAATTCCTCTGTTTTCCATCTACCTGTTGACAAAACCACATCACATGAACTGTCTATCCATATTATCTGATCCTAGTGCACACAAGATTGCAGAAAATAAAGGGAAGTCTGATAAGCTCCACTGCCATCATTTGTACTCCAAATGGAGCTAAAGGCAGAGGGGAAAAGGCGGGGATTGGAAGCCATTTGCGTGCAATTTTTCTACTGGAAAGATAAATCCTCTAATAAACGGATTAGCAAAGTTTCAGAACTTTCCATGATTTATAACATTCAATAAACAGAACCTGTCGGCGTGATTTTGTAATGTAAAGGCATAGCCATAATAGTGATGCAATAATGAATAAATTGACATCTTTGGTGAAGAAATAAACTTTGTGGATCTTGTTAAATCATCATTTGAAATTTTTTGGTAATTACATTTTGGTGCACAGGGGCTGGACCATACACTGGATCTTCTCCTCCCTGTCTGTGATTCCCCAGCCCCTCCATCTGTCTCCTGTTTGAAATTTCACGCCACCTACGCCGTTAAACCAATATCTCAATCTGCACATGCACCACCTCTGACCCCACTTTATTGAAGACCATCTGTGAAGTTAAAGGAAACCAATCACCAGGATTTTCATATATAACCTATACTGACACCATCAGGCTGATTCTCTACATACCTGCAGTGGTCAGCTCGGATGTTTAGGTTTTGAAATCCAAGAACGTAAAGTTTATAAAATCATCAGCTTTTTGAGTGACAGCAGCTGAGGATCAGATAATATCTGGGGCGTATTCATACTGATCCCCTCCCCCTGTAAGAATTAGCATAAGTATTATACCATTACATGTAAAGCGTCATGGAATAAATGGCGCTATAATAATAAATAATAATAATAATACTACTATCGATTTTCTTTTTCACTTGCAGGACTTGAGCTGAGGTCATATCCATGTGACAAGAAGGGGCGGGGCCTCAGCCAACAGAAAATGTTGCTTCCTTGTATCAGCTTTGTTGTCTGAGGCCGCGCCCCTTCTGGTTACATGGGTATGACCTCACACAGGTCAAATCAAATATTAAATCGATGGTATAATACTTATGCTAATTCTAACAGGGGGAGTGGATAATTATGAATACCCCCCAGATATTATCTGATCCTCAGCTGCTGTCACTCAAGAAGCTGCTGATTTTATAAACTTTAGGTTTTGAAATCCAAGAAAGTAAACATCCTAGCTGACCACTACAAGTATGTAGAGAATCAGCCTGATAGTGCCAGTATAGCACTGGCTATAGGTTATATACGAAAATCCTGGTGATTGGTGCGCTTTAAACAGTGTGTGCTGCCCTCGCCAATGGTGGCTTGAAATTTCAAACAGGGGCAGGTCATTAAATCAGTGATCTGTCATTCAAACATCAGAGGAAGACAGAGGGGCCAAGGAATCACAGACAGGGAGGAAAAGACCCAGTGTACAGTCCGGCTCCTGTGCACCCAAATCTCATTAGAAAAAAAAACAAAAAACTTCAAATGCAAACAAGAATAAAGAGAATTTCTTCATCAAAGGTATCAATGTAATCAATATTGAAATGTCATTACAGCTATGTCTTTACTATGCACTACAATATTTTGCATACACGTTCTCTTTAAAAACAAAAAACTTAAAACTTTACTTACTCTTAAAGAGAAAAAAGATAGTAATAAAAGTAGAAGCCTTATGTCACATGTGACATCACCCCCGCAGCCAATCACTGGTCTCAGTGGTGATTTAGATGGCACAAATTGCTGAGTCCACCAATTGGCTGCAGCGCTAACAAGTGCTGTAGCCATGATGTCATTGTCATTATGATTCACTCATAGTGCTGGATGTGCAGAGAAATATACACTGCACTCTTAATAGCGAATTTGTTAGCCAAACAGTATACATATAACGCATTCTCACCTTGAATCTCATTGTGGCTCTTTCCACCAGTAGAAAATGGACATTTTCAGCATCTTCAGTAGCGATGTTCACCCAGTGCGACAACTTTCCTCTGCCTGCACCAAACTCTACAAAACAACGAGACTGGCCAAGTAAATCCAGTCTATCCAAGTGACCCAAAATAGAGCCCTGCAAAAAGAAAAGCATTTATTCCCTCTCTGGTTACATGTACAACATATTATACAAAGCTGATTAAGCAGAGTGAAAAATATTATATAATGGGTGAAGAAGGGAATTTTGTTTACTTACCGTAAATTCTTTTTCTTCTAGCTCCAATTGGGAGACCCAGACAATTGGGTGTATAGCTATGCCTCCGGAGGCCACACAAAGTATTACACTAAAAGTGTAAAGCCCCTCCCCTTCAGCCTATACACCCCCCGTACTGCTACGGGCTCATCAGTTTTGGTGCAAAAGCCAGAAGGAGGAAAAAATTATAAACTGGTTTAAAGTAAATTCAATCCGAAGGAATATCGGAGAACTGAAACCATTTAACATGAACAACATGTGTATACAAAAAACAGGGGCGGGTGCTGGGTCTCCCAATTGGAGCTAGAAGAAAAGGAATTTACGGTAAGTAAACAAAATTCCCTTCTTCTTTGTCGCTCCTAATTGGGAGACCCAGACAATTGGGACGTCCAAAAGCAGTCCCTGGGTGGGTAAATAATACCTCATAATAGAGCCGTAACGGCTCCGTCCTACAGGTGGGCAACTGCCGCCTGAAGGACTCGCCTACCTAGGCTGGCATCTGCCGAAGCATAGGTATGCATCTGATAGTGTTTCGTGAAAGTGTGCAGGCTCGACCAGGTAGCTTAATAAAGAAATTTGACCTAGTCTTATATTCATTGCGATCATAAATAAAGGCAAGATGCACAATAATGTTTTGCAAAAATACAAAAATATTTTTATTTTTAATTGCATACGTGATTAGAGAGAACATACACAAACAAAAAGTGAATTAAAATCAACACAACAAACAAGATGGACGGTGTGGTAGGTAGGGGGCTTCTCTTATTGTAATTCATAATATAAGAACTTCCAACAATCAAGGGTATGAGATTCTCTCTGTAATGGATATTAATTGAAGACCTCAAATAATGGTTTGGAGAGAGTCATAGTCCTATATTAATAATGAATATATATAGCCGTTATTGCAATATAGCAAAATCAACCTTACATATTTGCATACAAATAAAGCAGATGGAAAATCAGTTACAAAGTCATAATATCACTATGTAAGAGTTAATCAATAATAGATCTGATATGCCATCTGCCAATAGTACTAATAAAGGCTATCGCAGAGGGTAGATAAATAGTTCAAGACAAAGTAGTTCTACAAAATACAGCAGCGGCCGTCATATAAGATATACCGGGTTAATTAATATGTCCTGTGCCAGGTGTATCTACAACAATTAGCATAAAATAACAAATAGACCGATATATCACTTGCCATATATCACTTGAATATATATAGCCATTATTGCAGTATAGCAAAATTAACCCTATATATTTACATGCAAATGAAGCAGATGGAAAATCAGTTACAAAGTCATAATATCACCATGTAAGAGTTAATCAATAGTAGGTCTGATATGCCATCTGCCAATAGTACTTATGAAGGCCACCGCAAAGAACAGATAGATAATTCAGAACAAAGTAGTTCTACAGAATACAGCGGCGGCCGTCATATAAAACATACAGGGTTAATTAATATATACTGTGCCAGGTGTATCTACAGCAATTAGTATAAGATAACAGATAAACCGATATATCACTTGCAGGAAGTACTAATCAAAGCTGCCGTGAAAAGCAGTGCAGATTTAAGGATTAAATAATCCCATAAGACACAGCAGCAACTTAACTTGCAGTTAGTAGTATAGATACAGCAATTAGCATAAGATAACAGATAAATCAATATATCATTTGCAAGAGATACTGATCAGAGCTGCCGTGAAAAGCAGTGTAGATTTAAGGATTAAATAATCCTGTAAGAGGCGGCAGCAACTTAACTTGCAGTTAGTAGTGTAGATAACAATGAACCATATAGAGTATTTATACACATTTATTGGACATCCCTAGATGACCAAATTAAGGAGTAACGCCATTTTTCAATAAAATCAATCTTTATTTAAACATATTTTTTTAAAATATTTTAGCAAAAAAGGTACCGTATAAAAGAGAGGCACGGACAGGCACATAATTAGATCCCTATATTAGTAACTGGGATATTTACACCCAGGCAGGTAAATGTATATCTGATTACAGCCAAAAACCAAATATTAAATGAATCTAGTGATTATACCAATTATTAATACCAGTATACCATATTCATTGCTGCACAAATCTCCACATATATAATTTAAGACAAGTATCATATGCCATATGGACCAAGAGCAGACTCTGCGGTTCCACCTGCGTTTTTTCATCTGCAGTGCATAGATTTTTTCATGCAGGGTTCCTCCATGAATAATCTGTACTCATAAGAATAAATAAATAAAAGAGTATGGAGGTTCCCTAAGCACGAATCAATTCCATTGAATGCAGTATAAATTAATGAACGCACAAGGTGGTGTCAGCAGAGCCTGCTCAGGCTCACAGATTACATAGAATTCATGACACTTAGAAACATACAATGTGCAGCAACAAACCATCTATGATAACGACCGCACAAACCATGCAAGTCCAAAAATCAACTAGAGATTAGTGTAATTAGGCTGACAAAATACATGATAATATCATAATATTACATCACCTGACTGGGAAGTATCCTGCCGTGACCCTCGCACTCCGACACGTGTTTCACAAACAGCTTTCTCAAGGAGCGTGTCAGAGGTGAGGGGCGAGCAGATTATAAACATCAGATAACCAATAAGAGGTGCCAAAACCTGATTGCATTCAAACGTCACACCAGGAAACAGACTAATCCCATTAGCGGCGCATGACTGCAGTTGCTACGGACGCTTGAAAAGAGACCTCCCACGGATCGCGATCACGTGACCGTGACGTCATGACCCACACGGTGGTGAGTCATGGCAACCACAGCACGCTATCTGACGCGATGTGTGACGGTCAGTCGGCAGCAGTAGGAGTCATGCGCACTGGGTAATCTGTGATACTTAGAAAATAATACACACAACAGGACAGGAAGATTTCGATCATTCAAAAAACTTATTGTCAGAAAAACTATGCAATCGACTGCAAAAAGGCACATCATTAAATAGAAGGGAACCATATTATTATGCAAAGATATATAATTTTACAAAAAACACCCCATTATAACATACAATCAATATGATAGAGACCTATACAGTCAAGGGCACGTCTTTACATAGGAGGAGATCATATTATTATACAGTCATAAATGGATTTACAAATTCTAGAGAAAACACCCCATTATAACATACAGTCAATACAAAATAATTAAAGAGAACACTACTCCATAACACTTGTTCATATAATATATAATGATCCTGTCGGACGACTTGAAAGAGTAGCTCCTTCCCCTAGACATCAACGGTCATCACACGAAACCTTCCCAGGACATGTAGAAACAGCACACTCCATTGGTGAAATTAACCCGAATATATGGTGACCTAAATGAACTAAAAAAATAAACGATTAAAATAATAAAAAACAAAACCCACCAAACACATCTAACTAAAACCCAGGCATCCATACGCGAAGGATACAAGAGACACAAGAAACTACAAAATATCATGAGAACAAACACCTCAGAAGACCTCCCTCTTTTTTGGATACAACCAGGTTGATTACAGGAAGGCTGAAAAACCCATATTTTCGTTCAGCCCATTAGGAGTCAAGGTTCCCAGCCTATAAATCCACTTACTTTCAACCTGGGCAAGAAGCTTACCAAGATCCCCCCCTCTAGTACCGAGAGACACTAAATCAATACCTTTCGCTTTCAACAAGGAGGAATTACATCCATGATACTTTTTATAATGTCTTGGAATGGTTTTTAACAAATTTTCATCGGTGATGCTTTTAGCTTTCTCAATGTCCAGACAGTGCTCACGAATTCTAATTTTCAACTCCCTCGTGGTAAGTCCAATATATACCCTTTTGCATGGGCATTCAATCCTGTAAATCACACCTTTTGAGGAACACGTGATCCGATGTCTAATATCGAACTCACGTGATCCATCAAAATTGTGAAACTTCTTGGACTTAACAAGATTGGCACACGCCTTGCAAAGGCCACATGGGAAAAAACCAACTGGCAATGGTTGGCTGGACATGCTTGTTTGAAATGGTTCATAGTTACTATGAACAAGCATGTCCCTCAAGTTTTTACCACGTTTAGCCACAATAGATGGTCGTGATGGGAGAATTCTTTTTAGAACCGGATCCGTCAGTAAAATATTCCAATGTTTCTGGACTACTGTCCTCATTTTATCCCACTTATTATTGTAAGTGGTAATAAGACGCACTGTCTGGTCATTATTTGTTGTTTTCACCGTGTTGGAAAAAAGGAGAGAGTTTCTGGACGACCCCACTGCTCTCCTAAAACCATGCCTTATTGTCCTCCGACTATAACCTCTTGATTCAAAACTATGGGCCAGCTCCTCAGAGTGAGTCATAAAACTTGAATCATCGGAGCAAATTCTCCTAACCCTGAGGAACTGGCCGACAGGAATCCCCTTGATGGTATTTTTAGGGTGTGCAGATGATGCCAGTAGTAAGGAATTAGTGGCGGTTGGTTTACGGAAGACCTGAGTGGACAACAAACCGTCCGATGATGCCACAATTTTCAAATCCAAAAAATTGATTTCACGGCCATACTCAAATGTGAGTTTGATATTTAGATTGTTTTGATTCAAACTCTGCATGAATTCCTGTAAACCAACCACATCACCCTCCCAAATAAACCACACATCATCTATATACCTGATCCAATTCAAAACCTGATGAGTACATAGATTGTTGTCACTCACAAAAATCTGCCGCTCCCACGCCCCCAAAAAAAGGTTGGCGTAGGATGGTGCACAGCAGGCACCCATAGCAGTACCCTGGGTTTGTAGATACACCTTTCCATTGAATATGAAGATGTTATGTGTCAGTATATACTCAAGTAAGACTAAAATCAAGTCCGCCGTGGGACGTGCAATATTACTAGACTCAAGGTACCAAGAGACAGCCCTCAGACCATCCGGATGCCTAATGGAGGTATATAGAGATTCAATGTCAGCAGACACCATCATCATATTATCCTCCAGGTGAATCCCATCCAGACGTCTGAGCGCTGCCGTGGTATCCTGAATGTAAGATGGTAACTCACATACCAACGGCTTCAAATAATAGTCAATTACTTGACACACCAATTCAATGAGGCTACCATTCCCAGATATTATGGGTCTGCCAGGGGGATTAATTGGATCCTTGTGAATTTTTGGAATCAGGTACAAAGCCGGGAGACGTGGATGAAGTTTCTTAACAGTATCAAGGAATTTTTTAGGAATAATTCCCTTGTCATATGCTTGTTCCAAGATCACAACTAAGGAGCTATGAAAAGTAGAGGTGGGATTATATGGTAATTTCCGGTAACATTTAGTATCTCCCAACAATTTGTTAGCCTGCTCTTCATACTTGTCACACGGCCAAATAACAAGGTTGCCGCCTTTATCAGCTGGCTTGATAATGACATCCCGCCAGGATTGTAACTCTTTCAAACCAGCCCACTCATCTTTAGTAAGATTCCGGGCTGGTGAAGGTGAGGCGGCCAACTCTTCAATTTCTTGAGAGACCATTTTCGTAAACACCTCTAAGGCCGGACAAATACTCAAGCTTGGGAATTTTTTAGATTTATTCATAAGCTGTAACGGGAAATTACCAACCTCATTCTCTGAGCTCTCCTCCTCCAAAGATTGTAAAATTGAAAGTGCCTCTTGCTCCTCCCTAGTGGTGAAGATATCAGAAGCTTGAGTCTTATGATGCAATTTTTTAAGCAGGATTTTTCTTGAAAAAAGGTGAATATCTTTCACCGCTGTGAACGCGTCTAGGGGATTAGAAGGGGAAAAAGTTAATCCCTTTTCTAATAAAGAAATTTGTACATCTGAGAGCATGTGTTGAGAAAGATTAATTACCTGCGGCCCATCCTTACGTTTGTCCCTCGGATTGAAGATATCATATCCTTTACGTTTCCCTCTGTATCCATTATATGAGGGATCTCTGGGACCTTCTGAGCCGCTTGTAGACACATTGCTCTCAGATGCAGAATTCAACGATTGATTAGAGGCAAATCTGGAAGTAGCCATCTTGGATTCCTTCTTTATCTGCCATTTATAAATTTTTTTACTCTCAAAATCTTGGATATCGCGCTGATATTTTTTCAATTTATCAGTGCTGATCTCCTTCTCCCACCGTTCAAAATCCTTATCCAGGCTCGCAAAAAGTTCTTGTAGGTCATCCTTAGATAGATCTTTTTGAAGGCCCTCCTCAAGTTCCTTTATCTCCTCCTCTAATTTAAGCAAGGTAATTTTATTCTTTTCGTTTATAATTTTCATAAATTCAAACGAACATTTTGCAGCAGCCTTCTGCCATCTTAGGATCAAATCTTCCTGCTCCAGATCAAAGCTAGGATATAAATGAATCCTAAGACCCCGGGGGATGATTTCTTGCTCACAATATCGCTCAAGGGAGTTACTTGTCCACCAAATTTTTGTTTTTTTATGTAAAACATTCCTGTATCTCTTGATACTATCTTTGCATGATGACTGGGGTAAAATCACACCGGTACCCTTGCTAAATATAGTAGAGGCTTTGGACAGCCAGCTGGTTTCCCTGGCTTTGAAATCCATTGTGGAATGGGACCAACTGTTCAAAAAACAGCAAAAATATACAATTAACAACCTCATGTCCTATTAGTTACCTACTAGCACTCCAAGATACATGATTTATACACATTTATTGGACATCCCTAGATGACCAAATTAAGGAGTAACGCCATTTTTCAATAAAATCAATCTTTATTTAAACATATTTTTTTAAAATATTTTAGCAAAAAAGGTACCGTATAAAAGAGAGGCACGGACAGGCACATAATTAGATCCCTATATTAGTAACTGGGATATTTACACCCAGGCAGGTAAATGTATATCTGATTACAGCCAAAAACCAAATATTAAATGAATCTAGTGATTATACCAATTATTAATACCAGTATACCATATTCATTGCTGCACAAATCTCCACATATATAATTTAAGACAAGTATCATATGCCATATGGACCAAGAGCAGACTCTGCGGTTCCACCTGCGTTTTTTCATCTGCAGTGCATAGATTTTTTCATGCAGGGTTCCTCCATGAATAATCTGTACTCATAAGAATAAATAAATAAAAGAGTATGGAGGTTCCCTAAGCACGAATCAATTCCATTGAATGCAGTATAAATTAATGAACGCACAAGGTGGTGTCAGCAGAGCCTGCTCAGGCTCACAGATTACATAGAATTCATGACACTTAGAAACATACAATGTGCAGCAACAAACCATCTATGATAACGACCGCACAAACCATGCAAGTCCAAAAATCAACTAGAGATTAGTGTAATTAGGCTGACAAAATACATGATAATATCATAATATTACATCACCTGACTGGGAAGTATCCTGCCGTGACCCTCGCACTCCGACACGTGTTTCACAAACAGCTTTCTCAAGGAGGAATAGGATCAGGCACTATAAAAGAAAGGGTTTAATGATGCCATTAGTTTTAAACCCTTTCTTTTATAGTGCCTGATCCTATTCCGCCTCCTATTTCTATCTACAAATCAATAAAGCCTTGTGCATGAAATTCATACTGTAATTATTATGTTTTATATGTTTTACATATAATCTCTGGTTAAGTGGTTGCTATGCATCCTTGCTAAAATCATGTTTTTAATTTTGTTTTTTAATTTTATTCATAGATCTGACTGCTTATTTCTCCACCTTGTCTATAATTATGGCTGAAGAAATCATCTTGGGCAACATATCCATAATAAAGGCCACAATGGATCTAAGAAGATCTTCTAATAATCTATCTATATTGTTATGATCTGTACTTTCTGACCACACAATTTAGTTCAATATATATATATGTATATTATATCCATTGGATTCATTGTTCTGCATTTGCCCTTCTATTTGCCCACTCTCTGACGTAATTTTGGCTTCCTGCCTGTGCGCGCGCCGGCTCCCTGATGTCTCTCCTCCCGGCGCCCGGCGTCCAATTGGATACACGTGGTTGTGCATGCGCATCACGTTCTTCCTGGACGCCGACGTGCTGGATGGGACGGACATCCGCGAGCCGGCGCGCGCCGCCATAGGCTGGCAAGTACTACATGTGGGAGATTTAAGCAACCAGGTACACAGCCTCCACACCTCCGGACGAAGCAGTTGTGAAACGCGCGTCGAGGTGTGGGCGGTGTGTCCTGGTGGGGGCATTATCTTGGAGAGTATCATCTCCCCTTCACTGAGCTTCCTCCATTCTGGCCGAGTATACCTAATCCCTTTGGGATATCATCTAATCACTGGTTCTGAATGACCATTCATTTCCTTGTTATCTTATGCCGTTTGTTATGGACATACTTGGCACAGGATGTACTAATTAACTTTGCATACTCTATATGGTTCATTGTTATCTACACTACTAACTGCAAGTTAAGTTGCTGCCATGTCTTACAGGATTATTTAATCCTTAAATCTACACTGCTTTTCACGGCAGCTCTGATCAGTATCTCTTGCAAATGATATATTGATTTATCTGTTATCTTATGCTAATTGCTGTATCTATACTACTAACTGCAAGTTAAAGGTCCAGTCACACAACGATAGGGATCGCTGGTAAGTTGCTAGGAGGTTGCTGGTGAGCTGTCACACTGCGACGCTCCAGCGATCCCACCAGCAACCTGACCTGGCAGGGATCGCTGGAGCGTGGCTACACGAGTTGCTGGTGAGCTCACCAGCAACCAGTGACCAGCCCCCAGTCTCCTAGTTACAGCACACATCAGGTTAATTAACCCGATGTGTGCTGCAGCTAAATGTGCACAGAGCAGGGAGCAGCGCACACTGCTTAGTGCTGGCTCCTTGCTCTCCTAGTTACAGCACACATCGGGTTAATTACCTGATGTGTGCTGCAGCTACATGTGCACAGAGCAGGAGCCGGCACTGACAGTGAGAGCGGAGGAGGCTGGTATCAAAGGTAAATATCGGGTAACCAAGGACAGGGCTTCTTGGTTACCCGATGTTTACATTGGTTACCAGCCTCAGCAGAAGCTGGCTCCCTGCTCACTGCACATTAGTTGTTGCTGTCTCGCTGTCACACACAGCGATCTGTGCTTCACAGCAGGACAGCAACAACTAAAAAATGGCCCAGGACATTCAGCAACAACCAACGACCTCACAGCAGGGGCCAGGTTGTTGCTGGATGTCACACACAGCAACATCGCTAGCAACGTCACAAAAGTTGTTCGTTACCAGCGATGTTGCTAGCGATGTTGCTTAGTGTGACGGGGCCTTTAGTTGCTGCTGTGTCTTATGGGATTATTTAATCCTTAAATCTACACTGCTTTTCACGGCAGCTTTGATTAGTACTTCCTGCAAGTGATATATCGGTTTATCTGTTATCTTATACTAATTGCTGTAGATACACCTGACACAGGATATATTAATTAACCCTGTATGTTTTATATGACGGCCGCCGCTGTATTCTGTAGAACTACTTTGTTCTGAATTATCTATCTGTTCTTTGCGGTGGCCTTCATAAGTACTATTGGCAGATGGCATATCAGACCTACTATTGATTAACTCTTACATGGTGATATTATGACTTTGTAACTGATTTTCCATCTGCTTCATTTGCATGTAAATATATAGGGTTAATTTTGCTATACTGCAATAATGGCTATATATATTCAAGTGATATATGGCAAGTGATATATCGGTCTATTTGTTATTTTATGCTAATTGTTGTAGATACACCTGGCACAGGACATATTAATTAACCCGGTATATCTTATATGACGGCCGCTGCTGTATTTTGTAGAACTACTTTGTCTTGAACTATTTATCTACCCTCTGCGATAGCCTTTATTAGTACTATTGGCAGATGGCATATCAGATCTATTATTGATTAACTCTTACATAGTGATATTATGACTTTGTAACTGATTTTCCATCTGCTTTATTTGTATGCAAATATGTAAGGTTGATTTTGCTATATTGCAATAACGGCTATATATATTCATTATTAATATAGGACTATGACTCTCTCCAAACCATTATTTGAGGTCTTCAATTAATATCCATTACAGAGAGAATCTCATACCCTTGATTGTTGGAAGTTCTTATATTATGAATTACAATAAGAGAAGCCCCCTACCTACCACACCGTCCATCTTGTTTGTTGTGTTGATTTTAATTCACTTTTTGTTTGTGTATGTTCTCTCTAATCACGTATGCAATTAAAAATAAAAATATTTTTGTATTTTTGCAAAACATTATTGTGCATCTTGCCTTTATTTATGATCGCAATGAATATAAGACTAGGTCAAATTTCTTTATTAATATATGTTATGGTGACTTCAGTCATTTCTAATAATTAACAAATATCATGCATTTCTGTATTCTATTGTTAATAATTTCGACCAGGTAGCTGCCTGACACATCTGCTGAGCCGTAGCCTGGTGTCGCAAGGCCCAGGACGCTCCCACGGCCCTGGTAGAATGGGCCTTCAGTCCTGAGGGAACCGGAAGCCCCGAGGAACGGTAAGCTTCGAGAATTGGTTCCTTGATCCACCGAGCCAGGGTTGATTTGGAAGCTTGTGTCCCTTTACGCTGGCCAGCGACAAGGACAAAGAGAGCATCGGAGCGGCGCAGGGGCGCCGTACGAGAAATGTAGAGTCTGAGTGCTCTCACCAGATCTAACAAGTGCAAATCCTTTTCACATTGGTGAACTGGATGAGGAGAAAACGAGGGTAAGGAGATGTCCTGATTGAGATGAAAAGTGGGCAAGGCAAATGGCCAGGGAGAAAACGCCTGAGCAGAGCACCACGACAGGAATATTTTCCACGTCCTGTGGTAGATCTTGGCGGACGTTGGTTTCCTAGCCTGTCTCATAGTGGCAATGACCTCTTGAGATAATCCTGAAGACGCTAGGATCCAGGACTCAATGGCCACACAGTCAGGTTGAGGGCCGCAGAATTCAGATGGAAAAACGGCCCTTGAGACAACAAGTCTGGTCGGTCTGGTAGTGGCCACGGTTGACCCACCGTGAGATGCCACAGATCCGGGTACCACGACCTCCTCGGCCAGTCTGGAGCGACGAGGATGACGCGGCGGCAGTCGGCCCTGATCTTGCGTAACACTCTGGGCAACAGAGCCAGAGGAAGAAACACATAAGGAAGCTGAAACTGCGACCAATCCTGAACTAAGGCGTCTGCCGCCAGAGCTCTGTGATCTTGAGATCGAGCCATGAATGTTGGGACCTTGTTGTTGTGCCGTGACGCCATTAGGTCGACGTCCGGCATCCCCCAGCGGCAACAGATCTCCTGAAACACGTCCGGGTGAAGGGACCATTCCCCTGCGTCCATGCCCTGGCGACTGAGAAAGTCTGCTTCCCAGTTTTCTACGCCCGGGATGTGAACTGCGGATATGGTGGATGCTGTGGCTTCCACCCACAGCAGAATCCTCCGGACTTCCTGGAAGGCTTGCCGACTGCGTGTCCCACCTTGGTGGTTGATGTAAGCCACCGCTGTGGAGTTGTCCGACTGAATTCGGATCTGCTTGCCTTCCAGCCACTGCTGGAACGCTTTTAGGGCAAGATACACTGCCCTGATCTCCAGAACATTGATCTGAAGTGAGGACTCTTGCTGAGTCCACGTACCCTGAGCCCTGTGGTGGAGAAAAACTGCTCCCCACCCTGACAGGCTGGCGTCCGTCGTGACCACCGCCCAGGATGGGGGTAGGAAGGATTTCCCTTTCGATAATGAGGTGGGAAGAAGCCACCACCGAAGGGAAGCTTTGGTTGCTTGAGAGAGGGAGACGTTCCTGTCTAGGGACGTCGGCCTCCTGTCCCACTTGCGTAGGATGTCCCATTGAAGAGGACGCAGGTGAAACTGCGCGAAAGGGACTGCTTCCATTGCTGCCACCATCTTCCCTAGGAAGTGCATGAGGTGCCTCAAGGGGTGTGACCGACCTTGAAGGAGAGATTGTACCCCTGTGTGTAGTGAACGCTGTTTGTCCAGCGGAAGCTTCACTATCGCTGGAAGAGTATGAAACTCCATGCCAAGATATGTCAGTGATTGGACCGGTGTCAGATTTGACTTTGGAAAATTGATGATCCACCCGAAACTCTGGAGAATCTCCAGAGTAACGTTGAGGCTGTGTTGGCATGCCTCTTGAGAGGGTGCCTTGACCAGCAGATCGTCTAAGTAAGGTATCACTGAGTGACCCTGAGAGTGGAGGACCGCAACTACTGTCGCCATGACCTTGGTGAAAACCCTTGGGGCTGTCGCCAGGCCGAACGGCAGTGCCGCGAACTGAAGGTGTTCGTCTCCTATGGCGAAGCGCAAGAAGCGCTGATGCTCTGGAGCAATTGGTACGTGGAGATAAGCATCCTTGATATCGATCGATGCTAGGAAACCTCCTTGGGACATTGAGGCGATGACGGAGCGGAGGGATTCCATCCGGAACCGCCTGGTCCTTACGTGTTTGTTGAGCAGTTTTAGGTCCAAAACAGGACGGAAGGACCCGTCCTTCTTTGGAACCACAAACAGGTTGGAGTAGAAACCGTGACCCTGTTGCTGAAGAGGAACCGGGACCACCACTCCTTCTGCCTTCAGAATGCCCACCGCCTGCAGAAGAGCCTCGGCTCGCTCGGGAGGTGGAGATGTTCTGAAGAATCGAGTCGGAGGACGAGAGCTGAACTCTATCCTGTAACCGTGAGACAAAATGTCTCTCACCCAACGGTCTTTTACTTGTGGCAGCCAGGTGTCGCAAAAGCGGGAGAGCTTGCCACCGACCGAGGATGCGGTGTGAGGAGGCCGTAAGTCATGAGGAAGCCGCCTTGGTAGCGGCACCTCCGGCGGTCTTTTTAGGGCGTGATTTAGACCGCCATGCGTCGGCGTTCCTCTGATCCTTCTGAGGCCTTTTGGACGAGGAGAATTGTGACCTGCCCGCACCCCGAAAGGACCGAAACCTCGACTGTCCCCTCCTCTGTTGGGGTGTTTTTGGTTTGGCTTGGGGTAAGGATGTTTCCTTTCCCTTGGATTGTTTGATGATTTCATCCAATCTCTCACCAAACAAACGGTCGCCAGAAAATGGCAATCCAGTTAAGCACTTTATGGAAGCCGAATCTGCCTCCCATTCCCGCAGCCACAAGGCCCTGCGTATTACCACCGAACTGGCGGCTGCAACCGCCGTACGGGTCGCAGAGTCCCGGACAGCATTAATAGCGTAGGACGCAAATGCCGACGTTTGAGAGGTTATGGACGCCACCTGCGGCGCAGACGTACGTGAGTGCGTCAATTTGCGCCTGACCAGCTGAGATAGCTTGGAGTGCCCATACGGCTGCGAATGCTGGAGCAAAAGACGCGCCGATAGCTTCATAGATGGATTTCAACCAGAGCTCCATCTGTCTGTCAGTGGCATCCTTGAGTGAAGCTCCATCTTCCACTGCAACTATGGATCTAGCCGCCAGTCTGGAGATTGGAGGATCCACCTTGGGACACTGAGTCCAGCCCTTGACCACGTCAGGGGTAAAAGGGTAACGTGTATCCTTAAGGCGCTTGGAAAAACGCTTATCTGGATAAGCTCGGTGTTTCTGGACTGCCTCTCTGAAGTCAGAGTGGTCCAGAAACATACTCTTTGTACGCTTGGGAAACCTGAAACGGAATTTCTCCTGCTGAGAAGCTGACTCCTCCACTGGAGGAGCTGAGGGAGAAATATTCAACATTTCATTGATGGACGCAATAAGATCATTCACTATGGCGTCCCCATCAGGAGTATCAAGGTTGAGAGCGGCTTCAGGATCAGAATCCTGATCAGCTACCTCCGCTTCATCATACAGAGAGTCCTCTCGCTGAGACCCTGAACATTGTGATGATGTCGAGGGAATTTCATAGCGAGCTCGCTTAGTCGGTCTGGGGCTGCGGTCCGTGTCAGAGACCTCACCCTGGGATCCATGAGACACCCCGGGAAGACATTGCTGCTCCAACTGAGGGGAACCAGGGGACAATGATACCACAGTGCCCCTGGCTTGAGATGCCGGCCTGGACTGCAAGGCTTCTAATATCTTAGCCATAGTCTCAGAAAGTCTTTCAGTAAAAACTGCAAACTCCGTCCCTGTCACCTGGACAGTGTTAACAGGTGGTTCTCCCTGGGCCACCCCTAGCAGAGGCTCCGGCTGAGAAAGTGCCACAGGGGCCGAGCATTGCACACAATGAGGGTCAGTGGAACCTGCCGGCAGTATAGCCGTACATGCTGCACAGGCAGCATAGTAAGTCTGTGCCATGGCACCCTTGCTATTTGTGGACGACATGCTGTTGTCTCCTCTGAGCAATACAGGAGGGTAAATAGCCACAAATCAACAGTGCACCCTACAGTGTAAAGTATAGACTATAATCATATAAACTATAAATACACTTCTGCACTAGTGGGGCCAGCACCACAGGTGCTGCTTACCGCCTGCGCAAAGCGTTTGTGTGGGCACCAGAAATCCTGCCTGGGTCTCTTTGAGCCTGTCTCTCCTCTCCAGCGTTAGCAGAGCTGAGAGGAATGGCTGCCGGCGTCCTGGGAAGAGGAGGGAGCCGTGGGCGTGACCCAGAAAAGTGCGGGAACTGGTGCCCCACTGTGCAGAGTGAGGGGGGTGGAGTATGCAAAGCATGCTCCAGCCCTCAGTGCTGCCGACCTGTACAGCGTCCCGCCCTTCCCCTGACTGGCAGGGCTGGGGGCGGGAAAAGAATGAGACTAGGCCGCAGAAGCCGGGGACTATAGTTATAAGCGCGGCCGCCGTATAAGCGCGGTCGGCGCGGAAGTCCCCGGCGCACTAACAGTCCCAGCCGCGCCGCAGGGATAACCATGGCAGCGGCGGTCAGCGCGGCAGTCCCCCTACACAAATACACTCAGCGACGCTGAAGTGTATAGTGGCACAAATGCAGCCAGCGCTGCTGTCCCCGGTGCACTAGCACACCCAGCAATGCTGGAGTGTTGCTGTGCGCGGTCCCCACGGGGACACAGAGTACCTCCAAGTAGCAGGGCCATGTCCCTGAACGATACTCGGCTCCTATCCAGCAAGGTCCTCAGGAGCTGTGGATGGAGCACGGTCTCCTGTGCCTGGAGACCGATGGGATCCCACTTCACCCAGAGCCCTAATTGAGGGATGGGGAAGGAAAGCAGCATGTGGGCTCCAGCCTCCGTACCCGCAATGGATACCTCAACCTTAACAACACCGCCGACAAGAGTGGGGTGAGAAGGGAGCATGCTGGGGGCCCTGTTATGGGCCCTCTTTTCTTCCATCCGACATAGTCAGCAGCTGCTGCTGACTAAGCTGTGGAGCTATGCGTGGATGTCTGACCTCCTTCGCACAAAGCATAAAAACTGATGAGCCCGTAGCAGTACGGGGGGTGTATAGGCTGAAGGGGAGGGGCTTTACACTTTTAGTGTAATACTTTGTGTGGCCTCCGGAGGCATAGCTATACACCCAATTGTCTGGGTCTCCCAATTAGGAGCGACAAAGAAATAAGTATTAAACATGTCCCCTATTTTCAACAGTGGAACACTGGTACAATGGAACCTTAGATTACGAGCATAATTCGTTATGTGAGTGTGCTCGTAATCCAAGTTATTCGTATAGCAAGGCAAATTTTCCCAAAGGAAAAAAACTCAGACAATTGGTTCCACAACTTGTAGCAATGTCCCATCCTGGTCCCCTATTGTGCCATTCCACACACACACAAACACACACACACACACACACACACAAACACATTATTCTCACCTATCCGCCGTTCCCTTGGCGGCTTCTCTGGTTCTTGCAGTCCGCAGGCATGTGGACCCAGTAACGATCGTGGCCGACGCAGGGGCTGCCGCTGTCAGTGCTTCAGCAGCAGACGTCATACACATGAGCCGCTTGCCTCTGATTGCACACCTCCCAAAGGCAGCGCGCTGGCCAGACAGAGCTCAACGTCGGCTGACATGAAGCAAAGACAGCAGCAGCCCCTGCACCGGCTGCGATTGTTACCGGATCCATGTGCCTGCGAACCACAAGAAGCAGCCAGAGCGGGTCAGAGCGCGATGAAAGTACAGAACTGGAAGTGTGTGTGGTGAGTATTTGCTCGTATAGCAAAGCATTGCTCGCAAACCGAGTTACCAATTTGCAGCAAGCTATGCTCATATAGCGAAATGCTCGAACACCGGTTAGTCGTAATCCGAGGTTCCACTATAAATGTTTTTCTAAAGGTGCTAATGACATGATTTTAGTACCAGATGTCAGTAACAAAACATCCAATCAATACAAGTAAAGAATTCAAACCATAGCTGTCCATAAATTAAGTGATGTGCAAATATGGGAAATGACATAAGGAAAAAAAGTATTGAACACATAAAGGAAGAGAGGTGCAAAAAGCCATGGAAAGTCATGACACCAGCTGAAATCTATCAATAATTAAAAAACAATTCTGCCACTTAGTGAAAAAAAAAAATCAGCTGGTTTAACTGATTGCCTATATAAAAAAAAAAGTGTCTCATTACCAAAGTGCCACACAAGAAACATCTCATCATGGGTAAAACCAGTGAGCTATCTCAAGACCTTTGCAATCTTATCGTTTCAAAACATACTGATTCCATTGGTTATAGAAAAATTACTAAACTAATTAAGGCTTCAGTGAGCACTTTTAGGGCCATAATCTGGAATTGGAAACAACATTACTTCACCATAAACTGGCCACGACCAGATGCTCCCCACAAGATTTCAGACAGAGGAGTGAAAAGAATTATAAGAGTTGTCCAAGAGCCAAGAACCACCTGTGGAGAGCTATAGAAAGACCTGGATAAGCAAGTACAATTGCTCCAAAGAAAGCAATAAGTAATGCACTCAACCTCTATGACCTATATACATGCTCACCACTCAAGACTCCACTGCTGATCAAAAAGCATGTGCAAGTGTGTTTACAGTTTGCTCAACAACAATTAGACAAACCTGTGAAATAGTGGGAGAGGATTTGAAGAGTGTTTGTGTGAAAGAATATGCCAAAATGACATCTGAGCAATACATGTGACTAGTTTCTCCATACAGGAGGTGTCTTTAAGCTGTCATCACCAACAAAGGCTTTGGAATGAAATATTAAATACTTTTCAGTAAGTGTGTTCAATACTTTTTCCTTGTGTCATTTCTCATTACACATCACTGAATTTATGGACAGTTCTTTACGGATTGGACGGGTGTTTATCGACACCTGGTGAGAAATAGCACCTATAGAAACAAATTTACTTAGTAAATTGGTGACGTGTTCAATACTTATTTCACCGCTGTACAAAGATGCAAATACAAGGTGCACACAAAACAATGGCACATACTAAATGTATGGAAGGTTTATATACGATATATTACTGGACAGAGCCTGCATTTCAGATGTAATGGTCTCACATTTGTGTTTCCCACAATGTTACAGAATTACAGAGGCTGTTGGGAGATGCTGGGCTTTGTAGTTTTACAGAAGCTGAAGCGCCTACTAATACAATACATAGGACTTCCCTGGGTCACGGTTCTGAATAATGACAAGAGAGAAAGATGGATTGTATGTGAAATAAGGCACTGCTCATGTATATCTCATGGTGATGGAAGCATCGATTTGTTCGTTACTTCTAGCCTAATCCATAATCTAGAAACCAAGTGAAGATGACACGCGGTCCGGTGACAAAGGCTATACGCTGGGTTCATTCAGAGCTCCGTGTAATGCTGGAATGACAGAGTTTCTGTCCGGCAATGGGGGCTCTAAACCTGAAAATACAGGACAGTATAACAATTTAAAGCCCCCCCATAAACAGATGGCTATTGGCCGATCCCACGATATTGACGTGTTTGGACGACATTATAATGTCTATAAAAGTCACCGCCGCGACTGATCATCGGAGGGACCGCCGCTGATCAGATACGTCTGATTTCACACTGCAGATTGCTTTGTTCTCCCGGAAATGTTATCATGGAGAACACAGGAGCACTTGGCCCAATGAGTGCTCCTGGGGGATGATTGAGACAGCTGATATGGCACTGTGATGATTGATCAGCGCGAAGCATTGCTTTACTCGACAGCAATCCAGTGTGTGTGGCACTTAACTCACAAGCACAAACATTAGGGCTACATGCGCATGCTGCATCAATCTTGTGTTCACAAAACTGCAGCCTAAACTGCACCATGTCAGAGAGAGCCTGCAAATGTCACAAAAAATGCTTTGTATGTTGTACACAAAGCTTCTCATGAGCCAGATCAGGCACCCCATACTTGCACTGACGAGGTGCAAGCACCCTGAAACACTGTGTCTGCAAATTGGGATTCTGATCTGGCATATATATCCTAAGTTATATGCAAAGGATTGTTAAAAATCCACATTTGACTTTTAGGATCGCCACTATCCAATAGGTGGGTGCTGCGCTAGAGTTTGTCTCCATTCTGGAGAGATAATTTGTATTTGTAGGTGCGTTTTTGCTGCGTTTTGGAAGAATGACATGCTGCATTTTGTCACAAACGTTTGACAAATAAACTGCAATGTGCGACATAGGCAAATCTGACTTCTCACAGCTTTGCTGGGACGTCAAATTTCAGAGAGTTCTCGACATCAAAAGTGCAGCCAAAACGCAGCAAAAAAACGCAGCATGCACATGTAGCCTAAACATGTACACCCCACAATTTTAGAAAAAAAGAAACATACAACTGGATGGGCGGGGGGGGTGGGGGTGCAGATTATCAAGCTCAAGGCTCCCAACCCTCCACAAATAACCTCAAAACTGTCTTTCATAACTCGCACCATATTATTATGTAGTTACTTTAGTCTGCTTCTGTGCTAGTGTAAGCATTAGGTAGCCCCTAATAAATATGCCCTTACACATGGAAACATACTATATGCACACAGGTTTTGGAACACCTATCATCACACCCCAAGAGTATTTATGACATCCAATCTAAATCTATATGCATTAAAATTAAGTTGCCCCTCATTGTATAGCTATAACAGCCTTTACTCTTCTAGGCGGGTTTCTACAAGATGTTTGAAGAGTGTCTGTGTACATTTTTTGCTCTTTCAACTAGAAGAAAAGTGCCTGAGCTCGCATGTCCATTCTTTTCATTTCACCAGAGGTGTTGGATGTGTTGAGGTCGAAGCCCTATGGGGCCTGCCATGTTCTTCCAAACCAAACTCCTGTAACCATGCCTTTATGGACTTTGCTGTGCGCACTGGAGCACAACCATGGGGGACAGAAAAAGTGTCTTTATCAAACAGTTTCCCTAAAGTTGAAAGCTATAATTGTCCCAAAATATCTTGTATGCTGAAACATTAAAATAGATAGTCCCTGGAAATGAGGACCCCAAGCAGACCCCTGAAAAACCTACCCCCGTTCCCTGAAAAATAGGAGACAAATGTCATATTTTTTCTTACCTCGAAAAAAGCACTAGGTCTTATTTTCGGGGGAGGGTTTATTCTCGGGGAAACATAGTTGGGACAAAGTTTACCCCCCCAAAAAATGCAGATCTCCCTTCCCAGGATCGTCATATGTACCAGACCCTGGACGTCTGCGTGGCCTCCCAGGTCCTCCTGCGATCATTGGCGGGTGCTATCCAGCAGGTATGCTCCACAGTGGTCCTCCCCATGCTCTCTAGCCGACACTCACACATTAGAATGCAAACACACACTCATACAGACATATATTAATACATACATACATACATACACACGCACACACAACCTCTGCTACATGCACAGTTAAGCTGGAGTCACACTTGCGAGAGACTCTGAGTCGCACATCGCATCACCCGGCATGACCACAGACTCTCCTGACAGGAGCGGGTCAGCTGCATGTATTTCTATGCAGCTGAGATGCTCCTGTCAAGAGAGCTGCAGGACATGTCGTGTGGTGATGTCAGCAGACTTGCACGAGTCTCTCACAAGTGTGACTCCGGCCTAACACTTACATACACAGCTCTGCTAAATGTACAGTTACCCTTACATGCACAGCTCTGCTATGTGCATGCACACACTTGCATACATGCAGACACACACACACACACACACACACACACACAGCTCTACTGCACAGTTACAATTAATTACACACATACACATGAAATCAAACATACAATCGTGCACTGCACACTCTCACCACATCTGGTGATACCACTTGCTTCCAGCCAGAAGGGGACTCTCTGCTCTCATCTCTATGATGTGTTCCACCGCCGGGTCCTCCATGTGTTCCACCTGAGGTCCTGGCACTGCACTGCTTACCAGGTCCTTACCATAGGCTGGCCAGAAGCAATCAATATCACTGGATGTGGTGAGTGAGTGTGTGCGCAATCTGATGTGTAATGAGTGTGTGTGTTCTCATATGTCTGTGTGTGTGATCTGATGGGTGTGGGTGTGCGTTCCGCTGCAGGACCTTGACATGCGTCGACCATCTGGTGAGTATGATAGTGGAGTCTTCTGTCTTCTCTCTTTTGGGGGTGTCTGCTTTCTATAATGAAGTGTCCTGCAGTTTTCTTTAACATTTTTAGCTGCATGGACACTTCATTACTGAACCGCCACTAGAGCTTATTTTCGGGCGGAGGTCTTATATTTAGGCCTTGCAGAAAACTCCTGCTAGGCCTTATTTTCAGGGAAACACGTAGTAGCATTATCCCTCTTCCATCATATTTTACAGTCAGCCAAGTCAAGTTCTCCTGGCATGTGACAGCCCAGACTCCTCCATCAGATGCCAGATATAGTAGTGTGATCAGTGACTGCACAGAGCACATTTCCACTGCTCCTCAGTGCAGTGGTTGCAGTTTGACATCTCTCCATCTAATGCCTGGCATTGTGCGTGTGCTGGCCTGGCACGACGTCGCATGTGACACAGGTCTGTAGGTAGCAGGAACCTCTCAGGGCTCCTATCCAGAGGCAATACTCTTTTAGAACGACTCATTCTTTCACAAATCTTAGTAAAGTCAGATGACATGGCGAGGGGCCAGATATCAATACCCCGGGGTGGGGGTGGGTGGGAGGGGGGGGTAGGGGCATCGGGACTATGTGAAAAGCTCGACATTTAATTTCTAGACACGTATCCTAATATTTTCTCCATATAGTTTATATTAATGGAAATATATTATTTTGACATTTGTGATGACCACATCATATAATTTTTGTATGTACTTGGGGTGGCTGATCAGGGTCTGGTGGAAAAGCTGCACCTTGTGAATGCAAGCACAACCAGCTCTATAAGGCAGAAGGTGAATGCTCCATGCTACAAGAGTTGTCCCACTTATCAAAACAAGGCCAGTGTTTTTACAGTCCCTTGCAAAAGTATTCATGCCACACAAACTTTTCCATATTTGCTCACGTTACACCCACAAACGAAGATGTATTTTATGTGATATACAAGCACAGAGTAGCAAGGATTTGTGAAGTGTAAAGGAAATCATACCTAGTTTTCTAAATATTTAAAAAAAAAAGAGAATTTTGTTTACTTACCGTAAATTCTTTTTCTTATAGTTCCGTCATGGGAGACCCAGACCATGGGTGTATAGCTACTGCCTCCGGAGGACACACAAAGTTACTACACTCAAAACGTGTAGCTCCTCCCTCCCAGTATATACACCCCCTGCTAGCCAGTCCTAGCCAGTTTAGTGCAAAAGCTGAAGGAGGACATCCACCCACAAGAAGAGACAGAGTAAAAACCGGAAGAACCGGAACCTCTGTCTACAACAATAACAGCCGGTGAAGACACCGGAACAAGAAACCTGCCAACAGGCAATAGGGAGGGTGCTGGGTCTCCCATGACGGAACTATAAGAAAAAGAATTTACGGTAAGTAAACAAAATTCTCTTTTTCTTTATCGTTCCTATGGGAGACCCAGACCATGGGACGTTCCAAAGCAGTCCATGGGTGGGAATAAACAGACAACTGAGAAGCAGGCAAAACCTAACTTCACAAATGGGCGACAGACGCCTGAAAGATGCGTCTGCCTAAGCCCGCGTCTGCCAAAGCATAAGCATGCCTTGGATAGAGCTTCGAAAAAAGTATGCAGACTAATTCGAGCTGCAGTCTGACAGACCTACTGAGCCGTAGCCTGGAGCCTGAAAGCCCAAAAGGCACCGACAGGTCTGATCAAATGTGCTCTGATCCCCGGCGGGGAAGGCACTTGAGTACACTTGTTGGGCCTCGGAAATGGCCGACCTAAGCCAACGAACCAGGGTCGGCTTAGATGCCGAGAGACCGCTACGCTGACTAGCGGTCAGCACCAGAGAGAGGTGCACTGCCTAATAACGGCGGTGCAAGACACATAGATCCGGAGCGCCCGCACCAGATCCAGGATATGCAACGCTTTCTCAAGCGATGAACAGGAGCCGGACAAAAGGAAGGCAGGTAAATTGCCCCGGATAAGGTGGAAGCAGTAACCACCTCAGGGAAAAAAGTCCGGAGTCGGACGGAGACCACCTTGTCTTGATGCAAAAGGCCAAGAAGGGGGTGACTCCGAGAGAGTACAGCCAGAACTCTCTGGCGGGAAATTATAGCCACTAGAAGACTACTTTCTGTGAAAGATGAAACAAAGAAACCTCCCTAAGAGGCGCAAAGGGGGGTTTCCGGGAACCGAGAGGACCGGATTAAGGTCCCAGGGCTCCATAGGCCGCAGGAAAGGCGGAATAATGTGAGATGCGCCCTGAAAGGAGCGCACCGGAGCCAGCCGGACGATACGCCGCTGGCACATACTGACAGAGCCGAGACCTGTCCCTTAATGAGGGATAGTCCTAGCTGTAAACCGGACTGTGAAAGAGACAGGAGGGTCAGCAAAGATAAAAAGGTCAAAGGACACTTTGAAGCTCGAGTCATAGCGGAGATGACTTCAGGAAGGATACCAGAAGTCGCCAAGATCCAGGACTCAAGAGCTACGCCGTCAATCTGAGAATCCAGAATTCTGACGGAAAAAACGGTCCCTTTTGAGAAAAGGTCTGAACGGTCCGGAAGATGCCATGGCAACCCAACGGACAGAAGGAGCAGGTCAGGGTACCAAGCCTGCCTGGGTCAGTCTGGAGAATGAGAATGACCCGACGGCCCCCTTAACTGATCTTGTGCAGGACTCTGGGCAAGAGGTAGAGACGAAGCTGGGATCAAACATGAACCAGTGTGCCTACCGCAAAACCTGAGGATTGTGGACCACGGTTGGACAGCTGAAATAGTCTGCCTCGCAGCTTTCACATCTAGGATGTGGGCTGCGGATATGGTGGACTAGGAGTCCCTTGTCCACTGAAGAATGATGAGCCGCCAAGATTGCCAGACGGCTGAATGTCCCGCCCTGGAAGTTGATGTAGGAAAACGCTGTCACGTTGTCCGACTGGACTCGAATGTGCCTAGCCGCCAACAGATGGTGAAGGCTTAGAGAGCTAGAAATACAGCTCTGATTTCCAGCACATTGAACCAGAGGGCTGATTCGGACAGAGTCCAAGCGCCCTGCGCTCCACGGTGGAGATATACTGCTCCCAAGGCGGAAAGACCAGCACCCTGGTGAGGATCACCCGGGACGGGGCCAGGAAGGAGCATCCCTGAGACAGAGGTGGCCGAAACCACCACTGCAACGAGCCCCTGGTCAGTGGCGAAGCCACCACTCCGAGAAGGAGGGAGGTCGCGTGTACAGCGGAAACCCTCCAGTCTCAGAGGACGCAGGAGAAACTGGGCAAGGAATCGCTTCCATTGACGCCACCGTCTGACCAGCACCTTATTTGGTGTCTGATAGAACGACGTCGACTGCCAGCGGAGGGACTACTGATCGACTAAGAGCAGCTTCACAAGTGCCGACAGAGTCTCGAATTGCGTCCCTGAAAACCTCTGGTGCGAAGTCAGAGTGGACCTGGACAGAATGACAAGCCACCCGAATAGATTAGAGTGGCGAGAGTAAGCGAAGTACTCTACTAAGAGTCTGCACTGGATGAAACCCCGAGAAGAAAACCATCCAGGGCAAACGATCACTGCCAATCCCTAGGGGTGCAGGACCCTAATCACAGCAGCCCCAAGGAGAATACTCGAGGGGCCGTGGCTAACCCCAAGGGAAGAGCCACGAATTGGACCACTCCGATGGCAAAACGTAGTCAACGCTGGTGTGAAACTGCGATTGACCCTTGCCGAAAGGCATCCCTCATGCCGATGGCTGCTAGGGAATCTCCTTGGGTTCTTGATTGATCTGGTGAAAAACACACGGAACAAGACCGAGACTCCATGTGAAAACGCCACACCTGACCATGCTTGAAAAGCTAAAGATCCAGGTCGGAAGGCACCGCCCTCTTCGGGGACTAGAAATAGATTTAAGCAAAAATCTCAGAACCGTTCCCAGTCGGGAACTGGAACGGAACAATTACTCCGTTGGCCTGCAAGAAATGCCACGGCCTGTGAGAAGGAGGCGGCCTTGGAGCCGGGAGGAGTTGACAGAAAAAATCTGTTTGGCGGGTGGACAGAATTCCATCCTGTAGCCATGGGAGATATAAACTCGCCCCCACTGAACGGAGACGTGGTAGAACCATACGTCGCCAAGTGGAGAGAGCCTGCCACCGACCAAGGAGGTGGTTGGCGTGGCCAGATAGCTCGGAGGAAGCTGACTCCGTGGTAGCATCTCCTGCGGTCTTCTGAAGACGCAGCTTCAAGCCATTTGGTTCTATGAACTAAGGCCGAGCTAGAGGACGATCAGAAGGAGGAACGGAAACCACCGACACCTCAACTGATTCCTGCCCTGGTTTAGGTTTGTGGCAAGGAAGAACTCTCGTCGCCAAGAGCTTCCTAAATTTCATCTAGTTGGTTCCGAAGAGACTGGTCCCACCAAAGGGGAGCCCAGCAAGGAACCTCTATAGAGGCATCTGCCTTCCATTGCCGAAGCCACACCTGCGGATAGCGAGGAAAGTAGCCAAAACCACCGCTGTGCGGTGTCCAGCATGGCAGACTTGGCAGAGGATGGAAAGACTGAAGTCTGGAAGTTCAGGCAACCGTCTTGGGCATAGAGTCCCTGTGAGGGAATGCATCTCCTCTGAGGAGCCATCAGCCACTGACATAACGGTCCGGGCTGAGCCACCTGAGGTGAATGAGCCCACCTCTTGACCACCATTGGTGGACGGGGGAAACCCAGTCCTCAGAATCACGCTTCATGGGAAGCGACTGTCAGAGCGGACCCTGGGCTGGTCACAGGGGCCTGAAAACTGGAGTGGTTAAGGAACACACGTTGTGTTCACCTAGATAAGGTAACTCCGGCGGATTGAGGTCCAGTACAAAATTAATGTACCGTGGGATCCTTATAGAGGTGCCGTCAGCCACTGATACAACTATCCGGGCTGAAAGTCTGGACACCGGAGTGGCCACGCTTGGCGAATGAGTACACTCCTTGACCACCTCAGATGGGAGGGGGAGACAGGCAGCAGAACCCCGCTGTGGGATCTGCAGGACAGGCTGCGGGCTTGGACGCAGCGGGCTGAAAACTGGAGTGGTTAAGGAACACACTCCTCGTCTTGTTAAAGGTATACTGATGCCTTTTTGCCAGCGGGGAATACTCCCCTGATACAGGCGGATGGAGGTCCAATACAAGTATAATGGACGCAATCTAATCATTCGCATCCCCGTCATCTACGGACGGATCAAAGTACGTAAAGCAGCGTCCGAGCCCCTGATAGAGACATCCTCCTCGTCCAGTGAGTCAGCTCGTATCGGAGCTGCGGGACGGGGAGGACAGGGGACCCTGCGTCTCCCTATCAGGAGGACGGGGTCTGTGAGCTTTGCTGAGCAAGCAGAAAACGCCCTGAGAAGGGGGTTGCATGCTCAGCGGATGCCGGGACAGCCGACCCCTGGAAAAAGAGATTCCCCCAGGGGTCAGCCACCGAACCCGGAGCAGCTGGAGGGACCATGCATGAGCCTCCAAGCTGAGGGGCCACAGCGGTTATGAGCTCGGTACAGCCGTACGAGACTACCAGCAGTGGATAATAAAAAACAGCCTGCAGCCTCGCTCTGTGAGACCTGCTGCAGAGGTGGGGGGCTCTGTCTAGAATGTCTAGAAAACACAAGACAGGGGTTCAGCCTGGGGAGACTCCAGGCTGAGGCACCACCACCTAAGAACCATTACAGTATGGGTCTGTGCCGGTTCAGGCAATATGAGCCTACATGCAGAACATGTAGTGTACAGCCTTGGAGCTTTGCTCCTAGTGAGACATGCTGCTGAGGAGGAGGTTATATAATAAAGAATTAACTCCTTCACAATGCCCTGATAGTATATAAAAGTGCACAACCAGAGGTTGTGACTTGTCAGGCCGCTATTGTGAGTGCCCCCCCAGGTTCCAAGCCTGGACCCCCAGCCAGATATTCACTCCCTCTGCACTGCAGAGCAGCCAGAGCCGATCAGCGTACTAAGAACGCTGAGAAAATGGCGCTAGAGTGAGGGGGGAGGGCGGGGGTTAACCCAGGAGCGGGAATCGGAGGGCTAAGAAATGTACAGGGGAGGGAATCATCTCCTCAACAAGGAGTGTCCTCCCCTGTGCAGAGCGGCGGTTGGGCGGCGCTGCAGCGTCCCCCTGCATGACTGACATGCAGGGGAACGAGACGAAACTAGGCCGCGGCTGAAGCCGGGGCCTAGAGTTAAACATGCGGCCGAAAATCAGGCATCATCGGCGCGGTACACAGAAAAAAACAGTGGAACCGGCCGGAAACACAGTAAAAGCAGCATTATCAAAGTCAAACACTGTCCCCCTAATAAAGTGCCCCACATTGCAGAAGGACCCTCTGAATAACGTCTCTATACTTAGCTTTGAGACGCAGGGTCCAGTCCCTGGGTGGGGTGGGGGTCCAGTGCTCCGTCCAGCAGGGTCCTGTCAAAGGGCTGCGGATGGAGGCCGGTCTCCTGCAAAGCAGTGAGAACCGTGTTGGCTCCCACTTCAAGCCAGAGCCCCAGCATGGGATGGTGAAGGAGCGCGGCATGAAGGGCTCTTGCCCTGAATCAACCTTAACAGCACCGCCGCCAGGGGGGTGTGAAGGGACATGCCGGGGGTCCAGTGGACCCGCTTTTCTTCCAAATCTGTAGAAAAAGAAGGGAATTTTGTTTACTTACCGTAAATTCCTTTTCTTCTAGCTCCAATTGGGAGACCCAGACAATTGGGTGTATAGCTACTGCCTCCGGAGGCCACACAAAGTACTACACTTAAAAGTGTAAGGCCCCTCCCCTTCTGGCTATACACCCTCCCGTGGGATCACGGGCTCCTCAGTTTTAGTGCAAAAGCAAGAAGGAGGAAAGCCAATAACAGGTTTAAAGACAAATTCAATCCGAAGAAACATCGGAGAACTGAAACCAATCAACATGAACAACATGTGTACTCGAAAAAAACAAAAATCCCTAAGAAAACAGGGCGGGTGCTGGGTCTCCCAATTGGAGCTAGAAGAAAAGGAATTTACGGTAAGTAAACAAAATTCCCTTCTTCTTTTTCGCTCCTAATTGGGAGACCCAGACAATTGGGACGTCCAAAAGCAGTCCCTGGGTGGGTAAAAGAATACCTCGTGATAGGGCCGTCAAACAGCCCTGTCCTACAGGTGGGCAACCGCCGCCTGAAGGACTTGTCTACCTAGGCTGGCGTCCGCCGAAGCGTAGGTATGCACCTGATAATGCTTGGTAAAGGTGTGCAGACTCGACCAGGTAGCCGCCTGGCACACCTGCTGAGCCGTAGCCTGGTGCCGTAATGCCCAGGACGCACCCACGGCTCTGGTAGAATGGGCCTTCAGCCCTGAAGGAACCGGAAGCCCCGCAGAACGGTAGGTTTCAAGAATTGGTTCCTTGATCCACCGAGCCAGGGTGGATTTGGAAGCTTGCGACCCTTTACGCTGACCAGCGACAAGGACAAAGAGTGCATCCGAGCGGCGTAAGGGCGCCGTGCGGGAAATGTAGATCCTGAGTGCTCTGACCAGATCCAACAAATGCAAACCTTTCTCAAATTGATGAACTGGATGAGGACACAAGGAAGGTAATGTGACATCCTGATTGAGATGAAAGGGGGATACCACCTTAGGGAGAAACTCAGGAACCGGGCGTAGAACCACCTTGTCCTGGTGAAACACCAGGAAGCGAGATTTGCATGATAGCGCCGCTAGCTCGGACACTCTCCGAAGAGACGTGACCGCCACTAGAAAAGCCACTTTCTGTGAAAGACGAGAAAGGGAAACATCCTTCATAGGCTCGAAAGGCGGCTTCTGGAGAGCAATTAGAACCTTGTTCAGATCCCAGGGCTCTAACGGCCGCTTGTAAGGAGGGACGATATGACCAACTCCTTGCAGGAACGTGCGCACCTGAGTAAGTCGCGCTAGGCGTTTCTGAAAAAATACAGATAGCGCTGAGACTTGTCCTTTAAGGGAGCTGAGCGACAAACCTTTTTCCAACCCGGATTGCAGGAAGGAAAGAAAAGTAGGCAATGCAAAAGGCCAGGGAGGAACTCCCTGAGCCGCGCACCAAGATAAGAATATCTTCCACGTCCTGTGGTAGATCTTGGCGGAGGATGGTTTTCTAGCCTGCCTCATGGTGGTAATAACATTTCCAGATAATCCTGAAGACGCTAGGATCCAGGACTCAATGGCCACACAGTCAGGTTCAGGGCCGCAGAATTCAGGTGGAAAAACGGCCCTTGAGATAGCAAGTCTGGTCGTTCTGGTAGTGCCCATGGTTGGCCTACCGTGAGGTGCCACAGATCTGGGTACCACGATCTCCTCGGCCAGTCTGGAGCGACGAGGATGGCGCGACGGCAGTCGGCCCTGATCTTGCGCAGCACTCTGGGTAACAATGCCAGAGGTGGGAACACATAAGGTAGTCGGAATTGCGACCAATCTTGAACTAAGGCGTCTGCCGCCAGAGCTCGGTGATCGTGAGACCGTGCCATGAAAACCGGGACCTTGTTGTTGTACCGTGACGCCATCAGGTCGACGTCCGGCATCCCCCAGCGGCGACAGATCTCCTGAAACACGTCCGGGTGAAGGGACCATTCCCCTGCGTCCATACCCTGGCGACTGAGGAAGTCTGCTTCCCAGTTTTCCACGCCTGGGATGTGAACTGCTGAAATGGTGGAAGCCGTGTCTTCCACCCACGTTAGAATCCGTCGGACTTCCTGGAAGGCTTGCCGACTGCGTGTGCCACCTTGGTGGTTGATGTATGCTACCGCTGTGGAGTTGTACGACTGAATTCGGATCTGCTTGCCTTCCAGCCACTGCTGGAAGGCTTGTAGGGCAAGATACACTGCTCTGATTTCTAGAACATTGATCTGAAGGGTGGACTCTTGCTGAGTCCACGTACCCTGAGCCCTGTGGTGGAGAAAAACCGCTCCCCACCCTGACAGGCTCGCGTCCGTCGTGACCACCGCCCAGGATGGGGGTAGGAAGGACTTTCCCTTTGACAATGAGGTGGGAAGAAGCCACCACTGAAGAGATTCCTTGGCCGCCTGAGAAAGGGAGACGTTCCTGTCGAGGGACGTCGACTTCCCGTCCCATTGACGGAGAATGTCCCATTGTAGTGGACGCAGATGAAACTGCGCGAAAGGGACTGCCTCCATTGCTGCAACCATCTTCCCTAGGAAGTGCATGAGGCGTCTCAAGGGGTGTGACTGGCCTTGAAGGAGAGATTGCACCCCTGTCTGTAGTGAACGCTGTTTGTCCAGCGGAAGCATCACTGTCGCTGAGAGAGTATGAAACTCCATGCCAAGGTATGTTATCGATTGGGTCGGGGTGAGATTTGACTTTGAAAAGTTGATGATCCACCCGAAACTCTGGAGAGTCTCCAGCGCAACGTTCAGGCTGTTTTGGCATGCCTCTTGAGAGGGTGCCTTGACAAGTAGATCGTCCAAATAAGGGATCACCGAGTGACCCTGAGAGTGCAGGACTGCTACTACTGCTGCCATGACCTTGGTGAAGACCCTTGGAGCTGTCGCCAACCCGAAAGGCAGGGCTACGAACTGAAGGTGTTCGTCTCCTATAACGAAGCGTAGAAAACGCTGGTGGTCTGGAGCAATCGGCACGTGGAGATAAGCATCTTTGATGTCTATTGATGCTAGGAAATCTCCTTGAGACATTGAGGCGATGACGTAACGGAGGGATTCCATCCGGAACCGCCTGGTTTTCACATGCTTGTTGAGCAGTTTTAGGTCCAGAACAGGACGGAAAGACCCGTCCTTTTTTGGCACCACAAACAAATTGGAGTAAAAACCGTGACCTTGTTCCAGAAGAGGAACGGGGGTCACCACTCCTTCCGCTTTTAGAGTGGACACCGCTAGCCGCAGAGCATCGGCTCGGTCGGGAGGTGGAGAAGTTCTGAAGAAGCGAGTTGGAGGACGAGAGCTGAACTCTATCCTGTACCCGTGAGACAGAATGTCTCTCACCCAACGGTCTGTGACCTGTGGCAGCCAAATGTCGCCAAAGCGGGAGAGCCTGCCACCGACCGAGGATGCGGAGAGAGGAGGCCGAAAGTCATGTGGAAGCCGCCTTGGTAGCGGGTCTTCCGGCTGTCTTTCTTGGCCGTGACTGAGTTCGCCAAGAATCTGAGCTCCTCTGATCCTTTTGAGTCCTTTTGGACGAGGAGAATTGGGACCTGCCTGAGCCTCGAAAGGACCGAAACCCCGACTGTCCTCTCCTCTGTTGGGGTTTATTTTGTCTGGGCTGAGGTAAAGATGAATCTTTACCCTTGGAGTGTTTAATGATTTCATCTAAGCGCTCCCCAAACAGTCGGTCACGAGAAAATGGCAAACTGGTTAAACACTTTTTGGAAGCAGAATCTGCCTTCCATTCTCTTAACCACAAGGCTCTGCGTAAAACTACGGAGTTGGCGGACGCCACTGCCGTACGGCTCGTAGAGTCTAGGACAGCATTGATCGCGTAAGACGCAAATGCAGACATTTGAGAGGTTAAGGGTGCCACCTGCGGAGCAGATGTACGTGTGACCATGTCCATCTGTGTAAGACCAGCTGAAATAGCTTGGAGTGCCCATACGGCTGCGAATGCTGGAGCAAACGACGCGCCGATAGCTTCATAGATGGATTTCAACCAGAGCTCCATCTGCCTGTCAGTGGCATCTTTAAGTGCCGCCCCATCTTCCACTGCAACTAAGGATCTAGCTGCGAGCCTGGAGATTGGAGGATCCACCTTGGGACACTGGGTCCAGCCCTTGACCACGTCTGGGGGAAAAGGATAACGTGTATCCTTAAGCCGCTTGGAAAAACGCTTATCCGGATAAGCGTGGTGTTTCTGGATTGCTTCTCTAAAGTCAGAGTGGTCCAGAAAAACACTTAATTTACGCTTGGGATACCTGAAATGGAATTTCTCCTGCTGTGAAGCTGTCTCCTCCACAGGAGGAGCAGGGGGAGAAATGTCCAACATTTTATTGATGGACGCTATAAGATCATTCACTATGGCGTCACCATCTGGTGTATCCAAATTGAGAGCGGTCTCAGGATCAGAATCCTGATCAGCCATCTCCACCTCATCATACAGAGAGTCCTCCTGCTGGGACCCTGACCAGTGTGATGAAGTCGAGGGCCGCTCATAGCGAGCTCGTTTAGGCTGTCTGGGACTGTCGTCCGTGTCAGAGCCATCACCCTGGGATGCAAGAGACACCCCCGGATCCCGGAGCTGTTCCGACTGAGGGGGACCAGGGAGCAATGAGTTAACAGTGTCCATGGCCTGAGGTACTGGTCTAGACTGCAATGTTTCAAGAATTTTAGTCATAGTCACAGACAATCTGTCAGCAAAGACTGCAAACTCCGTCCCTGTCACCTGGACAGTATTTACAGGAGGTTCTGCCTGGGTCACCTCCAGCAGAGGCCCCGGCCGAGCAAGTGCCACAGGGGCCGAGCACTGCACACAGTGGGGGTCAGTGGAACCTGCCGGTAGAACAGCCCCACAAGCGGTACAAGCAGCATAGAAAGCCTGTGCCTTGGCACCTTTGCTTTTTGCGGTCGACATGCTGTTGTGTCCTCTGAGAATCTAGGAGGGTATATAGCAGAGGATCCCCAGCGACCGTACAGTGCAATGTAAAGCTGCAAGCATAAAATACAATATACACTTCGGCACCAGTGGGGTCAGCCCTTGAGGGCAGCTTACCGCCCGCTGAAAAGCGGGTGTGTGGGCACCAGAATCCCGTGTCTGGGTCTCCCAGTCTCCTCTCTCCAGCTCAGACTGCACACAGGAATGGCTGCCGGCGTCCTGTGAAGAGAGGGATCGTGGGCGTGCCTCAAACAAAGTGCGGGAAACTGGCGTCCCACTGTGAGGGCTGGAGTATGCAAAGCAGACTCCAGCCCTCTGCGCTGACATTCTATACAGCGTCCCGCCCTTCCCCTGACTGGCAGGCCTGGGGGCGGGAACGAAACGAAACTAGGCCGCAGAAAGCCGGGGACTCGAGTAATAAGCGCGGCCGTGATATATGCACGGCCAGCGCGGAAGTCCCCGGCGCACCACAAGTCCCAGCCGCGCCGCAGCGCTGACAACAGTGGCCGCGCGGCAGTTTCAATACATGTCCCCTCTCAGCAAAGCTGTAGATAGGAATGGCACCAGCGCGCAGCGCTGTTGTCCCCGGCGCACTAACACACCCAGCAATGCTGCAGTGTGCGCGCGGACTGTACGGGGACACAGAGTACCTTGTCGTAGCAGGGCCCTGTCCCTGACGATACTCCGCTCCATATCCAGCAGATTCCCCAGGGGCTGTGGACGGAGCACGGTCTCTGTGCCTGGAGACCGGTAAATCCCACTTCACCCAGAGCCCTAAGGGGGATGGGGAAGGATGCAGCATGTGGGCTCCAGCCTCTGTACCCGCAATGGGTACCTCAACCTTAACAAACACCGCCGACAAAAGTGGGGTGAGAAGGGAGCATGCTGGGGGCCCCATATGGGCCCTCTTTTCTTCCATCCGACATAGTCAGCAGCTGCTGCTGACTAAACAGTGGAGCTATGCGTGTATGTGTGCCTCCTTCGCACAAAGCATGAAAACTGAGGAGCCCGTGATCCCACGGGAGGGTGTATAGCCAGAAGGGGAGGGGCCTTACACTTTTAAGTGTAGTACTTTGTGTGGCCTCCGGAGGCAGTAGCTATACACCCAATTGTCTGGGTCTCCCAATTAGGAGCGAAAAAGAAATGAAAATCAAAAAAGGATGCATGTGTGTGTGTGATCCTCCTGACACAAAGCATGAAAACTGGCTAGGACTGGCTAGCAGGGGGTGTATATACTGGGAGGGAGGAGCTACACGTTTTGAGTGTAGTAACTTTGTGTGTCCTCCGGAGGCAGTAGCTATACACCCATGGTCTGGGTCTCCCATAGGAACGATAAAGAAAACAAAACTTAAAATTGTGATGTGAATTTGTATTCAGCCCCCTTAATAAATTTTTAAGTGACCAACTGCCTTTAGAAGTCACCTAATCAGTATATTGAGTCCACCTGTGTGTAATTTATTCTCAGTATAACTACATCCGTTCTGTGAAGGCCTTAGAAGTTTGTCTGAGAACATTAGGGATCAAACAGCATCACGAAAACCAAGGAACACACCAGACAGGTCAGGGATGAAGTTGTGGAGAAAAGTAAAGCAAGGTTAAGTTATACAAAAAAAAAAAATAGCCCAAACTCTGAACATCTCACAGAGCACTGTTCAATCCAGCATTCAAAAATGGATGGGAGTGTGGCACAACTGTAAACCTACCAAGACATGGTCGTCCACCTAAACGGATATCCCAAGCAAGAAGAGCACTAATTAGAGAAGCAGCCAAGAGGCCCATGGTCACTCTCGGGAAGCTGTAGAGATCCAAAGTTTAGGTGAGAGAAGCTGTCCACAGAACAAACTATTCGCCAAATACTCCATAAATCTGGCCTTTATGGAAGAGTGGCAAGAAGAAGCAAGCAATAAGTCCTGTTTACAGTTTGCAAAACGCCAAGTAAAGGATACAGCATGTGGAAGAAGGTGCTCTGGTCAGATGATATCAAAGTAGAACTTTCGGGTTAACTGCAAAACGCTATGTGTGGCAAGAAAACTAACACTGCACATCACCCCGAAAACACCATTCCCACCATCAAACATGGTGGTTGCAGCATCCTGCTGTGGGGAGGCTTTTCTTCAGCAGTGACAGGGAAGCTGGTTAGAGTTGATGGGGAAATTATGGAGGAAAAATTGTTAAGTATTTTGCAGCCTCTGCAATTGGGGTGTAGGTTAACCTTCCAGCAGAACAACAACCCTAAACGTACTGCCAGAGCTCTAATGTAATGGTTTAGATCAAAGCATATGTGTGTGTGAACGGCCCAGTCACAGTCCAGACCTAAATCCTCTAGAGATGCTGTGGCAGATTTGAAAATTGCAAGCAACTCCATCCAAGATATTATGCAAATTAGAATTGGAAAAAAACCTTCAGCCTCTAGATGTGCAAAGCTGTTAGAGACATACCCCTAAAAGACTTGCAGCAAAAAGTGGTCCTATAAAGAATTGACTCAGAGGGGCTGAATACAAATGCACATCACAATTTTCATTTTTCAGTTTATAATATATTAAGAAAACCATGTATCATTTCCTTTACACTTCCCAATAATTGTTACTTTGTCTTGGAATATCACACGAAATCCTAAAAATAAAATGAATTTAGGTTTGTTGGTGTAATGTGAAAAAAAACAAGGAAAGGATCATGGGGTATGAATACTTTTGCAAGAAACTAATTTCTGGCAATCAATTGCCATTGTAAGTGAGGTCTGAACACTCATTTTCCTTACAGTGGCTATGTACCACTACAAGGCTCCCTTTCAGATTAATGGCTGTCATAAAGGGATCTGGACCCTACTCACTCACCATTAGTGACCCGTATCAGCGTATCTGTAAGCTTCTTCAGATCGTCTTTGGACAAGGAACTAAGGCTCATCTGCAAGTGATAAATGTGGGGGTGTCAGCATTCAAAAATATCAAGATGGGGGTGTTCAGATCTGTGTGTGTGTGAGTCCAACATTATCAAGTAGATTCACTAAATCAAGCAACGTCAGGTGAGCTCGACCGATTCCATAAGTCCCCCAGCCTGAATACAGATAGATAAAAGTCAGTATCTGCCCAAAATTACCTGTTCTCCACTTGTCTCCAATGTCACCGATGCAGAATTCACATTATCCACATAAAAAACCTGGAAAAATTAAAAAACAGTGAAGACAATGTTGCAATTTTTTTAAATAATTGGTAATTAAAATCAAAACACTCATACATTTTGGTTGAAGATTTCCTTGACGTACTTAAGTAGACAGACATGTATATGTGTGCCGCCCCCATGGAAGCAGCCGAGCTGCTCGGATCCGGGTTCGCTGTGGCTCGAAGGTCTCCGGACCCGGGGGTCATGTGGCCACTCAAATATAAGGGGGGTATTTACAGGGGAAATGGTATGTAGTTTGTGACGCCACCCGTGGTGTACGTTAATTTGGGGTACCGCCGCTGCCGTTGGGAGTACCCGGAATGATGGAGTGGGGCAGCAAGGTGTTGTAACCCTCCACGGGTATGGGCATGCCCCGGGACTCAGTGTGGGGTGCAGGGGTCACTCTCGTGCTCACTCAGTTCATAAGCAAACACTGACAACCAGGTAAATCAAGTCTCTGGGTACCGCTGCCGCTGAGGGGAGCTCGTCCGGGTCCCGTCCCCAATGGTGCTGCCTGGTGATCCGTGACCTGCCTCCTGGCACTTAATTTGACTTCAACTTGGTGGCCTGGTAACATGAAACTAGCCGGGCCCCGGTCCCTACTGTGGCTAAGTATGGGAGCTTGCTCTCAGGGCTCACGCTTGGGATTTTCTGGACCGTTTTGGAAAGTCCTATCCCCCTTGTTGCGCTAATGCCCCAATTCTGGAGCGGGTGTGAACAGATTATAAAGGCTCCTTTCTCCTCAGGTGAATTGTTGGTTTGCATGAAGCTAATCCCCGACCTAGGGTCCGTGTACCCCGTCATGCCTTTGGTCCTGGACCGGTGATAGTGCTAGGCTGCCAGCTGTCCTCCTCGACAGTTCCAGGCCCCTTGCCACAATCCTCTGTGACCGGGGGTCCCACTCCTCTAGGCCCAGACCACCGTCTGCAACCTAGACGATTCCTTCAGGAGTCACCACTCCCGACTTCCTCTGAGCTCCTCACAGCTCCAGGGCTACTTACTAACTCACTACACTCCTCACCTCCCCTCCTTGACCCCCCAGGTGGGCGCCTGACCCCCCAGGTGGGCGACTCTATTCCACTCAAGCTGTCCACTGGTGTGTGTGGTGCAGGGTGTATCTAGGATTTGATTTGCTGTTGGAGGCAACACCATTTAGTTAGGGACCCAGAACCAAGAGGGAGGTGGAATACTGCACGGAAGGGCAGCTTGTGCAGTACCCTGTGACGACCTGATAGTCCAGGGGCGTCACATACGCACCGGCCGGGGCTTTTCTCTGGAGTTACATTTCTTTAGATGTTTTTGGAGCTGATCTTTGTAAACCGTGCTAGAAGAAAAAAGAGAATATAGTGTAAAAATAACCTGCTGAGATGCAGTAACGCCACTGTATCTAATCAGGGAAACTCACTGCTTGGGGTCCAGAGGACAGAGGATCCTTATTCTATTGTTCTGCTCCTGGAATAAAAGCACAGACAATGGGAGACATTAATGACGGACCCTAAAATAGATTTAAAGTGTGAAAAAAAAAATGCTACTTTTTATGAAAGTCCCACTGAAGCAAAAATAAAAATGAAGGGAATTTTGTTTACTTACCGTAAATTCCTTTTCTTCTAGCTCCTATTGGGAGACCCAGACAATTGGGTGTATAGCTTCTGCCTCCGGAGGCCACACAAAGTATTACACTCAAAAGTGTAACCCCTCCCCTCTGCCTATACACCCCCCCGTGCATCACGGGCTCCTCAGTTTTGGTGCAAAAGCAGGAAGGAGGAAACTTATAAATTGGTTTAAGGTAAATTCAATCCGAAGGATGTTCGGAGAACTGAAAACCATGAAACAATTGAACATGAACAACATGTGTACACAAAAGAACAACTAGCCCGAAGGAAAACGGGCGGGTGCTGGGTCTCCCAATAGGAGCTAGAAGAAAAGGAATTTACGGTAAGTAAACAAAATTCCCTTCTTCTTTGTCGCTCCATTGGGAGACCCAGACAATTGGGACGTCCAAAAGCAGTCCCTGGGTGGGTAAAAGAATACCTCGATAACAAGAGCCGACACGACTCCCTCTTACAGGTGGGCCACCGCCGCCTGAAGGATTTGCCTACCTAGACTGGCATCTGCCGAAGCATAGGCATGCACTTGATAGTGCTTTGTGAAAGTGTGCATACTAGACCACGTAGCTGCCTGACACACTTGTAGAGCCGTTGCCTGGTGCCGCAATGCCCAGGACGCCCCCACGGCTCTGGTAGAATGGGCTTTCAGCCCCGAAGGAATCGGAAGCCCCGAAGAACGGTAAGCTTCAAGAATCGGTTCCTTGATCCACAGAGCCAAGGTTGACCTGGAAGCTTGCGAACCCTTACGCTGACCAGCCACAAGGACAAAAAGCGCATCTGAACGGCGCAGGGTCGCTGTGCGAGACACGTAGAAACGGAGTGCTCTCACTAGATCTAATGAGTGCAAATCCTTTTCAAAGCGGTGAATTGGATTAGGGCAAAATGAAGGTAAGGTGATATCCTGATTGAGATGAAAAGGCGATACCACCTTAGGGAGAAATTCCGGAACAGGACGGAGAACCACCTTATCCTGGTGAAAAACCAGGAAGGGGGCTTTGCATGACAGTGCTGCAAGCTCCAACACTCTACGGAGTGAAGTAACTGCTACTAGAAATGCCACTTTCTGCGAAAGACGTGATAAGGAGACATCCCGCAGCGGCTCAAAAGGCGGTTTCTGAAGAGCCGTTAGCACCCTGTTAAGGTCCCAGGGTTCAAGCGGGCGCCTGTAAGGTGGGACTATGTGGCAAACTCCCTGCAGGAACGTGCGGACCTGCGGAAGCCTGGCCAGGCGCTTTTGAAAGAATATTGAGAGTGCCGAAACTTGCCCCTTGAGAGAACTAAGTGACAACCCCTTATCCATTCCGGATTGAAAGAAGGAAAGAAAAGTGGGTAAGGCAAAAGGCCAGGGAGTAAAACCCTTATCAGAGCACCAGGACAAGAAAATCCGCCAAGTCCTGTGATAGATCTTGGCGGACGTCGGTTTCCTGGCCTGTCTCATAGTGGCAATGACATCCTGAGACAACCCTGAAGACGCTAGGAGCCAGGACTCAATGGCCACACAGTCAGGTTGAGGGCCGCAGAATTCAGATGGAAAAACGGCCCTTGCGACAGCAAGTCTGGGCGGTCTGGCAGCGCCCACGGCTGACCCACCGTGAGATGCCACAGATCCGGGTACCATGACCGCCTCGGCCAGTCTGGGGCGACGAGAATGGCGCGACGGCAGTCGGACCTGATCTTGCGTAGTACTCTGGGCAGCATTGCCAGAGGAGGAAATACATAAGGCAGTCGAAACTGCGACCAATCCTGGACTAATGCGTCCGCCGCCAGAGCTCTGTGATCTTGAGATCGTGCCATGAAGGCCGGGACCTTGTTGTTGTGCCGTGACGCCATGAGATCGACGTCCGGCGTTCCCCAGCGGCGACAGATCTCTCGAAACACTTCTGGGTGCAGGGACCATTCCCCCGCATCCATGCCCTGACGACTGAGAAAATCTGCTTCCCAGTTTTCTACGCCCGGTATGTGAACTGCGGAGATGGTGGATGCTGTGGCTTCCACCCACTGCAGAATTCGCTGGACTTCTTGGAAGGCTTGACGACTCCGCGTGCCGCCTTGGTGGTTGATGTATGCGACGGCAGTGGCGTTGTCCGACTGGATACGGATCTGCCTGCCCTCCAGCAACTGCTGGAAATCCAATAGTGCCAGATACACTGCCCTTATCTCCAGGACATTGATCTGAAGGGAAGACTCTATCGGAGTCCAGGTTCCCTGAGCTCTGTGATGGAGGAATACCGCTCCCCACCCTGACAGGCTCGCGTCCGTGGTGACCACAGCCCAGGCTGGGGGCAGGAAGGATTTTCCCTGTGATAGAGAAGTGGGAAGAAGCCACCACTGAAGAGACGTCTTCGTTGCAGGGGAAAGAGAGACGTTCCTGTCGAGAGAGTTCGACCTCCTGTCCCATTTGTGGAGAATGTCCCACTGGAGCGGACGCAGATGGAATTGCGCGAAGGGCACTGCTTCCATCGCTGCCACCATCTTCCCCAGGAAGTGCATGAGGCGTCTCAAGGGGTGTGACTGAGTCTGAATCAGAGATTGCACCCCTGCCTGCAGTGACAGCTGTTTGTCTAGTGGTAGCTTGACTACCGCTGACTGTGTATGAAACTCCATCCCTAGATAGGTCAGAGATTGGGTCGGTGTCAACTTAGATTTTGGGAAGTTGATGAGCCACCCGAACTGCTGGAGGGTCTCCAGAGCGACGGTAAGGCTGTGTTGACACGCCGCCCGAGACGGTGCCCTGACTAGGAGATCGTCTAAGTAGGGAATCACCGAGTGTCCCTGAGAATGCAGGACAGCCACAACGGCTGCCATGACTTTGGTGAAAACCCGTGGGGCTGTCGCCAGGCCGAAGGGCAATGCCACGAACTGAAGGTGTTCGTCCCCGATGGCGAAACGCAAAAAGCGTTGATGTTCTGGTGCGATCGGCACATGGAGATAAGCATCCTTGATGTCGATCGATGCAAGGAAGTCTCCTTGTGACATCGAGGCGATGACCGAGTGGAGAGATTCCATCCGGAATCGTCTGGTGCTCACGTGTTTGTTGAGCAATTTGAGGTCCAGAACGGGACGGAATGATCCGTCTTTCTTTGGCACCACGAATAAGTTGGAGTAAAAACCGCGACCCTGTTCCTGAGTGGGAACGGGGGTCACGACTCCTTCTTTTTTCAGAGCGTCCACTGCTTGAAAAAGTGCGTCTGCTCGCGCGGGGGGCGGGGATGTTCTGAAAAAACGAGTCGGAGGACGAGAGCTGAACTCTATCCTGTAACCGTGAGACAGGATGTCTCTCACCCATCGGTCTTGAACATGTGGCCACCAGGCGTCGCGAAAGCGGGAGAGCCTGCCACCTACCGAGGATGCGGTTCGGGGATGCCGTGAGTCATGAGGAGGCCGCCTTGGAGGTGGTGCCTCCGGCGGCCTTTTGGGGGCGTGACTTAGACCGCCACGCATAGGAGTTCCTCTGGCCTTTGTCCTGTCTATTGGACGAAGAGGACTGTGACTTGGCGGAGGGACGAAAGGACCGAAACCTCGATTGTATTTTTCGTTGCTGAGGTCTCTTAGGTTTGGACTGGGGTAAGGAGGAGTCCTTTCCCTTGGATTCCTTAATAATCTCATCCAATCGTTCGCCAAACAATCTCTCGCCAGAAAACGGCAAACCGGTTAAGAACCTCTTGGAAGCCGAGTCTGCCTTCCATTCGCGCAGCCACATGGCCCTGCGGACTGCAACAGAATTAGCGGATGCCACCGCTGTACGGCTAGCAGAGTCTAGGACTGCGTTCATGGCGTAGGAAGAAAACGCCGACGCCTGAGAGGTTAAAGATGAAACCTGCGGGGCAGACGTACGTGTGACCGCATTAATCTCAGCCAGACAAGCTGAGATAGCTTGGAGTGCCCACACGGCTGCAAAAGCTGGGGCAAAAGACGCGCCCGTGGCCTCATAGATGGATTTCACCAGGAGTTCTATCTGCCTGTCAGTGGCATCTTTTAGTGATGAGCCATCTGCAACCGAAACCACAGATCTAGCCGCCAATCTGGAGACTGGGGGATCCACCTTAGGACATTGAGCCCAACCCTTAACTACGTCAGCGGGGAAGGGGTAACGTGTGTCAGTAAGGCGCTTAGTAAAGCGCTTGTCCGGAACCGCTCTGGGCTTCTGGACAGCATCCCTGAAGTTAGAGTGATCAAAAAATGCACTCCGCGTACGTTTGGGAAACCGAAACTGGTGTTTCTCCTGCTGATAGGCCGACTCCTCTATAGGAGGAGGCGGGGGAGATAGATCCAACACCTGATTGATGGACGAGATAAGATCATTTACTAAGGCGTCCCCTTCAGGTGTATCAAGATTGAGAGCAACATCAGGGTCCGAGCCCTGAGCTGCAACCTCCTCCTCGTCCTCCAGAGAGTCCTCAAGCTGGGAACCCGAGCAGCGTGAAGAAGTCGGGGAAGATTCCAAGCGAGCCCGCTTAGCTGGTCTGGGACTGTGGTCCGTGGAGGAGTCCTCCACGTGAGACCTAGGGTCCACCCCGGCCGGGGTGTACCGAGAGGGACCTGGAGGCGCCGATCTAACAGGGTCTGGGGCCTGTGTAAGGACCGGTCTGGACTGCAGGGCTTCCAGCAACTTGGCAGACCATTTGTCCATAGACTGAGCCATGGATTGTGAGAGTGACTCTGAGAGCTTTTCAGCAAAAACTGCAAACCCTGTCGCTGCCACCTGGACAGTGGAAGCAGGGGGGTCTGCCTGAGCCGAGGGGCCCACTAGTGACCGAGGCTCCGGCTGAGCAAGCGTAACAGGGGCCGAGCATTGCTCACAGTGAGGGTAGGTGGAACCCGCAGGTAACATGGCCCTACAAGAGGTACATGTCGCAAAAAACCCCTGTGCTTTAGTGCCCTTGCTCCTTGTGGTCGACATGCTGTTGTGTCCCAGGAGCGTGATCACTGAGGGTATATAGAAAACAGGGTATACCCCGGCCGAACAGAAATAAGTATAAATATACGTATCTATACCGGCACCCAAGGGGACAAACACCGAGTGACCGGTGCGGCTTACCGACCGCTAAAAAGCGGGGTGTGTGTGCTCCAGATTCCCTGCCTTGGTCTCCCAGAGCTGCAGAGCTGTTCTCTGTGATTCTCCACCGGCAGAATGTCCTAAAGATGGCTGCCGGAGCTCTCAGGGGAGGAGTGAAGCCATGGGCGGCGTTATGAAAAGCGCGGGAATCTGGGGTCCCCACAGTGATCAGTGAGGGGGGAGGGAGCACACAGGATGCCCCGGCCCTCACATCCGACGTCAGGTCGGCTATCCCGCCCCTATCTCTGATGGACAGGCCTGGGGGCGGGAGTTTTTCCACTAGGCCGCGATGAAGCCGGGGACTAAATTTAATACCGCGGCCGACAAGCAGGCGCGGTAGTCCCCGGTCTTCACTATTCAGCAGTCAGATGCGGCGTCTGGAAACCAGGCGCTCCATATACCGTCCCCATAGGGACACAGAGTACCTCGTGGATGCAGGGCCCTGTCCCTGAAGATCGATAAGCTCCTGTCCAGCAGATTCCCTCAGGGGCTGCGGAGGGAGCACGGTCCCAGAACCTGGATGACCGCTTCGGATCCCACTTCTACCAGAGCCCTCAGGGATGGAGAAGGAAACACGGCATGAGGCTCCGGCCGTCGTACCCGCAATGGGTACCTCAACCTTAACAGCACCGCCGACTTAGTGGGGTGAGAAGGGAGCATGCCGGGGGCCCCGTGGGAGCCCTCTTTTCTTCCAACCGATACAATCAGCAGCTGCTGCTGACTAAAATGGAGATGTGTGAGTGGATGTGTGCCTCCTTCCACACAAAGCATAAAACTGAGGAGCCCGTGATGCACGGGGGGGTGTATAGGCAGAGGGGAGGGGTTACACTTTTGAGTGTAATACTTTGTGTGGCCTCCGGAGGCAGAAGCTATACACCCAATTGTCTGGGTCTCCCAATGGAGCGACAAAGAAAACTACTTTTGCATCCATTATGTAATCCTGATACTTCCTAAAAAGTGAAAGAGGTTTGGTGAGGGTGGAAATTGGTATAAATTACAGTAGAGACCTCCGCCGGCTCCCTCTGCAGTGCTCGGACCACCTGATATGACCCTTTTAATAAATGTGGCACATCTTTCTCTGACTGTATAAAACAATGATGGTCGTAAAGAAAATTGCTCATCAGAAAATCACCCAATGCTTAAATCAGACATTTATGTTACATGCAATCTTGGTCAATTTTTTACGACCTGAAGGTTGTAGAACTTACTTAGCCTGTTAGGGTTATGGCTTGTTTACTGTCATCATTAGGAAAGGTCAAGTGATGCAAATTTCACGGCTTTATAACAACTCAGCCTCCTCTAAACTTGTGGCAAAAAACAGTAGCCATGCGTTCTTATAACAGCTGCCTAGCACTCTGAAAATGAAAATGGTGGAGAACCACAAAGCAAAAGACTATAAGAAGATAGCAAAGAGTTTTCAAGTTGCCCTTTCCTCAGTTTGAAATGTAATTAAGAAATGGCCATTACAGGAATAGTCAAGGTAAGGTCTGGAAGACCAAGCTAAATTTCTGTGAGAGCTGCTCGTAAGATTGTAACAGAAGTAAACCAGAACCCCCTGCATGACTGCAAAAGACCTTCCAGAAGATTTAGCAGACTCTGGAGTTGTGGTACATTGTTCTGCTGTTCAGACACATCTGCACAAATATGACCTTTATGGAAGAATCATCAGAAGAAAACCTCTCCTACAATCTCACCATAAAATTCAGCATCAGAAGTATGCAAAAGAACATCTAAACACCCCTAATGCATTCTGGAAACAAGTCCTGTGGACCAACGAGGTTGAAATAGAACTCTGGGGGTGCTACTAGGTGCTAACTATGCAGAGTGCCCAAAGTTTTTCATGGGCCCATTTTCCTTTTTGTTATTTTAAAATGTAAAAGATCAAAATATATATATTTTTTGCCTAAACACAAAGGAAATGCGTCATCTCTAACTTTATGCCTTTTAAAAATCATTTAATCATCAACTTGCTTAACTGACACACACGTCACCTCCCACTGATCCCTATGGTTCTATACACGTACACAGACACACACGTCACCTTCCACTGATCCCTATGGTTCTATACACGTACACAGACACACACGTCACCTCCCACTGATCCCTATGTTTCCATACATGTACACAGACACACACGTCACCTCCCACTGATCCCTATGGTTCTATACACGTACACAGACACACACGTCACCTCCCACTGATCCCTATGGTTCTATACACGTACACAGACACACGTCACCTCTCACTGATCCCTAGGTTTCCATACATGTACACAGTGCAGACACACACGTCACCTCTCACTGATTCCTATGGTTCTATACATGTACACAGACACACACGTCACCTCCCACTGATCCCTATGCTTCCATGGATGTACACAGACACACACGTCACCTCCCACTGATCCCTATGCTTCCATACATGTACACAGTGCAGACACACGTCACCTCCCACTGATCCCTATGTTTCCATACATGTACACAGACACACGTCACCTCTCACTGATCCCTATGCTTCCATACATGTACACAGTGCAGACACACGTCACCTCCCACTGATCCCTATGTTTCCATACATGTACACAGTGCAGACACACGTCACCTCCCACTGATCCCTATGCTTCCATACATGTACACAGTGCAGACACACGTCACCTCCCACTGATCCCTATGTTTCCATACACGTACACAGGGCAGACTTATCACCTCTCCAGTCTCTGCATGTTCCCCACAATATTTCCTCCCTTTTCCTGGGATCATCTTGCAGTAACGCTTCTTCCTCTGCACGTAGTGAGCGCATCTCCCCGGTTCGGGCCCGGTACTCCGGTTGGGCTCCGCACACAGCGGGCTGTGCTCTTCCATTTCTTCCAGTATGAGTGACGCTCACACACTTTCTTCCCTGTACTCTGAGGCTCAGTCAGTACAAGCGTTCCCGCAACAAGTATGGCCGATCAGGAGGTCACACGTCACATTCCCACACATGACATGGCGCTGCATAGTCCAGTGCGTCATGACGTCAGTACGTGAGGACGCAGCAGGCGGTTGATTTGGAAATTGTACCGCGACGACCAGAGGCAAATAGGAGGAATCGGTCCGTCCGGTGTCCGGGCACCGAGGGAGGGAGAAGCCGGGGCCCCGGGACCGGAGGACACACAGGTGACCGTGAGACGGGCTGACTGCACGGCACAGAGGACCCGGGGAGGATGGCCCCTGTGGACGAGCTGCTGAGCCGGGAGGTGAAGGTCGTGCTGCGGAACCAGGAGTGCAGTGATAGGTAATGTGTCCTACCAGCACTACTGCCCCTATCCTCCGGTGTCCGCCACTACTGCCCCTATCCTCCTGCGTGCGCCGGCGTCTCCGCCACTACTGCCCCTATCCTCCTGCGTGCGCCGGCGTCTCCGCCACTACAGCCCCTATCCTCCTGCGTGCGCCGGCGTCTCCGCCACTACTGCCCCTATCCTCCTGCGTGCGCCGGCGTCTCCGCCACTACTGCCCCTATCCTCCTGCGTGCGCCGGCGTCTCCGCCACTACTGCCCCTATCCTCCTGCGTGCGCCGGCGTCTCCGCCACTACAGCCCCTATCCTCCTGCGTGCGCCGGCGTCTCCGCCACTACAGCCCCTATCCTCCTGCGTGCGCCGGCGTCTCCGCCACTACAGCCCCTATCCTCCTGCGTGCGCCGGCGTCTCCGCCACTACTGCCCCTATCCTCCTGCGTGCGCCGGCGTCTCCGCCACTACTGCCCCTATCCTCCTGCGTGCGCCGGCGTCTCCGCCACTACTGCCCCCTATCCTGCGTGCGCCGGCGTCTCCGCCACTGCTGCCCCTATCCTCCTGCGTGCGCCGGCGTCTCCGCCACTACTGCCCCTATCCTCCTGCGTGCGCCGGCGTCTCCGCCACTACTGCCCCTATCCTCCTGCGTGCGCCGGCGTCTCCGCCACTACTGCCCCTATCCTCCTGCGTGCGCCGGCGTCTCCGCCACTACTGCCCCTATCCTCCTGCGTGCGCCGGCGTCTCCGCCACTACTGCCCCTATCCTCCTGCGTGCGCCGGCGTCTCCGCCACTACTGCCCCTATCCTCCGGTGTCCGCCACTACTGCCCCTATCCTCCTGCGTGCGCCGGCGTCTCCGCCACTACTGCCCCTATCCTCCTGCGTGCGCCGGCGTCTCCGCCACTACTGCCCCTATCCTCCTGCGTGCGCCGGCGTCTCCGCCACTACTGCCCCTATCCTCCGGTGTCCGCCACTACTGCCCCTATCCTCCTGCGTGCGCCGGCGTGTCCGCCACTACTGCCCCTATCCTCCTGCGTGCGCCGGCGTGTCCGCCACTACTGCCCCCTATCCTCCTGAGTGCGCCGGCGTCTCCGCCACTACTGCCCCCTATCCTCCTGTGTGCGCCGGCGTCTCCGCCACTACTGCCCCTATCCTCCTGTGTGCGCCGGCGTCTCCGCCACTACTGCCCCTATCCTCCTGTGTGCGCCGGCGTCTCTGCCACTACTGCCCCTATCCTCCTGTGTGCGCCGGCGTCTCCGCCACTACTGCCCCTATCCTGCGTGCGCCGGCGTCTCCGCCACTACTGCCCCTATCCTCCTGCGTGCGCCGGCGTCTCCGCCACTACTGCCCCTATCCTCCTGCGTGCGCCGGCGTCTCCGCCACTACTGCCCCTATCCTCCTGCGTCCGCCACTACTGCCCCTATCCTCCTGCGTGCGCCGGCGTCTCCGCCACTACTGCCCCTATCCTCCTGCGTGCGCCGGCGTCTCCGCCACTACTGCCCCTATCCTCCTGCGTGCGCCGGCGTCTCCGCCACTACTGCCCCTATCCTCCTGCGTGCGCCGGCGTCTCCGCCACTACTGCCCCCTATCCTCCTGCGTGCGCCGGCGTCTCCGCCACTGCTGCCCCTATCCTCCTGCGTCCGCCACTACTGCCCCTATCCTCCTGCGTGCGCCGGCGTCTCCGCCACTACTGCCCCTATCCTCCTGCGTCCGCCACTACTGCCCCTATCCTCCTGCGTGCGCCGGCGTCTCCGCCACTACTGCCCCTATCCTCCTGCGTGCGCCGGCGTCTCCGCCACTACTGCCCCTATCCTCCTGCGTGCGCCGGCGTCTCCGCCACTACTGCCCCTATCCTCCTGCGTCCGCCACTACTGCCCCTATCCTCCTGCGTGCGCCGGCGTCTCTGCCACTGCTGCCCCTATCATCACACTTGTCTGGGTTTGGTGACCACCAGGAGACTGTTACCCGCCTCTCGGCCGTGTCTTCTCCACAGTCTGCTGTAGGAGGTTTGATTCTATGGGACTGTTGTCAGGAGTCATCTTTGCTCCAGAGAAAGGAAATCTTAATATTTCGGCACAAGACCTATCAGACTTCTGTAGTTTCCTAGCCTGTGGGAATAGTTTGGGGCTGAACCTTTTCTGTCCCAAATAAAACCAGAAGACTTCTTGCTGCTCTGCTCTGTCCCATGGAGCCCCCTGTGCAGCCAGGAGTTTTCTTCTCAAGCCCTGGAGAAGACATACAGTCCGGTTTTCATGTCCTCTTTTTCGGGTTACATGCACTTGTTTGGAATCAGTTTTTGCTTCAGCCCCTGAAAATCCTAAAATCTGATTTCTCTGCAAACCCAATGGGAGATTTGGATTCCTGTGAGATTTATTCACCGGGCTGAAAAATTAAGCTCCAAATTCAGCATAAAACTAAACAGTGACGGACTCCTCTCTGCGACGGACTCCTCTCTGCGACGGACTCCTCTCTGCGACGGACTCCTCTCTGCGACGGACTCCTCTCTGCGACGGACTCCTCTCTGCGACGGACTCCTCTCTGCGACGGACTCCTCTCTGCGACGGACTCCTCTCTGCGACGGACTCCTCTCTGCGACGGACTCCTCTCTGCGACGGACTCCTCTCTGCGACGGACTCCTCTCTGCGACGGACTCCTCTCTGCGACGGACTCCTCTCTAATGAAGACGTGTCCTAATCACTAGTTGGAAACCATCGCTAATTGGCTGCAGCAGTCGTGACAACCATAGACACCCTGTGATCAGAGGATTGTGCCAATCTGGGTGACAAACCTTCGGATTATTCAGCACACTGTTAACTCCTCCTAATATGAAAGGGGTAAAGTCAGCTCCAACAAAAATAAATATTCTGAGTTAAATGTTTGCACGGCAGGTCAATTTCCACGCTGAAAAAATACCTGCCACGTGTGAACAGGGGTGTAAAATCCTGTCCCTATACTGAAATCCTCTGGCCGTTTTATCTGAGACCATCCACAGACAATCTAATCTGAGTGGTCAGTATGTAAGCTTTCACTCTTTTAACCCTACAATAGCTGTGGGAGTTGAAATTCTTCATTTTAAAGGGAACCTGTCACCAGATTTGGGGCCTACAAGCAGCAGCCACCACCGGGCTCTTATATACAGCATTCTAACTTGTATATAGCGCCAAGGCCGCTGTGTAGAACGAAAAAAAATGACTTTATAATACTTAAACGGTGGGTATAGACGGGTGGCTCAGTTCTCCGGGTGCAGCGCCTCCTGTTTCGGCCATCTTCGTCCTCCTTCTTCTGAAGCCTGGGTCATTAGCATATCGGTTCTGATGCTCTCGCATCAAAAGCACTACGCAAATGGAAAAGAGCCCTTTGGGACATTTTTCAAGTTACAGATTTTCTACTTCTTTTCTTCACCTGTTATTAGGTAAATGACATTACTGAGTTTCTATGCTGCTGTCTTTGTCTCTTTTTGATGTCATGATTTCCATAAAGCAGCTTGGTTTTTAGAATACTGCGTAATTATGTAATACGGATAGCTGCATTTGTATTTTGCCTCTGTCCTTTCCTTCTCCTGTATGGTGCGTATTCTAATCACTAGTATGTGTTGCAGGAGGCAGATTGTCCGGATATGCATTGAGCAGCGCACAGCGTCAGCACCTGTCCATAAGAAGGTAAGTTGCATCATCTCATATTCGTTATATATGTATTAAAGTACAAATGACATGTGGAGCAGTATCTTTTGATGTTTTTGTAGATGAAAGTAGGGACCCTAATCCATTACAAGACACCACGGACCTTTTGAAAAATCTTTCTACAATAGTGCCATCCAAGTCACCATGGATGTGGAATCCCTTTATTCTAAAATTCCACATGAAGAGAAAGATTAACCAAATGTTCCTTGAAGTTAATGGGATCCTTCTGGGCCTGTACTCACTAGTGATGAGAGGGCGTGATCGCCTCTGCTCGTTACTCGATCATCAGAGTTTAAACATTCTTGAGTTTCCCACTGACTTCCATTATCCTCTGTACTCATTACACCCAAAGAACCCTGATGCTTGATCCTGTAATATCAGTGGCGAGCAAGCCGCTCATTACTAATCCTTACACATGACTACGAGCTATATCTACAATGCACCAGAACGGATATGGGTAGCAAAATGGCACCCCAGAATGCCAACCTTTTCATAGTTGCACAACTGGACTATAATATCCCCAGGATGATCATATGTTCCTTTTACAATGTGGTGTACTTAATTCTCTGCACTATATCTCGTATTGCAGGGGGAGGGGGTCTCTGTTGGAGAAATAGGACAGAAACTAAGCAAGGATGAGGTCTCTTTGCTACACAATTACAGCCAAAAATTACATGTGGCCAAATATTTCCGTGGTCCAGGACACCATATAAACAATGAATGTTGTCATATTAAAAGGCAACTTCAGATCACAAAAATACCAAAGGGTCTGGGAATATACATTTGACAGGCTTTGATAGCCTTAGGCGGGCTTTGCACACTACGACATCGCAGGTGCGATGTCGGTGGGGTCAAATTGAAAATTACGTACTTCCGGCATCGCAGGCGACATCATAGTGTGTAAAGGTTCGATGATACGATTAACGAGCGCAAAAGCGTTGTAATCGTATCATCGGTGCAGCGTCGGCGTAATCCATAATTACGCTGACGCGACGGTCCGATGTTGTTCCTCGCTCCTGCGGCAGCACACATCGCTGTGTGTGAAGTCGCAGGAGCGAGGAACATCTCCTACCGGCGTCACCGCGGCTTCCGTAGGATATGCGGAAGGAAGGAGGTGGGCGGGATGTTTACATCCCGCTCATCTCTGCCCCTCCGCTTCTATTGGCCGCCTGCCGTGTGACGCCGCACGACCCGCCCCCTTAATAAGGAGGCGGGTCGCCGGCCGGAGCGACGTCCCAGGACAGGTGAGTCCATGTGAAGCTGCCGTAGCGAACATTATCACAAGGATATCGCAGCTGCGACGGGGGCGGGGACTATCGCGCTCGGCATCACAGCATCGGCTTGCGATGTCGCAGCGTGCAAAGTACCCCTTAGTCCTGTGTGGAGGCTTTCTTGACATGTTGCTTTTTTACTGCAGCCAAAACCTGATCACTTAGCAGTGAAAAAAATCTACAGCCAAATCGAAGGTTTTCTGCTGCTTTTCTTGCTGCTTGTTAAAGATCCCAAATTCCACCTTGCAAGCAAAGGACATTGTGTGCTTAACACATTGGTAGGGCATTGTCTACTTAATGGGAATCTGTCACCAGGTTTTTGTCGTCTAATCTGAGAGCAGCATTATGTAAGGGCCGAGATCCTGACTCCAGCAATGTCACTTACTGGGTTGATAAATGTAAAGTAATACACCTAGGACGAAGTAATCCTATACCTGCGTATACATTAAATGGAAGTAAACTCGGGACTACAGAACAGGAGAAGGACTTGGGTATTCTTATTACAAACAACCTGAGCAGCAGCACTCAATGTCAAGCAGCAGCTGCTAAAGCAAACAAGATTTTAGGTGTGTATAAAAAGAGAGATTAGATCCCGTGATCCCAACGTATTGTTACCCCTCTATAAATCACTTGTAAGGCCACATCTGGAATATGGGATCCAGTTTTGGGCTCCACATTTTAAAAAGGACATTCAGAAGTTAGTTCAAAGGCGGCTAACTAGACCAGGGGTCCCCAACTCCAGTTCTCAAGGCCCACCAGCAGTGCATGTTTTCAGGGTTTCCTTAGTATTGCACAGGTGATCATTCCAACACCGGTGCAGTGCTAAGGAAATCCTAAAAACATGCACTGTTGGTGGGCCTTGGGGACTGGAGTTGGTGAACTCTGAACTAGACTACTACAAGGAATGGAAGGCCTCCCATATGACAGGTTGAAAAAGTTAGATATGTTTAGCTTAGAAAAAAGACGTCTCAGAGGAGATTTCATTTATATGTATAAATACATGTGTGGTCAATATAAAAGGACTGGCACATGACTTATTTCTTCCAAAGACAATACTAAGGACCAGGGGGCACTCACTGCGAGTGGAAAAACCAAGATTCCAGCAGCTAAATATTAAAGGGTTTTTTACAGTTAGAGCAGTCAGACTGTGGAATGCCCTACCACAAGAGGTAGTAATGACAGATACTATAACAGCTTCTAAAAAAAGGGCTGGAAGATTTCCTCACTACACACAATATTGTTGGTTATAAATGACTTGGTGACCAAATGTAGAACTGGTGGAGGAAGGTTGAACTAGATGGACCGAGGGCTTTTTTCAACCTAAGTAACTATGCTTAGTGTGGTTTTGATAAAATCACAGTTTAATCAGCAGTAGATTATCATTAGAGGACTACTTGGCGTGCTGCAGGTAGTCCAGCATATTCATGAGCTGTGTATAACTGCTAGATCTGCAGCAGAGAAAACATTGATTTTGTCAAAATGACAGCAAACAGCCCAGTAAGTGACACATAACTGGAATCAGGGTCTCTGTCTCTACATTATGCTGCACTCAGATATGGGGGAGCAAAAACCTGAGGTGAGATTCGGTTTAACACATTGGTGGGGCATTGTGTACTGTAACATATCACTAATTTTAATTAAAGCACCACTAATACCGTATTTTTCGGACTATAAGACGCACCGGACTATAAGACGCACCCTGGTTTTAGAGGAGGAAAATAGGAAAATAAAATTTTAAGCAAAAAATGTGGTCATGACACACTGTTATGGGGCAAGGATCTGCTGCCTACACTGTTATGGGGGTAATGTCCCCAAATTCTCTACTAAGGTGCCGCATCCTGGTAATGATCCGCCCATCATCCCGCCCACCTGTCAGTGCCTGCTTCAGCGCTGAGGGATGATGGGCGGGGGATGGGCGTGCATATTAAATGAGCGGGTCCACGTGGTCACGGCAGGCTGCTACAGTCTGAATCTGGCAGTCCCCGTTGACCCGCTGCCAGATTCAGACCATAAGACGCACCCCCCCACTTTCCCCCCACTTTTTGGGGGGGAAAAGTGCGTGTTATGGTCCGAAAAATACGGTGTGTGTGTATATGTGTGTATGTATATATGTATATATGTGTGTATGTATGTGTGTGTATATATATATATATATATAATTAAATATAAATATCCCCAGTCGTTGCCATCATGTGACTGACTTCTGATTGCCCTGAAAACTTATGTTGCAAGCTCACAATGTACTGTATTTTTCGGATTATAAGACTCACTTTTCCTCCCAAAAATTTGGGAGGAAAATGAGGGGTGCGTCTTAGAATGTTGCTTACTGGGGATGGTGGAGAGGGGTCGCAGGAGCAATGCTGCCTGTGCTGGGGCTGCGGGATGAGAAAGCTGTGCTGGGGCTGCGGGATGAGGGAGCTGTGCTGGGGCTGCGGGATGAGGGAGCTGTGCTGTGCTGGGGCTGCGGGATGAGGGAGCTGTGCTGTGCTGGGGCTGCGGGATGAGGGAGCTGTGCTGTGCTGGGGCTGCGGGATGAGGGAGCTGTGCTGTGCTGGGGCTGCGGGATGAGGGAGCTGTGCTGTGCTGGGGCTGCGGGATGAGGGAGCTGTGCTGTGCTGGGGCTGCGGGATGAGGGAGCTGTGCTGTGCTGGGGCTGCGGGATGAGGGAGCTGTGCTGTGCTGGGGCTGCGGGATGAGGGAGCTGTGCTGTGCTGGGGCTGCGGGATGAGGGAGCTGTGCTGTGCTGTGCTGGGGCTGCGGGATGAGGGAGCTGTGCTGTGCTGGGGCTGCGGGATGAGGGAGCTGAGCTGTGCTGTGCTGGGGCTGCGGGATGAGGGAGCTGAGCTGTGCTGTGCTGTGGCTGCGGGATGAGGGAGCTGAGCTGTGCTGTGCTGGGGCTGCGGGATGAGGGAGCTGTGCTGTGCTGGGGCTGCGGGATGAGGGAGCTGTGCTGTGCTGGGGCTGCGGGATGAGGGAGCTGTGCTGTGCTGGGGCTGCGGGATGAGGGAGCTGTGCTGGGGCTGCGGGATGAGGGAGCTGTGCTGTGCTGGGGCTGCGGGATGAGGGAGCTGTGCTGTGCTGGGGCTGCGGGATGAGGGAGCTGTGCTGTGCTGGGGCTGCGGGATGAGGGAGCTGTGCTGTGCTGTGCTGTGCTGGGGCTGCGGGATGAGGGAGCTGTGCTGTGCTGTGCTGGGGCTGCGGGATGAGGGAGCTGTGCTGTGCTGGGGCTGCAGTCGCCATCCTGAAAATGACGGCGGCTTGTGCGCAGACGGAGCTGTTGGCTCAAGATCTCAACTGCGCACATGCCACCTCTGTGCGCCATGTTCCTTAAGTCCGTTGCTGAGAGTTCAGTAGGCCAGAGGCGGTGCGTGCGCAGATGAGATCTTGAGCTGAGAGCTCTATATGCGCACGTGTTGTCTCTGGGCGTCAATTTTTGAAGTCCGCACCACTGTCATTTTAAGGATGGCGACCGCAGCCCCAACACTGTGCAGCTCCTTCATCCCACAGCCCTAGCGCTTTTTCTAAATTTGGGGTGCGACCTTATAAATCGAAAGATACGGTATTTGTTATACCAGTCTTGATAACAATACCTAAGCAGTCTGGAATGCTTACTTTGTAACGTCACTTATTTTATTTTTCTTATACATCACAAGGTCTCCTAAATAAGATTATTTTAGCTCTTCCACTGAGAGCAATCAATCTTTTTTTTTTTTGTGTTTTTAATATACGGTGGGCAGCGATATGAAAGATAGAAATCTCCTTTTCTTCGGCGCTCCATTGGGAGACCCAGACGATTGGGTGTATAGCACTGCCTCCGGAGGCCACACAAAGCATTACACTAAAAAGTGTAAGGCCCCTCCCCTTCTGGCTATACACCCCCAGTGGGATCACTGGCTCACCAGTTTTCTGCTTTGTGCGAAGGAGGTCAGACATCCACGCATAGCTCCACTGTTTAGTCAGCAGCAGCTGCTGACTATGTCGGATGGAAGAAAAGAGGGCCCATACTAGGGCCCCCAGCATGCTCCCTTCTCACCCCACTTTATGTCGGCGGTGTTTGTTAAGGTTGAGGTACCCATTGCGGGTACGGAGGCTGGAGCCCACATGCTGTTTTCCTTCCCCATCCCCCTGAGGGGCTCTGAGGAAGTGGGATCTTACCGGCCCCCAAGCCCTGAGGCCGGGCTCCATCCACAGACCCATGGAACCTGCTGTATACGGAGCTGGGTACCGTTCAGGGACAAGGCCCTGCGACCTTAAGGTACTCTGTGTCCCCGTATGTACAGGCCGCGCACACTCCAGACTTGCTGGGTGTGCTAGTGCGCCGGGGACAGTAGCGCTGCGCGCTGGGGTTACAGTCACTACAGTTTGTCTGAGTGACTTTATGTGTTGGGGACTGCCGCGCCGGCCGCCCCTGGAGCGGCGGCGCGGCTGCGACTTGTAGTGCGCCGGGGACTTAGCGCCGACCGTGCTTTTACGACGGCGGCGCTTATAAATTTAGTCCCCGGCTTTTGCGGCCTAGCTCCGCTTCGTTCCCGCCCCCACCCTGTCAATCAGGGCAAGGGAGAGACGCTGTACGTTTATTCAGTGCCGAGGGCTGGAGCCTTATTTACATGCTCCAGCCCTCTCACTGAGCACAGGGGGACGCAGGTTTCCCGCTCTTTGTCTGCACACGCCCAGGGCCCGCCCCTCTCCACAGGACGCCGGCAGCCATTCCTACATGCAGTCTGGCTGGAGAACGGACACAGGCTCTGGGAGATCCAGACAAGGGATTTCTGGCGACCACACACCCGCGTTTAGCGGGCGGTAAGCAGCACTTAAGTGCTGGCCCCACTAGTGCCACAGTGTGATATTTGTGTACTTTTTTCTCTGTACCATATATATATATATTTTGCACTGTAAGGTCGCTTCTTGGCTGTATACCCCTATTGCTCTGAGGAGACGACAACATGTCATCTGCAAAACGCAAGGGTGCCAAGACACAGGCTGTGAACGCTGCTTGTGCCGCTTGTGGGGCTAATCTACCGGCAGGTTACAATGACCCCCATTGTGTGCAATGTTCGGTCCCTGTGCCACTTCGTCAGCCGGAGCCTATGGTGGTTGTGGCCCAGGCAGAGTCGCCGGTGAACCCTGTCCCGGTGACGGGGACAGAGTTTGCGGTTTTTGCTGACAGGATGTCTGTCACTATGACAAAAATCCTAGAGACCTTGCAGGCCAGGCCAGTTACTCAGTCCATGGACACTGCTGCGGCAATGTTCCCCGGTCCCCCTCAGTTGGAGTTAATCCGTGCTTCAAGGGGGTCCCAGGCATCTCAGCCTGACGGCTCTGATTCAGATGACAGTCCCAGGCAGCCTAAGCGTGCTCGCTGGGAGAGACCCTCCACGTCATCACGCGGATCAGGGTCTCAACGAGAAGAGTCTCTACATGATGAGACAGAGGAGGGGGATCAGGAGTCTAATCCTGAAACCGCTCTCAATCTGGATACTCCTGATGGTGACGCCATGGTAAATGACCTTATAGGGGCCATCAATAGTCTATTGGAAATTTCTCCCCCTGCCCCTTCTGCAGAGGAGGCAGCTGCACAGCAGGAGAAGTTCCATTTCAGGTATCCCAAGCCTAAACTGAGTACTTTTCTGGACCACGCTGACTTCAGAGAATCAGTCCAGAAACACCATGCCTACCCAGATAAGCGTTTCTCCAAACGTCTTAAGGATACACGTTATCCCTTTCCCCCTGACGTGGTCAAACGCTGGACCCAGTGTCCAAAGGTGGATTCCCCAATCTCCAGGCTTGCAGCTAGATCCATAGTTGCAGTGGAAGATGGGGCTTCACTTAAAGATGCCAATGACAGACAGATGGACCTTTGGTTAAAGTCTGTCTATGAAGCTATCGGCGCGTCGTTTGCTCCAGCATTCGCGGCCGTGTGGGCACTCCAAGCTATTTCAGCTGGCCTGGCACAGGTGGACTCTATCATATGTCCAGCAGTGCCGCGAGTAGCGTCCCTAACCTCGCAAATGTCTGCGTTTGCGACTTACGCTATCAACGCTGTCCTGGACTCTACAAGCCGTACCTCAATTGCGTCTGCCAACTCTGTTGTCTTGCGCAGAGCCTTGTGGTTAAAGGAATGGAAAGCGGATTCTGCTTCCAAAAAATGTTTAACCAGCTTGCCGCTATCTGTAGATAGACTGTTTGGTGAACAATTGGCTGAAATCATTAAGCAATCCAAGGGTAAGGACTCCTCCTTACCCCAGCCCAGATCAAGCAAACCTCAACAGAGGAAGTGGCAGTCGAGGTTTCGGTCCTTTCGAGGCTCCAGCAAGACCCAATTCTCCTCGTCCAAAGGGACTCAGAAGGAGCAAAGGAGCTCAGATTCCTGGCGGGCTCTGTCACGCCCCAAGAAAGCAACCGGAGGAACCGCTTCCAAGGCGGCTGCCTCATGACTTTCGGCCTCAGCCCTCTGCATCCTCGGTCGGTGGCAGGCTCTCCCGCTTTTGCGACATTTGGCTGCCACAGGTCGAAGACCGGTGGGTAGCAGACATTTTGTCCCACGGGTACAGGATAGAATTCAGTTCTCGTCCTCCGCCTCGGTTCTTCAGAACCTCCCCACATCCCGACCGAGCAGATGCCCTTCTGCAGGCGGTGTGCTCACTAAAAGCAGAAGGAGTGGTGATCCCTGTTCCTCTGCAGGAACAAGGGCAAGGTTTTTACTCCAATCTCTTCGTGGTTCCAAAAAAGGACGGCTCGTTCCGTCCTGTTCTGGACCTAAAGCTGCTCAACAAGCATGTGAACGCCAGGCGGTTCCGGATGGAATCCCTCCGCTCTGTCATTGCCTCAATGTCTCAAGGAGATTTCCTTGCATCGATAGACATCAAAGATGCTTATCTCCACGTGCCGATCGCTACAGAGCACCAACGTTTTCTACGTTTCGTGATAGGAGACGACCATCTCCAGTTCGTAGCTCTGCCATTTGGTCTGGCGACAGCCCCACGGGTTTTCACCAAGGTCATGGCGGCAGTGGTAGCAGTCTTGCATTCTCAGGGACATTCGGTGATCCCTTACTTAGACGATCTACTTGTCAAAGCACCCTCTCAAGAGGCATGCCAACACAGCCTGAATGTTGCGCTGGAGACTCTCCAGACTTTCGGGTGGATCATCAACTTTTCAAAGTCAAACCTGGCACCGACTCAATCACTAACGTATCTTGGCATGGAGTTTCATACTCTCTCAGCGATAGTGAAGCTTCCGCTGGACAAGCAGCGGTCTCTACGGACAGGGGTGCAGTCTCTCCTTCAGGGTCAGTCGTACCCCTTAAGGCGCCTCATGCACTTCCTAGGGAAGATGGTGGCAGCAATGGAGGCAGTCCCGTTCGCGCAGTTTCATCTGCGTCCACTTCAATGGGACATTCTCCGCCAGTGGGACGGGAAGACAACTTCCCTAGACAGGAAAGTCTCCCTTTCTCAGACGGCCAAGGATTCTCTGCTATGGTGGCTCCTTCCCACCTCATTAACGCAGGGAAGATCATTCCTGCCCCCATCCTGGGCAGTGGTCACGACAGACGCGAGTCTGTCAGGGTGGGGAGCAGTTTTTCTCCACCACAGGGCTCAAGGGACGTGGACTCAGCAGGAGTCCACCCTTCAGATCAATGTTCTGGAAATCAGGGCAGTGTATCTTGCCCTATTAGCCTTCCAGCAGTGGCTGGAAGGAAAGCAGATCCGAATTCAGTCGGACAACTCCACAGCGGTGGCATACATCAACCACCAAGGAGGGACACGCAGTCGGCAAGCCTTCCAGGAAGTCAGGAGAATTCTCATGTGGGTAGAGGAAAGAGCTTCTACCATATCAGCAGTTCACATCCCGGGCGTAGAAAACTGGGAAGCAGACTTCCTCAGTCGCCAGGGCATGGACGCAGGGGAATGGTCCCTTCACCCGGACGTGTTTCAGGAAATCTGCCGCCGCTGGGGGGTGCCGGACGTCGACCTAATGGCGTCTCGGCACAACAACAAGGTCCCGACCTTCATAGCGCAGTCTCGCGATCAAAGAGCTCTGGCGGCAGACGCCTTAGTGCAAGATTGGTCGCAGTTCCGGCTCCCTTATGTGTTTCCACCTCTGGCGCTCTTGCCCAGAGTGTTACGCAAGATCAGATCCGATTGCGGCCGCGTCATACTCGTCGCCCCAGACTGGCCGAGGAGGTCGTGGTACCCGGATCTGTGGCATCTCACGGTCGGCCAACCGTGGGCACTACCAGACCGTCCAGACTTACTGTCCCAAGGGCCGTTTTTCCATCGGAATTCTGCGGCCCTGAACCTGACTGTGTGGCCATTGAGTCCTGGATCCTAGCGTCTGCAGGATTATCCCAAGGGGTCGTTGCCACCATGAGACAGGCTAGGAAGTCCACTTCTGCTAAGATCTACCACAGAACGTGGAAGATTTTCTTACTCCTTGTGCAGAGCACCAGGATATCTCCCTGGCCATTCGCGTTACCTGTCTTTCTTTCCTTCCTGCAATCTGGGTTGGAAAAGGGCTTGTCGCTCGGCTCCCTTAAAGGGCAAGTCTCGGCACTATCCGTGTTTTTTCAGAAGCGTCTAGCACGACTTTCTCAGGTGCGCACGTTCCTGCAGGGGGTTTGTCATATCGTACCTCCGTACAGGCGGCCGTTAGATCCGTGGGATCTAAACAAGGTCCTTGTTACTCTCCAGAAGCCGCCCTTCGAGCCTCTGAGGGATGTGTCACTTTCTCGACTCTCACAGAAAGTGGCCTTTCTGGTAGCGGTCACGTCTCTTCGGAGAGTGTCTGAACTAGCAGCGCTGTCATCCAAAGCTCCTTTCCTGGTGTTCCACCAGGACAAGGTTGTGCTGCGCCCCATTCAGGAGTTTCTCCCTAAGGTGGTATCCTCTTTTCATCTTAATCAGGATATCTCCTTGCCTTCCTTTTATCCGCATGCAGTTCATCGGTTTGAAAAGGATTTACATTTGTTGGATCTGGTGAGAGCACTCAGAATCTACATTTCCCGCACGGCGCCCCTGCGCCGCTCGGATGCACTCTTTGTCCTTGTCGCTGGTAAGCGTAAAGGGTCGCAGGCTTCCAAAGCCACCCTGGCTCGATGGATCAAAGAACCAATTCTTGAAGCCTACCGTTCTGCTGGGCTTCCGGTTCCATCAGGGCTGAAGGCCTATTCTACCAGAGCCGTGGGTGCGTCCTGGGCATTACGTCACCAGGCTACGGCTCAACAGGTGTGCCAGGCAGCTACCTGGTCGAGTCTGCACACTTTCACCAAACATTATCAGGTGCATACCTATGCTTCGGCGGACGCCAGCCTAGGTAGAAGAGTCCTGCAGGCGGCAGTTGCCTCCCCGTAGGGGAGGGCTGTCTTTGCAGCTCTAACATGAGGTATTTCTTTACCCACCCAGGGACAGCTTTTGGACGTCCCAATCGTCTGGGTCTCCCAATGGAGCGCCGAAGAAGAAGGGAATTTTGTTACTTACCGTAAATTCCTTTTCTTCTAGCTCCTATTGGGAGACCCAGCACCCGCCCTGTTGTCCTTCGGGATTTTTGGTTGTTTTTCGGGTACACATGTTGTTCATGTTGAATGGTTTTCAGTTCTCCGATGTTACTCGGAGTGAATTTGTTTAAACCAGTTATTGGCTTTCCTCCTTCTTGCTTTTGCACTAAAACTGGTGAGCCAGTGATCCCACTGGGGGTGTATAGCCAGAAAGGGAGGGGCCTTACACTTTTTAGTGTAATGCTTTGTGTGGCCTCCGGAGGCAGTGCTATACACCCAATCGTCTGGGTCTCCCAATAGGAGCTAGAAGAAAAGGAATTTACGGTAAGTAACAAAATTCCCTTCTTTTTTCCTTTTCTGCAGGACTTAGTAGTTCGGATGACTGATGACACCGATCCTTTCTTTCTTTACAATCTCGTGATATCAGAGGATGATTTCCAGAGTCTGAAGCTTCAGCAGGGTCTTCTGGTTGACTTTTCATCTTTTCCAAAGAAGTTTATAGATTTGCTCTATCAATGTATAAATGAAGAAAACAAGGAGGTGCCTCGGTAAGGCGATCTTCATCACATATTATTGCATAAGTAAATTAAATTTTCATTATACAGAGTTCTATTAAACGTTCACAATTTCTATAAAGCTTCTACGGCTAAGTTCACACGTCTAATAATCCTTTATTAGAACGGATTCAGCAGCAATCCATTGACAAAGTTGTGCAGCCAAGTTTTTTTTTCTTCTGTTTTTAAATAATTGATTTAAAGCTTTTGGCTATTCCCGATCCAGCTGAAAAAGGGGATCTGTGTGCAGGTTTTTGGAATCTGAAAACAGTGTGATGTAGGGGTAGAGATGCTAATTCCAGCGATGTGACACTTGCTGGACTGCTTGGTGCGGATTTGATAGAATCCCTTTTTTCCTCTGCTGCAGATCTAGCAGTGTTAATGCTGAGCTCTGTATAAACCTGCCCACACTATTGACTGGCAGCTTCCATTGTAAGCAAGTTGTCAATCAGTGGTGGGGGCGGGTTTTGTACAGATGACCTGGACTGGTATGTTTGTGATAGCTAGACTTGCAGTGATGATCGCCTGCTGATAGAACACTGATTGTATTGACACTACAGTACACAACTCAATAAGTGCCTCATGCCTGGAATTAAGCTTTCTGCCCCTACATCAGGCTGCTCTCAGATTAAATAGCAAAAACCTGCTGACAGATTTCTTTTAAGAATAGGTTACATTTTGAAGTAAGGAATACTTTAAAAAGTATATTACAGACTGTATTATGCTCCTGTAGCTACAGATTCTAATAGAACGTCAGAAAGAAGTGCAAGGCTGGGTTTAGATTTGTCAATTACGGCAACCCTTTCACAACCTAGGTTGCCTCTCCGCTGTCATCCTCGCACGTGTACTGATCTGATCAGCAGACATGAGGCTAACAGGCATGGGTGGATTGGACATCCACATGCGCCTGTTAACGCCTTAGATCAGGGGTCTCAAACTCGGCTGGGTGTATGGGCCGCACACAGACAAATAATTTGAGGGGTCGCATTCTTTTCAGAACAGTGAAAAGTCCGTGGAGCCTCTGTTAGGAGTCTCAACACAGAAACTAGCCAGATATCCCTCCAGGATGGACCTAGCCAAGGAGTGGCTCTTTTAGGAAACCACCATAACCACCATATTAAGTGGCCCTTTTAGTCAACATCCAACTCTTTGACTACTAGTTTGAATATCGACTAAAAGGGCCACTTAATATGGTGGTTTCCTAAAAAGAGCCACTCCTTGGCTAGGCCCTTCCCGGAGGGATATCTGGCTAGTTTCTGTGTTGAGACTCCTAACAGAAGCTCCATGGACTTTATTGATTTGCATATTTCCCGGGGGGCAATGCACCTGAGGGGTACTTTACGCGTTGCGATATCGCTACCACTATATCGTCGGGGTCACGTCGTTAGTGACGCACATCCGGCGCCAGTAGCGACATCGCAGCGTGTAAATCCTAGATGGAACAATGAACGAGCACAGAAGCGTACAATCTCGCTGATCTCTGTACCGTCGTTCGTTTCCATAATGTCGGATCGACCGCAGGTACGATGTTTGTCGCTCCTGCGGCAGCACACATCGCTGTGTGTAAACCCGCAGGAGCGACAAACCTCTCCTGACCTGCGTTCCGACAGCAATGCGGAAGGGAGAAGGTGGACAGGATGTTATGTCCCGCTCATCTCCGCTTCTATTGGCTGGCCGATTAGTGACCTCGCTGTGACGCCGCACGCACCTCCCCCTTGAAGGAGGGATTGTTCGGCGGTCACAGCGACGTTGCCGAGCAGGTATGTGCGTGTGACGCTGCCATATCGATAATGTTCGCTACGGCAACAATCAACACATATTGCATGTGCGACGAGGGCGGGTGCTATCGCGCTGGACATCGCTAGGGGATACAAATTATTATGCAGTGCTAATTGTAAAACTGTATTACTTACAAAAAGGGGATACAATGTAAAACAAAAAAAATATATTTTTTATTTTTTTACATTGTATCCCCTTTTTGTAAGTAATACAGTTTTACAATTCGCACAGCATAGTAATTTTTGCCGACATCTTATAGTAATGTGCCCCATCCTGTTCCCCATTCTGTAAAGATGTGGCCATTCTTGTCCTCTTGTCGTGTTGTGCTCATCCTTACTTCCATCCGGTAGTAATATGCCCCCATGCAGGTCCACTTCTTTTGGTAATGTGCCCCCATGGAGGTCCTCTTCTTGTGGTAATGTCCTATCCTCACACACACACACACACGCACACACGCACACACGCACACACACACACACACACACACACACACACACACACACACACACACACACACACACACACCCTGTGCAGCCTCAGCTAGCAACAGAAACACACACCTAAACATTCTTCTCACCTGTCCTCCGTTCCGTCGGTAGCGGCACGTGGACCCGGTAATGATCACAGCCGCTGTCACCGCTGAACGTTCTGCCTGCATGCGCAGAGCAGTTCTCACTGCACAACAGCCACTGGCCAATCACAGGCAAGCAGCTGAGGTTATACGCAGCAGGTGCTTGCCTTTGATTGGCAGGTGGCTGTTATTGCGTTCTGCAGCGAGAACTTCACAGTGCGCAGCACTGGCAAAACGGTCAGCTGAAATAAATAGCTGGCGTTTGCGGCCCCTGCACCGACTGCCATCTTTACCAGGTCCATGGGCCTGCGGGCAGCAAGAAGCAGCCGGAAGGGCCGCATGCGCATGTGGCCCGCTTGCCGCATGTTTGAGACCTGCCTTAGATCGAGCTGGCAAACTCTGACAGTGCAATCCAACGCACTCCAATGGGGACCTATGTTCCCTGACGCCATCGTCTGCCCCTTGATGCAATCGTGGGGCACCAATGGGTTGCCATGACAGCGTGGGGGTCAGTTAATGACCCCTGTCGCTGCCATGATGTGTTTGCTGTGAATGCCAGCACTCACAGTAACACAGCATTTTTCCTGATCTGATTGTGCAGTGATAAAAACTAAAACGGAAAATCGCCCGGGGGTGAAGGGATTAAACTACCACTGATTTTGTTAGATAGGCAGACCATACTTCATACTCACAGGATCATCATTCTGTGCACATGGAGCGTCATTTCTTAGCCACTCCCCGTTGTCAGCGATGTCCTGCCAATAATGATGATTTTTAGGGCGGCTTAAATAGAAACGTCACACCTGACGATTGAGCATTTTGCTGACCTGTTTAGACTGGGCGCTAACTGGGAGCGATCTTCCTACTAATGCTCATATTCTGATTGTCTGCCTATCTGTTTAAATGGGTCTTTAATCTGGCCACGTATTTCTCTTAAAAGATGTTTTTTTTGTTTGGAAGTATCATACATGTGTCAGTACTGTAAAGTGACTTGCTGTATTCTGTATCCGCAGATTCCTGCTCCAGTTGTCCTCGGGCACAGTTCTGGGCAGTTCGCCTGCACAATTAGATATAGTTGAGACCAATCCATTTAAGCACCTGACACATCTTTCTCTACGACTCCTACCAGCAAATGACTTGGAAGTAAAGACGTACCTGGCAACATGTTTAAAATGTATTAAGGTATCCATCGTCTCAGTAATATGTGCAGGTTTGAGCGTGGTGGGGTGTTCTGTCCTTACATTAGGCAACAATTTGTACTTCATTGTGCAGGAAAAAGAAATGACGTTACAGCACAACCTGAAAAAAACAGAAGACGACCTGACCCGACAGCTCATCTGCATACAACAGGTGAGATACATGTGACTTCTACACAAGACATCACATCCGTTTTGTATTATTTGTGATACCTTTCAACATGTGCTAAAACTTACCACAAATGCAACAGTATATTACAAAAGTGAGTACACCACTCAGATTTTTGCAAATATTTTATTATCTTTTCTTGGAACAACACTGTAGATATGGCACTTTGATACAATGTAAAGTAGTCAGTGTACAGCTTGTACAACAGTATAAAATGTGATGCCTTCTAAATAACTTCACATATAGCCATTAACCCCTTAACTCTGTAGCTGAGATCTGCAGATAGTGCAGAGCGATCGGATTGCTGATCGCTATAGCCCCCTAGGGGGACTTGTAAAATAAAAAAAAAGTTTTAAAAAAATAAAAAAACCTAAAAGTTCAAATCACCCCCCCCCTTCACCCCATGGAAAATTAAAGGGTTAAAAAAATAAAAAAACACACATTTGGTATCGCCGCGTTCAGAAATGCCCGATCTATCAAAATATAAAATCAATGAATCTGATCAGTAAACGGCGTAGCGGCAAAAAAATTCCAAACGCCAAAATTACGTTCTTTTGGTCGCTGCAAATTTTGCGCAAAATGCAATAACTGGCGATCAAAACGTAGCATCTGCGCAAAAATGGTACCGTTAAAAACGTCAGGTCGAGACGCAAAAAATAAGCCATAACTGAGCCTCAGATCCCGAAAAATGAGAACGCTACGGGTTTTGGAAAATGGCGCAAAACGTGCGCCACTTTTTTTTTGGACAAGCTTGTGAATTTTTTTTAACCCCTTAGATACAAGTAAACCTAGACATGTTTGATGTCTACAAACTCGCACTGACCTGAGGCATCACATAGATACCTCAGTTTTACCATATAGTGAACACGGTGAATAAAACATCCCAAAAACTATTGTGCGATCAGTTTTTTTGCAATTTTTCCGCACTTGGAATTTTTTTGCCGTTTTCCAGTACACTATATGGTAAAACTTATGGTTTAATTTAAAAGTACAACTCGTCCCGCAAAAAAACAAGCCCTCATATGGGAAGATTGATGGAAAAATAAAAAAGTTACGCCTCTCAGAAGAAGGGGAGCAGAAAACAAAAACGGAAAGTGCCCGGGGGCTGAAGGGGTTAATATCTAAACTGCTGGAAACAAAAGTGAGTGCACCCCTAAGTGAAAATGGCCAACTGTACAAGTGTCAATATTTTGTATGGCCACCATTATTTTCAAGCACTGCCTTAACTCTCTTGGACATGGAGTTCACTAGAGCTTCACAAGAGCCGCCGGATTCTCTTGCATCCTCCATGATGACATCACGGAGCTTGTGGATATTGGAGACCTTGTGCTCCTCCTCCTTTTTGTTTTGAGGAGGCCCCACAGATGCTCAATGGGGTTTAGTTCTGGAGTCATGCTTGGCCAGTTCAGCAGCTTCAGATTTTTATTTTTAGCAAGGCAGTGGCCATCGGTCGTTATGTTGCAATACTGCCCTGCAGCCCAGTCCGAAGCGAAGAGATCATGCTCTGCTTCATTATGTCACAGTACATTAACATTCACGGTTCCCTCAGTGAACTGTAGCGCCCCACAGCCAGTAGACCTCATGCAACCCCAAACCATGACACTCCCACCACCATGCTTAACTGTAAGCAGGACACACTTGTCTATGTCCTCCTCACCTGGTTGTTACCACACATGCTTGCAACATCTGAACCAAAAAACTTTATCTAGGTCTCATCAGACCACAGGATATGGTTCCAGTAATCCATGCCCTTAGTCTGCTTGTCTTCAACAAATGATTTGTGGGCTTTCTTGTGCATCATCTTTAAAAGACTCTTCCTTCTGGGATGACACCCATGCAGACCAATTTAATGCAGTGTGTGGCTTAAGGTCTGAGAACGGACAGGCTGACCCCTCACCCCTGTAACATCTGCAGCAATGCTGGCAGCACTCATACTTCTATTTCTTTGTCGCTCCATTGGGAGACCCAGACAATTGGGGGGTGTATAGCTTCTGCCTCCGGAGGCCACACAAAGTATTACACTTTAAAAAGTGTAACCCCTTCCCTCTGCCTAAACACCCTCCCGTGCATCACGGGCTCCTCAGTTTTATGCTTTGTGTTGAAGGAGGCACACATTCACTCAAGCTCCCATTTTAGTCAGCAGCAGCTGCTGATTGTATCGGATGGAAGAAAAGAGGGCCCTAACAGGGCCCCCGGCATGCTCCCTTCTCACCCCACTAAGTCGGCGGTGCTGTTAAGGTTGAGGTACCCATTGCGGGTACAAAGGCTGGAGCCACATGCCGTTTTTCCTTCCCCATCCCTTAGAGGCTCTGGGAGAAGTGGGATCCTAACCGGTCACCATTCACTGGGACCGGGCTCCCTCCGCAGCCCCTGGGGGAATCTGACGGACAGGAGACTGAGTATCATCAGGGACAGGCCCTGCATCTATAAGGTACTCTGTGTCCCCTTGGGGACGGTGCATGGAGCGCCTGTGTTACAGACGCTGCAGCGGCTGCTGTTTTTTTGTGACGACCGGGACTACCGCGCCGACCGCGCCTGTTTGCCGGCCGCGTTATTAAATTTAGTCCCCGGCTTCTGCGGCCTAGTACCATAACTCCCGCCCCCGGGCCTGCCAGTCAGGGGTAAGGGCGGGACGGTCGACTGGACGTCGGCAGTGAGGGCTGGAGCATACTTAGGTGTTCTCCTCCCCCCTCACTGAGCACTGTGGGGCACCAGATTCCCGCACTTTATTAGTCACGCCCACGGCTCCCTCCTCCCCTGAGAACTCTGGCAGCCATATTTACAATCACTTCTGCCGGTGGAGGATTTCAGAACGAGCTCTACAGCTCTGGGAGGCCCAGGCAGGGAATCTGGTGGACACACAACCGCTTTGGGCGGTCGGTAAGCCACACCGGTTACCCGGTGCTGGCCCCCCTTGGGTGCCGAAGTGTATATGTGTGTATATGTGTGTATATGTGTGTATATGTGTGTATATGTGTGTGTATATGTGTGTATATGTGTGTATATGTGTGTATATGTGTGTATATGTGTATATATATATATATATATATATATATATATATATATATATATATATTATATTATATTATATTATATTATATTATATTATATTATATTATATTATATTATATTATATTATATTATATTATATTATATTATATTATATTATATTATATTATATTATATTATATTATATTATATTATATTATATTATATTTTATATTATATTTTATATTATATTAATATATATATATATTAATATAATATTTGTATACATTTTCTCTGTTCGGCCGCATTGTTTTGCTTTTGGCTATATACCCTCAGTGATCACTCTCAGAGGAGACTACAGCATGTCGTCCGCAAAGAGCAAGGGTGCCAAGGCACAGGCTTATTTTGCAACCTGTACCTCTTGTGCGGCTATGTTACCTGCAGGTTCCACCTACCCTCACTGTGCAATGCTCGGCCCCTGTGGCACTCACTCAGCCGGAGCCTCGGGCACTTGTGGGACCCTTGGCTCAGGTAGAACCGCCGGCTTCCACTGTCCAGGTGGCAGGGACAGAGTTTGCAGTTTTGGCTGAGAAACTGAGTCGCTTTCACAATCCATGGCTCAGTCTATGGACAGATGGTCGGCTAAGATACTAGAAGCCTTGCAGTCCAGATTGGTCACACAGGCCCCGGGCACTGTGAGTTCATCGCCCCCAGGCCCCTCTCGGTCGGTGCAGCAGAGTGCTCCTGGGGTGACACCTAGGTCCCACGGGGAGGACTCCGACACGGACCGCAGTCCCAGACCGGCTAAGCGGGCTCGCTGGGAACCTTCCCCGGCTTCATCACGCTGTTCGGGGTCGCAGCATGAGGGCTCTCTGGAGGATGAGGCGGAGGTCGCAGCTCAGGGTTCTGATCCTGACGTTGCTCTCAATCTTGATACACCTGAAGGGGACGCCATAGTAAATGACCTTATAGCGTCCATCAACCAGGTGCTAGATCTTTCTCCCCCAACTCCACCTATAGAGGAGTCGGCTTCACAGCAGGAGAAACACCAGTTTAGGTTTCCCAAACGTACACGGAGTGCGTTTTTCGATCACTCTAACTTCAGAGATGCAGTCCAGAAGCACCGAGCATTTCCGGACAAGCGCTTTACTAAGCGCCTTAATGACACACGTTACCCCTTCCCCCCTGACGTAGTTAAGGGTTGGGCTCAGTGTCCCAAGGTGGATCCTCTAGTCTCTAGACTGGCGGCTAGATCCGTAGTATCAGTGGCAGATGGTTCATCGCTCAAGGATGCCACTGACAGGCAAATAGAGCTCCTGATGAAATCCATCTATGAAGCCATAGGCGCGTCTTTTGCTCCGGCCTTTGCAGCCGTGTGGGCACTCCAAGCTATCTCAGCTTGTCTGTCTGAGATTAATGCAGTCACACGTACCTCTGCTCCGCAAGTTGTGTCTTTGACTTCTCAGGCATCGGCCTTTTCGTCCTACGCCATGAACGCCGTCCTGGACTCAGCGAGCCGTACAGCGGTAGCGTCCGCCAATTCGGTGGCAGTCCGCAGGGCCATGTGGCTACGCGAATGGAAGGCAGACTCTGCTTCCAAGAAGTTCTTAACCGGTTTGCCATTTTCTGGCGACCGTTTGTTTGGCGAGCAATTGGATGAAATTATTAAACAATCCAAGGGTAAGGACTCGTCCTTACCCCAGTCCAAACCAAACAAACCTCAGCAACGAAAAATTCAATCGAGGTTTCGGTCCTTTCGGCCCTCAGCCAGGTCCCAATCCTCCACGTCCAACAGGTCAGAGAAGGGCCAGAGGAACTCTTCTGCATGGCGGTCTAAGTCACGTCCTCCAAAGACCGCCGGAGGAACCGCCTCCAAGGCGGCCTCCTCATGACTTTCGGCCTCCCCAAACCGCATCCTCGGTCGGTGGCAGGCTCTCCCGCTTTTGCGACGCCTGGTCGCCACATGTCCAAGACCGATGGGTGAGAGACATTCTGTCGCACGGTTACAGGATAGAGCTCAGCTCTCGTCCTCCGACTCGTTTCTTCAGAACATCTCCGCCCCCTGAGCGAGCCGATGCACTTTTTCAGGCGGTGAACACTCTGAAGGCAGAATGAGTTGTGATTCCCGTTCCCATTCAAGAACGTGGTCGCGGTTTTTACTCCAACTTGTTCGTGGTGCCAAAAAAGGACGGATCATTCCGCCCCGTTCTGGACCTCAAACTGCTCAACAGACACGTGAGAACCAGACGGTTCCGGATGGAATCTCTCCGTTCTGTCATCGCCTCGATGTCCCAAGGAGACTTCCTAGCCTCAATCGACATCAGGGATGCTTATCTCCATGTGCCGATTGCACCAGAGCATCAACGCTTCCTGCGTTTCGCCATCGGGGACGAACACCTTCAGTTTGTGGCACTGCCTTTCGGCCTGGCGACAGCCCCACGGGTCTTCACCAAGATCATGGCATTCGTGGTGGCGGTCCTACACTCTCAGGGCCACTCGGTGATCCCTTACTTAGACGATCTCCTAGTCAAGGCACCCTCCCGGGTGGCATGTCAACACAGCCTGACCATTGCTCTGGAGACTCTCCAGAGGTTCGGGTGGATCATCAATTTCCCAAAGTCAAAATTGACACCGACCCAATCACTGACTTACCTCGGGATGGAGTTTCATACTCTCTCAGCGATAGTGAAGCTTCCGCTGGACAAACAGCGTTCGCTGCAGACAGGGGTGCACTCTCTCCTTCGGACCCAGTCACACCCCTTGAGGCGCCTCATGCACTTCCTAGGGAAGATGGTGGCAGCAATGGAGGCAGTTCCCTTTGCGCAGTTTCATCTGCGTCCACTTCAATGGGACATTCTCCGCAAATGGGACAGGAGGTCGACGTCCCTAGACAGGAACGTCTCTCTTTCACTGGCAGCCAAAACCTCTCTTCAGTGGTGGCTTCTTCCCACTTCCTTGTCGAAGGGAAAATCATTCCTGCCCCCATCCTGGGCTGTGGTCACGACGGACGCGAGTCTGTCAGGGTGGGGAGCGGTCTTCCTCCACCACAGGGCTCAGGGAACCTGGACTCCGACAGAGTCCTCCCTTCAGATCAATGTTCTGGAGATAAGGGCAGTGTATCTAGCCCTAAAGGCGTTCCATCGGTGGCTGGAGGGCAGACAGATCCGCATACAGTCGGACAACGCCACGGCGGTCGCGTACATCAACCACCAGGGCGGCACACGCAGTCGTCAGGCCTTCCAAGAAGTTCGGCGGATTCTGCTGTGGGCGGAAGCCACAGCCTCCACCATCTCCGCAGTTCACATCCCGGGCGTAGAAAACTGGGAAGCAGACTTTCTCAGTCGCCAGGGCATGGACGCAGGGGAATGGTCTCTTCACCCGGACGTGTTTCAAGAGATCTGTTGCCGCTGGGGAACGCCGGACGTCGACCTCATGGCGTCTCGGCACAACAACAAAGTCCCGGCATTCATGGCACGGTCTCAAGATCACAGAGCTCTGGCGGCGGATGCATTAGTTCAGGATTGGTCGCAGTTTCGACTGCCTTATGTATTTCCTCCTCTGGCACTGCTGCCCAGAGTGTTGCGCAAGATCAGGTCCGACTGCCGCCACGCCATCCTCGTCGCTCCAGACTGGCCGAGGAGGTCGTGGTACCCGGATCTGTGGCACCTCACGGTGGGTCAACCGTGGGCACTCCCAGACCGACCAGACTTGCTGTCTCAAGGGCCATTTTTCCATCTGAATTCTGCGGCCCTCAACCTGACTGTGTGGCCATTGAGTCCTGGCTCCTAGCGTCCTCAGGGTTATCTCAAGATGTCATTGCCACTATGAGACAAGCCAGGAAACCAACGTCCGCCAAGATCTATCACAGGGCTTGGAGGATCTTCTTATCCTGGTGCTCTGATCGGGGTTTTACCCCCTGGCCGTTTGCCTTACCCACTTTTCTTTCTTTCCTTCAATCCGGAATGGATAAGGGTTTGTCTCTCGGCTCTCTCAAGGGACAAGTATCGGCGCTTTCCGTGTTTTTTCAAAAGCGTCTAGCCAGGCTTCCACAGGTCCGCACGTTCCTGCAGGGAGTTTGCCACATAGTCCCACCTTACAAGCGTCCGCTGGAACCCTGGGATCTTAACAGGGTGCTAACGGCTCTTCAGAAACCACCTTTCGAGCCGATGCGGGATGTCTCTCTATCACGCCTTTCGCAGAAGGTGGCCTTCCTAGTGGCAGTCACATCACTTCGGAGAGTGTCTGAGCTAGCAGCGCTGTCATGCAAAGCCCCCTTCCTGGTGTTTCACCAGGATAAGGTGGTTCTGCGTCCGGTCCCGGAATTTCTCCCTAAGGTGGTATCCCCTTTTCATCTCAATCAGGATATCTCCTTACCTTCCTTTTGCCCTCATCCAGTTCACCAATGTGAAAAGGATTTGCACTTGTTAGATCTCGTGAGAGCACTCCGGCTCTACATTTCTCGCACGGCGCCCCTGCGCCGTTCGGATGCGCTCTTTGTCCTTGTCGCTGGCCAGCGTAAGGGGTCGCAGGCTTCCAAGTCAACCTTGGCTCGGTGGATCAAGGAACCGATTCTTGAAGCCTACCGTTCTTCTGGGCTTCCGATTCCTTCAGGGCTGAAGGCCCATTCTACCAGAGCCGTGGGTGCATCCTGGGCATTGCGGCACCAGGCTACGGCTCAGCAGGTGTGTCAGGCGGCTACCTGGTCGAGTCTGCACACTTTCACGAAACACTATCAGGTGCATGCCTATGCTTCGGCAGATGCCAGCCTAGGTAGGCGAGTTCTTCAGGCGGCGGTCGCCCACCTGTAAGAGGGGGCCGTTTTTCGGCTTTTTTTATCGAGGTATTCTTTTACCCACCCAGGGACTGCTTTTGGACGTCCCAATTGTCTGGGTCTCCCAATGGAGCGACAAAGAAGAAGGGAATTTTGTTTACTTACCGTAAATTCCTTTTCTTCTAGCTCCTATTGGGAGACCCAGCACCCGCCCCTGTTCCCTTCGGGCTGTTGTTCTTTTGTGTACACATGTTGTTCATGTTGAATTGTTCTTTTGGTTCATGGTTTCAGTTCTCCGAACATCCTTCGGATTGAATTTACCTTAGACCAATTTATAAGTTTCCTCCATCCTGCTTTTGCACCAAAACTGAGGAGCCCGTGATGCACGGGAGGGTGTATAGGCAGAGGGGAGGGGTTACGCTTTTTAAAGTGTAATACTTTGTGTGGCCTCCGGAGGCAGAAGCTATACACCCCAATTGTCTGGGTCTCCCAATAGGAGCTAGAAGAAAAGGAATTTACCGTAAGTAAACAAAATTCCCTTCTTTTGAAAAGACAACATCTGTATGTGGTTGACCATGGCGAGGCCTGTTCTAAGTGGAATTTGTTTTGTTAAACCGCTGTATGGTCTTGGCCACTGTGCTGCAGCTCACTTTCAGGGTGTTGGCAAACTTCTTATAGCCTAGGCCATCTTTATATAAAGCAGCAATCTTTTTTTCAGCTTCTCAGAGAATTCTTTGCCATGAGGAGCCATGTTGAGCTTCCAGTGACCAGTATGAGAGTCTGTGAGCGCTAACGCCAAATGTAGCACACCTGGTCAACATTCACACCTGAGACCTTATAACACTGAGTCATATGACACCGGTCAGGTAAAATGGGTAATTGGGCACAATTTGGCCATTTTCACTTTGGGGTGTACTCAAATTTACACTGTTATACAAGCCATCCACTGACTACTTTACATTGTATCAAAGTGTCATATCTTCAGTGTTGTCCCATGAAAAGGGGGTGTACTCACTTTTGTGATATACTGTATGAAATTGTACCATCACCACCACTATATATGGGTTTTTTATTTCTATGGAAGTTGGTGACTTCCTTGTAAGGCTGGGGCCACGCGGTCATTAATGCTACGGAATCACATGACACTCTGCTCCCGCTCTGCTGGAGTGTAAGGCGAGTGTCATGTGACTGTCATGCCTGCGATCACAGCACAGCCGCGGAGGACAGGGCGGACACTGCAGTGAAGAGGGAGGGATTAATCTCCCGATCTCCTCCATTATCAGCTGCTGCGATTCTCACACTGCAGTCATTACACCGGTGTAATGCGCATGCAATGCGATGTTTCTCTCACTCCAATAGACTGATATGGGGATGAGTGCAAACGAACCGGATTCCACCTGCAGCATGCTGCGATTGTTTTCTCGGTCCGAGAAAATCGCTCATGAGAGCTGCCCCATCGAGTAACATGTGTCCGGGTGGTATGCGATTTACTTTTTATTGCCCTCCACTTGCTCCGTTTTACTCACCGTGTGCTCAGCCTAATAATCCATCTATCTATACTTCACTATATTAATGAGAAAAAAATGTGTGTGCATGTTGTGTTTTTTTGTTTTTTTTTTTTTTTCTTTCTTCTTTTCATTCCCCCTTGTTGTTTTGACGACCTTCAAATCCTACTTGATCACCCCTTATTCTCTTATGTAGAGTCTTTTAGAGAAAAGTACTGAACTGGAGCAGATTAAAAGTGACTCCTCATCCAAGATTGCAACACTAAACAGCCAGCACACGGCAGAGCTTAGAGGCGAGAAAGACCAGGCTCAGCAGGTACACTATTGACTAATTAACTAGTTAATAAAGCTCATTTTCAAATGGACAAAAAAAAAAGAAATATGCTTTACCATTCGGTTTTCTTCTGCATGTCCCATCCATAACAAAGTGCAAGGAGGCTGTCTGCCAGGAGACAACTGAAGAAATGGAGACCTTATCAAGTGAAGATGCATATGCACAACCTCTGCTCGATTCAGACAGATCTCTGCAGAGTTTTGTTTTGTGGGTCACTGGGGGTCCCATTGGTCAGACCCCAATGGTCAGGATGTGATCATCTTGCCTATAGAGAGCAAATTACTTCTTTTAGAAAAACCACTTTAATAGTGAAGATTGAAAGAAAACATGGCTGTTTCCTTCTCTAAATTGTGCCTCGCTAAGCTTAACCCCTTAACGACCGTGGGCGGTAAAATTATGTCCTAGCAGTCATAGGGTTACTCTCCCACTGCTGCCGGCGCACATCTCACCTGATTTAAACAGCTGAGATGTGTGCCTGCTGGTCACAAGCAGAATCGTTATCCGCCTGTGCCGTTTAACCCCTTAAAATGTCGCTGTCAATAAGTGACAGCGCCATTATAATTGTGATCACGGTAAACTATTACATACTGCCGAAACCAGAAGTCACGTGACGTCATCACGTGACTTCTGGTGGTTGTCATGGTAGCACAGGGTCATGTGATGACTCCTGTAGCTCACATGACTCACTCACTGTTTCACCCAGCCGAGAGATGGGTGAGACAGCAAATGAGTATATCTGCTGTTCACAGCTGTGTAGCTGTGATCAGCAGATATGGAAGAGCGATCAGACTTCTGATCCATATAGTCCCCTAGGGGACCTAGTAAAATAAAATAAGTTTTAAAAAAATTATGTTTCTTTGTCGCTCCTTATTGGGAGACCCAGACAATTGGGGTGTATAGCTATGCCTCCGGAGGCCACACAAAGTATTACACTAAAAGTGTAAAGCCCCTCCCCTTCAGCCTATACACCCCCCGTGCTGCCACGGGCTCATCAGTTTTTATGCTTTGTGCGAAGGAGGTCAGACATGCACGCATAGCTCCACAGCTTAGTCAGCAGCAGCTGCTGACTATGTCGGATGGAAGAAAAGAGGGCCCATAACAGGGCCCCCAGCATGCTCCCTTCTCACCCCACTCTTGTCGGCGGTGTTGTTAAGGTTGAGGTATCCATTGCGGGTACGGAGGCTGGAGCCCACATGCTGCTTTCCTTCCCCATCCCTCAATTAGGGCTCTGGGTGAAGTGGGATCCTTTCGGTCTCCAGGCACAGGAGACCGTGCTCCATCCACAGCTCCTGAGGACCATGCTGGATAGGAGCCGAGTATCGTTCAGGGACATGGCCCTGCTACTTTGAGGTACTCTGTGTCCCCGTGGGGACCGCGCACAGCAACACTCCAGCATTGCTGGGTGTGCTAGTGCACCGGGGACAGCAGCGCTGACTGCGTTTGTGCCATTACACACTTCAGCGTCGCTGAGTGTGTTCGTGTAGGGGGACTGCCGCGCTGACCGCCGCTGCCATGGTTATCACTGCGGCGCGGCTGGGACTGTTAGTGCGCCGGGGACTTCCGCGCCGACCGCGCTTATACGGCGGCCGCGCTTATAACTCGAGTCCCCGGCTTTTGCGGCCTAGTCTCGTTTTCTTCCCGCCCCCAGCCCTGCCAATCAGGGGAAGGGCGGGACGCTGTACAGGACGGCAGCACTGAGGGCTGGAGCATGCTTTGCATACTCCACCCCCCTCACTCTGCACAGTGGGGCACCAGTTCCCGCACTTTTCTGGGTCACGCCCACGGCTCCCTCCTCTCCTCAGGACGCCGGCAGCCATTCCTCTCAGCTCTGCTAACGCTGGAGAGGAGAGACAAGCTCAGGGAGACCCAGGCAGGATTTCTGGTGCCCACACAACCGCTTTGCGCAGGCGGTAAGCAGCACCTGTGGTGCTGGCCCCACTAGTGCAGAAGTGTACTTATAGATTATATGATTATAGACTATACTTTACACTGTATGGTGCACGGTTGATTTTTGTCTATATACCCTCCTGTATTGCTCAGAGAAGACAACAGCATGTCGTCCACAAATAGCAAGGGTGCCAAAGCACAGACTTACTATGCTGCCTGTGCAGCATGTACGGCTATACTGCCGGCAGGTTCCACTGACCCTCATTGTGTGCAATGCTCGGCCCCTGTGGCACTTTCTCAGCCGGAGCCTCTGCTAAGGGTGGCCCAGGGAGAACCACCTGTTAACACTGTCCAGGTGACAGGGACGGAGTTTGCAGTTTTTACTGAAAGACTTTCTGAGACTATGGCTAAGATATTAGAAGCGTTGCAGTCCAGGCCGGCATCTCAAGCCAGGGGCACTGTGGAATCATTGCCCCCTGGTCCCCCTCAGTTGGAACAGCAATGTCCTCCCGGGGTGTCTCATGGATCCCAGGGTGAGGTCTCTGACACGGACCGCAGCCCCAGACCGATTAAGCGAGCTCGCTATGATATCCCCTCGACATCATCATAATGTTCAGGGTCTCAGCGAGAGGACTCTCTGTATGATGAAGCGGAGGTAGCTGATCAGGATTCTGATCCTGAAGCCGCTCTCAACCTTGATACTCCTGATGGGGACGCCATAGTGAATGATCTTATTGCGTCCATCAATGAAATGTTGGATATTTCTCCCTCAGCTCCTCCAGTGGAGGAGTCAGCCTCTCAGCAGGAGAAATTCCGTTTCAGGTTTCCCAAGCGTACAAAGAGTATGTTTCTGGACCACTCTGACTTCAGAGAGGCAGTCCAGAAACACCGAGCTTGTCCAGATAAGCGTTTTTCCAAGCGCCTTAAGGATACACGTTACCCTTTCCCCCCTGACGTGGTCAAGGGCTGGACTCAGTGTCCCAAGGTGGATCCTCCAATCTCCAGACTTGCGGCTAGATCCATAGTTGCAGTGGAAGATGGAGCTTCACTCAAGGATGCCACTGACAGACAGATGGAGCTCTGGTTGAAATCCATCTATGAAGCTATTGGCGCGTCTTTTGCTCCAGCATTCGCAGCCGTAGGGGCACTCCAAGCTATCTCAGCTGGTCAGGCGCAAATTGACGCACTCACACGTACGTCTGCGCCGCAGGTGGCGTCCATAACCTCTCAAACGTCGGCATTTGCGTCCTACGCTATTAATGCTGTCCTGGACTCTGCGAGCCGTACGGCGGTTGCAGCCGACAATTCGGTGGCAATACGCAGGGCCTTGTGGCTGCGGGAATGGAAGGCAGATTCGGCTTCCAAAAAGTGCTTAACTGGATTGCCATTTTCTGGCGACCGTTTGTTTGGTGAGAGATTGGATGAAATCATCAAACAATCCAAGGGAAAGGAAACATCCTTACCCCAGGCCAAACCAAAAACACCCCAACAGAGGAGGGGACAGTCGAGGTTTCGGTCCTTTCGGAGTGCGGGCAGGTCCCAATTCTCCTCGTCCAAAAGGCCGCAGAAGGATCAGAGGAACTCCGACGCATGGCGGTCTAAATCACGCCCTAAAAAGACCGCCGGAGGTGCCGCTACTAAGGCGGCTTCCTCATGACTTACGGCCTCCTCACACCGCATCCTCGGTCGGTGGCAGGCTCTCCCGCTTTTGCGACACCTGGCTGCCACAAGTAAAAGACCGTTGGGTGAGAGACATTTTGTCTCACGGTTACAGGATAGAGTTCAGCTCTCGTCCTCCGACTCGATTCTTCAGAACATCTCCGCCTCCCGAGCGAGCCGAGGCTCTTCTGCAGGCGGTGGGCATTCTGAAGGCAGAAGGAGTGGTGGTCCCGGTTCCTCTTCAGCAACAGGGTCACGGTTTCTACTCCAACCTGTTTGTGGTTCCAAAGAAGGACGGGTCCTTCCGTCCTGTTTTGGACCTAAAACTGCTCAACAAACACGTAAGGACCAGGCGGTTCCGGATGGAATCCCTCCGCTCCGTCATCGCCTCAATGTCCCAAGGAGATTTCCTAGCATCGATCGATATTAAGGATGCTTATCTCCACGTACCAATTGCTCCACATCAATTTTCCAAAGTCAAATCTGACACCGGTCCAATCGCTGACATATCTTGGCATGGAGTTTCATACTCTTCCAGCGATAGTGAAGCTTCCGCTGGACAAACAGCGTTCACTACAGACAGGGGTGCAATCTCTCCTTCAAGGTCGGTCACACCCCTTGAGGCGCCTCATGCACTTCCTGGGGAAGATGGTGGCAGCAATGGAAGCAGTCCCTTTCTTTTTCGCTCCTAATTGGGAGACCCAGACAGTGGGTGTATAGCTACTGCCTCTGGAGGCCGCACAAAGAACTACACTTAAAAGTGTAAGGCCCCTCCCCTTCTGGCTATACACCCTCCCGTAGGAGTACGGATTCCTCAGTTTTAGCTTTGTGCGAAGGAGGTCAGACACGCACGCATAGCTCCATTGTTTTTAGTCAGCAGCAGCTGCTGACTATGTCGGATGGAAGAAAAGAGGGCCCATACAGGGCTCCCAGCATGCTCCCTTCTCACCCCACTGTATGTCGGAGGTGTTTGTAAGGTTGAGGTACCCATTGCGGGTACGGCGGCTGGAGCCCACATGCTGATTCCTTCCCCATCCCTTTTTACAGGGCTCTGGGTGAAGTGGGATTTACTGGTCTCCAGGCACTGAGACCGTGCTCCATCTACAGCCCCTGGAGAAGATGCTGGATGGAGCGGAGTACATCAGGGACATGGCCCTGCTTCCTCAAGGTACTCTGTGTCCCCGTGCATTTGGCGCTCACACCGCAGCATGCTGGGTGTTGTAGTGCGCCGGGGACATCAGCGCTGCGGCGCTTGTGCCATGGCCTCATTCAGCTTCGCTGAAGCAGGCACACTTTTGGGAAACGGTCGCGCCGGCCGCTGGGACTGCGGCGCGGCTGGCACTTGTGGTGCGCCGGGGACTTCAGCGCGGGCCGCGCTTTTACGGCGGCCGCGCTGATAACTCGAGTCCCCGGCTTTTGCGGCCTAGTTCCGTTCGTTCCCGCCCCCAGACCTGCCAGTCAGGAGAGGGGCGGGACGCTGGTCAGTGCATCAGCGCTGAGGGCTGGAGTCGTTTTTACATACTCCAGCCCTCACAATAGGCACAGAGGGGACACTGTTTCCCGCACTTTTGTTTGGGAACTCCCACGGACCGCCCCTCTCCACAGACGCCGGCAGCCATTCCTGCTGACACGCTGAGCTGCAGAGGGGAGCCGGGGAGACCCAGACAAGGAATTCTGCGCCTCTTACCCGCTATTCAGCGGGCGGTAAGCAGCCCTCAGGGCTCACCCCCTCTTGTGCCAGTAGTAATCTTAGTATTTTGTTCCTGCAAATACTTTGTACTGCATAGCGCTGGTCGCCCTTTGGCTATAGACTCTCTCACATTGCAGAGAGCCAACAGCATGTCGTCCACAAAACGCAAGGGTGCCAAGGCACAGACATTATATGCTTCCTGTACCGCATGTGGGACTTTTCTACCGGCAGGCTCCACTGACCCCCATTGTGTGCAGTGCTCGGCCCCTGCGGCACTTGCACAGTCGGGACCTCTGCTGGACGTGACCCAGGGTGTACCACCTGTGAATGCTGTCCAGGTGACAGGAACTGAGTTTACAGCTTTTGCTGACAGAATGTCTCTCACTATGTCACAAATTCTTGACACATTGCGAGCTAGGCCTGTACTTCAGGCCACGGACACTGTGCAATCATTGCCCCCTGGTCCCCCTCAGCTGAATTACCTCCAAGCTCCGGGACGGGCACATACACCTCAGGGTGAAGACTCTGACTCGGACGATGGCCCCAGGCAACCTAAGCGGGCTCGCTATGAGGGGCCTTCACATTCATCTCAATGGTCAGGATCCCAGCGAGATGAATCTATGGGTGATGAGGCGGACGTAACTGATCAGGATTCTGATCCTGGGACCGCTCTCAATCTAGATACACCAGATGGTGACGCCATAGTTAATGATCTTATAGCGTCCATCAATAAGATGTTAAATATTTCCCCACCAGCTCCTCTTGTAGAGGAGTCAGCTTCGCAGCACGAGAGAATCCATTTCAGATATCCTAAGCGTACATTAAGCACTTTTCTGGACCACGCTGACTTTAGAGACGCAATCCAGAAACCCCACGCTTATCCGGAAAGGCGTTTTTCTAAACGGCTTAAAGATACACGCTATCCTTTTCCCCCTGAGGTGGTCAAGGGTTGGACCCAGTGTCCAAAAGTGGATCCTCCAATTTCCAGGCTTGCAGCTAGATCCTTGGTTGCAGTTGAAGATGGAGCGGCACTTAAAGATGCCACTGACAGGCAGATGGAGCTCTGGCTGAAATCCATCTATGAAGCGATTGGAGCGTCGTTAGCGCCATCTTTTGCTGCCGTATGGGCACTCCAAGCTATCTCAGCCGGGCTTGTGCAAGTCGACTCAGTCACACGTGCAGTTGCCCCGCAGGTAGCACCATTGACCTCGCAAATGGCGGCATTCGCGTCGTACGCGATTAATGCTGTTCTTGACGCTACAAGCCGCACGGCAGTGGCGTCAGCCAACTCCGTTGTTTTGCGTAGGGCCCTGTGGTTGAGACATTGGAAGGCAGATTCTCATTCCAAGAAGTGCTTAACCAATTTGCCTTTTTCTCGTGACCGATTGTTTGGAGAGCGTTTGGATGAAATCATCAAACACTCCAAGGGTAAGGACTCATCCTTACCGCAACACAGACAAAACAAACCCCAACAGAGGAAGGGTCAGTCTGGTTATCGGTCCTTTCGAGGACCGGGCAGGTCCCAATTCGCCTCGTCAAAGAAGACTCAAAAAGACCAGAGACGCTCGGATTCTTGGAGGTCTCAGTCACGCCCAAAAAGGACAGCCGGAGGAACCGTTCCAAGACGGCGTCCTCCTGACTTGCAGTCTCCGATTCCCACACCCTCGGTCGGTGGGAGGCTTTCCCACTTTGGCGACATTTGGCTGTCACGCGTCAAAGACCGTTGGGTGAGGGATATTCTGTCTCACGGGTACAGGATAGAGTTCAGTTCTCGTCCGCCAACTCGTTTCTTCAGAACTTCTCCACCACCAGACCGAGCCGATGCTCTGTTGCAGGCGGTGGCCGCTCTAAAGGCGGAAGGAGTGGTGACCTCCGTCCCTCTTCAGGAACAAGGTCACGGTTTTTACTCCAATCTGTTTGTGGTCCCAAAAAAGGACGGATCGTATCGACCCGTCCTGGATCTAAAGTTGCTCAACAGACACGTAAAAGTCAGGAGGTTCCGGATGGAATCCCTACGCTCCGTCATAGCCTCAATGTCTCAAGGAGATTTTCTAGCATCAATAGATATCAAAGATGCGTATCTCCACGTGCCGATTGCGCCAGAGCATCAGCGTTTCCTACGCTTCGTCATACACGACGAACACCTGCAGTTCGTAGCGTTGCCTTTCGGTCTGGCAACAGCCCCCCGGGTCTTCACCAAGGTCATGGCAGCAGTAGTAGCTGTTCTGCACTCGCAAGGTCACTCGGTCATCCCGTATCTAGACGACCTGCTTATAAAGGCACCCTCTCAAGAGGCATGCCAACACAGTCTGAAGGTGGCACTAGACACTCTCCAGAGTTTCGGGTGGATTATCAACTTTCCAAAGTCTCATCTAACCCCGACCCAATCTCTGACTTATCTTGGCATGGAGTTTCATACTCTCTCAGCGATAGTGAAGCTTCCACTGGACAAGCAGTGTTCGCTACGGACAGGAGTGCAATCTCTCCTTCAGAGCCAGTCGCACTCACTGAGGCGCCTCATGCATTTCCTAGGAAAGATGGTAGCAGCAATGGAGGCGGTCCCGTTCGCGCAGTTTCATCTGCGCCCTCTACAATGGGACATTCTACGCCAATGGGATGGGAAATCGACGTCCCTCGACAGGACTGTCTCCCTCTCTCAGACTGCCAAGGACTCTCTGCGTTGGTGGCTTCTCCCCACCTCATTGTCACAGGGAAAGTCGTTCCTTCCCCCGTCCTGGGCAGTGGTCACGACGGATGCGAGCCTATCAGGGTGGGGAGCGGTGTTTCTCCACCACAGGGCTCAGGGGACGTGGACTCAGGAAGAGTCCACCCTGCAGATCAATGTTCTGGAAATCAGAGCAATCTATCTTGCTCTGCGAGCCTTCCAACAATGGCTGGAAGGCAAGCAGATTCGGATTCAGTCGGACAATTCCACGGCGGTGGCGTACATCAACCACCAAGGGGGAACACGCAGTCGCCAAGCCTTTCAGGAAGTCCGGCGGATTTTGACGTGGGTGGAAAGCAAAGCGTCCACCATATCCGCAGTTCACATCCCAGGCGTGGAAAACTGGGAAGCAGACTTTCTCAGTCGCCAGGGCATGGACGCAGGAGAATGGTCCCTTCACCCGGACGTGTTTCAGCAGATCTGTTGCCGCTGGGGGACGCCGGACGTCGATCTGATGGCGTCACGGCACAACAACAAGGTCCCAGTTTTCATGGCACGGTCTCACGATCACCGAGCGCTGGCGGCAGACGCCTTGGTTCAGGATTGGTCGCAATTCCGACTCCCCTATGTGTTCCCACCTCTAGCATTGTTACCCAGAGTTCTCCGGAAAATCAGGTCCGACTGCCATCGAGCCATTCTCGTCGCTCCAGACTGGCCAAGAAGGTCGTGGTACCCGGATCTGTGGCATCTCACGGTAGGCCAACCGTGGGCACTACCAGACCGTCCAGATTTGCTGTCTCAAGGGCCGTTTTTCCATCTGAATTCTGCGGCCCTGAACCTGACTGTGTGGCCATTGAGTCCTGGATCCTAGCGGCCTCAGGTTTATCTCATGAAGTTGTTGCCACAATGAGACAGGCTAGAAAACCATCCTCAGCTAAGATCTATCACAGGACGTGGAAGATATTCTTAGCTTGGTGCTTGGCTCAAGGGTTTTCTCCCTGGCCATTTGCATTGCCAATTTTTCTTCCTTCCTGCAGTCTGGGTTGGAAAAAGGTTTGTCGCTTAGCTCTCTTAAGGGTCAAGTCTCCGCGCTATCCGTATTCTTTCAGAAGCGCTTGGCACGGCTTTCTAAAGTACGCACGTTTCTCCAAGGAGTTTGTCATATCGTTCCTCCTTACAGACGGCCATTGGAACCCTGGGATCTAAACAAGGTTCTCATTGCTCTCCAGAAGCCGCCTTTCGAGCCTTTGAAAGAGGTTTCCCTTTCTCGGCTTTCACAAAAAATAGTTTTTCTTGTGGCGGTCACGTCTCTTCGAAGAGTGTCCGAGCTAGCGGCGTTATCTTGCAAATCTCCCTTCCTGGTGTTTCACCAAGACAAGGTAGTACTGCGTCCAATTCCAGAGTTTTCTCCCAAGGTGGTTTCTTCCTTTCATCTCAATCAAGGAACCAATTCTTCACACATACCGTTCTGCTGGGCTTCCGATTCCATCTGGACTGAAGGCCCATTCTACCAGAGCCGTGGGTGCGTCCTGGGCATTGCGGCATCAGGCTACGGCTCAGCAGGTGTGCCAGGCGGCTACCTGGTCGAGTCTGCACACGTTTACCAAACACTATCAAGTGCATACCTACGCTTCGGCAGATGCCAGCCTAGGTAGACAGGTCCTTCAGGCGGCGGTGGCCCACCTGTAGGAAAGGGCTGTCTGACAGCCCGTTCATGTGGTATCTTTTTACCCACCCAGGGACTGCTTTTGGACGTCCCACTGTCTGGGTCTCCCAATTAGGAGCGAAAAAGAAGAAGGGAATTTTGTTTACTTACCGTAAATTCCTTTTCTTCTAGCTCCAATTGGGAGACCCAGCACCCGCCCTATTTGTTCTTAGGGTTTCGTTTTTCGGGTGCACATGTTGTTCATGTTGTTTCTTAAGTTCTCCGATCTTGTTATCGGATTGAATTTGTTTTTGAAACTGTTATTGGCTTTCCTCCTTCTTGCTTTGGTACTAAAACTGAGGAATCCGTACTCCTACGGGAGGGTGTATAGCCAGAAGGGGAGGGGCCTTACACTTTTAAGTGTAGTTCTTTGTGCGGCCTCCAGAGGCAGTAGCTATACACCCACTGTCTGGGTCTCCCAATTGGAGCTAGAAGAAAAGGAATTTACGGTAAGTAAACAAAATTCCCTTCTTCGCGCAGTTTCACCTGCGTCCACTTCAATGGGACATCCTACGCAAGTGGGACAGGATGCCGACGTCCCTAGACAGGAACGTCTCCCTCTCTCAGGCAACCAAAGCTTCCCTTCGGTGGTGGCTTCTTCCCACCTCATTATCGAAGGGGAAATCCTTCCTACCCCCATCCTGGGCGGTGGTCACGACGGACGCGAGTCGGTCAGGGTGGGGAGCAGTTTTTCTCCACCACAGGGCTCAGGGTACGTGGACTCAGCAAGAGTCCTCACTTCATATCAATGTTCTGGAGATCAGGGCAGTGTATCTTGCCCTAAAAGCGTTCCAGCAGTGGCTGGAAGGCAAGCAGATCTGAATTCAGTCGGACAATCGGCTTCCTTATGTGTTTCCTCCGTTGGCACTGTTGCCCAGAGTGTTACGCAAGATCAGGGCCGACTGCCGCGTCATCCTCGTCGCTCCAGACTGGCCGAGGAGGTCGTGGTACCCGGATCTGTGGCATCTCACGGTCGGCCAACCATGGGCACTGCCAGACCGACCAGATTTGCTGTCTCAAGGGCCGTTTTTCCATCTGAATTCTGCGGCCCTCAACCTGACTGTGTGGCCATTGAGTCCTGGATCCTAGCGTCTTCAGGATTATCTCAAGAGGTCATTGCCACTATGAGACAGGCTAGGAAACCAACGTCCGCCAAGATCTACCACAGGACGTGGAAAATATTCCTGTCGTGGTGCTCTGCTCAGGGGTTTTCTCCCTGGCCATTTGCCTTGCCCACTTTTCTGTCCTTTCTTCAATCCGGATTGGAAAAGGGTTTTTCTTCAGCGCTCTATTGGGAGACCCAGACGATTGGGTATAGCTACTGCCTCCGGAGGCCACACAAAGCACTACACTAAAAAGTGCAAGGCCCCTCCCCTTCTGGCTATACCCCCCCGTGGTATCACGGGTTCTCCAGTTTTCAAGCTTTGTGCGAAGGAGGTCAGACATCCATGCATAGCTCCACAGATTTTAGTCAGCAGTAGCTGCTGACTATTTCGGATGGAAGAAAAGAGGGCCCATATAGGGCCCCCAGCATGCTCCCTTCTCACCCGTTGATGGTGTTGTAAGGTTGAGGTACCTATTGCTGGTACGGAGGCTGGAGCCCACATGCTGCTTTCCTTCCACATCCCCCTGGGGGGCTCTGAGGAAGTGGGATCCTGCCGGCCTCAAAGCTCTGACGCCGGGCTCCATCCACAGACCCATTTGAACCTGCTGGATACGGAGCTGGAGTACCGTTCAGGGACATGGCCCTGCACCATTACAGGTACTCTGTGTCCCCGTACACACAGGCACAGCACACTCCAGACTTGCTGGGTGTGCTAGTGCGCCGGGGACAGTAAAGGGTTACAGTCACTGCAGCTTTGCTGAGTGACTTTGTGTATTGGGAACTACCGCGCCGGACGCTCCGGGAGCGGCGGCGCGGCTGGGACTTGTAGTTCGCCGGGGACTGGGCGCCGACCGCGCTTTTACGGCGGCGGCGCTTATAAATCCAGTCCCCGGCTTCTGCGGCCTAGTGCCGCTTCGTTCCCGCCCCCTCCCTGTCACTCAGGGAAGGGGACAGACGCTGAGCAATCAGCAGCGCCGAGGGCTGGAGCCTTATTTACATGCTCCAGCCCTCTCACTGCACACTGTCGGACGCCGGATTCCCGCTCTGACTTGGGGCACGCCCACGGCCCGCCCCTCCTCACACGAGCTGGGGAAGACGCCGGCAGCCATTACTGCAGTCCGAGCTCGGACTTTCGGCAACCAGGCAGGACGGTGGCGACCATACACCCGCTTATAGGCGGGCGGTAAGCGGCACACATAGTGCTGACCCCAATATATACTGCAGTGTGTACATGTGTATTTTAACTGCATAGGTCGCTATATGCCCGTTTGGAGAGCGACACATCAGCAGCAGGAGAGCAGGTGTGCTAAGGCACAGGCTTTCTAGGCTGCTTGTATTGCACGTACTGAAGTGTTCATTTGTGTTTATGCTTGTATGCTATACACTGCACTGTACAGTCGCTAGTCTTAGCTATATTCTCCTGGAATGGCTAGACTACAGCAGCAGAAAACCAAGGGTGCTGGGGCACAGGTTTTTTTCTATGCTGCTTGTATTGCATGGGCTGCAGTGTGCATTTGTACTTGTGCTTGTATGCTATACATTGCACTGTATGGTCACTCTTCTGGGCTATATTCCCCTAGATGACTAGTCTACAGCAGCAGAAGAGCAGAGGTGCCAGGGCACAGGCTTCTATGCTGCTTGTATTGTTTGTGCTGCAGTGTTCATTTGTACTTTATGCTTGTATGCTATACATTGCACTGTACGGTCACCAATCTTGGCTATATACTTCTAGATGGCTAGTCGGCAGCGGCAAAAAAGCAACACAGATTTTCAGTGCTGTTTTTACTACATGGGATGCTGTTCATGACACCGTCCCATTGTGTGCATGCTCCCCTGTAGCACTTCGTCTGCCGGGGTCTCTAGCACTTCGTCTGCCGGGGTCTCTACTAGTCGTGGCCAAAGAAACCACCTGTCATCCCTGTCCAAGGACAGGGACGGAGTTGCAGTTTCGACAGATATATTGTCATAAGATAGAGACTTGCAGTCCAGACAGGCCATGGGCAATCTTCCTGACCAACCTCATTTGGAACGGGGGGGGTCCCAGGAGGACTCTCTGTATGATAAGGCAGCTCTCCAGGACTTTGATCCTGACATCGCTATCAATCCGGATACACCGGATGGTAACGCCATACGGAATGATCCTATAGCGTCCATCAATGGAAGGTTGGATCTTTCTCCCTCAGCTCCCCCAGTGGAGGAGTCAGCTTCACAGCAGGAGAAGTCCCTTTTCAGTATCTCAAACGGATATTGAGTTTTTTTCTGGCCACGCTGACTTCAGAGAAGCAGTCCAGAAACACCACGCTTACCAGATAAGCGTCTTCTCCAAACGTTTTTAAGATACACGTTATCCCTTTTCCCCTGACGTGGTCAAGCGCTGGACCCAGGGTCCAAAGGTGGGTTCTCCAATCTCCAGGCTTGCGTCTAGAGCCATAGTTGCACTGGAGATGGGGCTTCACTTAAAGATGCCATTCACAGACAGATGGACTCTGGTTGAAATCTGTCTAGGAGGCTATCGGCGTGTCGGTTGCTCCGGCATTCACAGCCGTATAGGCAACCTAACCTTTTCAGCTGTTCTTGCGCAGCTGGCCTTGAGCACATGTACATCTGTACCGCAGAGGCGTCCGTAACTCCGCAATGTCTGCACTGCGACTTACCCTATTAATGCTGTCCTAAAAGTACAGTCGAGGTTTCGGTCCTTCCCAAGCTCGGGCAGGTCCCAATTGTCCTCGTGCAAAAGGGCTACAAAACCTCAGACGGGCTCAGATTCCGGCCGGGCTCAATCACGCCCAAGGAAGGCAGCCGGAGGAACCGCTACCAAGGCGGTCTCCTCATGACTCTCAGCTCTCTCTCTCTCTCCGCATCCGCGGTTGATGGCAGACTCCCCCGCCTTTGGCGACATTTAGCTGCCACAGGTCACAGACCGGTGGGTGACGGACATTGTGCTCACGTGCACAGGACAGTGTTCTGTTCTCGTCCTCCGACTCCATTCTTCAGAACGGCCCCACCTCCCCACCGAGCAGATGCCCTGCTGCAGGCGGTGGACGCTCTAAGAGCAGAAGGAGTGGTGATCCCTGTCCCCCCTCAGGAACGAGGGCGAGGGTTTGTACTCCAATCTCTTTGTGGCTCCAAAAAAGGACGGCTCCTTCCGTCCTGTTCTGGACCTAAAACTGCTCAATAAGCATGCGAACGCCAGGCGGTTCCGGATGGAATCCCTCCGATCCGTCATTACCTCAATGTCTCGAGGAGACTTCCTTGCCTCAACAGACATCAAAGATGCCTATCTCCACGTGCCAATTGCTACGGAGCACCAACGTTTTCTACGTTTTGTGATAGGAGACGGCCATCTTCAGTTCGTAGCTCTGCCATTCGGTCTGGCGACAGCCCCACGGGTGTTCACCAAGGTCATGGCAGCAGTGGTAGCAGTCTTGCACTCTCAGGGACACCCGGTGATCCCTTACTTGGACGATCTACTCGTCAAAGCACCCTCCCTCGAGGCATGACAACGCAGCCTGCTTGTTACGCTGGAGACTCTCCAGACTTTCGGGTGGATCATCAATTTGGCAAGGTCAAATCGGTCACCGACTCAATCACTAACGTATCTCGGCATGGAGTTCACACTCTATCAGCGATAGTGAAGCTTCCGCTGAACAAGCAGCGTTCACTGCAAACAGAGGTGCAGTCTCTCCTTCAAGGCCAGTCGCACCCCTTAAGGCGCCTCATGCACTTCCTAGGGAAGATGGTGGCAGCCATGGAGGCAGTTCCCTTTGCGCAGTTTCATCTGCGCCAACTGCAAGGGGACATTCTCCGCCAATGGGACGGGCAGTCAACCTCCCTGGACAGGAAAGTCTCCCTTTCCCAGACGGCCAAGGACTCTCTGCAATGGTGGCTTATTCCCACCTCATTGTCACAATGAAGATCCTTCCTACCCCCATCCTGGGCAGTGGTCACGACAGATACGAGTCTGTCAGGGTGGGGAGCAGTTTGTCTCCGCCTCAGGGCTCAGGGGACGTGGACTCAGCAGGAGTCCACCCTTCAGATCAATGTTCTGGAAATCGGGGCAGGGTATCTTACCCTACTAGCTTTCCAGCAGTGGCTAGAAAGAGAGCAGATCCGAATCCAGTCGGACAACTCCACAGCGGTGGCATACATCAACCACCAAGGAGGGACGCGCAGTCGGCAAGCCTTCCAGGAAGTCCGGCGAATCCTCATGTGGGTGGAGGACACAGCATCCACCATATCCGCAGTTCACATCCCGGGCGTAGAAAACTGGGAAGCAGACTTCCTCAGTCGCCAGGGTATGGACGCAGGGGAATGGTCCCTTCACCCGGACGTGTTTCAGGAAATCTGTCGCCGCTGGGGGGTGCCGGACGTCGACCTAATGGCGTCTCGGCACAACAACAAGGTCCCGGCATTTATGGCACGATCGCGCGATCACAGAGCTCTGGCGGCAGACGCCTTAGTGCAAGATTGGTCGCAGTTCCGGCTCACTTATGTGTTTCCACCTCTGGCACTCTTGCCCAGAGTACTGCGCAAAAAATCAGATCCGATTGCAGCCGCGTCATACTCGTCGCCCCAGACTGGCCGAGGAGATCGTGGTACCCGGATCTGTGGCATCTCACGGTCGGCCGACCGTGGTCACTACCAGGCTGGCCAGACTTACTGTCCCAAGGGCCGTTTTTCCATCGGAATTCTGCGGCCCTGAACCTGACTGTGTGGCCATTGAGTCCTGGATCTTAGCGTCTTCAGGATTATCCCAAGGGGTCGTTGCCACCATGAAACAGGCTAGGAAGTCCACCTCTGCTAAGATCTACCACAGAACGTGGAAGATTTTCTTAACCTGGTGCTCGGCTCAGGGAGTGTCTCCCTGGCCATTTGCATTGCCTACTTTTCTTTCCTTCCTGCAATCGGGGTTAGAAAAGGGCTTGTCGCTCGGCTTCCTTAAGGGGGAAGTCTCGGCACTATCCGTGTTTTTTCAGAAGCGTCTAGCACGTCTTTCTAAGGTGCGCACGTTCCTACAGGGGGTCTGTCATATCGTACCCCCGTACAAGCGGCCGTTAGATCCATGGGATCTCAACAGGGTATTAGTTGCTCTCCAGAAGCCGCCTTTCGAGCCTCTGAAGGAAGTTTCCTTTCTCGCCTGTCACAGAAGGTGGCGTTTCTCGTTGCGATCACATCGCTTCGGCGAGTGTCTGAGCTGGCAGCTCTGTCATCCAAGGCTCCCTTCCTGGTGTTCCACCAGGACAAGGTAGTGCTGCGCCCCATTCCGGAGTTTCTCCCTAAGGTCGTATCCTCATTTCATCTTAATCAGGATATATCCTTGCCTTCCTTTTGTCCTCATCCGGTTCACCGGTATGAAAAGGACTTACGTTTGTTAGATCTGGTGAGAGCACTCAGACTCTACATTTCCCGCACGGCGCCCATGCGCCGTTCCGATGCACTTTTTGTCCTTGTCGCTGGTCCGCGCAAGGGGTTGCAGGCTTCTAAAGCCACCCTGGCTCGATGGATCAAAGAACCAATTCTAGAGGCCTACCGTTCTGCGGGGCTTCCGGTTCCTTCAGGGCTAAAAGCCCACTCAACCAGAGCCGTGGGTGCGTCCTGGGCATTACGACACCAGGCTTCGGCTCAACAAGTGTACCAGGCAGCTACCTGGTCCAGTCTGCACACTTTCACCAAGCATTATCAGGTGCATACCTATGCTTCGGCGGATGCCAGCTTAGGTAGAAGAGTCCTGCAGGCGGCAGTGACACCCCCGTAGGGGAGGGCTGTTTTGCAGCCCTAACATGAGGTATTTCTTTACCCACCCAGGGACAGCTTTTGGACGTCCCAATCGTCTGGGTCTCCCAATAGAGCGCTGAAGAAGAAGGGAATTTTGTTACTTACCGTAAATTCCTTTTCTTCTAGCTCTTATTGGGAGACCCAGCACCCGCCCTGTTGTCCTTCGGGATGTTTTTGTTGTTTGCGGGTACACATGTTGTTCATGTTGAACGGTTTTTCAGTTCTCCGATGTTACTCGGAGTTAATTTGTTTAAACCAGTTATTGGCTTTCCTCCTTCTTGCTTTGGCACTAAAACTGGAGAACCCGTGATACCACGGGGGGGTATAGCCAGAAGGGGAGGGGCCTTGCACTTTTTAGTGTAGTGCTTTGTGTGGCCTCCGGAGGCAGTAGCTATACCCAATCGTCTGGGTCTCCCAATAAGAGCTAGAAGAAAAGGAATTTACGGTAAGTAACAAAATTCCCTTCGTCGCTAGGCTCCCTTAAGGGACAAGTCTCTGCGCTCTCTGTGTTTTTTCAGAAGCGCCTGGCCAGACTCCCACAGGTACGCACGTTCCTGCAAGGGGTTTGTCACATCGTCCCTCCTTACAAGCGTCCGTTAGAACCCTGGGATCTGAACAGGGTGCTGATGGTTCTTCAGAAACCACCGTTCGAGCCAATGAGGGATATTTCGCTCGCACGCCTTTCGCAGAAAGTGGTTTTTCTAGTAGCAGTCACCTCACTTCGGAGAGTGTCTGAGTTGGCAGCGTTATCATGCAAAGCTCCTTTCCTGGTGTTTCACCAGGACAAGGTGGTTCTGCGTCCGGTTCCGGAATTCCTCCCTAAGGTGGTATCCCCTTTTCATCTCAATCAGGACATCTCCTTACCCTCGTTTTGTCCTCATCCAGTTCACCAATGTGAAAAGGATTTGCACTTGTTAGATCTGGTGAGAGCGCTCAGACTCTACATTTCTCGTACGGCGCCCCTGCGTCGCTCGGATGCACTCTTTGTCCTTGTCGCTGGCCAGCGTAAAGGGACACAAGCTTCCAAGTCAACCCTGGCTCGGTGGATCAAGGAACCTATTCTCGAAGCTTACCGTTCCTCGGGGCTTCCGGTTCCCTCAGGACTGAAGGCCCATTCTACCAGGGCCGTGGGAGCGTCCTGGGCCTTGCGACACCAGGCTACGGCTCAGCAGGTGTGTCAGGCAGCTACCTGGTCGAGCCTGCACACTTTCACGAAACACTATCAGGTGCATACCTATGCTTCGGCAGATGCCAGCCTAGGTAGGCGAGTCCTTCAGGCGGCAGTTGCCCACCTGTAGGACGGAGCCGTTACGGCTCTATTATGAGGTATTATTTACCCACCCAGGGACTGCTTTTGGACGTCCCAATTGTCTGGGTCTCCCAATATGGAGCGACAAAGAAGAAGGGAATTTTGTTTACTTACCGTAAATTCCTTTTCTTCGGCGCTCTATTGGGAGACCCAGACGATTGGGTGTATAGCTACTGCCTCCGGAGGCCACACAAAGCATTACACTAAAAAGTGTAAGGCCCCTCCCCTTCTGGCTATACACCCCCCGTGGGATCACGGGCTGCTCAGTTTTCAAGCTTTGTGCGAAGGAGGCACACATCCATGCATAAGCTCCACTGTTTAGTCAGCAGTAGCTGCTGACTATATCGGATGGAAGAAAAGAGGGCCCATACTAGGGCCCCCAGCATGCTCCCTTCTCACCCCACTTGCGGTTTGTAAGGTTGAGGTACCTATTGCTGGTACGGAGGCTGGAGCCCACATGCTGTTTTCCTTCCCCATCCCCCTGAGGGGCTCTGAGGAAGTGGGATCTTTCCGGCCACCAAGCCCTGAGGCCGGGCTCCATCCACAGACCCATAGAACCTGCTGGATGTGGAGCGGGAGTGCCGTTCAGGGACAAGGCCCTGCAACTTTCAGGTACTCTGTGTCCCCGTATGGCAGGCCACGCACACTCCAGGCTTGCTGGGTGTGCTAGTGCGCCGGGGACTGTAGCGCTGTGCGCTGGGCTTATAGTCCCTGCAGATTACTGGGGGACTTTACGTGTGGGGACCGCCGCGCCGACCGCCCCTGGAGCGGCGGCGCAGCTGCGACTTGTAGTGCGCCGGGGACGCGCCGACCGCGCTTTTACGGCGGCGGCGCTTCTAACTTTAGTCCCCGGCTTTTGCGGCCTAGCGCCGCTTCGTTCCCGCCCCCACCCTGTCACTCAGGGAAAGGGAGAGACGCTGTTCTATAGCAGCGCCGAGGGCTGGAGCTTTATTTGCATTCTCCAGCCCCCTTCACTAGACACAGTGGGCGCCGGGTTCCCGCTCTTGTCTCGGGCACGCCCTCGGCCCGCCCCTCTCCTCTGGACGCCGGCAGCCATTCCGGCACGCAGAGCGGGAAAACTGAGACAAGCGCTGAGCTACCAGCACAGGATTCCGGCGCCACACACCCGCTTTTGTGCGGGCGGTAAGCGGCAACTAAAGTGCTGACCCACTAATGCCGAAATGTCCTGTTGTACTTTTGTACGGTCGCTATTCAGGATGCAGACCTAGAAACAGCAGCAAAAGATCAGGGGTGCTAAAGCACAGACTCTATATGCTGCTTGTCTTGCATGTGCTGCAGTGTCATGTGTCCTTTATGCTTGTATGCTTTACATTGCACTGTAAGGGCTATTCTTGGCTGTCTACCCGCCTAGATGGCTAGACAGCGGCAGCAAACAGCAATGGTGCTAAGGCACAAGCTTTCAATGCTGCTTGGATTGCATGTACTGCAGAGTTTATTTTCATGCTTGTACATTCACTGCATGTCGCTATTCTTGGCTAATGCTCCTTGATGACTAGACAACAGCAGCAGAAAAGCAAGGGTGCTAAGGCACAAGCTTTCAATGCTGCTTGGATTGCATGTGCTGCAGTGGTTATTTTCATGCTTGTATGCTATACATTCACTGTATGTCGCTTTCTTGGCTAATGCTCCTGAATAACTAGACAACGGCAGCAGAAAAGCAAAGGTGCCAAGGCACAGGCTTTCTATGCTCCTTGTACTGCATGTGCTGAAGTGTTTATTGTACTTCATGCTTGTATGCTATACATTGCACTGTACGGTCGCTATTCTTGGCTAATGCTCCTAGATGGCTAGACAGCAACAGCAAAAAAAAAAAAGCATGGGTGCCAAGGCACAGGCTTTCTATGCTGCTTGTACTGCATGCGATACTGTTCCAGGACCCCCAGTGTGTGCAATTACTCAACGGGGTCTCTGCTACAGGTGGCCAAAAGAACCACCTGTGATCCCTGTCCAGGGACAGGGACGGAGTTGCAGTTTCCGCTGATATATTGTCTGTGACTATGACTAACATCTTACAGACTTTGCAGTCCAGACAGACCTTGGGCAATGTTGATTCAATGCCCCTGGCCACCCTGATTTCGAATCAAATCATGGCTCCAGGAGGGTCCCATGCATCCCAGGGTGCAGGCTCTGACACGGACGACAGTCCCAGACGGCCTAAGCGAGCTCCCTAAGAACGGCCCTCGACTTCATCACAGTACTCTCTGTATGATGATGCAGACGTAGCTGTTCAGGACTCTGATCCTGAGACCGCTCTCAATCCGGATACACCGGATGGTGACGCTATAGTGAATAATCTTATAGCGTCCATCAATGGAAGGTTGGGTATTTCTCCCTCAACTCCTCCAGTGGAGGGGTCAGCTTCACAGCAGAAGAAATCCCTATTTCGGTATCTCAAGCGTATATTGAGTACTTTTCTGGTCACTCTGACTCCAGAGAAGCAGTCCAGGAACACCACGCTTATCCCGATAAGCGTTTCTCCAACCGTATTGAGGATACGCGTTGTCTCTTCCCCCCTGACGTGCTCAAGCGCTCCAAGGGTGGATCCCCCAATCTCCAGGCTTGCGGCTAGATCTATAGTTGCAGTGGAAGATGGGACTTCACTTAAAGATGCCATTGACAGACAGATAGCCCTCTGGTTGCAATCTGTCTATGAAGCTATCAGCGGGTCGGTTGCCCCGGCATTCGCAGCCATAGAGGCACTCCAAGCTATTTCAGCTAGTATTGCGCAGAGGGACGCGGTCACATGTACATCTTGGCCGCAGTAGCGTCCTTCACCTCGCAATGTCGGCATTGCGACTCAAGCTGTTTATGCTGTCCTGGACTCTACGAGCCGTACGTCAGTGGCGTCCGCCAACTCCGTGTTGTTACGCTCCTAGTGTTAAGGGATTGGAGCAGATGCTGCTTCCACAAAAGTGCTTAACCAGATTGCCTTTATCTGGTGACAGACTGTTTCGTGAGCGGTTGGATTAAATCATTCAACTGTCCAAGGGTACGGATTCTTCCTTACCCCAGCTATCAAACAAGACCCATCAGGAGAAGGGACAGTCGAGGTTTCGGTCCTTCCCAGGCTCGGGCACGTCCCAATTGCCCTCGTCCAACAGGACTCAAAAGGCTCAGAGGGGCGCAGGTTCCTGGCGGGCTCAATCACGCCCGGAGAAGGCAGCCGGAGGAACCGCTACCAAGGCGGTTTCCTCATGACTCTCAGCCCTCTCTCTCCGCGTCCGCGGTCGGTGGCAGACTCCCCTGCTTTAGCGACATTTAACTGCCACAGGTCAATGGCCGGTGGGTGAGAGACAGTTTGTCGCAAAAACTTCCTCACCGGCCGAGCCGAGGCTCTTCTGCAGGCAGTAGGAGTCGTAATCCCGGTTCCTCCTCAGGAACAAGAGACACTTTTTACTCCGATCTGGTCGGGGTGACAAAATAGGACGACTCCTTCCGTTCCGTTCTGGACCTTTAAACTGCTCAACAAGCACGTGAAAACCAGGCGGTTCCGGATGGAATCCCTCCGCTCCGTCATTGCCTCAATGTCTCAAGGAGATTTCCTAGCATCAATAGACATCAGGATGCTTATCTCCACGTGCCGATTGCTCCAGAGCACCGGCGTTTGCTACGATTCGTTATTGAAGACGAGCATCTTCGGTTCGTAGCCCTACCCTTCGGTCTGGCGACAGCCCCACGGGTTTTCACCAAGTTCATGGCAGCAGTGGGACCACTCCCGCACTCTCAGGGTCACCCTGTGATCCCTTACTTAGACCATCTACTTGTCAAGGCACTCTTTTAAGAGGCATGCCAACACAGCCTGAACATGGCGCTGGAGACTTCCCAGAGTTTCGGGTGGGTCCTCAACTTTTCAAAGTTAAACCCAATCGCTGGCATATCTTAGCTTTGGGTTTCACACTCTCTCAGCGATGGTGAAGCTTCCACTGGACAAACAGCGGTCACTACAGACGGGGGTGCAGTCTCTCCTTCAAGGAGAGAGCTCATCAAGAGGCAGTCCCTTTCACGCAGTTTCATCTGCGTCCACTTCAATAGAACATTCTTCGCTAATGGGAGGGGAAGTCGATGTCCCTACACAGGAACGTCCCCCTTTCTCAGACGATCAAGGACTCTCTTCAGAGGAGTCCACTCTTCAGATCAATTGTCTGGAGCTCTGGGCAGTGTATATTGCCCTGCAAGACTTCCTGCAGTGGCTGGAAGGCAAACAGATCCGAATTCAGTCGGACAATCCACAGCGGTGGCATACATCAACCACCAAGGCGGACTACGCAGTCGGCGAGCCTCCCAGGAAGTCCGCCGGATTCTGCTAGGGGTGGAAGACAGAGCATACACCATATCCGCAGTTCACATCCCGGGCGTAGAAAACTGGGAAGCAGACTTCCTCAGTCACCAGGGCGTGGACGCAGGAGAATGGTCTCTGCACCCGGACGGGTTTCACGAATCGGCACAACAGCAAGGTCCCGGTTTTCATGACGATCAAAGAGCTCTGGCGACAGGCATCTCACGGTCGGTCAACCGTGGGCACTACCAGACCGGCCAGACTTACTGTCCCAAGGGCCGTTTTTCCATCTGAATTCTACGGCCCTGAACCTACTGTGTGGCCATTGCGTCCTAGATCCTAGTGTCCTCAGGATTATCCCAAGGGGTCGTTGCCACCATGAGACAGGCTATGAAGCCCACGTCTGCTAAGATCTACCACGGAAGTGGAAGATTTTCTTTTACTGGTGCTCTGTACAAGGAGTGTCCCCCTGGCCATTGGCATTGCCTACTTTCTTTCCTTCCTGCAATCTGGGTTGGAAAAGGGCTTGTCGCTCGGCTCCCTTAAAGGGCAAGTCTCGGCGCTATTGGTGTTTTTTCAGAAGCGTCTAGCACGACGTCCGCAGGTACGCACGTTCCTGCAGGGGGTTTGTCATATCGTCCCCCCGTACGAGCGGCCGTTAGATCCATGGGATCTGAACAGGGTACTAGTTGCTCTCCAGAAGCCGCCTTTCGAGTCTCTGACGGATGTTTCATTCTCTCGACTATCACGGAAAGTGGCCTTTCTGGTAGCGATCACGTCTCTTCGGAGAGTGTCTGAGCTGGCAGCGCTGTCATCCAAGGCTCCCTTCCTGGTGGTCCACCAGGACAAGGTAGTGCTGCGACCCATTCAGGAGTTTCTCCCTAAGGTAGTATCCTCGTTTCATATTAATCAGGATATCTCCTTACCTTCCTTTTGTCCTCATCCGGTTCACCGGTATGAAAAGGATTTACATTTGTTAGATCTGGTGAGAGCACTCAGAATCTACATTTCCCGCACGGCGCCCCTGCGCCGCTCTGATGCACTCTTTGTCCTTGTCGCTGGCCAGCGCAAGGGGTCGCAGGCTTCTAAAGCCACCCTGGCTCGATGGATCAAAGAACCAATTCTGGAAGCCTACCGTTCTGCGGGGCTTCCGGTTCCTTCAGGGCTGAAGGCCCATTCAACCAGAGCCGTGGGTGCGTCCTGGGCATTACGACACCAGGCTTCGGCTCAACAAGTGTGCCAGGCAACTACCTGGTCGAGTTTGCACACTTTCACCAAACATTATCAGGTGCATACCTATGCTTCGGCGGACGCCAGCCTAGGTAGAAGAGTCCTGCAGGCGGCAGTGGCCTCCTCGTAGAGGAGTATGTAAGCAAGGATGGTTGACCTTAGGGAGATCAACATCCACCACTGCGGAGACACCATCACGTGTTTCTCAACGCAGTGATTCTAGAGCAATGCACCCTGGGAAATATTCAAAGCAAGAAGGCCTGCGGAGACACCATCACATGTTTCTCAACGCTGGCAGGAAACTAGCCAGGTCTTTCACCGGGAAGGAACAACCACGGGAAGGGCAGTCTCCAGTTAAGGAGACCACCTATGCCAAACATGGTATCCATCCACAGACAGCCGTTTCGGGGTATTTGCCCCTCATCAGTGTGGAGTAGGAATCTGGCTAGTGGGAGCATTGCCTAGTAAAAGACTATGTAAGCAAGGATGGTTGACCTTAGGGAGATCAACATCCACCACTGCGGAGACACCATCACGTGTTTCTCAACGCAGTGATTCTAGAGCAATGCACCCTGGGAAATATTCAAAGCAAGAAGGCCTGCGGAGACACCATCACATGTTTCTCAACGCTGGCAGGAAACTAGCCAGGTCTTTCACCGGGAAGGAACAACCACGGGAAGGGCAGTCTCCAGTTAAGGAGACCACCTATGCCAAACATGGTATCCATCCACAGACAGCCGTTTCGGGGTATTTGCCCCTCATCAGTGTGGAGTAGGAATCTGGCTAGTGGGAGCATTGCCTAGTAAAAGACTATGTAAGCAAGGATGGTTGACCTTAGGGAGATCAACATCCACCACTGCGGAGACACCATCACGTGTTTCTCAACGCAGTGATTCTAGAGCAATGCACCCTGGGAAATATTCAAAGCAAGAAGGCCTGCGGAGACACCATCACATGTTTCTCAACGCTGGCAGGAAACTAGCCAGGTCTTTCACCGGGAAGGAACAACCACGGGAAGGGCAGTCTCCAGTTAAGGAGACCACCTATGCCAAACATGGTATCCATCCACAGACAGCCGTTTCGGGGTATTTGCCCCTCATCAGTGTGGAGTAGGAATCTGGCTAGTGGGAGCATTGCCTAGTAAAAGACTATGTAAGCAAGGATGGTTGACCTTATATTTCCCAGGGTGCATTGCTCTAGAATCACTGCGTTGAGAAACACGTGATGGTGTCTCCGCAGTGGTGGATGTTGATCTCCCTAAGGTCAACCATCCTTGCTTACATAGTCTTTTACTAGGCAATGCTCCCACTAGTCAGATTCCTACTCCACACTGATGAGGGGCAAATACCCCGAAACGGCTGTCTGTGGATGGATACCATGTTTGGCATAGGTGGTCTCCTTAACTGGAGACTGCCCTTCCCGTGGTTGTTCCTTCCCGGTGAAAGACCTGGCTAGTTTCCTGCCAGCGTTGAGAAACATGTGATGGTGTCTCCGCAGGCCTTCTTGCTCCTCGTAGAGGAGGGCTGTCTTGCAGCTCTAACTTGAGGTATTTTGTTACCCACCCAGGGACTGCTTTTGGACGTCCCAATCGTCTGGGTCTCCCAATAGAGCGCCGAAGAAGAAGGGAATTTTGTTACTTACCGTAAATTCCTTTTCTTCTAGCTCTTATTGGGAGACCCAGCACCCGCCCTGTTGTCCTTCGGGATTTTTGGTTTGTTTGCGGGTACACATGTTGTTCATGTTGAACGGTTTTCAGTTCTCCGATGTTACTCGGAGTGAATTTGTTTAAACCAGTTATTGGCTTTCCTCCTTCTTGCTTTAGCACTAAAACTGAGCAGCCCGTGATCCCACGGGGGGTGTATAGCCAGAAGGGGAGGGGCCTTACACTTTTTAGTGTAATGCTTTGTGTGGCCTCCGGAGGCAGTAGCTATACACCCAATCGTCTGGGTCTCCCAATAAGAGCTAGAAGAAAAGGAATTTACGGTAAGTAACAAAATTCCCTTCTTCTTCTAGCTCCAATTGGGAGACCCAGCACCCGCCCCTGTTTTTGTATACACATGTTGTTCATGTTAAATGGTTTTAGTTCTCCGATATTCCTTCAGATTGAATTTACTTTAAACCAGTTTATAATTTTTTCCTCCTTCGGGCTTTTGCACCAAAACTGATGAGCCCGTGGCAGCACGGGGGGTGTATAGGCTGAAGGGGAGGGGCTTTACACTTTTAGTGTAATACTTTGTGTGGCCTCCGGAGGCATAGCTATACACCCCAATTGTCTGGGTCTCCCAATTGGAGCTAGAAGAAAAGGAATTTACGGTAAGTAAACAAAATTCCCTTCTTTTTAGTCACCACAAATTTTCTGCTAAAGGCAATAACAGACGATCAAAACGTATCCTCTGCGCAAAAATGGTACCATTAAAAACGTCCGCTTGAGGCGCAAAAAATAAGCAGTCACTAAGCCATAGATCCCGAAAATTGAGTACGCTACGAGTCACGGAATATGGCGTAAAACATCACTTTTTTCGGAAAAACTTCTAATCTTTTTTTTTTTTTTTTTTTTCTTTTTTCCCCTTAGATAAAAGTAAACCTATTCATGTTTGGTGTCTATGAACTCGCAACGACCTCAGGCATCATACTCACACATCAGTTTTACCATATAGTGAACACTGTGAATAAAATATCTCAAACTATAATGCAATTGCACTTTTTTTGCAATCTTTCTGCATTTGGCATTTTTTTGTCATTTTCCAGTACACTATATCGTAAAATTAATTGATACATTTAAAAGTACAGCTCATTCTGCAAACAATGAGCCCTCACGTGACCATATTGACCAAAAAAATAAAAAAATTACATCCCTCAGAAGAATGGCAAAATCCCCCCCCCCCCCCCCGGAAAGCGCAAAATCAGCCAGCCAGTCGTGAAGGGGTTAAAGGCAGCCAGTCACGTCCCTTAGACTGTTCCCAGCCACTGCTATAGGGATTTGGGTGCAGAATTCTTTAAAGTGTCTTAAGAAAAAATGAGGCAAAACGCTTTTATATGCCTAACATAACCTAAAAGGAAGTTTCCCTCCTAAATATATAGGCATTTGAGGTCCGCTTTTTTTTTTTTTTTTTTAAAGTGGATAACTACTCTAATCTTTTCATTTTGATTACACCTTTTATGTATTTTACGAAGGCCATGACCCTCTGTGTGTATTGACCGTCATGTGATATAAGGATATAGCCAACAGTGGGGATCTGTGCTGGGACAGAATCGTTTTAATCTTTTATAAATTACCTCGTGGATGGGATTGATAGTAAAGTGTCAGTTTGGTGTCATCAGCAAAGACTATGTAGGACATTAAAAACTGACCTTGACAGTACAATATTACAAAATAATATGGATAACATGTTTGAATGGGCAGATACTTGGCAAATGAGATTTAATGTTGATAAATGTAGAGTAATGCACCTAGGACGGAGTGTGTGTGTGTGCATACATACATACATACATACACACACACACACACACACACACACACACACACACACACACACACACACACACACACACACACACACACACACACACACACACACACACACATATATATATACACATACATATATATATATATATATATATATATATATATATATATATATATACACACACACACATATACATATGTATGTATGTATATATGTATGTATATATGTATATATGTGTGTATATATATATATATATATATATATATATATATATATATATATTCACACACACATATACATACACACACACACATTATATATATATATA